>NC_134104.1:10125833-10757500 GCF_040939455.1 Microcebus murinus | reverse complement strand
TCATTCTCTGTGACTGTATCCATTACACTCTCCTGAACTAACTTGGGAGGGAAAACATAGCACTGCGGGTGGCAGTCCCACACCTTCCCAACTGAGCAGTGCAAGCTCCAAGCTTTGCAGGCTGGTGACCCCAGTGACCTCGTTCTTGACTCAGGAGTTCCAGGGAAATGCGTGAAAGGGCAGTAGGTGGCCCCTCTTTCCTGCTTCTTTGAAAAACTCCGATCTGAAAGGTTTTGGAAGCTGAATCCTTACAAAAAGGAAAAAAAAATGTCTTTGTACCTCGTTTAGTCTCATAAAATAAATTCATCAGTAATACAAAGAAAAAAGTAATTTATAGTAAAATGATAGTAGTTCGGTGTGTCAGTGCACAGTCTACACCAGCGGTCAGATGCTCACTGAGAATGCAGTGGCTGCAAATGCACACTGGTAAAGGTGCATTGCTTGGTGATTCAAATATCAAGAAGGACATGAGAGTTAATGACACGATCTCTAAAATTATGAGCAACTTTTGGTAAAACTTGAAGCAATCTTCTTTTGATTTATATGGTAATTGTATTCCTAGTGAATGGAACGTATAGTAGAACCTCCAAAAAGTCTTTGGTTTTTCTGTATGAAATAGAATTCAGTTGTAGGCTCAAATAATTATAAATGGGGTTTCCCCCTACATGAAGATCCAGAGAAACATTTGAAAGTCACATGGGGAAGTTCTTCTGTGGGATTGTTCTGCACAGCCTATTAAATGCCAGTAGTGCTTCTCAGTGAATGAGATAACCAAAAATACTCCCACAAATTTTCAAACATCTATCAGGGAGTGGTACGCACCTATTAAGAACCAATGATTAGTGGAATCTTGGCAGTTTGTTTTAAGGTGGATGGTCATTTTTAAAATAACTTTTAAAAGAATTTATAAACAAAACAATAATTACCTGAATTTACTACCCAGTATAATCAGTATTAATATTTTGTTCTATATCCATCTTGCTTTTTTTTGTTCTTTTGTAGTTTTTCCTATTCAAAAATGGGATTATTAAAATACTTAAAAAAAAAGACTTGTCTTGATGCTACTTGATTTTACCTAATTCATGTCTTTTTTTTTATTATAAACCAATTTTATTCTTTTGTTTTTGTTTTGTTTTGTTTTTGAAACAGAGTCTCACTCTGTTGCCTGAGTAACAGAGTAGAGTAAATGACTAGAGTGCTGTGGCATCAGCCTAGCTCACAGCACCTCAAACTCCTGGGCTCGAGCAGTCCTTCTGCCTCAGCCCGGGTAGCTGCGACTACAGGTACATGCCACCATGCCAGGCTAAGTTTTTCTATTTTCAGTTTGGCTAATTTCTTTCAATTTATAGAGAGATGGGGTCTCGCTCTTGCTCAAGCTGGTCTCGAACTCCTGAGCTCAAGCAATCCTCCTGCCTTGGCCTCCCAGAGTGCTAGGAATGTAGGCGTGAGCCACCGCCCCTGGCCAGTTTTATTCTTGATTTAATCATAAAATGAGCACAATCTCAGATAAGAGGCAAACAATGTATACTTATATGTCTCTTTTTAATATAAAAACTGGTGCCACTTAGGGAAATGCAAATCAAAAACCACAATGAGATATCACCTCCCAGCCGTTAGGTTGGCTGTTATCAAATAGGCAAGAGTTAACAAGTGTTGTCCAGGGTGTGAAGAAAGGGGAACACTTGTACACTGTTAGTGGGAATTTAGATTCGTGTAGATATTATGGAAAACGGTATGGAATTTCCTTAAAAAATTAAAAATAGAACTACCATATGACCCAGCAATTCCTCTTCTGGTATATATGCAAAGGAAATGAAATCAGCATCTCCTAAAGATGTCTGCATTCCCATGTTCATTGTAGCATTATTCCCAAAAGGCAAGATATGGAAACAATTTAGGAAGTGTTGACAGATGAATGGATAAGGAAATTCGGATATATATATATATATATAAAATGGAGTCGTATTCAGCTGTAAAAAAAGGTGATCCTGCATTTGCAACAACACGATGAACCTGAGGGTCATTATACTAAATGAAATAAGCTAGGCACAGAAAGAAAAATATTGCATGATGATATATGTGGAATCTTAAAAAAGTCAAATACATAGAAATATTTGTATGGTGGTTACCAGGAGCAGGGGAAGTAGGAAGATTAGGTCAGAGGCTACAAAGTTGTAGTTAGGTAGAATCAATAAATCTAGACATCTAATGTACAGCATGATGGCTATAGTTAGTAATATTGTATCATATACTGAAAATTTGCTGAGAGAATAAATTTCAGATGCTCTTACCACACACACAACAGTAACTATGTGAGGAGATGGATATATTACTTGGCTGTAGTAGTCGTTATACTATATGTCTATCAATATGTCATGTTGTACATCTTAAATGTATATAATAAAAAAAATACTGAGTTTTGGTTTGGGGGCAAGGGCAGAGCATGGACTTGTAAGAAGTTGGGTGACCTTGAACAAGTGATTTAACCTCGCAACCTCTCAGCTTTCTTATCTGTAACATGTATTAGAGCAACTACATGGAAGTGTGTACCCAGGCTTGGGGCTGGGGGTAATCCCTCTTTGTTCTCTGCTAATCTCTAAGTGGACTGTAGGCTTCTGGAGAGCAGCAAGGATGTGTCAGTCACCTTTTTGTCTGTAGCACTAGCTTAGTACCTGGCTCACTAATCCAATGAACAAAATGAATGTGGTGGAAAATTTGTTATTGGTGCTGGACAGTGAATAAACTTCATTTCATGTTTGTCATGGTTATACTTCCATCACGGGTAAACAACCGTATTCGTTACCACATCAGCCTCAGTAGATCTTGCCCGAAATGGGATCATTTATTTGTTTAGGGTAAACATGTTTCTGAAGTTTTTTACATAACTGGTTGTTGTATTTCTGACTAGATATGGCTTGAATATTGTTATTACTCAGGAATCTGATTGGATGTTTGTATAGCCCTGCTTTTGATGTATGTAATTAAATGAGTTTGCATTTAGTGTGTTCCTTGAGGAAGCCAGGTGTTTACTTCAGAACTGTTGAAGGCTTGAAGTGATGTCACCAGGACTTGGTACTTTTAAGGCATCTCTACAGGTATGGTTTTCTCTCACTGTGGATTCTTTTTTTTTTTTTCCTTTAAAAGGTTTTCAGCTGTTAGAGATATAGCAACTCAGTCTCTTTGAATGATTTAATATATTACTATTAGAATTTTGAGAACTTGATTCTCTAACGTTAGCATGCATTTACTAGGTCTGGGTCGGGGTTCCATAGTTTGCATTTCTAACAAGTTCCCAATTAATGGTAGTGCTGTTGATCTGAGGACCAGACTTTGAGAACCACTGGGCTAAAGTGTGGAAGACAACTAAAGGTAATCGTATGACAGGCCATATGGGGCCCAGTGTGTTTGGGGAGGGAATCCCTTTGTGCTCCCTAAAGATAACAGAGCAGTAAAGAAAAACTGGTTTTGGAAGCTGAAAAGAAGGAAAGCAGGCATAAACCTTTGAAAATACTATATGATAGTTGTAATGGTCCTTAAAATTAAGATAAGAAAAGAGATTTGGAGATAATTTAAAAAGTTTATTTTACTTTTTTTATTGTAAGAGGAATGCGTGTTCATATGGAAAGTATCATAAATATAGAAACATTTCTATTCTAGAAGAGAGTAAAAATTTCCTCAAAACATTCTTTATCACTTGAACATATCTGTTAATTTTTTGGTAATTTCCATTCAGTGTCTTTTTTATGTGTAGAACTTGATTTTTGTTTTTCCAGAAAATGAAGTTTTTATTATCAAAGCAATATATGCTCATTATAATGAAAGAGGAAGAAAGATGATAAAGAACACTCAATCTTTCCAGACACAACACTGTTAATGTCCTGAAATTTATTATTAGAGATCCCTTTATGTGAACATATCCGTTAATCTATATTACCCTGACTGTATGGTTTTATAACCTCATTTTTCCATTCAGTATCTCTTCATGTCATTAGATGTAATTTTAAAGCATCCCTTTTAAGCATAAAGCATCCTATTCTGAAAACATATTTGTAACTAACGCTTTTCAAACAACCACTGGCCAATCATGGCTGTCCTTGATTCTTCTCTCTTCTACCACCTTATAGCTGCTGCATTGTGAAGTCTTGTAGGCTTTCTGTCCAAAATATATCCCAAATCTGATTGCTTCTAATTATTTCCACTGTTAAAACATCAATCTGGGCCACCACCCTCTCTCACATGTGTGTCTGCCATGGTCTCCTGGCTGGTTTTCTTGATTCTACTTTGCTTGCCTGTAGTCTGTTTCACAGTAGCTTCTACAGTATAGATCAGATCATGTTATTCCCTTGCTTAAAACCTTTCAAAGACTTCCTATTACACTTAAAATCCAAGCCTCACTATGAAAGATCCATTTGTCTGGCCTCTGTGCTTCTCCAATTTCCTCCTTCTACACTCCCCTTGTCTACTTTACACCAGCCAAACTGGCTTCTTTCTAACCTTTGAACAGATTCTTTCTTTGGGTCTTTGTATCGTCTGAACTGCCTCTAGAACATCCCAGAAATAACCCCTAATGTCTTCTCAGAGAGGCTTTCCTTGGCTACCCAGGCTCACGAAGAAGCCCCACGTATTATCCCTAATATGGTCTGCCTTGTTACCCTGCCTTATTTTCTTGAGAGTGGCTTGCTGTACACAAAATGATCATATTTCTTTGTTTGTTAGCTGTCTTCCCATTCTAGAATGTAAACTCCCTGTGGGCAGAGATTCTATTTTGTTTACTTTTGAATCCCTAGCACTTAGCCCCGTGCCTGGCTTATGGTCTAGTGGTAGGTACCAGGTAACTGTGGAACTACCCTCACCCCCACGCTATGGCCCCTACCCACACTTTAATCTCAGTAGCTCAGCTTTTATATCTTTTTTTTCAGACATCCAACTGGTACCAAAGCTTTTATATCTTTCAGCTTCAGTATGAGGTTTTGTTTACAGAAAGTTTCCTTGGTTGACAAAAGTTTGAAGATAATTTTCTTAGAAGATAAGAATTTATTCTAAGGATTATGAGAAAGAAAAGATTATAATTTGATGTTTCTGTTGGAGTGTTCCTTCTAGTTCATAAATATATTGGTGATGTAGTTCCTAATTTTTTAACCTGAAGGAATAAGCATTAATATAGCTTAATGATTTTAAACATTTCTTGCCACAAAGTACTTTTTCTTTACGTGGTGAATTGCATACCATAGATTGTTTTATCCTGTAATTTAGAGAGATTATGAGATTTTGTCATCTTATATGTTCCCTTTTTTCTTTTTTTTTTTTTTTTAAAAAGACTGTCCTAAGCTATATATGTTCCCTTTTTAAAGAGTACTTCCTGAATTGCAAACCAGAACATTTGTATAGCCTTAGTATGTCAATATTTATATTTCAGGTGTGTTATTCATACATATAAACATAGGTTCTCCTTGATCTATATGTATATGCATAGTATTTGTGTTCTCTTTTTCCCTGTTGTAAACACTCTAGTTTATGACTTCTATGCTTCCTTTTTAACTCCTCACTGCATTGGTGCTCCACTGTGTCCCAGGTCACTGCTCCCTAATTATTAATTGATTTTGTGACTTCTATCCTAGGATAATTTCAGTATTTTAGCTACAATTTTCAGTAGTTTTTGGCTGCTCAGTTAATTAAAAACTCAATGAGTGTTTTAAGTTATTGCTTTCTACATTTAACCCAGTAAATAAAAAGTGATTGCCTTTAGTTTTTGCTGTATGTATTTTCATGTCATATTATTGGGAGTATAGAGTTTCACAACTGTTGTTTTTATTATGGATTGTGCATTTTATGAAAACAACATTTATTTATATCATACAACTTTTGCCTTAGAATGCTACTTTATTAAATTTAACAGGTCTTCCTTTTCATGTATGTGTTTTTTGATAGATCCTTGTTCTTTATTTTACTTTATTAATATTTTGAGACAGGGTCTCGCTCTGTCGCCTAGGTTAGAGTACAGTGGTGCTATTATAGCTCATTCCAACTTCAGACTTTTGGGCGCAAGCCATCCTCCTGGCTCAGCCTCCTGAGTAGCTTTAATCTCTGTATTTTTATTTTAGGTGTATTTCTAGTTAGCTTGGCCTGCTTTTTTTTTTTTTTCATAACAGCTTATTCCTATTTAATAGATACAATGTCCTTTTGTATTTTATTGTTTCTAAAGCAAATACCTTCTAGAATTTCGAAATAACTGCCAGTTAATTTATTTCAAAGAGAAACAGTAGGTTTCATTCCTCTGGACATTTGTTCTCTTGTGTCCTGTGGAATATTTTCATTGGTGCTACATTTTCAGGGTTTCTTTAAGGAAGGCTCCAAATGTCTAAGTTCAGACTTTTAGAGAGAAAACAGCAAAGCAATCAGTGGGTTAATGACTGTGTTGTTTGGGGACCACAGTATCAGCATCTACCTCTTACAACCTTATATTGTAAACCAGAGGGGGCCAACTAGGAGGAGTTTACTTATGTCAACCTCCTGCCCATAGGTTGTAGTATTTTTTTTATTTCTTTCCTTTCCTTTTTCTTTTCCTTTTTTCAGACTCTTACTCTGTCACCCTGGGTAGAGTGCAGTAGTGGAGTCATACATAGCTCACAGCAACTTCAAACTCCTGGGCTCAAGCAAGCCTCCTGCCCTAGCTTCTGGAGTACCTGGGACTACAGGGGCATGCCACCACACCCAGCTCATTTTTTTCTATTTTTGGTAGAGACAGGGACTCTCTCACTCCTGCTCAGGCTGGTCTTGAATTCCTGACCTCAAGCAATACTCCTGCCTTGCCTCCCGGAGTGCTAGGATTATAGGTGTGAGCCACTACAACTGGCATGTAGAGTTTTTTTTATGTATCAAAGTTTAGTCAGGCATATATGAATTAGCTTTTGCTAAATTATGTTGCATTAACAACAATCTCCAAATCTCAGTAGTTTACAACAGCAAATATTTTCCTCTCATGTTATAAAGCCCTTTGTGGGCTTTATTACAGGGCCCAAGGATGAAAGAGTGAAAGATCCATGGCAGAACCTCAAAAGTGGCATAAGCCATCTCTGCTCACACTTCCTTGACCAAAAGCAAGGCACGTAGTCATTCATGGTCTCAGTGGGCAAGAAGTGTTCCCACTGCCCCTCACCCTCCCAGGGATGAGCAGATAGGGAAGGGTCTGATAAGGGAAGGGCAACAGATATTTTGACAACAACACTAACTGTTGCAGTATGTTTGGATGTAGTGACTTATAATAAAAAGGTTTCCTAGGCGTTTTGAAGGGTATTCAAGGTAAGAGGTTGGAGCAGGAATGTTTTTAGCCAGCAGCCTGTGCTGTCAACCATCATAAGAATGAGAATTTACTATTTTTTTTTAGAGACAGGGTCCCAGGCTAGGGTGCAGTGGCACCATCAGAGCTCACTGCAGCCTTGAACTCCTGGGGCTCAAGATATCCTCTTGCCTTAGCCTCTAGAGTAGTTGGGACTACAGGTGCCTGCGACCATGCCAACTAATATTTAAAAAAATTTTTTTGTAGATACCAGGGTCTTGCTATGCTGACCAGGCTAGTCTCAAACTCCTGGCCTCAGGCAATCTTTCCAAAGTGCTGGGATTACAGGTGTGAGCCACCACACCTGGCCCCAATTATATCTTTAATAACATTTTTGTGATCTCTGCAGACAGTGGATCTAATGCATGGTAGCTGCTTAATAAATGTTTGTTGAATTAGTGAATGAAGATTTCAAACAATAGCAAGAAAGTAAACTGATTCTTTGCATGATATTTGGTTCCTTTCACAGTTTAGCTTGGAACAGTTTTATAGAGCAGCTCCTATAATAGCATCTTTTATATATAAAATGAAAAGTGCTTTTTTGGGGTCATTTTGCTATACCAAAAAATTGTGTGCTTTTTAAAAAGACCTACATATTCATTATAGAAAATTTGAAAAATATGCATTAAACACAAGGTAGAAATTATGTTCTATCTGGCTACTCAGGACTACTATTAATGTTTTATTACATATCCTCTGTTTCCTTTTTTCCTCCATGTAGTTTTTGAACATTATCCATGTTTATTATCACATTGGATCACTTAGTTTTATTTTTTTGTAGTATCTACTGTTTAATTTGAAATATTGCAAGTTAACAATTGTAAGAATCATAGATGAAATAGATAAGTGTAAGATCAGTTTTAACTTTTCCTTTGTTCTCTCTCTTCCCAACTTCCCTCCTCCATATGAACTATTCCTATAATCAAAAAGTTATGCTATCTTCCTGTTCCCTTTCTCATGATGGCAAGAATGGAAGGGACCAGACTAATGAAAGGTAGATAACTGACATGAAAAATAAGGTGCCTTGGAGATTCTCAGACTGGATGATGAGCTCCTGGGGAATCAAGCTCTTATGCTTTTCTTTTTCTTCTTTTACTCAGAGATCCTGACATTTGTGCAGTCTTTTCAATGAGCTAAAAAGTCAAGAACTTGATAAATAAGTTGGTTTTTAGATCTACTGTTTTTTTGTGACCAATACACTAGATAAGCTTAATATGAATCATTCAAGAACTGAAGGCCAGGCACCATGAGGTCACATTTGTAATCCCAGTGCTTTGGGAGGCCAAGTGGGGAGGATCACATGAGGCCAGGAGTTGGAGCCCAGCTTGAACAACGTAGTGAGACCCTATCTCTACAAAAAATAGAGAAATTAGCTGGGCATGGTGGCATAGGCCTATAGTCCCAGCTACTTTGGAGGCTGAGGCAGAAGTATCACTTAAGGCCAGGTGTTTGAGGTTGTAGTGAGCTATGGTGATGCCATTGCACTCAACCCCGGGCAAAGAACAAATCAAGAAACAACAAAAAAGCCCAAGCTTCTGCTTGAACCTGTTTGTTGAGGGCCCTATTTATCAAAGGTTGAAGCATTTTTTTAGCTAGCAGCTGATCTTTTGTCTAAGCAAGCCATTGTACAAGTTCCCCATGCCTTGTTCTTTTGCATCATTAATCATCTCTTCTCCAAGCCTGAGTCTTGAGTCATCTGGCTCTTCACAGTGCTAGAAATCCACCCTGCTGAGGTGAATGTGTGAAATATTTGTTGTTCTCAGTACAGATTTGAGAACTGGTTTGTCTCCTGGAATGAACAGATTGAATTCCTTATAAATATGTTACTAAAAGTTACCTTTTGTGTCCATTTTACAAAGAGATCTGCTCAGGGTATAGATGACATAATTAACCAAACTATTTATTTATTTATCATTTTTATTTATTTTTTTTTGAGACAGAGTCTCGCTTTGTTGCCCAGGCTAGAGTGAGTGCCATGGCATCAGCCTAGCTTACAGCAACCTCAATCTCTTGGGCTCAAGCAGTCCTGCTGTCTTCAGCCTCCCAAATAGCTGAGACTACAGGCATGTGCCACCATGCCCGGCTAATTTTTTCTATATGTATTAGTTGGCCAATTAATTTCTTTCTATTTATAGTAGAGATGGGGTCTTGCTCTTGCTCAGACTGGTTTCGAACTCCCGACCTCGAGCAATCCACCTGCCTCGGCCTCCCAGAGTGCTAGGATTACAGGCGTGAGCCACCGCTGCCGGCCCCCAAACTATTTATTGAATTCTTTTGAATAACTCCTATATTTAATATAATTTCCAAATTTTCTGAAATATTAAATGTAGGCCTAGGGAGCTCATGACCAGTTTTCATTTGAGTTTTAATGAATTTATTTTAATTTTTGTAGTTGCTTTCCATTTTAGAAATACCCACTCTGCCAAATAGCTTAGGAATGTTGCAGAATGACAGCTTAAATAATGTGCATGTTTGCTGTTGAAGGAATTGCCCCTAAGTAAAGCTACCAGATCAAAGAGGAGAATGGGTATAAAGGGAGGAAAATGAACCCACCATGTAACATCTGTTAGAGACTAATGTGAGCCCTGCAAGTCAGTCTTTGTTTGCCATCCTAGATTTTATTTTCATTTTCTCTGTTCTATTTAAGCATTTCAATTCTGTATTAGTAGAATGCTGATAACTTCTTTGAGAAATGTGATTCAGTAATAACTTTAGTTTATATATTACTGCTTATCTACCATGCATCTCCTTTAAAAAGTGTTGATTATTAAGGTTAACTAACAAGTCAGACATTAATCTTGATTGTCAAGTGTCTCAAAATCATTTCAGGGACTAAATTGATCTTGGTGGCACTCATTTGAGTACTCATTCTGTTGAAAAGACAGGAGTTTGATTTCTTTTGTGTTTCCTTTGTGTTGTAATTCTTAGCAGGAGCTGAAAGAATGAAACTGTCCAAATGTAGAATAGCATGATTTATGAGAATATTTATTAAGATTAAGGTGGTATGTTAAAAATAGTTAATTTAGTTTAATCTAAGGTTAGCTTGTAGAAACTGATAGATATAAGGGATAGTTAAAATTTTGCTAAGCTTTATTTAAAGCTTTGATTTTGGGTAGAAACAGTTTTGCTAGGATATCTTATAATTTCCTTTATCTCTGAAAGAGTGTCTGTTATCTGGATGAAGGAAAAAATGACCAGTCATTCTTTAAAATCAGGCTAAATTGCAATGGCATATAAGAAAGAAAACATTAATCTAGAAGTAGATAATTTCCTAAATCGGCTTTTCCCCCAGTGTGAACAACTGAAAAAAACTGTGGGGTCATCCTAATTGTTTTACAGCTTTAAATAATTTAAGAAGTTAAATTGCTATATTTTATTCCTTTTGAATTCTTGGTTCAGTAACTCTTAGAGAAATTGTCAAGTTGAGGGGCATTTACTTTCTAAAACTAGCTTTCTTCTCTCTCTTTATTTAACCTTTTATTATGAAAAATTCCAGCATCTACAAAGCAAAGGGGAGTAGTGTCCATTACCCAGCTTTAGCTACTATTAACTCTTGGCCGATCTTGTTTCATGTAGCCCACCTCCTCCCACTACGGATTATTTTGAAGCAAATTCTAGGCATCATATCATTTTATTAAAGCAAATTGCTTTTGTTAGTGACAGTAGAAGACATTTACCGTCTTGGCATTAGCACAGATGCTAAGTGCTGAATAAAATTTTAAGGAGTCAGTCTCTGCACTGAACAGCTTACGTTTTGAGAAAGGAACTTATATTTTTACTGGATACTCAGTGTTCAGGGAGTCAGGGGCTTTCTTCAGGTTTCTCTTGTCTTTTAAATAGGGACGTGTTTGCAAAGTTCTTATCTCTTTGGAAATTCCATTGCAAGTTCAGGTTTAGTCATCCTGTACTGCTTTGGTGGGGCCTTATCTAAATAGTATTGAAGGGAAGAAAGAATTATTTCATCAAGAGTTGGCTATGAAAGGAGTTAGATATATTGGGTATATTTAGAAAGTACCCCTAACACTGTAATAATATACCAGCTTTTAAAAAGCACAAAACTCTTACAGGTGATCTTTTTTCCTAGCTATCTGTGGGACAAATTAATTTCTTTTTTGAGTCAGAATAAAATTTTAAAAATTTTTTTCTTCAAGTACTCTAGATCTGCAAGTATTGGTTCACTCCTCCTTTCTTGTTAAACCTATTGGTTTCCCAGGCTAATGCGTCTTTTTGTATACTTTGACCTTGCACTTTAAACTGAATTCCTTTTGTCCTTTGAAGGAGGCATAAAGCTGTCAGTTCCTGGTGGTGAGTGTGGGAAATAGAGTTTTCACTCTTCTCTGTTATTTCTATATTTCAAGTGGCTTTAATGATAATCATAGCAACTGTTTCTCAATTTTACTTCTAAAAAAAGTATATTCATAAGACTAAACAGAATACTTGAAGTATTTTCCTTCTAAAGCTAAATCCAATTTTGCCATAATTGTTCATTGTTAGTTTAGTTCTTGCACATAGAAGACTGTGGGGTTCCTGATTATATTTTACTTTATTACAGTTTAGAGAGTAATTGGTGACTTGGCTGTATGGTATGCTTGATAGTGCTTGACTATGCTAGTTTAGGAATCTAATTAGCAGCCTGATTAAATATGTGTCTACTTTTCTTCGGTACCTAAACAGAAGATTATATATATGTTCTACCTATTTCATAGGAATGTTAGAATTATAATTAGATTTTTTTTTGAAAATTTGTAATATTTGAGCTTCACAGATAGGTGCTATATAAAAAAACAAGGTGTTATGTTCTAATTTTGATTTGTGTTGACACTAGAAATATATGTTGCTTCTTCTCTTTTCCTGGCATATATTCTGATATATGTTTTGAAATTTGTTCTCTTCACATTTTTCATAGTTGGGATGCTATGAATGCATTCTTGTGTCCTGTTTTTAGTGCACAGTGATGAGTCTGGATAGATGGTTAAGTTAATGGCAAGGTAATTGAACTGTGCTAAGTGCTTGCCTGTGTATCCTGGCCTCTCCACTTTCAGGGTAGAGTTACTGTTTACAGTGACACATTTCACTGTCTGCAACTGAGCACTCTGAATCAGTTCGCCTGTTGCCTGGCCGTCTTAAGTTCAATTTTTGTCTGATCCTCTGCCCCACTATTTTATGTCTTAAATTTCAAGATGGATGATCTACTTGTCAAAATGAGATTCTTCATGTTGTGTGGCATAAATTAGAGAATCATAAAAGTAATAAATGAACAGATCTGAGGCTAGATCTGGGTCACTAGACTCCCCAGTTTTACTGGGCTCCCATTATGTGTTTATGGATTAAATCGTTCTCTTATTAGGTTTGGGTTGTTTTGTTTGTTAATAGCCAATATGGTTGATTTTTTTCAACACAATTTGGATATACTTCATATATATTTTACAGAATGGTCATTTTCATTTAGTCCTAACAATAGATGGTCTACCTTATACCTAATAGTTAAAGAATTTTCTAGCCTCACTGAGATGCTTAGAGGTATGAGCTTTTTACATAATGAGATAATCTGTCTTTGAGTTTTGATGTTTATAATATAGATGAACTTGAAGGTCTAAGGATTTGGGGCAGTAGTTTTTTTTAGGGAACTCCTTTTTCTTTCCGGGTGGTCTCATTTGTTATCTTGGGGTAGTCATTGTTATGTTGACCTACTCAAAAATACTAAGTTTGGAAATGAATTAAGATTTAAGAATAAATGAGATGACTGCTCAGGGCAGCATTCCAAATATGTAGGTAGGGACAGTTGGTAGTGGCTTCTGAAATGTTTGAAAATGGTTCTCATTATATCATACAGCTTGAATTGGCATCCATTGACAACCATTTGCTAGTCCCTATAGCTGGGACTACAGGTGTATGCCACCACACTTGGCTAATTTTTGTATTTTTTGTAGACAGGGTTCCCCAATGTTGCTCAGACTGGTTTCTAACTCCTGGCCTCAGGCGATCCTCCTGCCTTGGTCTCCCAAAGTACTAGGATTACACATATGAACCACCACAACCTTGCTCTTAAAAGTTCCTTAAAAACCAATAATAACATATTAATACTTTGATACTTGAGTAAATAAAATAAGAAAACCTCTGATGGTAGGCTGAATTTGTTTGATTTTCAGGCCAAATAAACAAAGACTGTTTCTAAGAAAAATTTGTGCTGTATGCAAATGAAGAGGAACTTCCTGAGAATTTTGATTGTTGCTTCCAAAATAGCACATTTCTAAAATATGATCACCTAGTTTATCTAAAAAAAGGCTGCCTTGCTTATGTTAAAATATTAAGTTTAAAGAAAGCTGTCAGTATTTTAATTGCTTGCTCTGTGTTTTTCCTGAAAAGGCATATGTTTAAGCATCAGCTTTATTAGTTGGACTGTATTTTAGGTATTTCTGTCAGAACTCCAGATAACTAACTTAAAAATTATATGGCTAATATAACACCATGAAGTTTAGGAAACTAGGTGGCTCATTTCTGTTGTATTCCTTGGAACATATTTAGGAGTAAAATCAACTTTAAAATCATTTCTTTTTTGCTTTGGTGTTTGTCTCTTTGGAGAACTAAAACTGATTCTCAAACATTTGGGATTGCCCTATAGCAAGAATCTGAATGAGAAAAGACTCCATGTTTGGCTGTGAATTCATGTGGGTAAGAACTAAGTGACCACTGGAGGTGGAAGGGTGATCATAGGGATTTCTCACCACTTCATTCATTCATTGATTCTAAAACACATTCATTCAGTACACATGGTTTGTGTGCCTCTTATGGGCCAAACCATGTGACAGATGCTGGGGATGCAGTCCTCACTCTCAAGGGACCATAGTCTTGTCTGAGAAACAGACCGAGAATGTCACTTTGCAATGGATCTCGTTCTATGCTTAGAGCATGCGAAGGGATCAATAGAGGAAACCCACTGAAACCATCCTAGGGTCCAAGCAGGACGTGTGGCCCAAGTTTTAGAATGGCAAGAATAGGGAAGACAGAGAGGGAGCACAGGCAGTGTTCTGCAAAGACTAGTTCTCTAGGCCATGGTTACCAATCTGTAGAAGTTGTACAGTATATCAAATGTTTAGGATTGCCTAATCTTGACATACTAATTTTAAATATCTTTCCCTTGTTGTGTTTCTGCAAACTGCCAGTGCCCAAGTTTTTCTTTTCAATTTTGAACTTGTTGATGGGCAGTGTCTGCAGTTTCTTGACAATTACATAACGTGTGTCTGTTTAGTTTTAAGCTGTCACCTCTCAAAAGCCAGCTTTGTGATGCCCCAGAGGGAGCATCCTAAAAGGTACATCTGGTCCTGGCATATTCCTGTTCAAAATCTCTCAGTGGCTACCTTGCTGCAGTGGGAGTCCCATCTCTAGCCTTACACGCTTGCCCTTCGGCTGATTTCATTCCTCCTTAGTGTTCACGCTTCACCTAGAAAGCAGTTCTGTGAACTTCTCTTCATGCTCCATAGTCTGTCTAGACACTGGTGGCCTTTCCTCCACATTCAGTTCATCAGTTTCTTTTCTCTGCTGCCTTTATACGTTCCCTTCTTTCCTCGCCATTGTATGAAACACACTGTGCCAGAATCGTTTGTTTACTGTTCTGAATGTGAGATCTTTGAGGCAGGACCTGTGTCTGTTGCTGGACCTTTATGTTTATTGCAATAACTGTCATCTAATGAATAGTCAGTCATTGATTTAAGCTGAGTAATGTAAGATTTAAACATTTTGTCACATGTATTGAACCATAATTGTGACTGAACAAAAGCAAACATTTTTGAGCTTTTTACTCTGCAATAAGACATTATCCCAAGTGCTTTATTTATATTAAAACTTACTTATCCTTGGTGTTTTTTTTTTTTTTTTTTTGAAACGGAGTCTCACTTTGTTGCCCAGGCTAGAGTGAGTGCCCTGGAGTCAGCCTCGCTCACAGCAACCTCAAACTCCTGGGCTCAAACAGTTCTCCTGCCTCAGCCTCCCAAGTAGCTGGGACTACAGGCATGCGCCACTATGCCCGGCTCATTTTTTCTATATATATTAGTTGGCCAATTAATTTCTCTCTATTTATAGTAGAGACAGGGTCTCGCTCTTGCTCAGGCTAGCTTTGAACTCCTGACCTCGAGCAATCCTCCCACCTCGGCCACCCAGAGTGCTAGGATTACAGGTGTGAGCCACCGCGCCCGGCCTCCTTGTTAAAGAAAAAATTATTCTGATGCTTGTTAAAATACTAAGAAAGATTTATTCAAGACTACTGCAATAGCAGGGAGAGATCAAGGTCAACTCCGAATTCAGCAAGGACGAGAGGAGATTTATACCCAAGTAGCAGAGTATGGTCAGTGGATGGAAAATTACTAAGGGAAGACATTGAGGGTAGGGTAGAGGCTTATAAATTAGACTGTCTGTCTTAGTCTGCTTGGGCTGCTGTAGCAAAATACCATAGACTGAGTGCCTTAAACTATAGAAATTTATTTCTAACAGTTCTGGAGGCTAGGAAGTCCCAGATCAAGGCCACTAGTCGATTCAGTTCCTAGTAAGGCCTCTCTTCTTGGTTTGCAGATAGCCACCTTCTTCCTGCATTCTCACTTGGTAGAAAGAGAAATCATCTTTTCTGGTGTGTGTTCTAATAGGGCACCAATCCCATTCATGAGGGTTCTACTCTCATGACCTAATTACCTCCCAAAAGCCCAATTGCAAAATGCCATCACTTTGGGGGGTTAGTGCTTCAACATATATGTTTTGCGGGGACACAAATATTCAGTCCATAGCATTGGTCTAACAGGATTCTTGCTGAAGGCAGGCCAAGACCTTACACATCAACCATGAGGGATGAGGAACTTGATCAAATATCAGTGATCAGATATTAAGGGTAGGGGGATTCTCCCTAAATTGACTTAGCAGCACTCTGTAAAACTGAGCTAGGCAGGCCAAAGACAGGAGGGGATTGGGGGAAGTTGAGGCCTACTCAAAAAGAGGGCTCAGAGAAGCCTGACTGAAGGCTGGTCGAGGAGAAAATCTTTGTCATTGTTAGGATCCTGTTAAGTACTATTTATACCTGCATTTTATAGAAGAAGAATTTAAAGCTTCGAAAAAGGCTAAGCAGCTCATACAAGGTACACAGCCATAAGTAATCCAAGCTAGATGCTTGCTGGAATGCTTTCTGTCTGATAGCCTTACTGATTATCTTCTGGACTGTGTGATGGCTAAGTTCATTTTTGCTAACCTACTATGAGAATCAATAGAAGTTTGTCTCTATTTTACAATGGCTGCTGGTCTTGCTGCTGTCAGTGCTGTCATGAAGCCTGTGATTTCCACTAGAACAACATACTCAGGTTACAGTGCAGGGTGACATTAAATAAATTTTTTTTTTCTATTTATTGTGATAGGGTTTTGCTATGGTCGTCCAGGCTATCTGCAAACTCCTGGCCACAAGTGATCCTCCTGCCTCAGACTCCCAAGTAGCTGGGATTACAAGTGCACGCCACTGCACCCAGCTCAGGATGACATTAAAATGTTAGGAGCTTTATTAACATTTAAAATAGCATAAGTATCTAATCTATGTGCATTGTATTTTCTTTATATATTTATCAGATTAACAATTTTTCAGTCAGATTTCTGTATCTCCTATTACATATAATCAAAGAAGGAAGAAAATATAAAAATTAGGATTTCAGATCTTCTGAACACAAAAGGTAATTTTAAGCATTGATCAGTAATCTATTTCTTTTTTTTTTTTTTTTGAGACAGAGTCTCACTTGTTGCCCAGGCTAGAGTGAGTGCCGTGGCGTCAGCCTAGCTCACAGCAACCTCAAACTCCTGGGCTCAAGCGATCCTCCTGCCTCAGCCTCCCGAGTAGCTGGGACTACAGGCATGCACCATCATGCCCAGCTAATTTTTTCTATATATATTAGTTGGCCAATTAATTTCTTTCTATTTATAGTAGAGATGAGGTCTCGCTCTTGCTCAGGCTGGTTTCGAACTCCTGACCTTGAGCAATCCGCCCGTCTCGGCCTCCCAGAGTGCTAGGATTACAGGCGTGAGCCACCGCGCCTGGCCTTCAGTAATCTATTTCTATGGAAAGCTCCCCAAAGTATGTGTGAGTTTACCTTGTAAGCTTTATGAATCAGCTGTTTTCTAAATGACAATAAGTGAAATATGATAATTTTTATGATTTTATTCAATTTTCTAAGAAAAATCAAAATCAAAACAGATAGCTTGTATAGCTGCTATTCTCTTGAGCTTCTGTGGTCTATATTAAGAGGAAAACCACTTCACACAAAGTTAATTTTCCTTAGATAGCAGCATTCTGGAGGCTACCCTCTACTACTGGGCTCTATTCTGTATAGCATCTCTTACATTCTCTCATCCCATTTATATTCCTGCTGTTCGGGACCAGTCCTTGGACACATTTTGTATTTTAATATGGTGATCTGCTCATGGCCTTCAGGCTGTTCTTTTGCCTAGAATGTTGTTTGCTCTTATATCTATATAGTGCTCCTAATTTAAATCATACACATTGCTATTCCTCAAAGTGTCTCAGTCAGGGTTGGTAGCTTTTTTTCTCTGGGCTTTCACAATCCTATAGAAGGCCACAGGGTTATCTCATCTGATATAATGTATATAGAAGTAGTAACTGAAATCATTGTACAAGTTTTATGTGAGAATATTTACAACACTTATCCAACTTTTAATTTTTTGGTATATTTTCTTTGTATTTTTTAAAAACAAAAACATGGTAGATAATACCTCATAAATTTCTATATTTTTAATTGTAAATTGTATTGTATGGATATATCATAATTTACTTATTATAATTTACCTATGCTATTGAACATTTAAGATTATTTCATTTTTTTTTTTAGAGACAGAGTCTCACTCTGTTGCCCGGGCTAGAGTGCCGTGGTGTCAGCCTAGCTCACAGCAACCTCAAACTCCTGGGTTCAAGCCATCCTCCTGTCTCAGCCTCCCAAGTAGCTGGAACTGCAGGCACGTACCACCGTGCCTGGCTAATTTTTTCTATTTATTTTAGTTGGCCAATTAATTTCTTTCTATTTATAGTAGGGGTGGGATCTCGCTCTGCTTAGGCTCCTTTCGAACTCCTGACCTTGGGTGATCCGCCCACCGTGGCTTCCCAGAGTGCTAGGATTACAGGCATGAGCCACTGTGCCTGGCCTTCAGCTTTTAATTGTTAAAAATAAAGTCGTGGTGAATGTCTTTGGACATAAATCTTTCTATTCTGGATTATTTTCTTAGGGCAGATTCACAGGCGTTGAATTATTGGGTACAATGGTAAGAACATTTTTCCTACTTTGTTACATATTTTGTCATGTTGTTTTCCAAAGAAGTTGTAATAGTTTGCCCTGCAATGGGCATTGTGAGACAGGGCCCTCCTTGCTATACTATTATTAATATTGTAAATTTGCATTTAACTTACTTATTTTGAGGCCCTACTTCATTCCTTATGGTGAACTTTCCAAACTAGGTTGACTTTTAGTAAGTTGGCTCAGATTCCCAAATAAAATTTCCCTTTGACAAAAACTTTATTAAAAGTTGGATTGTCAAGGAAATAAGAAAAGCTTTGTCAGAGAGGGAATGAAAGGGTTAGTTTTATAATATACACATCAAGATAAAAGTTATTCAGTGAAGTACAATATTGAATGCATTAACTTTTCTTCCCTTCTGTAACAATAGTTAACTTTTCAAAATTTTCTCCACGTTATTTGGAATTTTATAGCTTGATAGCTCTACTGGAGTTCGCAAGAGTAAAATTAAAATGCAATTGACTTTGAGTGTGCAAATGTACCTAAAACTAAAATTCTAGGTAAATTGGATTGTAATTCAAGCAAATTTTGAGTATAAACTGGGTTCTACAAAGTTTTTTTTTAAATTATAAGAAGTTAAAATTTTCTAAAGAAAATGCAAAATTGAGAAAATCTAGGATTTTCTTCTTTTTCCTTTATTTCAGATCACAGTGTATTTATGATTTTTAACAGAAACTTCCAAACTTCTTTTTCTGTACCTTAATGATGCAGACAGATCCACTTAAAGAAATTGAGTGAAATCCCCATTAAAGATGATGAGCAGCAGGGTTCTTTTTAGCCTGTCTCTGTTTTCTCAGGCTTAAATATATTTCTGTGTATCTCAATCAAATGAAGTGAAATTAAATATTTGAGTCATGTTATCTATTGTCTCCTAAAATGTTCTGGTTTTCTGTTGGCTGCAGTCTCTTTTGTGTTTTAGTGATGCTAATGTTATTGAATGGTTTTTAGTCCTAAAATTTCTAGTAGTGATAAATCTTGCTGTGCATAGAAGTCCTCTAGGTCAGGCTGGGCACCGTGGCTCACGCCTATAATCCCAGCATTCTGGGAGGTGGAGGCAGGGGCATCGCTCAAGGTCAGGAGTTCGAAACCAGCCTGAGCAAGAGCGAGACCCGTCTCTACTAAAATAGAAAGAAATTAATTGGCGAACTAAAAATATATAGAAAAAATGAGCCAGGCGTGGTGGCGCATGCCTGTAGTCCCAGCTACTCGGGAGGTTGAGGCAGAAGGATTGCTTGAGCCCAGGAGTTTGAGGTTGCTGTGAGCTAGGCTGACGCCAGGGCACTCACTCTAGCCTGGGCAACAAAGTGAGACTCTGTTTCAAAAAAAAAAAAGAAGTCCTCTAGGTCACTTAGCTGAGTGCAGTTGGATTTTGTTAATGACTACATTGTCCTTAGCTCTCTCATTCATGACACCCAGTGACTTCATTGATGTTGCAGTAAGACTTTTTTCTGGGACTTTGCCTGTTCTTTACACATGGTAAATAATCTTCAGCTGTAGCAGGAGGCAGCCAGCATCAATGTCCTTATCAAAATAATCAATATGTACCTAGGCAGATTTCCTTTATCTCCTGATTGGGCAAATACTTAACAGTCCTTAGCAAAGACTCTCAAGAGATTAAAACATATCTCCATTGAGTTTTCCCCTGCTCTCACTGGCAGAAGGAGTCGGTTGTGTTGGACAGGCAGATTGTCTAATGTCATTGCTGTCCATTGTGGTACTACATCTGTGAAGATGTCAAAGATGTGAAATTCTTTCTGGGTTCTCAGTTGTGTCCTCATTACATGTAGCCAATTTAATTTTGATGAATGTATTTTAATGTAGAGCATTTTATCATTACTGGCTCGTGGTCGTTTTTTACACAGTATGTGCATATTTCATTTCTTCTTCTTCTTCTTTTTTTTTTTTTTGAGACAGAGTCTCGCTTGTTGCCCAGGCTAGAGTGAGTGCCGTGGCGTCAGCCTAGCTCACAGCAACCTCAAACTCCTGGGCTCAAGCAATCCTTCTGCCTCAGCCTCCTGAGTAGCTGGGACTACAGGCATGCACCACCATGCCCGGCTAATATTTTTTTTATATATGTATATTAGTTGGCCAATTAATTTCTTTCTATTTATAGTAGAGACGGGGTCTTGCTCTTGCTCAGGCTGGTTTCGAACTCCTGACCTCGAGCAATCCGCCCCGCCCGCCTCGGCCTCCCAGAGTGCTAGGATTACAGGCTTAAGCCACCGCGCCCGGCCTCATTTCTTCTTTTACTACAATCTATCAGCCCATATTTAATTCATCCAGTTGCAGCCGTTGTACTATTTTGTTGAAGCAGACTTAAAAATCTGGCAGGAAGCCTTCCTACTTTCTTGCTCTTTTCAGTGTTGCAGTGTTATTTTGCAGAGTTAGTGCTGCGTCATTTCTTGACTTCTTTCCTAAAGCTGAAGGCTATCTTCCTAAATCTTTTCTCTGCCTGGGGTTGACCACAGTTCATGCAGGTGAACTGATAATATCAGGCTAGGTTTCTGGCTGTTTTTAGAGGTATACAAGTTAATTACCTAGAAATAAAGGTGAGAGTGGTAAATTAGTGCACTTTCTTGACTTAAGACTAAGTGTGATATCAGTTTTTTTTTTTTTTTTTGAGACAGAGTTTCGCTTTGTTGCCCAGGTTAGAGTGAGTGCCATGGGTCAGCCTAGCTCACAGCAACCTCAAACTCCTGGGCTCAAGCAATCCTCCTGCCTCAGCCTCCCGAGTAGCTGGGACTACAGGCATGTGCCACCATGCCCAGCTAATTTTTTCTATATATATTAGTTGGCCAATTAATTTCTTTCTATTTTAGTAGAGACGTTGTCTCGCTCTTGCTCAGGCTGGTTTTGAACTCCTGACCTCAAGCAATCTGCCCACCTGGGCCTCCCAGAGTGCTAGGATTACAGGTGTGAGCCATCACGCCCGGACTGATATCAGTTCTTATGTTACAACATGGAAGTTTAATGTTTTCCTTTAAGTATGCATGTAGTTCATAATGTGTTAAAACTTCAGTTTTTATTTCGAAGAAACCTTTTAGATCATATCTTCTTTAGTGACTGTATACATTCACATAACACAGGTGACAGCATTTTGTTCTTTTTTTACTTGGTTCATTCCATTTTTTTCATGTGACAAAGTAAGTGCTTACAATTATTTGAAAACTTTCAATGTTTTTCCATCATTTATTAATTTATATTTGAGAGTACTGAGAAGTTTGAGTTGAAAATAGGCTAAACTTACACAATCTCATTATTAATTAAGCTGTCAATCTTTTTTTTTTTTTTTTTTTTTGAGACAGAGTTTTCGCTTTGTTGCCCAGACTAGAGTGAGTGCCATGGCGTCAGCCTAGCTCATAGCAACCTCAAACTCCTGGCTCAAGCAATCCTCCTGCCTCAGCCTCCCGAGTAGCTGGGACTACAGGCATTTGCCACCATGCCCGGCTAATTTTTTGTATATATATTAGTTGGCCAATTAATTTCTTTCTATTTTATAGTAGAGACAGGGTCTCGCTCTTGCTCAGGCTGGTTTCGAACTCCTGACCTCGAGCAATCCACCCGCCTCGGCCTCCCAGAGAGCTAGGATTACAGGCGTGAGCCACCGCGCCCGGCCTAAGCTGTCAATCTTGAAATTATTCTGTAATTCATATTTAAAATAAAATTTTGATTTGAAATGCTCTTCTCTCACTCAATGGCTCTGAAAATTATTGTTATTTGGTTTTAAATTATATGCTTTTTTCAGGAAATACTCTTTCAGCTTTCAGTATCTCAATACAATGTTTTATTCTTAATGACCCACGTGAAATGGAACCTTCTAGAAGAAATAAAGTCCCTCACTTACTTTATTCAAGCTTTATGAATAGCTGTCCCATCTGCAGCTATAGTACTTTACAATTCGATTTTTCAAAACAAATTAGACAAACTATATATAATGACTTTTCAGATGTTACTTTGTAGTTGGTCTAGAAGTAGAAGTAAGAGCTTCAAAGAGGAGAGTATTAATTCCATTTCTCTCTTAAACAGGAATTCCTTTCCTGTCTCTCTTATTGCTACCCCTCATTTTTCTCCTTTGTATTGTAGCTAGGTTTTGGTTTATTGCTCCCTGATGAATTCTCTCCTATCACAAATATTAAAGTAAGGGTGACTTAGGGCTAAGGTTAAGATCTGTTTACTGAAACTCTCTAGGCTAGCTACCCTGACATCTCTCTTTGTGGAAAGTAAGCAGGAGTAAAGAGACAAATCCTCTGAAATACCAGTGAGTGTTGCCAAGTGATATGCTGACAGCTGGACCTGACAATGATTGCTAGACACTGATTATTCCTGACTTTCTCCTTCTCATCGCTCATCCCCTGCCAGTACTCCCGCCAACACAGCAAGAAAAATTCTGGGAGAAATATGGTTCCCTGTTTAGAGGACAACTTGAGTGATCACTACAGTTTTTCAGATAGAACGTTGATAATGTCTCTGAATTTTTTCAGTCTTATTAATATGCTTCTCCTTTTTATCAGGTTGTTTATTCTTCATGCAGTTTTAAAATCCTGCTTGTGATCAAGCTGCATATCCCTTTTAGGTCATCTTATTCTACTTAAAATAGGAGCCCGCGTAGAAGACACATTTAAAGCTCAGGACTTCAGACATAACAATAGGGCATTGATCATGTTTGCTATATGTTTGGGATTTGTCAGTTCCTTTGTCCGTTTATTGTCTGGCTTTCAGTACCTTTTCTCTGTGTTTCAAAAAAGCTTTGTGTACCTCCTGCCTTTATGTGTAATCTTACAGGGCAATTTTCTGCTTTTTGTTCATTCCTGCTCAAACAGTCATCACAAGAGTGGAATTTGGTATAAGATTCACTTATAGAACAGGGCTATAGACTCTTCTAGTTGGTTTTCATTTATTGCAGACTTTTCTTTTTAAATAAGAAAAAAAAAATCCTTGAATTTTTAAGAATGTTTTTTGATTTTGAACTTTTAGAGATGCAAACTCTCCAAAAGGAAAATATGTGGGGACAGTATTTTTTTGTGATTTATTTTATTTTTTGTTCTACATCAAGAATAAATACACAGAATAATAGCCTAACCCAGACCCACACAACTTTCAAATATCAGATAATATCATGATATGGATAAAGTATTTTAGAGATTTTTTATGTTACTGAGGATATTTTTATATCCTTAGGATATTTAAAATATACATTTATTTTCATTTTCCCCCACATTTGGGCACTTTTGGGCGTTCGTTTCTTTCCCTTCAATGTTTCATTGATGCCAAATTTCTATCAATTTTAAGTTTCTATTCTGTACTTGTTATCCTATAGGTTCTTTAAGCTAAAATTAAACCTTTTGAGCAACTTTGAAAGAAAATTTAAAAACTGTTTCTTTTTAAGAGATAAGTTTTGTACCTTAGTACCATGAAAATCTATTTGAAATAAATGAGTCTGAAGATTGGGAAGGGGCACCATGAAGTGGGCTTAGACAACAGAAGTGTTAAAATGCAAGCCTACAGTGAATTGTATTTTAAATATGAGGAATAACAGGTCCCTGTTATCCTTATTCCCTGCTTTCTAATACCTTCTGTCCATCTTGCCTTTTTGGGGGGCTTGAGGGACACGAACTTAGTTGTCTATATTCTAGAACTGCTGGAACACTGTAAATTGTAGGAGGGAGAATGTGAGCCTAATTCACTTATAAATGTCCCATTATGTACAAAATACCTTTTCTACCAAGGGTAGGTTCTTAGTTCTTGAGACTAGTGGTTCTTTGGTTGTGACTCCAGCAACATAGATAGGTGGTGTCTTACCCTGGGCTTCTGCTCTTCCCTTCTGTAACCTTTGCTTGTTGCTACTTGTTGGAACCCAGTTTATTTATTTATATAAGAGGATTATAAGATTTTTGTGAGGGAATGGTCAGTAATTAAATGCAAAACAGATAATGTATGTTCATGATCTTGTATTTTTTTAGGCCGGTAAGCCTAGATAGTGCTGTTTTGATATATTAGAAATCTGCTAATCTGAACTACATAATTGTTGAAGATTCTTTTTTCTGTGAATAAGTATATGTTTGAATTACCTGTTTCATCATGTATACTTGTTTTTTAAATATGCTTTTCCCCCTTTAATTAAAAAAATTAAAAATTTTTCAAACCTTTAGGAAAGTTTAAAGAATAGCACAATGATGTATTTGTTTTTAAAGAGTAATTATACAGTTTAATGATTTGATGTAAAGTTTAAAGTTTTTAATTATGCCAATAATTTACACTTTGGAAAGTTTACTACTCATGAGTAAATTTTGCCTTTTTAAAACTGCTAAATTTAGTATTTATGTGGTAGAAACCAGAATCTCTAATTGTATATATTTTGGGTTTTATTTTGATTTTTTTGAAATTGTATCATCTTTTTTGAATAATCTCTCTGTATTTATGACAGCAAAACGTTGGAAATCAAATAACAAACCTGTTTCAATATAATATTTTGTCATGCAAAATGTTGTTTTAATAAATACTGTTTATAAGGTGGTCATTCTATTTTATAAATATGCATTTTTAGAGGTCTTCTAATTTAAATGTATCAACATTTGGGATTTTAATGTACATACCAAATTAAGGATTTATTCTTTTGTATTTCTATCATTAGCTTTTCTTTCTGAAGGTAAAATAAAGATTAAAGATTTATCAAACATATTCTAGCTTTGGTTAAAAAAGTCTAACATTGTCCAAAATTTGAAAAAACTGTTTACCTATTTCTTCTTTGCCCAATGTTTAGTCTCTGTGTTTTTCTATTTGTTTGTACATACATACATACAGGATTGTTTACCTCAGTCTAAAAAATTAATATCTAAGTCCAGCAACATGTCTATGAAAGGTTTTAAAAACTTGCCGAAAGCATATATTATTATGTAAAGTGTGCAAAAGAAGGAAACCATTGTATAGTCATTGGAAAAAGATTAAAAGGAAATATAAATAATAAGCTGTTAATAGAAGTTGCCTTCAGATAGTGAAATCATGGATTTTTCCCCACTTCTGTGTTTTCAGTTCTCTAAATTTACCACAATGGTTATCTGTAACCTTTTTCTTTAAAGGTTAAAAATGTGAACACTAGGCATTGCTGTAAACTAGAAATATTCTAAAAGGAAGACAGGATAAATGGTAATTGGGGCAGAGCATATTTGCTTTCTTGGTTGCTGCCTTTCTCTGTATTGTCTCCTGCTTGGGAGAACAACTCCAGACCCTCACCCCAAAAATGTTGCTCTGCTCAGTGCTGATCTTTCTGCACTCCTGGGTAATAGTCCTGCTTCCCGTCTTCCCTCCTTCCCAGGCGGTAGGGCCAGATACCTTGAGAGAAGGCCTTTTCTTGCTTTTCTCTAGGTAGGTTTCTGTGTTTCTGTTTCTTTTCAGTTTAGGTGACCTACATTATGCTTCTGAAATCCTATCATCAGATAGATCTGCCTTCACCCTTTTTTTTTTTTTTTAACTGCTCTAGGATTTCTGTTAGATTTTTAAAGAAATATATGATTTCCAGCTTCCATATCATAAATGCTTACCTTTTAATAAGCTTTCCTTTTATTGTGCAAGTAGAGGCTCTTGGGACTTACATGTCAACATTCTGTTAATCTTATTTTTCCCATTCAGTTTCCTTTCTGGTCTGCTATGACACTTAAAACAGTTTTTTGGTTTCCCTTTCTTTCCTCCTCCTTTTTCTCCCCCAATGTCTTTATTGCATGGGGTAGTATCCCCTACCCCCCGCTTGACCTGGTTGGTTTACAAGGTTAACTGCTTCACAATTATTTTAAGTTCTTTTTCCTTTCCTGAAAATATGAGGTTGTGATCATGGGCGCTAAAACCATAATGACTCCCTCTTCCATCATTTAATAACTATATGGGCTGAGCGCTGTGGCTGACGCCTGTAATTCTAGCACTCTGAGAGGCCGAGGCGGGAGGATCGCTCAAGGTCAGGAGTTCAAAACCAGCCTGAGCAAGAGCAAGACCCCATCTCTACTCAAATAGAAATTAATTGGCCAACTAAAAATATATAGAAAAAATTAGCCAGTCATGGTGGCGCATGCCTGTAGTCCCAGCTACTCGGGAGGCTGAGGCAGTAGGGTCGCCTGGACCCAGGAATTTGAGGTTGCTGTGAGCTAAGCTGACACCATGACACTCACTCCATCCTGGGAAACAAAGTGAGACTCTGTCTCAAAAAAAAAAAAAAAAAAAAAGCTATATGAACTGTGTCTTAGTTTCCACATCCGTAAGATGGAATACTAATATTATCTAACCCATATGGTTGTTAATAGGATTAAATTGGCTAATACAGGTTAAGTATAGTAGTAAGTGCTTGCAGTTTTTGGTATTATTAGCTGCTTACGTATCTCTGTCCTCCATCTCTTGCCACAAACACACACACAGAGAAAAACATTCACTTTTTGATGTGTATTCTCCATTCCCTATTTAATTGTAAAGTCCTCTCTATTAAGGATCATGCCAGTAAATCCTCACCGAAGCTGCCTCCATTATTTTGGCATAATGTAGACCATTATCTCTGATTCTAGGAGTAGAACTTTAAGTTGTCATTTGAATGAGATAAGGACCTAGAAATCAGCTTTTAAGACAATCTTAAAATGCTTTAATGAGGAGATAAAAAATCCCTGAAACCAGCCTGTTGTTTATATAATATATTGGATCAATATAGCCTTGTATGCACATGGAAATAAAAACTTTTCCCGAGTAGGTTAATAAGACCTAAGAAAGATGTAAAGGTTTATTTTCAAGTAGGCTCTAAACAGAATTGATAATCTGATTATAAAGAAGAATATGAAAGATATTTATTGTACTAATGTTCTGACTTGAAAGTTAAAATCTACATTTTTTTCAATTATTAACATTTGTAAATTTTGCTAAATTTAAAAGGATTTATGTTATAGAAGTTTAGATGGGGCCGGGCGCTGTGGCTCACGCCTGTAATCCTAGCTCTTGGGAGGCCGA
Source organism: Microcebus murinus (assembly GCF_040939455.1). Lineage (NCBI taxonomy): Eukaryota > Metazoa > Chordata > Mammalia > Primates > Cheirogaleidae > Microcebus > Microcebus murinus. The sequence continues at coordinate 10,729,861 of NC_134104.1, read as the reverse complement.
GGCGGGCGGATTGCTCAAGGTCAGGAGTTCGAAACCAGCCTGAGCAAGAGCGAGACCCCGTCTCTACTATAAATAGAAAGAAATTAATTGGCCAACTGATATATATATAAAAAATTAGCCGGGCATGGTGGCACATGCCTGTAGTCCCAGCTACCCGGGAGGCTGAGGCAGAAGGATCACTCGAGCCCAGGAGTTTGAGGTTGCTGTGAGCTAGGCTGACGCCATGGCACTCACTCCAGCCTGGGCAACAAAGCGAGACTCTGTCTCAAAAAAAAAAAAAAAAAAAGAAGTTTAGATGGAAAGGCCTTAATAAAATATCCAGTCAAATACTCTTACAGTAGAGATAGAGTCACTGGAGTTGACAACTCTCCTATCATTCTAAATTTGTGTTTCATATTTTTATTTAATGTTACTTATGTATTTTTCTCATACAAATCAAACACTGATCTGTGAAGTTTTATATCCAGTCTTCTGTTATATTTGAATTTTGTTCATATACTTAAAGAATACTTTGATATTCATGTGTTTTTTCACTTAATTTGCATGAAGATATATGCAGAATTTGTTCTGTGTTTCAAACTCCTGGGCTCAAGTGACCCTCCAGTCTCAGCCTCCTGAGTATTATATTTAGGACTACGTATAGCCACCATGCCTGGCTAATTTTTCCTATATTTTTGTAGAGACCAGATCTCCCTGTATTGGTTAGGTTGGTCTCAAACTCCTACCCTCAAACAATCCTCTTGCCTTGGCCTTGTGAAATGCTGGGATTATAGGCGTAAGCCACCATACCTGGCCACTTCGTGATGTTTTAAAGAAAGAAATTAATTGGCCAACTAAAAATATATAGAAAAAAAATTACCTGGGCATGTTGGCACATGCCTGTAGTCCCAGCTACTTGGGAGGCTGAGGCAGAAGGATTGCTTGAGCCCAGGAGTTTGAGGTTGCCGTGAGCTAATCAGACACCACAGCACTCTAGTTCGGGCAACACAGTGAGACTCTGTCTCAAAAATAAAAAAATAAAAACTGATTCACAGGCCTCCAGTTGAAAATGATACCTTGACCACACGTGTTTTCTCTTCTCCATCCCTTAAGTCTGCCATAACCACAAAGGAAGCATAAAAAGATGTTAACTCATAAGGAAAAAAATAACAATAGAGAAGACAAAAGAAATTAACAATTTTTTTTGTGAAACAGAAAGTGAATGGAGGAGTGGTAACCGAGTTCACAAAGGAAGATACAGCCTAAGTACCTACACAGTTTGATAAACAGGAGATACAAGTTGGCTGGCCCTAGCAGTATCTTGAGAGGCTTCTAGGTACTTGGAGGCTCCAGGCATTTCCAAAGGCAGAAGTCAGTTTTGTAGCCCCAAATGGGAATTCTTTAAAAGTCTATATCCAGATCTTTTGGATCTTCCTCTCCTAAACCCCAGGAGACAGATGACTCCTTCAGTCCTTTTCCTTCTGGGGAGATGAGAGGAGCACTAGAATCAGAGGTGCTTGCTTCAGACTAGAGAGCAGAGGCATGACACTGAAAATGAAGGGGTCATGATCAAATCTGCACACTGAAGTGTGGGGTCTTACCACCTTCTCCCTTCTGCACTCCTCCCCAAGCCAGCACCTAGATGAGTTGTTCCCTCTCACCTCACCCAACATTTCTTTCTCACTGGCTTCAGTGAAAAAACACCTGAATCATCCTGAACCTGGAGGTCTCCCAGTGAAAAGGCAACTCAGTATACCTGATTGTCTCACAGAGAAGCCCATCAGTTTGCCATTTTTTAGTGCCTCACTCTTAAATATGAAGGAGCATCCAGGGATCACTGATGATGTAAGCAAAGCCTCAGAAGTCAAAGAGAGACACCAAACCAGTCCAGCAGCCAACAAACAAAAAGAAACTTGAGAGGAATCAAAAGATGCAAGAAACAGAAGAAAACTAAAATGTAAAATGAACAAAAAAACAGAAGAAGTTGAAGTGTCTATTAAAAAAAAAAGGACAGATTACTAGGAATGTAGTAGAAAATAAGAAAGTGCTTTTGGAAATTTAAAAATATGATAGTTGGAAAAAATTCCATGGAGAGATTGGGAAATGAAATTGATGTTTATTGGAGACTGTCTTGTCTTTTAATCTAAATTTATCTAAAATTTTTAATCTGTATTTAGTACCCATTTTTAATCATGTACATTTACTGATTTGTTAAAATTAAACACAAGGAAAAATATTCATTAAATCTAGATTTTTTTTTTTAGTTGGGGAAGAGGACTTTGTTCACATTGGCTGTTCATGAACAAATAATGCCTGATGGGGATTTTTTCAGCATTAGATTTGTGTTTGGCATTCTGGGCAGACAGTAGTGTAATATGCATTGTTTACAGCCTTTTTCAAAATCTTTAAGCAGCAATTCACACAGTGTTTTTCATAGGTGGAACACAGGCTGTGAAATTAGCTGCCTGCCTCAAGTCGCAACTTGTTCATTAAATGAGTGGTATTGCTCCTGGCACTTACCCTTTCTGATTCCCATTTTCTTCATCTGTGATATGGGGTGGTTATAATAGTAACCTATCTCATAGGGCTGTGATTGTGATTAAAAGAGATAAGACCTATCTAGTACTATAAGTACCGTACACTAAGTGCACAATGAAGAGAAGCAGTTATTATAAACATCAAGTAGATGGACTGGTATATATGGATGGTTAAGAAAAAGGTACAGTCAGCCCACCATATCCATAGGTTCCTCCTCCATGAATTCCATCAACCACGACCAAAAATGTTTGGGAAAAAAAATTGCACCTGTACTAAACATACAGACTTTTTCCCTTGACGTTATTCTCTAAACAATATAGTATAACAACTATTTGCGTTGCATTTACATTGTGCTAGGTATTATAAGTAATCTAGAGATGATTTAAAGTATGTAAGAGAACGTGTGTAGATTATATGCAAATACTGTGCCATTTTTTATCAGGACTTGAGCATCCTTGGATTTTTATATCCATGGGAGGTCCTGAAACTCATACCCTGGGATACCCAGGGACAACTGTATTTAAAAAGTAACATTTACAACATTGATGCTATAGTAAGCAGGTGGTCATGACTCACTAAACTAAAAGCTTTTTGTTGCCAGTTTTTCATCAGCATTCTTCAGTGCCCATCATTGTATCTGGCACTAAAAACTATACAGAGAATGAATAAATGAATGAACCCCTTAATTGTAACTTTTCACTTGTAGCACTATCCTCTAGCTCTAGTATTGGTCTTGTGGTAATTAAAGACAGCATGTTAGTGTGTTTATAAGTATACAGGAGTGAAGTTTTCATAAACTTAAATGTTGCATTTCAATTACAGGCATCAATTAGCAAGGTAAAAGTAACAGAACCATGGCTCAGTTTCCAACACCTTTTGGTGGTAAGTTTTCAAAAATTTCCCCTTTTCAAATATACTTTGGAACCAGATTTTTAAAACTTGGTATTATGGCAAATTGTAAATAAAAAAGTAAAGTGAATGATATAATCAACTCTCATGGACTCCATCGTATAGTTTCAGTAATATCAACTCATGGCCAATATTGTTTCATCTGGATTCTTTTGAGGCACCTCCCAGCCATCTTATTTTTTCTTCCATAAATATTTTAGTATGTTTAAAGAAAACTACTACATTATGATGCCTATAAAATTTCCAGTATATCTAGTCCATGTTAAAATTTCCCTGATGGTCTCTAGAAATATTTGTTATGGAATGTTCAAATTGGATCTAAATAAGGGTCATATGTTGCAAATAGTTCATGTGTCTCCTAAGTCTTCTTACTATGAAGAACCCTCCACCTCCTTATTTTCTTTGCAATTTATTTGTTCAAGTGACTAAGTGGTTTATACTTTTTCAAAGCCCAGATTTGAAGCATGCCCTTTTTGGTTTGTTTTACTTTAGTCTATCTGTTTGAAACATATCAGTCTGCATAAAATGTATTTATCAGGTAATTTTTCCTAACCTTACTAGGAAATTGTTAAATGTTCTTGCTTACAGGCCAAGTATTTTTTAACAAAAGAGAGCGTAGCATATTAACAGATTACTCTTGGCAGCTGTCTAATCTAGTTGTCATGAAGAGAGTTAGGAGGCACAAAGCACCATCCTCTGATCCTATCTGTAAAAGTCTCTGTGGGATTCCAGTGCAGAGATCTGCAGACTTTTCAAAATCATTATTCTGTTTTATTTTGTGGTGGGGTTTTTTGTTGTTGTTGTTGTTGTCCCCTTTCTTAATTCCTATACAAATTTTGGTTTTTGGTTTTCCTTTTGTTTATATTTCCAGGGATGAATTCTGACAGGGCAATGAAAATCCTTTCTAGAAATTGCAGGACTGTAAGGCCTGTGAGGCAAGGGGTCATGTCTGCCTCCGGCACCATTTTATCCCTATAGTAAATATTTTTCTTATTTACTGTGACTGACTGGATTCTCACTTTACCTGTCGTGTCACACCAGACCCCATAGAGAAGAGAAATACAGTGTTGAGACATTCTGCTGTGTGCAGGGCACACTCACATTTTGTGTGAAACATGCATACTGTGTGTTCCCACCTTTTTGGAAAGTGTCTGGACTTTTTTTTTTTTTTTTTTTTTTTTTGAGACAGAGTCTCACTTTGTTGCCCAGGCTAGAGTGAGTGCCGTGGCATCAGCCTAGCTCACAGCAACCTCCAACTCCTGGGCTGAAGCAATCCTCCTGCCTCAGCCTCCCGAGTAGCTGGGACTACAGGCATGCGCCACCACGCCCGGCTAATTTTTTCTATATATGTATTAGTTGGCCAATTAATTTCTTTCTATTTATAGTAGAGACGGGGTCTCGCTCTTGCTCAGGCTGGTTTCGAACTCCTGACCTCGAGCAATCTGCCCGCCTCAGCCTCCCAGAGTGCTAGGATTACAGGTGTGAGCCACCGTGCCCGGCCAGTGTCTGGACTTTTGAAAGCTTTTTGTGTATGTAATCTAGAATTATTTTGGTGAGTTTGTTTGAGGAGACCTAGGACTAAAGGAAGGAAGATCTCAGTAGTGAGTGGACATTTGGCCAGTCTAAGAGCTGAAGGAGAACCTCAATCCCATGCTCTTCAGCCATTACTTTTCATCAGGATGCCCATTTTTAAAAATAGCTTTAGTGAGGTATAATTTACATAGCAGAAAATTTACCAGTTTTAACTGTACAATTCAATGATTTTTAGTAAGTTTGCAGAGTTGTACAACCATCACCACAACCCAGTATTTGTATATTTTTATCACCTCAAAAAGATTTTCATGGAATCACACAAGATACTAATTGTGAGGCTCAGCTACTTCTTTCCTAACTTTCATCTGTGTCATTTAAGGCACCTAAGAGTGCAGTTTTGAGTTAATGTTAACTTAGTCTTTTGCTTAGGTTTGTGTAAGTAAATTATTAACTCACATGTCTTCATATAATCCTGCTAATTATAGGATTGTAGGGTTCCTTTCTCTCTCTATTTCTCTCTCTCTCTTTCTATTACTTTCTTTGTCATGATTTACTCTTAATTTTCTAACTTTATATGCATAATTTCTAAGGACAAACAGATGCTAATTTATCAAATGATTTATAACACATGGACAGTATCTTGAAGTGCTGTAGAAATAGTGTGTGAGAGCACTTTGTTTTTCTTTTGTCGCTGAATAATTTGTCTTTTCTTTGGATTATAGGCAGCCTGGATATCTGGGCCATAACTGTAGAGGAAAGAGCGAAGCATGATCAGCAGTTCCATAGTTTAAAGCCAATATCTGGATTTATTACTGGTAATTGGAGTCAGTATTTTTACATTTTTACTTATCAGTAGTGCATAGTTCTGTGGAAAATCTATTACACATAGCTAAGGTGGGCACATACCACCAAGAGAAAATTTTACCTATTTTGCCATAACTTTGAGTCTGTATTTTTACAATTCCTTTTCATATGATATATTCATACCTTGTTTGCAATTGTCAGTGCATGTCAAGCCACTTATTTAGGGCATATCATTGATGGAAGTTGATTAAGATCAAAGGACCACATTGTTTAGGTAATGTAGGATTAGACTGTGTGACCCTTCAGCTAAAATACTTGCTTAATTCTGGTCTTGAACTGATTTGGGAAACTGTTCAGTAAATTAACAGTTCTAAGCACTTTGGGAAAAAAAGGATTATTTTCGCTGCTGTTTCCCTAAAGTTCCTTTTGTACTTTACTTTTTTTTTCTTTTCCTGAGACAGAGCCTCACTCTGTTACCTGGGTTACAGTGCTATGGCATCAGCCTAGCTCACAGCAACCTCAAACTCCTGGGCTCAAGTGATCTTCCTGCCTAGCCTCCCCAGTAACTGGAACTAAAGGGGTACACCACCTTGCCCAGCTAATTTTTTTTATTTTTAGTAGAGATGAGGTCTCCCTCTTGCTCAGGCTCGTCTTGAACTCCTGACCTCAGGCAATCCTCCTGCCTCAGCCTCCCAGAGTGTGTATTTTGCCTTTTTAATTATTTCCCATTCAGTCACTCTTCAGGAATTCACTTTAGAAAAAATGGGGTTTAGATTTCCTAGGAAATTACTTTTGCATGTATTTGTGTCATAGTTCTCTTTACTTTATTAGTTCTTTATCATTGATATGATTCTTTTAAAATCATTGTTAATTATTCTCCATAAATATATCAAAAGGACCCAGAATTTGGAATAAAAGTATTGAGAATGGCAAAGAACTTTTTTTTTTTTTTTTAAATAAAGAGGAAGTGTGGGTTATCAGTTTCCTGAGGATTCTTGTGAATGTGCTATGGCATAATGGGTAGCCATTAACTTCTGAGTTAATAGCAGATTAATTAAAGTAGGCAATCCATCCCAGCAAGTCATTGTCCCTTTTTGAAATGATTTCTAAAAGTGTTACATTCTAAAGTCAGTGCTGATGGACTCATTTTACTATTGCTTATAAGCTTACCATTTGATTTTTGTTATATATTCAAATTGATATTTATAGGATTACTAGTCTATTTCTTAATTTTGTAATTTTGCTATGAGAAGAATTCTGTCAGCTATTCTGAAACTTTTTCCATTTAATTTACAGGTGATCAAGCTAGAAACTTTTTTTTTCAATCTGGGTTACCTCAACCTGTTTTAGCACAGATATGGTAAGTTGGAATTTTACATAAGCAGAAGGTAAAATTAAATATTAGCCAGTTCTATTTGGTAATATGATTTCTTATACTACAGAAGAAGAATATATATTTTTAGCCCGAAATACTCTGTTACTTCTTACAAGAGAAATACTTCTGAAAAATGCCTTTCTAATATGGACCTAAAAAAAAAGAAAGTAGTGCCATTGAATGATATAACTCTGTCAAAGTTGAATTTGAATTTCCAGTTGAGACATTTAAATTTTGATATTTTCTCACCAGTTTGTTTTGGCGTCATCCACATTACCCAGACTCATTTGAATGTCCACATTTCTTGCTTTATAACAGAATGGTTCTTTATCTTTCATTGACTGAAGAATAAAAGGAAAAGAAAATATTTGAAAGTTAGTGTATGACTAATGCATAATAGATATTGTTAAAGTCATTGTCAGAAATAGGTGTCAATATTTTGAAGCCACAGGAAAGAAAGAGTAAAAATACAGTTTTTGATTCTAGGATCATGGCTTTGGGGAGTCATGGTGAATTCTGCTGTCCTATAAGAAGCTTGATTTTTCTCATGAAGTATGCTTGATACTTCATTCATTTTCCTGAGTTTATTCGTGTTATGGAGGCAGCTCATTTTTTTTTTTTTTTTTTTTGAGACGTATCTCGCTTTGTCATCCAGGCTGGAGTGCAGTGGCCTGATCATAGCTCACTGTAACCTTGAATTCCTGGTCTCAAGTGATCCTCCTGCCTCAGCCTCCCAAAGTACTGAGATTACAGGCGTGAGCCAAAAAGCCCTGGCCTCCAGCACCACTTTCTGTCTCTCTGATTTGGAACATACATTTGCCCTCTTAGACCTCAGTTCTCTACAAGATGGGAATGCTTATAGTTTCATTACAGAGTTGTTTAGAGGATTCACAGAAAATCTATACATAAAGGAATTAGTATGGGACCTGGCACATAATAGGCCCTCAAAACGAAACCCAAAAAAGGTAGTTATTATTGTCTGCAGGGGTGGGTATTCCACATAACAAATTTTCCAACTAATTATTAATACTTGTTTTCTTAAATGGCCAACCTCTTTTATTTATATTAGGTCATTAAGTATGAAATGTCATCTGATTTTGAATCAAAAGTATAGTTTATTATATCTCAAACAAGAAGCAGTATAAGCTGGGCGCGGTGGCTCACGCCTGTAATCCTAGCTCTCTGGGAGGCTGAGGCGCGTGGATTGCTCAAGGTCAGGAGTTCGAAACCAGCCTGAGCAAGAGCGAGACCCTGTCTCTACTATAAATAGAAAGAAATTAATTGGCCAACTAACATATATATATATATATAAAAACTAGCCGGGCATGGTGGCGCATGCCTGTAGTCCCAGCTACGTGGGAGACTGAGGCAGGAGGATTGCTTGAGCCCAGGAATTTGAGGTTGCTGTGAGCTAGACTGACGCCATGGCACTCACTCTAGCCTAGGCAACAGAGTGAGACTCTGTCTCAAAAAAAAAAAAAAAAAGAAGCAGTATAGTCAATCAAAATATGCACCTAAACTATTGACACAGTTTTGCCATCTTAATAATAACTTGTTTATGCCAGCATCAAAGAAGCCTGGAGAGTGAGTGGTGATGAAATTGAGAAAGGCATTTTCCACAGCTTGTTGAGAATTGCATATTTTTCCTTGCAAGAAATAGTCCAAAGCCTGGAAGAAGTGGCAGTCAGTTGTTGCAAGGTCTGGTGAATACTGTAGATGACAGAGAGTTTCTAAGTCCAGCTGCTGTGGTTTGAACAGGATTGTTTGTGAGACATGTGGTCTTGCAAGCAGATTGACCTGTCTCTGTTGACCAGTCTCACCTGCTTAATTGCAAGCATCCTCATCATTTCATTTAACTGGCTGCAATGGACATCTTCTAATCAAATGACCAGGTTTCATGAAGCTGTAGAGGATAATACCAGCGCTGGACTACCAAACAGACACCATTAACTTTTGTTGATGACTATTCAGCTTTGGACTGTTTCAACACTTCATCTTTATCCAACCATCATTCTGAATGTATGCAGTTGTCAAAAAGAATCCATTTTTCATCACACATCACAACACAGTGTAGAAATGGTTCACCTTTCTGTCATGACAGCAAAGGAAGGCAAGCTTGGACACAATTTCTCTTCTGATGCTCGTTTAATTCATGACGAATCAATCTATCTAGCTTCTTTACCTTGCCCATTTGTTCCAAATGTCCAATATTGTTGGAATTATAACATCAAACCTTGCTGCTAATTCACATGTAGGTTGAGATGGATTGGCTTCCACTACAGCTTTCAGCTCTTAATTATCAACCTTGGTCTCTGGTCACCCATGTGGCTCATTTTCAAGATTAAAGTCACCGGAACGAGACTTCTTCAACCATCTGTGTACTGTGTGTTCATTAGCCACATCGTTCCCAAACACTTCGTTGATGTTTTGAGCTGTCTGCACAGTATTGGTTCCACAACAGGACTCATACTCAAAACTAACTTGAATTTTTGACTTATCCATGGTTTCACAAAAATCGCTCCAAAATAAACTGAAAGATAATGACAAGCCCAATTGTGGATCTGAAAGACTGAGGATATACCTTCACAATGAAAATAAAACAAGACTTGTTAAAGTGAAATGTCAGAGATATCAACTGTCAAACTTAGTACTTAAGGAAATCAGAAATTTTATACTTAATATCCTAATTTTATGGAAATTAATAAAGGTCAATATAGCTTATTATTTTCATGAAGACTGTATAGGACAGAATCTAAGCTTTTCTTGATTGTGTTCTCATTATGAAAAATCATTGACTATGTTCTGAAATAGCAAAACTTTCATGGGATATGCGATGTGTGTGTGTGTGTGTGTGTGTGTGTGTGTGTGTGTGTGTTCGGATGTATTTGCATTGAAACAGAATGATACCAGATTCCTGTGCTTTTTTGGGTGTCTGCTTTATTTTCTTTTTCCTGGTTGTCAGCATATTGGCTGCCAGATTGCCTCTTTCAACTAGTGAGCTTGCTTCTATGAAGCCATTCTAGTTCTAACTTCTGACCTGCTAGGGCTTGAAAAATAAGATAACCAAGTGGTATTGGAATTACTTTTAAAATAAAGTAATAGGCTCTGAGGAAAAAAAAGAGCATGTGAGCAAGAATTCATGCACATGTGAGCACAGGACCACTGTTGCAAGAGACTTGTGCACCTGTTTTAACAAGCTGCATTTGCTCTGAATCTTGGTACATGATTGGTTGTAGACCATCGTCAAGACTTCTCACTAGAACCTTGTTTCCCAGACTTAACTTCCTCCATGAATTGTGCTTTTTTATTGTATTCCCAATTTTTGAAGATTCATTTAGGAAGCAGTCTTATGATGACTACTCTGCTGCAGTAAAACCTCACTCTACATTTATTCATTCAACCTTGAAAAAATATTTATCTGATGTCTACTATGGGCCAGTAACTTTTGTTGGTGCTGGGAATACAGCAACAGAGAAAATAGACAAAATCAGCAGGTTTCATTGACATTACAGTCCAGTGGAAGGAGACAGTTAATAGCAGCAGAAAAATTGTCATGGTAATAAATACTATGGAGAAAAGAAAGTATTATCTAATGAATTTCACTTTTTTCTATTAAGACAATTTTCCAAACATTTACCTGAATGGCCCAAAGTCATTTTTGCTAATTTATTTTTATTATGAAAATTTTTGTTAACACTAAAAATGATGATTTGGCAGTCTTAAGTTGAATCAGAAGTTTTCTTTGTCTTGAATTTTATTCTAACCTTTTACTAAATATATTTTGTGATTACATATTTTATTTTTATCAAGAATTGCTATTAGGAACAAACAAAAATAAAAAAACTCTTATAAGTATCTTTTCCCAAAAGAAATTTATTTGAAGAGTCATTTAAAATTTTATGAACCACAGATGTCCCACTCAGATGATGGAATAATTTAGTATAAAGTATGAGCAAGACCTTTCAGCCTAGCTTTGATACTAATTCACATAGTAACCTTGGACAATAATATATGGGTTCCTCAAGACTGGGTTTAACAGCTGATCTATCTAAACAATTTCCTCTCCTTCTCATACTAAACTTATGTTCTTATGTGGTTTTTCTGGTAAGTTCCCAGCGTGGGCCCTTGCTCCTTTTGGTAGAGAGAGGAATGGGTTTGATTCTGAAATTTTATGTATCCTGTTCCGTATGTATTATGTACCTATGTCAATCATCTGGGGAAGTCTTGGATTGAGAATTGGGAACTGTTTCTCGAGTCTCTCTCCCTCTCTCTCTCTCCCTCCCTCTCCCTCTTTCCCTCTCCTATCTCTCTCTTTCTCTCTCTGTCTCTCTCTTTCTGCCTTTCTTTGTTCTGGACTTCATTTCAAATATATGAGTGATATGGACTGATGGAGACTGTATGATAGAAACCTTTAATGTTTCATTTCCATGTAGAAACTATATTCCAGTTAACCAATTTAAGAACTTTGAGCTGTAGCCTGTCAATACTTTGGGGACTACTTGTCTCTCCAGCCTGATTTCCACTTAAGGATACAGGAAAACCTTAGTCCTCAGGATTGGTTCAAGTCATGTGTACAATGCCAAATTATAACAGTGGCCAAAGGTGATACATCTCCCTAGAAATTGTCTTACTAATAAAGAACTGGAAGGAAACTGGCAAATAGCCTTAGGGCAATTGAAGTGCTTTAAATTGTTTTATCCTTGCCTTAGAGGGGGAGGAGGAGGAAGCAGAGGGCAGACAAGAGCCAGAAGGTACAGAGAAGAAAAAAAGAAAAAAGGGGCCAAGAGGCTAGATAAGGACTTTGGATCCTGAGGAAGGAGGGCCCACAGAAATGGAGAGAAGTGAGGGGCAGGGTGGGAGCACTACCTGGAAATGGGCCCTGAGAGAAAAGAAGGGAGCCAGAGACCCAAAGGCAAAGATTAGAACAGCTTGATGGTCTGGTTCAAAGATGGGGACATGATAGGGCAAACAGCCATGTAACTTGTACTATCTTAGGACACTCACTTCTGAGTTTATATCAGAAGGGCCTACAGCCACCAATAAGATAAATTTGCCAAACTCAATTTACGAAAAGAAAATACAGCCATTTGGACTCGTGGTCCCCTCTCCCATCCTTCTCTTCCTGAGTCTTTACCATCTCTGTTCAGGACACTGAGCATCTGTCTATTCAGCTGCCCAAACCAACACCTGCGAGCCATGCTTGATCTCTTTTCTTTATCCTGCACATCCAACCATCAGCATATAATTTGATTCCGTTTTCAGACTTTATCCTCAATCTGGCCACTTCTTTCTCTCTCCACTGCTCCCATCCTGACCTGTCATCTCCCCTGGGGCCACTGTTTGAGCATCTGGACTGGAATCTCTCACATTTGCCCCTTTAGATTCCATTCTCCAAACAGCTGGAACGATATTTTTAAACAGTAAATCCATTTGAAACTCTCCATTGAGAATAAAATCCAAAGTCATTGCCAAGGCTACAGATCCCAGTATGATCTGGCTCTTGCTTTATTCTCTTCCTGTTTTGCATCAGTCTCTTCCTTAATTTTTTTTTTTTTTTTTTTTTTTTTTTTGAGACAGGGTCTCACTCTATTGCCCTGGGTAGAGTGCAGTGGTGTCATCATAGCTCACTGCAACCTCAAATGATCCTCTTGCCTCAGCCTCATTAGTAGCTGGGACTACGGTCACACCACACCCAGCTAATTTTTCTATTTTTTTGTAGAGATGAGGTCTCAGTTTTGCTCAGGCTGGTCTCAAACTCCTGGCTTCAAGTGACCCCCCCACCCCCACCTTGGCCTCCCAAAGTGATAGGATTACAGGCGTGAGCTCCCAGCCTATTACTCAGTTTCTGCATTCTAGCTACACTGAGTTTCTTTCTATTTAAATGGGCCAGGTTCCTTCTTGCTTCATAGTCATTGCTCTTAGTTTTTCCTCTTCCTGTAATACAGTTCTTCTAGATCCTCACCTAGCTGGTTCATTACCTTTTAGGTTTCTTCATTTAATGTGTCACCTCCCCAGAGAGGTGTTCCCTGAACCACCAAAAGTGGTTCCCTCTGCCTACCTCCTGTCTTCTGTTTCTCTTTACCTTGATAGCACTTATCACCACGTCAAACAATCGGATTTTTCTCTTGTTTAGTGTCTGCTTGCACTAAAACATAAACTATGCGAGGGCAGGAGCCTTGTCTATCTTTTTCACAGTTCTAACTCCAGTTCTTAGATAGTGCCTAGACCTTATTAGGTGCCCTCTCTCCCGCCTCCCCAGCCATTGGTTTTAGAGTGAATGAATGACTGAGCTGGATTCATCTGTGCTGTTGGTTGGTTTTTCTCCAGCTTAGAGGACAGCGAGTGGGATATGAGCAGCCTGTGGCAAGCCTTAGAGGGTGAGGTGGGCTCCTATAGAAATTTGCAGGCATCAGCCCTGGTGCAGTGAATGAAATTGGCCAAGAGGAGCCTAGCCTCTTCTGTTAATCCTGTAATATACAGAAAGTAGTTTCGGAATTGCTACACTCATATCCACTATAAGCCACAAACCTATTAAGTAGAGTTCAAGATTGCTTTGTAATTCTTTTTGTTTTTAAACTGTTTTTAAACTGAGGACATATGTGTTAAAAAGTTACTTGGCTTAGTTTTTTTCCTCCTCCCATGTGGATATGTTATTTATTTAAAATACTATTAGGTATTAGGTTTTGTTTTTATTATTATTTAGTTTAGGTGTCCCTCTTCATTTTGGTGGACTTTATTTTTTGAACTTGTAGCACATTAACAAGGTTCTAAAAACCAAAACTATACAAGAAAGTGTACTCAGACAAGGTCACTCCCTCTCCTAATCCCTTTATACCTATTCTGTCCTATTTTATTAGTTTCCTGTTATCCTTCATTTATTTATTTTTTGTGGAAAAAAGCAGGAACATAATGTGTAATGTGTGTGTATTCATATTTACATTACTTCCTCTTCCTCCATAAATTAAGGGAACGTCTTATAAATGCTCTTTTGTTCTTTGCTTTTTTTCATTTAACAACATATCCTGGAAATCACTCATCATTCCATATAGATCATTCTCATTTTCTTTTTACAGTTACATAGTATTCATTGTGGAGGATATACCATAGTTCATTAAACTCATCTCCTGCATACATGTATTTAGTTTATTTATGATATTCTGCAATTACAAATACAGCAACAAATGAGCTTGTGCATGTGGGTTTTTGTATTACTGGGAGTGTGTCTTCAGGGTAAATTCTTAGATGTTCAGTTACTGGTTCAAAGAGTAAATACATACTTTTCCCTCATTTGGAGTCGCAGCACTTTTCCAACCAACAGTGTATAAGAATGGTGCACAGTTTATTTGTACAAATCAAACACAAATCTTGATTCCTGTGGTTATGCACAGATTTGCCTGTGGTTATGTACAGATTTTAATATAAGGCTTAACATTGTATTTAAAATGACTTTGTTTCAGGAGTCATACATAGCAATTGTTTGACTTACATTGTTTTTAGTGTATTTTTTACTTTGGAAATTAAATAAGTTTAATTTCAATATTGTCAGATTTATAGTCTTTTGGGGGATCATTAGAAACAGATAAACTGGAGAAATAACTATACCTGGGAAATGAAATGGATGGCAGAGAGTTTTGGGGAGAAGCTTTTTTTTTTTAAAAAACAGAATGCCAACTCTTTTGTACTGGGGGATAGAGTGGAGAGCTGAGCTTTGTAGGATTAACAACTGTATTTCCATAAATTTCTTTGAATTTTCATTACCAGGGAGTCCCCACAGTTGGTTTTTTTGGGTTTTTTTGTTTTTTTTGAGACAGAGTCTCACTTTGTCTCCCAGGCTAGAGTGAGTGCCTTGCCATCAGCCTAGCTCACAGCAACCTCAAACTCCTGGGCTCAAGCGATCCTGCTGCCTCAGCCTCCCGAGTAGCTGGGACTACAGGCATGCACCACCATGCCCAGCTAATTTTTTCTATATGTATTAGTTGGCCAATTAATTTCTTTCTATTTATAGTAGAGACGGGGTCTGGCTCTTGCTCAGGCTGGTTTGAACTCCTGACCTGGAGTAATCCTTGTGCCTTGGCCTCCCAGAGTGCTAGGGATTACTAAGCCACTGCAACAGTCCCCCACAGTTGTTTTGTTAATTGAGATCTTTTTTTTTTTTTTTGAGGACCACAAAATTCTCAACCAGATGTTGGGATTGTAGTGAGTGGTTTCAGGTTAAGCCCTTAGAACCTGATGATTACATGTTTCTTCTCCTAACCCGTGGAGGCACTTCAATAAGGTTTATTTAGAAATAGATTCTAATTAAGCCATTACTAGAAAGTCTCTTCTCCCCTAATCCACTTATTATTCCACATTGCATATTTCCGTTTCTCACTAGAAAACACGTTTTTGGGAGAGTGGTGTGGGGAATAGGAAGTGGGAATCTGCCTGATTGATTGATTGGTTGATTTTAGTATGCCTGTTGAGGTTGTTTAGAGGGAATATTTTTTCCCTGAAGGCCATTTGAAATAGTTGACTTTCTTTTTAAAAATACTCAACAAGAGAAGGTAAGTTCATTATTGGATTTTATTTACTTAATTCCCTTTATAAAACCTGGAAGTTGGTGAGGCATGGTAGCGCACACCTGTAATAATAGCATTCTGGGAGGCTGAGGCAGGAGGATCACTTGAGCTCAGTAGTTTGAGACCAGCCTGAGCAAGAGCTGAGACCCTGTCTCTACTAAAAATAGAAAAAATTAGCAGGGTGTCATGGCGTGTGCCTGTAGTCCCAGCTACTAGGGAGGCTGAGGCAGGGGGGTTGCTTGAGCCCAGGAGTTTGAAGTTACTGTGAGCTAGGCTGATGCCACGGGACTCTAGCCTAGGCAAAAGAGTGAAAGTCTGTCTCCAAAAACAAAAGCACAAACCTGGAAGTTAGTACAAAAATAAAGCTACCAGAGACCATTTTCAATTATGAATATAGATGCAAAAAGTCAAAACAAAATCTTAGCAAATAGAATTCCACAATGTATAAAAAGAATAACATACTGGTTCCAATTTAAGTTTATGCCAGGGATGCAAGATTGGTTCTTAATCAAGAAGTTCTATCAACATTTGTCTTTATTTCAGCAGATAAAAAAAAGAAAACTTGTGATCACACCAGCAGGTGTGGATTAGGCATTTGATAAAAAATACAGTAACCCTTTCTAATAAGTAGAAAGGGAACTACTTTTAAATATGTCAGAGCACTTTCAAAAACTAGTGCCAAATATTCTAAACATTGAAATACTAAATCCATTTCATTTAAACTCAGAACTGAGCAGGAAGGCATTCAGTAGTATCTTATTTATTGATTTTTTTCCTGACTGCTACACTATGTGGGATCAGTAATGTCTAGAGGCAGTAAGACCAATGAAAAAGAGGATTGGCATAAATATTGAGAAAAAAAGATAATGCTAATTTTTTGCTAGTTATGTGATTATTTACTTTCTAAATCCAAGATATTTTAGTTTAAAAAAATTAAGATTCACAGAAATTTGGTAGCTCCTATAGTATTTATGGTAAATACAGGATAATTTTTAAAAATTAAAGTTTTTCTCTATGCTGGAAATAAGCACTTAAAAGTGGAAATAGGGAATGTTTCATTTAATACTCTAGCAAAAATGATAAAATTTCTTAGAATACATTTAACAGAAAAAGCATATTATATGAAAAAAAGTAACAGTTTTATTAAAGGAAATATTAATTTGTAGAAGCGATCAAATGGAAAGATACTATTTTCTTTGGTGGGCAGACTGTCACAAATATATCAATTCGCCAGAAATTATTATCTAAATCTAACACAGTTTTTGGATCCCAGTAGGGTTGTTTGTAGAATAGATAAAGTGATCTTAAAATTCACAGGGAAAAAATAAACATCCATGAATAGCCAAGAAAAGTTTTAACAAAACCTTGCCAGTTATCAGAATGTCCCTGAGAGAGCCAACATGATCATATCATTGTCATATGACCTGGGAATTGTTCAGGCAGAATAGATAATCCAGAAATAGATCTCGCTTAATATGAACACTTAATATATGACAAAGATATGTTTTAGTTCAGTGAGAAGAGGATGGAATAAATATTGCTGGAAAAGTGAGGAATCCATGAAATATGGTTGAACTCTGGGATAACATTCCCCGCTCCATGAAAGTATAGTTGGTTTAAAGATTGAAATGTAATAAAATAATACAATCTTAGGAAATCAAGGACTAAACGCCTACAAACTATATAATAAAAGAAATATTGGCCCAAGCATGGTGACTCATGCCTGTAATCCCAGCACTTTGGGTGGCTGAGGGGGAAGGATCACTTGAAGCCAGGAGTTTGAGACCAGTCTGGGCCAAATAGCAAGATGTTATTATCTCTACAAAATTTTTTTTAAAAAACTAAGCTAGGCGTAATGGTGCATGCCTATAGTCCTAGCTACACAGGAGATTGAGGTAGGAGGACCACTTGAGCCCAGGAGTTTAAGGCTACAGTGAGCTATGATCAAACCACTGCACTCCAACCTGGGCAACAGAGTGAGAATCTGTGTCTTAAAAAAAAGAAAAGAAAAGAAATATTTTATATATAAAAATCTAGGCTTCCTATACAGTAAGTATATTATACACAAAATAACAAATATTGAATTTTTTAAAATCTCTGACCAATCTACAGATAAACAGTTAGCATGTTATATACAGTGAGTTTATAAACTGACAAGAAAAAGACATGCAATCCATCAGAAAATTTGGCAAAGGATATGAATAAGCACTTCATAGAAGTACAAACCCAGATGACTGCAAAACATCCGAAAGGTGATGTTCATGCTCACTAGTAGGAAGGGGAATTTGGATTCCACTGGCATGGTTTGCTGAAGGGATCATGATTGCAAGAGGACCTGAGAGAAGACAAGAAGTTCCTATAGCCATGGAGCTCTGTTTCCTGCTTTATGATCTTTCTTTTCCAAAAGAATTGTGCTTATACAATTTTTATCACTTTAAGAGATTTTTAATCTTTGTTGTATGCCATGCTTTTTGTTCTGTTACATGTCTTCTTTCTTTAACTCTTACTACATAGGATTATTTTCTGTGTAACTTTATTTTCTTTTGTAGACACTATCTGGATATAGCTCATTTAAAAAGATAGCTAGTCATGCATTTTAATTGAACTAGCTGGTCTTATTTGATGTTTCAAATACAGTTTTATAAGATTGGTTTGAAATATATGAATAAATATTCATGCTTTTAATATCTGGATTAAAAAGAAATGAAATCTGAATAAACATTTCTTATGCAAAAGAGGTTAAGTCATGAATATGCACAGTTTGGTTTGTATAATGTGGCTTCTAATTGCAAGGACACAATTTCTGGCTTTTGCTTACTCTTTGGGAGAAAATACTTTGCCTTGAAGCTCATTATAAGTTGTGCTTGTAGAATGTGTGATTGAGTACAGTTTTCAAACAGCAAGCATGTTTGTAAGCTCATCACAGAGTTGTTGGGTGGTACAGGGCAGAATTCTATAGAAAAGTTTTAAGAATTTTAGAAGAATACTAGCATTATTATAGTATAGTATAGCATAGCATAGGGTAGCACAGCATAGCATAGCAAGTCATATTCCCATGCTGAGGTTTGTAGAACTCCACAGAGCAGTTAATGTAATCTAACCAAATATCTCTAGCCATGACATTCTGTTTCTAAATCCTTGTTTTTCCCCAACAGCTTTATTGTAACATAAATCACATAATAAAGTTCACTCAGTTTAAAGTGTCTGATTCATTAGTTTGTAGTTTATTGACAGAGTTGTGCAACCATCACCACTATCTAATTTTAGAACATTTTCGTAACTCCGAAAAGAAATGCCTTTTGGTGTCCAAAATACAGATCCTCACACTGGGGCTGAAAATGACCTGAGGTAGCATATAAGTAAAAAGTAGCAGAGTAGAAGATATTTTATGTTAATAAGACCTTGCCAGTATTTACAAGGTATTCCCCATAGCTTGGAAAACAAATTTTGTTTTGTGTTGTTCTCCCTGGAGTAAGAGAGCTAATTATTTTGTTTTTGTGTCAGTGGGAGTGGTAGTTTTGGAAAGGTTCTTTTATGGTCGCAGTTGTTTGAGTTCATGCTGTTGGTTTGCAGGGCACTAGCTGACATGAATAATGATGGAAGAATGGATCAAGTGGAGTTTTCCATAGCTATGAAACTTATCAAACTGAAGCTGCAAGGATATCAGCTCCCCTCCGCACTTCCCCCTGTCATGAAACAGCAACCAGTTGCTATTTCTAGTGCACCAGCATTTGGTAAGTCTGAAAATGAATTGGTTCCGGTACTTCATTGTATATTTTAAAAATAGATGTTTCCCTTTTATTTCCCTCCTAGTTTATAGCATTATGAAATTCTAGGAGGTAATTCTGTCTCAAAGATGATGGCCCTGTGCAGGCAGATAGTGCTAAGTGGAAGGAGCGTGTTCCCTGGGATGTGAAGGTGATCAAAGAACATGAAGATGCTGGTTGTATGTTGGGAACAGCTTTTTGGTCTGTTGCACCTTTGCCCTTTTTTTTCTCTTCCCATTGACCCTTTATGTTGTCACGTACTTCCTTTTGGCTTTTGGTTTCCATAATGTCTGTATTTCTCCTTGTGTCTAAACAATTCCTTTGGATTATGGTATCTAGAAATATATTTTTGAATTATAGTATTAGGTCAGTTAGCTACATTCAATTTTTTCTTAGAACAAAATGGAATGGAAAATAAAAACATTGGTAACCTGATTAAAAAAACATAATTCCATTAAAAAGTTATCTTTGAGCCACGTATTTTTCTCATAAATTAATTGGTAATTAGTTGACTGTCTAAGATCATCAACAGTTCTGATTTGTTCTCTGTTCTCACCATAGACTTTAATTATTTAGGTTGATTTGAAGATCACAGTAATCACATCTAACATCTGATTCATGAGGAGCTTCTTTAACAGTTTAAAACAAAATGCAAAAACTGTGACTAGAGTTTCTTTCCTGCTTCCTGATATATCTGATGATAGATGATAAGGTGAATTAGATTTGGGAGGGGCAGTCAGCAGTAATTCAGGTTGTCCCTGATACAGTTTTTTTTTTTTTTTTTTTTGAGACAGAGTCTCACTTTATTGCCCAGGCTAGAGTGAATGCTGTGGTGTCAAGTCTAGCTCACAGCAACCTCAAACTCCTGGGCTCAAGCAATCCTGCTGCCTCAGCCTCCCGAGTAGCTGGGACTACAGGCATGCGCCACCATGCCCGGCTAATTTTTTCTATATATATTAGTTGGCCAATTAATTTCTTTCAATTTATAGTAGAGACAGGTCTTGCTCTTGCTCAGGCTGGTCTCGAACTCCTGAGTTCAAATGATCCGCCCACCTCAGCCTCCCAGAAACTTAGGATTACAGGCGTGAGCCACCACGTCCGGCCATCCCTGATATAATTAATGATAAGCTAAGACAAATAAATACTCTGGTTTTACTTATTATTAGATTGCCTATTAAAAACAAACAGCATGTATTGCCTTTCTTTTGGTGAGGTTTAGCCACAAGGCTAGCTTTTTAGTTTTTGTAAGGGGAAAGATACAGGTTTGGGGAAGAATTTTAGACACCTAGGACAGTGGGTTCAAGAGAATAAGGAAAAACTTGTGTATGAGCAAAGTCTGGGAAGAGCAGAAGTGAAGAGTACAGTAGCTCTGTGTGACCAGGGCACTTGTTTGTCTTGTCCATTGTGTGTTCACAGTGATTAACCTTTAATTTACCAGCTTATTTAAGTGGAACTTGCTCCTGAAGGTCCCTGTAACCAATTTTTGTTCAGGACCCATGTGTTAAAATAGTTAAAGGGTATTTTTGGCCTTTGGCCTCCTTCCAGTGCTGCAAGAAGAAACTTCAGAATGGAGAAATGGTCAGGGGGCCAGAGGCATCCCATTTCTTCTTTTTCCCCTCAAACCAGGGAGTCAGTAATTTTTACTGTAACATTTAATTTGTTTTTGCTTATTCCATTCTGCTATAGGAATTTCAACTGTGGAGATATTGCGATTTAGTTTCAGGAGGTTCTGGCCTCACTGCTGAGAAGGTTTTACAGTCACTTCAGTAACTTGCCACAAGTTGGGAAGGGAATCCACCTGGATTTCTAACCTGACACCCTGCCAGCCAGCCCATAGCTCTTTCTGCAGGCTTCTCCCTGCCTCTCCTCACCTTGTTCTCATCTCATTCACATTCTCAGTAAATGACTTCCAAGAGGATAAGCCATGAGGGAATATGAGGACATAGGAGAAGTTACAAGTACATGGTCCTAATCAAGTTTGCACAAGTTTTCGAAAAGATCTGGTCTTTGCTAGTATTAGTCCCACCTGTCAGCTCAGCCTAGGCTAATTTATTTTTTAAATAGTTCTTCCAGGTGCTTGAGAACAAATAGTTTATTACTATTAGCATTATTTTCTAATTAATGTTAAAAATTGTCTGACTATGCATTTCTTAGCCCTTAGACATAGTATTTTATTTGATTGCAACAATAACCCCAGAATTATGCAGAAGTTACTAGCCCTGTTACATAGATGAGGGAATTGAGATTCTAAGAATGAACTGGCTTAAGGCCAGTTCAACAAAGGAGGTAGAGGCCGGGCGCGGTGGCTCATGCCTTGTAATCCTAGCTCTCTGGGAGGCGGAGGTAGGCAGATTGCTCGAGGTCAGGAGTTTGAAACCAGCCTGAGCAAGAGGGAGACCCTGTCTCTACCAAAAATAGAAAGAAATTAATTGGCCAACTAATATATATATATATAGAAAAAATTAGCCGGGCATGGTGGCGCATTCCTGTAGCCCCAGCTACTCAGGAGGCTGAGGCAGTAGGATCACTGGAGCCCAGGAGATTGAGGTTGCTGTGAGCTAGGCTGACGCCATGGCACTCACTCTAGCCTGGGCAACAAAGTAAGACTCTGTCTCAAAAAAAAAAAAAGGAGGTAGAGGCTTCTAAAACCAAGGTTTTTCTAAAGACTCTAGGTTTCCTTATTTCCTTTTGCCTCTCTCCTTCATTAACACCAAACCAGCTGGGTGACATGTAGTGTCACTCTTCCAGGGTTCCTTGACTGCATGTATTTTTGATGCAGACATTAACACATTGTGGAATTAAGGCTAAGGCAGGGGTCTGAGCAATCATTTTGTTCAACTCCCCTATTTATAGAAGAGGGAATTGGGGTGCAGTGGTATTATGACTTGCTTAGGGCACCCAGCTGAATTCTAGGAAATTCTATGAGTAAAATTTCCTTCTTTTCTCTCAGTGTGTTTGCACATAGCACGATTCTTCTTTTACTCTGCACTCACCTTATTTAGGAGTTCACTTTTCTCTTGTTTGGTTTTGGTTTTGCCAGAGTACATGGTTTTACTGGATTAAACCAGTATTTTTTTAAAGCCCCCCCTGTGTGTCATAGTTTCTGGGGGCATGGTCGTGAGCAGGACATCATAGCTTCTGCAGCTATGGAGCTTATTTCAAGGTGGGGGAGGCAAGCAAATAAATAAATAGTTCCAGGTAGGAATAAGTTCAATCAATTCATTAAAACAGGGTAATAGGATAGAGAGAGAGACAGACTGGACAGGGTGGCCAGGGAAAAATTCTCTGAGGAGATGACTTGGGCAAAGACCTAGGGGAGAAGCCTTCCAGGCAAAAGGACTACAATTGCAAAGATCCTAAAGCTAAAACCAGTTTGGCTTTGCCAGGTGTGGGAGGAACTTGTAGCTAGTAGACCATGAGCACAGGGAGGAAAGGCAAGAGCAGAGGGAGGAAAGGCAAGAGCTACAGAGGACTTTTAAGTGGAGGAATGACATAGTTGATAGATCCTTAAGAAAAAAATCTGGTTATCTGAAGACTAGACTGACTGTAGGAAATGAGAATGGAATGGAATTTTGGAGACCAGTTAGGAAGCTTTTGCCATGGGCAGGAGGTAATGGTGATTTAGATCTGACTGGTGATAATCATTGTGTGAGACAGATTAGATTCATTGTGGCCTATATTTTGGAAGAAAAATAAAAAAGACTCATCAATAGATTGGAAATAAAAGTGAAGAAAGAGAATTAAGGTTTTTAGCACGATTAACTAGATGGATGGTATAACTATATACTGAGATTGGGATAACAAGAAGAGGAATGGGTTTCGAGGGGAAATCAAAAGTTTTGGGCATGTTTGAGGGGCCTAATTGATTTCTGAGTTGAGGTGAGTGGGATGACTACTGACCTGGAGCTCAGAGGAGGAATTAGCAAACTCTGGGAGAGTTTGAATATGGATAGCGTGAACGCCCCAGGAGTGGATACGATATCTTAGGAAGAAAGTTTAGCTAGGAAAGAGCACATGATGTAGAGCTAAGTGTTGGTGTGATGTGACATTTTCTAAAGGTCTGATAAAAAGGAAGAAGCTAGAAACTGAGACTGACAAGAATGGAATGGGAGAAGGCCAAGGAAAAGTGCTTCAAGGAGGGAATGCTCCATTGTTTGAGTTGTTTCTGAGAGATTGAGTTAGAATAGGACAGAAAAGTGGTGATGGGGTTTGATATGATGAGCTCGTGAGTGACCTTGACAAGGAGTTCCAGTGGAGCAGTAGGGACAAAAACCTGATTGGAGGCTTAGAAGAGCAGAGAGAGTGTAAGTGTGAAGAGAAACAGCTGGAGGAGCATATCAGCTGAAGTGCTCCCACGTTCTTAGAGTCGAGAGGGAAAGCTCAGTGATTCAGAAGAGATGGGAGAATTTCAAGAATTACGACTTAGCACAGTAAGAGGTGATGGCATTCAGAATATAGCTTTGGTAGATGT
The DNA here is from genome assembly GCF_040939455.1 of Microcebus murinus. NCBI lineage: Eukaryota > Metazoa > Chordata > Mammalia > Primates > Cheirogaleidae > Microcebus > Microcebus murinus. The sequence goes on along the minus strand of NC_134104.1, from coordinate 10,705,927 downwards.
ATTCGGGTGTTTTTTTTTTTTTTTTTTTTTTGAGACAGAGTCTCACTTTGTTGCCCAGGCTGGAGTAAGTGCCATGGCATCAGCCTGGCTCACAGCAACCTTACACTCCTGGGCTTAAGCAATCCTGCTGCCTCAGCCTCCCAAGTAGCTGGGACTACAGGCATGTGCCACCATGCCCGGCTAATTTTTTCTATATATATTAGTTGGCCAATTAATTTCTTTCAATTTATAGTAGAGACAGGGTCTCGCTGTTGCTCAGGCTGGTTTTGAACTCCTGACCTCGAGCAATCCACCCACCTCGGCCTCCCAGAGTGCTAGGATTACAGGCGTGAGCCACCCCGCCTGGCATGATGTATTCGGTGTTTTTTTTCTTTTTTCTTTTTTGAGACAGAGTCTCACTCTGTTGCCTGGGCTAGAGTGCCGTGGGGTCAGCTTAGCTCACTGCAACCTCAAACTCCTGGGCTCAAGCAATCCTCCTGCCTCAGCCTCCTGAGTAGCTGGAACTATAGGCATGTGCCACCACGCCCAGCTAATTTTTTATATAGATATATTTTTAGTTGTCCACCTAATTTCTATTTTTTTAGTAGAGATGGAGTCTTGCTCTTGCTCAGGCTGGTCTCAAACTCCTGAGCACAAACGATCCTCCTTCCTCAGCCTCCCAGAGTCCTAGCATTACAGGCATGAGCCACCACGCCTGGTCTGGTAGATGTATTTATTTAGAAAATCATTTGTTCAGACAAAGTAGTCAATTGCTAAAAGGATGACAGTCTTTGCAGTGGCTAGTTAAAAGCTGAGTGGACTTAACATGGAAAAATTATGATGTAAAAGAATATTTTAACAAATTTGGGAGATTAAAAGATCCTTTTGCTAGTCTTTTTGGTGCCAGTTAATTTGAGGTATTGATTTAGGGGCCTGCAATACAGATGGGGTATCTTGAAGGTTAACTGGCTTGTACAATATCTTGTTGTCAAGCCTTTTGAAAGTCTGAAAGGTAGTTCATGAAAGGTTTTTAGTTTGTTTTTGTTTGTTTTTAGTTGTTGCTTGAGTAGATTGACATTCTTACTTAAGCAAAAACCGTGATTTAGGAGTATAATTTAATATAGTTATCAAATCATGTTTTACTTATGAAGTTTGGGGATTCTAAAACTGACAACAAGTTCAGCCTGATACATACTGATATATGTTGGTAAATAAAGTTAATCTGATCCAAATGAGATGTGTGGTCATGTGCTTTTACCTAGTAAAACCCAGGTTAGAGTTTTTTTCTTCTCCTTGGATTTTCAGCATCTATAAACATTGTTATTGTTCTTCAAAATAAATAATTTGTTTTTCTCCTTGTGGAAACAATAGATGCCAATTGTAAATCAACAATACAAAAAGACTTGGGAAAAAAGTAAAACTTACTTTTAATTCTATTACTCAGGGACAACCATTGTGCTCAACAACATTCTTTTTAAAATTTTATTAAAGTAATACATGCTGGCCAGGCATGGTGACTCACGCCTATAATCCTAGCACTCTGGGAGGGCGAGGTGGGTGGATTGCTCGAGTTCAGGAGTTCGAGACCAGCCTGAGCAAGAGTGAGACCCCCATCTCTACTAAAAATAGAAAGAAATTAGCTGGATAACTAAAAGTCTATGTATATAAAAAATTAGCCGCAAAGGGTGGCACATGCCTGTAGTCCCAGCAACTTCAGAGGCTGAGGCAGAAGGATCCCTTGAGCCCAGGACTTTGAGGTTGCTGTGAGCTCGGCTGATCCCAGGGCACTCTAGCCCAGGCAACAGAGTGAGACTCTGTCTCAAAAAAATAAAAAACTAAAAAGAAATAAAAATAAAAAATAAAAAGAGTTACAAAGAGAAGTGTGTAAATCCGTAATAGTGCTTATTGTAATAAGCAATAATGCCAACTGTACATCAACACAATGTGAAAAGACTTGGAAAAAAAGTGAAAATTACTTTTAATTCTATTACTCATGGACAGCTATTGTGCTCAGCATTCTTTTTTTTTTTTTTTTTTTTTTTTTTTTTGAGACAGAGTCTCGCTTTGTTGCCCAGGCTAGAGTGAGTGCCGTGGCATCAGCCTAGCTCACAGCAACCTCAAACTCCTGGGCTCGAGTGATCCTTCTGCCTCAGCCTCCCGAGTAGCTGGGACTACAGGCATGTGCCACCATGCCCGGCTAATTTTTTATATATATATCAGTTGGCCAATTAATTTCTATTTATAGTAGAGACGGGGTCTCGCTCTTGCTCAGGCTGGTTTTGAACTCCTGACCTCGAGCAATCCGCCCGCCTCGGCCTCCCAAGAGCTAGGATTACAGGCGTGAGCCACAGCGCCCGGCCTAGCATTCTTTTTACAGTTTTATTGAAGTAATACAAACTCCTAGTAAAAAGAAATACAGACAGAATTGTGTAAATCTGTAATAGTGCAGGAGGAAGAGGGAAGAAATAAGGTATCCAGGCCGGGCGTAGTGGCTCATGCCTGTAATCCTAGCACTCTGGGAGGCTGAGGTGGGCGAATTGCTCGAGGTCAGGAGTTCAAAACCAGCCTGAGCAAGAGCAAGACCCCCTCTCTACTATAAATAGAAAGAAATTAATTGGCTAACTAATATATTTAGAAAAAATTAGCTGGGCATGGTGGCACATGCCTGTAGTCTCAGCTACTCGGGAGACTGAGGCAGGAGGATTGCTTGAGCCCAGGAGTTGGAGATTGCTGTGAGCTAGGCTAACGCCATAGCACTCACTCTAGCCTGGGCAACAAAGCAAGACTCTGTCTTAAAAAAATAAAAAATAAAAAAGTAAGGTATCCAGTACACTTGAGAACAGGAGAATCCCCAAATAGCTGACTGGTATTCACAAGAAAGTTCAACCAATCAGACTGAAAGCAGCAACTGAAACTCTCTGTAGTACTGGTTGAGGACAAAAGGCCTAGGATAAGAAGGCCTGAGAGATCTGGAGTTGTTTATCTCATGTGAATCCTCGAGACAACAAGGCTTCCTTTGGGGGACTGGGCCCCATACTGAGGAGAAGTGACTGGGAGTAGAATCAAAATTGAACAGTATAGGAACATGGAGACAAAGGAAAGAGAAGGTCCAGACAAAAGTGGTAGAAGAGGACAGAAACTAGAAATCTCGGACAGCAGGCCTAACCTCAAAATAGGCAACAGAAAGTTTCAAGCAAGGGCAAATCCAAAGCAGAAGTTATCAAACAAGGTCAAGTAACACAATGTTACTGTTAGAAAAAAGAGAGTAAATAGCCAAATAACACCTATAGACAATGAAAGTACACCAGCAACTCACTACTTCAAAACAAGCTAAAAGAAACAAACTGTGGAAATGATAGAAGACTTGAAAGACCAATATAGATCAGAATTTTAAAAATCTCAGAAATAAAGTGACAGAACTGAGGGAAAAAAAGAGAAATAAAAGAAAAAATTCATTTCAGAAATGAAGACTAAACTGGAAGCACCACAAGAGGTACTGTCTGAAGTGAAATAAATGACAGAAAGAGGAAAGTGTTTAAAAGTGAAAGGAAATGAAAAAGGAGAAGGATTTGAGAAACAGTGACAAATTTTTAAGGCAAAGACTATTGACTCTGTGGTCAGTAGGAGTCCCTGAAGAAGAAAAACCAAAGCAAGAAGGTAGAACAGATGCTAAATATGAATTTAAGACAATTTTCTTGAAATAAAAGATTTGAAACTATGTTTAAAGGAGAGTATCATATGGCTGAGGATATAGATCTTGAAAGACCAGCACTAAGATATATTCTACTTAAATTTATTTGGGCTTGTAGAAAAAGAAACCACATGGCTTACAAGGGGAAAAAATTAGATTATCTTCAGACTTTTCGACAGCAGTGCTTTATGCCAGAAGAAAATCGAGTAACATATTTAGAATTTTCAGAGAAAGAGTGAGCCAAGGATTTTGTGTCCAGAAAAACTGACTTTCAAGTAGAAAGAATATAGACAAACTGTTATTATTTTGGAAGGACTCAGGGAATATTAACATGAACCTTCTTAAGGAATCTGTTAGAAAATGTGTTTTAGACAACCAAAAATAGCTAGAGATACATCAGTATTAGAACTAATGGTGAACGTTAAATATATAGTTACCTGTAGAACTAAAACCTAAATGAAGGCAAGAAGGAGAGAGTATAAGATGTAATTCCTATGTGGTCTGACAATGTAGATACAATAAAACTATATAATATTAGGGGGACAGGAATGTTTGAAAAATGATTTAATGCTTTCAGAAATTATATTTGTGGTAGTGTTAATACTGTTATTCTGAAACTGTCATATCTAATATGTAATAAAAAAATGAGTACTTATAGAATAGTCTAATTCTCTGATTCCCTTCTATCATATACATTGAAAATCTGTATTCTAAGTGTAGAAGTTCTCAACACAGTATTCCTGGCAGCTACAAAAAAATAAAAAGAAGAAAAAAAGGTGTGAAAGAAGGAGATACCACTGTAGTAGAGAGTGTCAAATGTTAAACAAAAGCTCTATAGTCTTGGATTTGAATTATCAAATTGGAAGTATCAGTATGAAATCATAAGGCTTCTCTCCTTTCCCCCATCTGCCTATTCATCTAGCCATCCCTTCCTCTCCTAGTTCTGTCCACTGAAAAGCCTAGAAACAATGATCTACCACAGCAAAGCAGTGAGCACTCCTACTGCCCAGATTGTGAACTTGAAATACCATTTCTCACTAAGAGAAACCAGAGTATTTTTGAGAAATGGCTGAATCTTGGTCTACAGTATGAAATGTACATAATGAGTTTGGACGGACTCATCTTGTAATACTGGTCAGCAAGGAAGCTATCAAAGAATAGTAGAGTGGTATCAGAAGTTCCCTGAAGGGCCGGGCGCGGTGGCTCAGGCCTGTAATCCTAGCACTCTGTCAGGCCGAGGCAGGTCGATTGCTCAAGGTCAGGAGTTCAAAACCAGCCTGAACAAGAGCAAGACCCCGTCTCTACTAAAAATAGAAAGAAATTAATTGGCCAACTAAAAATATATAGAAAAAATTAGCCAGCCATGGTGGCACATGCCTGTAGTCCCAGCTACTTGGAAGGCTGAGGCAGAAGGATCGCTTGAGCTCAGGAGTTTGAGATTGCTGTGAGCTAGGCTGATGCCACGGCACTCTAGCCCAGGCAGCAGAGTGAGACTCTTGTCTCAAAAAAAAAAAAAAAAAAGTTCTCAGAAGCTAACATGAAGAGGCTTATATTGGCCAAAGAAAGGACAATTCGAGCCTTAAAAGTGATAAGTACCATGAATTAAAACTCAAATATTTTTAAATGTATGACTGAACAATTATATTTATTTTAAAAATTCACCTTAGGAGGATCATAGATAACCAGTTCATTATCTTGAAAATGGGTAAAGGGAAAGAACCAAGCATTTATCATACTTTTCCTCCATGAGCTATACAACCGAATAGCCAACTATTATATCCTCATTAGAAGCACCTCTTTATAAAAGTATTCCAGCTAATAAATGACAAAGAGATGGGAAGTTTAGAACATCACTATTTTGCAACTCTCCATAAATGAATAACTATAGGCATTAAGCATCAATGACTGCCAAGATCGCCAAAAGACAACTATGTTTTATCTGCTTCCTATAGTGTTGCCAAAGAGATCCAATCTAAGTCTGATCCAGTCTTCAGATCTGTCTGCCTATTTACAGGAAATACAGTTAGAGGAAAATGTTGAAATGTACCCTGAGGATGCAATCAGCAAAATCCAGACTGGGAAACTCTACAGGTCGTAAGACCCAGAACCTTCAACAGATAAATTGCAAGGAAAAGAAAGGCATGGACAAGGGCCTATAGGTTAAATGAAACCTGAAAGACATTTCAGTGATGGAATTTCTGACCATGCCTGAGGGAGATCTGCAAAATCTTCCCCTAAGGGCAGCTACAAGACTGGACAAAATTGACAAAATAATCATTTCAGTGCTCTGGAAGTGAAACAAAGATATACAACTATCTGAGAATCATTTGTGCTTGAAAAGCTGCTGAGCCTCAGGTATGAATAGTGGGAAATATAGAAGTCTGTGGCATTCTTTCCTTGGCATGTTCCTACCCCAGACTCTTCAACTTGATTAATACGGAGGGGCAAGTTGTAAATACTGTCAACCTTGCTACTGTTATTAAAGGGGACTTACTTGGTTTGGAGCTGGAAATAATACCTGTGCTCAACAGCTTTGGCAGTGAAAGTGACGATCTTGGCAGCAGATGAGGAGGTAGGGCCAATAGCTCTATTAGCCTGAAGTTGTGGTCATGGCTAGGGCAAGTGTATTCTTGGTTGAGGCAGTGTACATGTGAAGCTAACACCAGGGTGGGCCCAAGCCAGCAAAAACTCCTGACCAACCCTCAAGCTACATGCATGTACAGAGGATATGTGAAATGGCCCTGAAAAATACAAAAGCTGGGACATTAAAATGGTATGAACTTTGAGTACATTTTTGTGCTGACCTGTAGATTGATTGACAGAGAAAGAAAACCTTACTGACTTCAGGTATTTAAGTACAACTTCCATCCAATCATTGGTCGACTATTGTGCTTTGTACAGGGGCAAACCCAAGCAAGCCAGCCTTAAAAATAGAGATAAGAGTTTGTAAAATCCCAATTGAGCAGAGCCATCAGGGGCTGCACAACATGGGAAGGATAGATTTTGCCCATGTAAATTACTAAATAAAGATAGAAACAACCTTTGGTTGTTTTGTTTGATTTTCCTTTGGGGAAAAATCAGAGACAGAGTAGCCAAAATACGTTATCTAGAATGTCCATTTTCAGCTATAAATTATGAGACATTCTTATAAAACAGGACAACATGGCTCACACTCAAGAAAAGCAATCAGTAGAAACTATCTCTGATCCAGCTGTCAGATTTACTTAGCAGACAAAGGCTTCAGAGCAGCAATTTTGTTCAAAGAACTAAAGAAACTAAAGAATTAAGGGAAAGTATGACAATGAATCAATAAATAGAGGTTCTCAAAAAAAGAAATTACAAAAAAGAACAAAATGGAAATTCTAAAACTGAAAAGGACAATAAACAAAATGAAAAATTTACTAGAGGGTCTTAATAGCAGATTCAAGATAGAAGAAAGCCAAATCAGTGAATTTGAAGCAGAATCAATAAAAATTATTCGATTCAAAGAATATGGAACAAAAAGATTGACAATAGTTAACAAAGCTTCATAGAATTGTAGAATAAGATCACATACACCAATATATTAGTACATGTGGAGGTCCTAGAAGGAAGATAGAGAAAGACACAGAAAAAATATTTGAAGAAATAAAAGCCAAACACTCCTCAAATTCAGTGAAAAGCATTATTTTACACATTCAAAAGCTCAACAAACCTTGAATAGGGAAATACAAAGAGATCCATACCTAGACACATCGGAGTTAAACTATGAAAGCCAAACACAAAGATAAAATCTTGGAAACAGCAAGGGAAAAACAGTTCATCAAGAAGGAAAAAAAAAGCCAACCAAGAATTTTATATTCAGCAAAACTGTCTTTTAAAAATGAAGATGAAGGCCGGGCGAGGTGGCTCACGCCTGTAATCCTAGCACTCTGGGAGGCCGAGGCGGGTGGATTGCTCGAGGTCAGGAGTTCGAAACCAGCCTGAGCAAGAGTGAGACCCCGTCTCTACTAAAAATAGAAAGAAATTAATTAACCCACTAAAAATATATATATACAAAAAATTAGCCAGGCATGGTGGCACATGCCTGTAGTCCCAGCTACTCGGGAGGCTGAGCCAGAAAGATCGCTTGAGCCCAGGAGATTGAGGTTGCTGTGAGCTAGGCTGATGCACAGCACCCACTTTAGCCTGGGCAACAAAGTGAGACTCTGTCTCAAAAAAAAAAAAAAAAGAAGGTGAAATTATGACATTTTCAAATAAACAAAGACTGAGAGAATTCATTACTACCAGACCTGCCTTTAAAGAAATATTAAAACAAGTCTTTCAGGATGAAAGGAAATGATCAGAAATGGTAACTTAAATATATCAAAAGAAAGGAAGAGCATCAAAAATGATAAATATGAGCCAGGCACAGTGGCTCATGCCTGTAATCCTGGCACTCTGGGAGGCCAAAGCAGGAGGATTGCTTGAGCTCAGGAGTTCAAGACCAGCCTGAGGAAGAGGGAGGGAGACCCTGTTTCTTCTAAAAATAGAAAAATTAGCTGGGCATCATGGCACATGCCTATAGTCCCAGCTACTTTGGAGGCTGAGGGCAGGAGATTGCTTGAGCCCAGGAGTTTGAGATTGTAGTGAGTTATGATGACGCCACTGCACTCTATCTGGGGCGACCGAGTAAGACTCTGTTTCAAAAAAAAAAAAAGAAGGTAAATATGAAGGTTAATTTAAAAGATCCTATAAATCTGTTTTTCTGCTTTTCTCTCAACTTTAAAAGATATGAGATTATATAAAGTAATAACTCTAACCCTGCATCTCTGGGCTTATAGCATATATAGACATAATGTGTGACAATAATAGCACAGAGGAGACAGGGCACTGAGCTATCTTTGTGCAAAGTTTCTATATTCTGCCCACCTTAGAAGTAGATTATGATAAATTCATTATCAATGTGGAGATTTTAATCCCTAGAACAACTACTTAGCTACTTTTAAACAGTAATCAAAAAAATCAACATAGTTCAAAAAAAAATCAACAGAGGAATTTAAACACTAAAAATATTTACTTAAGACAAAAGTTTTAAAAATTGAGACAATTAAAAAAGAAAGGAACCATTTTGTTGTTGTTGTTGTTGTTCTATCATTTCTTCTTCACTTATTGGTTAGAATATTTTTTTAAAGAGATGCTTTCCCCCCATCAGATATTGAGTTACCTTGAGGTACAGTATATATAGGAAAGGCAGGTGGAATGTTTGATTGTCTCCTCACATTTCATTTGCTAGTTAAAAAAATAATAAATTGATTGCCTAGCATCCTCCCATGGTGACCAGTTGGGATTCTATTTGTTTTTAAATATCATTTTGAATTAATGAATTTAATTGTATTTTGATGCCTTTAAGTCCACTGCATTTATTCTCATTGATCCTCATCTGTTTGATTCCTCTTCAAGTTGGGTCTTGAATCCTTTGATGTGATGATCCTTGACATAATTTTTGACACTCTTCAAAACAATTAATCTGAAACCGTATTTTATTTATTTATGTATCTTGTCTTTAATGGTTTATTGTAAAGGATAGAACTCATCCTTTATATTTATATTTGGCTATAAATATAGCCAAATGGAGGAGAGGCATAGTCCAGGGTATTGGGGAGAGTGAAGAGCTTACATGGCCTCTCCAGGCAGGACCCTCCCAGCACTTTCATGTATGCATTCACCAACCCAGCTCTCTGAGCCATATGTTAAATGGGAATATGTCACATCTAGAAAGTGATTTTCTTCTTCAAGCAGTACTAGGTTAATTATCATTTAATGTAGAAATGTGATCAGAATTGAATTTTCTCGGGATTTTTTTCTTCACAGGTATAGGAGGAATCGCCAGCATGCCACCGCTTACAGCTGTTGCTCCAGTGCCAATGGGATCCATTCCAGTTGTTGGAATGTCTCCACCCCTAGTATCTTCTGTTCCCACAGCAGCAGTGCCTCCCCTGGCTAATGGGGCTCCCCCTGTTATGCAGCCCCTGCCTGCATTTGCTCATCCTGGTAGGTGACTTGCTGAAACCATATACTGAATTTTTACAACTTGTATTTTGCTGTTCATTATTGTTAAATCTTTTATCTCCACTTTCTGATTATATTTTAAATGATACTTTATTCCAGGGAAAAATATCTTTTTCTTCTTTTTTTACTTAATTTTGCATTTTTTTTCCAACATATTAAATGGGATATACTAAGGTAGAAAGAGGGAAAGGTAATGGAATTATAGATTTCTAGGTACTACTGTGGACAAGGGTGAACTCAACAGTGAAAGCCAAAGGTATATTTTCCTTTTAAGGGCTAATGTGAGCAATTGAAGTTGAACAGTATTTTGAACATTTTGTGTTTTCATGTATCAGTTACTACTTTTCTTTAGCTGCTATGAATTGCTAATAAGCAAGCCAGTCCCTGGGAATAGAATTATGTGTGGATAGGGGGAAGAAAAAGAACATTTTATACTATTTTATAGTATTACATGCTTCCTTAATTGAAGGAAGCATGTTAACAGTTCTTGGTTTAATTAATTTCATTTTGAGACTTTATTCAAAATCTTTTCTCCTTTAGTTAATAGAAAGCATAAACTATAGATGTAGGCAGCCTTAGTCTAACAAATCTTAATGAATTCATATCAATATGGAAAATATTTTTAAAAAAAATACTTTGGATGTGTCTGAACAAATTCAATAGCATTATATCTGAAACATTTCTTTGTCTGTAGCCCCCAAATTTGTTACATATATCAGGATATGTCTCTAAGTTATAGCTAGAGAATCTAAATGTACCTCCTTTTTTTTTTTTTTTTAGATTTTCTTGTCTCATGTAGTCCATCTTTCATATATGGCCACAATTGCAGATGTGATGGCAGCAAAAAAGGGTGTGAAGTTGATTTTCAAGAAGTGTCAGTGAATCCATACACTGAGTTTTGTTTTCTTTTGTGGTCAGTCCCAAATGTTGCAAGTTGGCAGGCAAGGGTGAGGGAATGTGGCTGAGACTAGGAGTGTTTTTTTCTAACACAATTAACCAGCCCAAATGAGAATCAGACCCAAAAGCTGACCCTCCCTAGTGTCATATGTTATCTGGCCAAAACTGCTGTCTGTGACTTTTTGGCTAATACTTCAGCTCCTTCAGTATGCAGTTAAGAAAATGCAGTTTTATATATTTAAGCTGTTACCTGTTTATTGAAAAAGGTCCTATAAAATGTGATGCAAAATATTTAATGAAGAGTAAAATTTTATGGACGTCAGCATTACTACTTAGGTGATTTTTCAATACAAAAAGTAAATGTGGAAATGTTTTTGGCAGGAGGACAGAAAGTAAGGAGGGAGTAGCTCTTTTTAAGTCCAGGCTGGTAAGAAAAGAGGAATGATTTCTGCTTCAGATTTGATGACTATGCATTCTAATTCTCATAAATAAGTTTATCTTTATAGAATTAAAGTTATTCAACATTTATTTATTTTTACAGCAGCCACATTGCCAAAGAGTTCTTCCTTTAGTAGATCTGGTCCCGGGTCACAATTAAACACTAAATTACAGAAGGCACAATCATTTGATGTGGCCAGGTAAGTTTGTTTGTTTTTAAATGGGAAGTTTGGTTAAAACCATTATTTGATTGATTAACTTATAAGTTTGAACAAGAGTTAGCTACATTCTTTTTTATCTTTTTTGTAAACTTTTGTACAGTGCTAATAATACTCTTCTTAATTCTGGATAATATCGCTAGATTTCATCATTAATGTGTTGCAGAGATGACAGAAATCAAGGATATTACGTTTCCTAAGAGGATAACAAATGGAGAGTAGTAAAATGTTTAAAATAGTAAAATAGAATTCTGGGGTGGAAGAAAAATAAGTGAACTATTTTGTATTAATTATTTAAAAGTTTATGTATAAAATTTTTTATATGAAGATTGGAGACTCAATTGGCCTTATATTTTAATTCTATCTCCGATACTCTCATGGAGTCTGGATTATTAGTAAAATTCTATTAAAGACCATTTTATAAAATGAATCATTCAGATTAGTAGACAGTTTACATTAATCAAATATGTGGCTCAGTTTGGGGAAAGCTCAGGTGACCTTATTGCTTATATTATAACCAACCTTGGTTTCATATTATCTTTCATATTCTTACTTTGCATTCTACTACACTAAGATGAGAAATTAAGTCTCTTTGTAAACCATCTCAAAACTTTTGGAATGAAGGAGGATGTAAATGAAGATGATTCCATCTTTTCTTGTGTCAATCCCCATTCGAAATCTTTAAGTGAATGTTTAGGAAAAACATCCAAATCATGTTTTCCTCTCTGCTCTCCCTCCTCAACAATCATCAACACAGAAGATTTCTGTGGCAAATATGAGGGGTTTTCTCCCACACACCCAAGCAGCAGACACCAGCTGGGTGTCTTCTAATGCTATTCCAACACTATCTACCTGGAGATAGCATCAGATCCCTCAGGATGAGGGCTCAGTTCCCAAAACTTCCCACCCAGAGGCCAGTCACAAGTCCAGGCCTCCAGAACTTCCCATGGCCTCCTGTTTGGGTTCCATTAATTTGCTGGAGCAGCTCACAGACCTCAGGGAAACACTTACTTAGCATTTACCAGTTTACTTTCAAGGATATTACAAAGGATATAGGTGAAGAGATGCACAGGGTGATATATGGGGGAAGGGGCATGGAGCTTCCATGCCCTCCCTGGGTGTGCCACCTCCAGGAATTTCCATGTGTTCAGCTATCCAGAAGCTCTCTGAACCCTGTCCTTTTTGGTGTTTATGGAGGCTTCATTACACAGGGATGACTGACAACCGTGTGGAAATATAGTTGGATAAAAAGGGTATGATCTCATGCTAATAGACTTAAGTGGGGAAACCCAACAAGGCCTGTCTGTTCAGATTCTTCCTGGTGTCTGTGCGTAGCATTCCTTTCTCCAGGGAATAGGGCAGGACCCTGTCTGGAATGAGGGTCTCAGGAACCACGATCAGATTACAGTCCTGCCTTGGACAGGTGAAAGGAGGCTAGGAGAAGGTCAGAGAGAGGGATTCTGTTTACTGTAACAGGGCTGTGGGAGTTATATGACCAGGAATCGTGGATGAAACCAACATATAATATCACAGTGAATCAAGGCATTTTACCACTTTAAAGAGACAAGCATATTGAATATAATTCAGTTAACACAGTCATCATTTCAAAAATGATTTTTAAAAAAATCAGTAACCTGAAAACCACAGTGCCAAAAGCTTTATGCACATTAACTCATTCTTCTCTATAAGATAACTCTTGTTATTTTCTGTGTTATAGATCAGGGACTAGCTTAGAGACATGTAACTTGCCCAAAAGAACATAATTCATAAGTGACAGAGCTAAGAGTTGAACTGAGTTCTTCATGATTTTGTTTTCTCTAACACATCTTATTTAATTTTGCTATACAGGTATTTGTGTTCCATTTAATTAAGGTTATACTCTTTTTTTTTGAGACAGAGTCTTGCTCTGTCACCAGGGCCAGGATGCAGTGGTGTCATCATAACTCACTGCAACCTCTAACTCCTAGGCTTAAGGGATTCTCCTGCCTTAGCCTCCCTAGTAACTGGAACTACAGGTGTGCATCACCACGCCTGGCTAACTTTGTCTATTTTTAGTGGAGACAGGGTTTTACTCTTGCTCAGGCTAATCTCGAATTCCTGGCCTCAAGCAATCATCCCACCTCAGCCTCCCAAAGTGCTAAGATTACAAGCACAAGCCACCACACCTGGCCAAGGTTTTACTCTTAAGACACTCAGACATTTATTAAGTATCTGCTTTGCCAGGCATCTCATTAATCCCATTCAACTCACAACCACCTGTTTAGTAGATATTATCTCAAGATTATAAATCAGGAAGCAAGCCCAGAGAAGTTATATTTCCCACCCATAGTATACAGCTTATTAGTACATAGTAGAGCTGAAATTTAAACTTATTCCATAGTAAGTTCCTTTTTTTTTCTTTCCCCTATACCATGCTGAAGTTTTTTTTGTTTGTTTGTTTGTTTTTGCGACAGAGTCTCCTTTATTGCCTAGGCTAGAGTGAGTGCCGTGGCGTCAGGCTAGCTCACAGCAACCTCAAACTCCTGGGCTAAAGCGATCTTTCTGCCTCAGCCTCCCGAGTAGCTGGGGCTACAGGCATGCGTCACCATGCCTGGCTGATTTTTTCTATATATTTTTAGTTGTCCTGCTAATTTCTTTCTATTTTTAGTAAAGACGGGGTCTCGCTCTTGCTCAGAGCTGGTCTCCAACTCCTGACCTTGAGTGATCCTCCCGCCTCGGCCTCCCAGAATGCTAGGATTACAGGCATGAGCCACCACGCCTGGCCCATGCTGAAATTTTGAGTTTACTCTGACTTTGCAGAAGGGATTTTGAAACCTGCCTTAAAATTGATTTGTGACATTAGAGTGAATAAACAATCAGTTTTAGCAAACATTCATGCTATTATAACAACTGGGTTTTTTATGTTAATATTTGCCTTTTCAGTAATTTAAATTTGTAGCCAGTTTTGGCAGTGCAGTCTACCCAGTCTAACTTTTGGGTAACATATTAATGAGTGTTTAGTCTATTTAAATTCTCAGAAATTTGGCAGAAAACTATGAGTTGATAAGTGTAATCTGGGACAACTTCTGTGTGTAACACCCAACATTCCTGGCATGCAGGAGCAAGATAGTTAGCTTCTTAATGAATAGGCAGGAGTTGGAATCAGCAAAATGCTAGTTGAAAATGAGAGAGTTGTCACAGAAGTACACACAAAAGAACAGATCATAGTAAGTGTTTTTTGTTAAGAAATTCATAAAAATTGAAAAGGTAAATTCATATAGGTACTTTTCAAGTATTTGGGAGCTGTTTCCTGTGCTCAAGGAATGGTATATATTAATAATAAGTGCATAGATAACACATCAAAATGATTATGAGGTTCAATGTGGGAATAAAATTTTGGTTTGAAATAGATATTTTGGTGAAATGAAAGGGTATTACTTATAAGCTGTCCTGGAAGGGGAATGCCATTTTTACTGTCAGCTCAGCCATCGCATTTAAATTACTCAATTTATACATCTGACCCTTCACAAGCCATTGGTGCCAATGTGATACTGGCGAGGGCAGTGGCATCTGAGGAGCTAATCACTAAGAATGTCCAGACCCAGATTGACTGCCGGCAGGTGTTTCCTCAGGTCGGGGTTGTGACACGTTGGCAAGGAGAGGTTGACGCTGCTTTGTAGTCACGAAAGCAGAGTTCTGTCGGTTATTGCTCCGCTTGTCTGCCGTGAACCTGGAAATCATTCTGTTTGCTCTTTGAGAAACTCTCCATGTGGAAGAAATTCAAACTTCTCAGAATGAAATAATCTTCATTAAAAAATGGGTCCAGGCCAGGCACAGTGGCTCACGCCTGTAATCCTACCACTCTGGGTGGCTGAGGTGGGAGGATCGCTCAAGGTCAGGAGTTCAAAACCAGCCTGAGCAAGAGCGAGACTCCCGTCTCTACTAAAAATAGAAAGAAATTAATTGGCCAACTAAAAATATATAGAAAAATTAGCCAGGCATGGTGGCGCATGCCTGTAATCCCAGCTACTCGGGAGGTTGAGGCAGGAGGATCGCTTGAGCCCAGGAGTTTGGGGTTGCTGTGAGCTAGGCTGATGGCATAGCACTCTAGCCTGGGCAACAGAGTGAGACTCTCTCTCAGGAAAAAAAAAAGGGGGGTCCAATATTTTGATGTATAAAAAGTCATACATTTTTTGAGAACTAGATAGTTACTTATTTGCTGTCAACATTGCTTTATAGCCAAAAGAGAAATGTTCCAGAAATTAGAAATATGTGGGCACTATTAGATCACCTCAGTTTTAAGGAGAATTTTCATACTTTTATAGAACCTTTAAATTATTAAATTATATATACTAATTTGAAAACAGCCACTTGGTCTGTTGTGTTTACCCTTGATTCTAGAAAAATAATGAGCTTATCTATTTTGAGATAAATATTTATAACCTTAAAAATGAGAAATATTCATGGCAGAAAATTCAGAAATAGTGATTAGAAAATGAATAAAATGTAATATATCATTATCTAGAGAAATTCTTAGTTTATTCTAAAGACCTTTGATAGGTTATTTCTTATGGATAATCCACTTTCTCTCCTTTTTTTTTTCCCTCACAGTGCTCCTCCCGTGGCAGAATGGGCTGTTCCTCAGTCATCAAGACTGAAATACAGGCAATTGTTCAATAGTCATGACAAAACTATGAGTGGACACTTAACAGGTATTTACAAATAGAAATTAGTTTAGCGAAATATGATCTTTGTTCTAAATCCAGATTGTTTCTAGATATGGGTCAAAGATATTTTCCAAATATCTTTCTCTGTTCCCTTATTTTTAAATAGTGTTTTCGTTGTCTCTGTTATCTTATGTTCTCATCTACTGGCAATTCCTTCGATAGTTACTTTATTTTCCCCTGCTTCATGCCTTTGCCCCATTGCCTCTCGGCAAAATGGAACATAGACTAGGTATCCTCCTGTACGCTGAAAGCCACTGACATGCAAACCAAGGCACTAGCAAAGTAACACTTCTGTAAATAAAAACTACCTTCAGATTCTTGAGCCCAGCTTTGTAGATGAACTTGAAGCTGCCTATTCGTCAGGTCAGCGTTTGAGGCAATATGCAGGGTGAAAGGTAACCAACTGGTGAGTTTGGAACATAGCTCACTTGCTGACTAGCTGGGGCTCACCACTTTGGATCTTATTTATGTATTAAAGGCCAGTGTTATCTCAATGGATTTTTTTTTTTTTAAATAGTGATTCTTTTATCTATATCAGAAGGATAGAGAAGAATTTTAGGATACTATTTGAAATCTTTTCTATGAAAGGTTAAATATTTAAAACTGATTAGAAAGTTATTAAGAAAAAAAAGAAAAAAAAAGAAAGTTATTAAGAAAAGTATAGGTTTAATAAAGGAAAATAGAGATCTCTCATATGAACATTAAATGCTAAAGGAAAAACTGTAACTGCTGTCTAACAAACATGAAAGGAAGGGAAAAAAGGATTAATTTTCCTGGGGTGGGGAAGCAACGATATATAACACAAAACATTTTTTTTTTTTTTTTTTTTGAGACAGAGTCTCACTCTGTTGTCCAGGCTAGAGTGCCATGGTGTCAGCCTAGCTCACAGCAACCTCAAACTCCTGGGCTCAAGCAATCCTTCTGCCTCAGTCTTCTGAGTAACTGGGACTAACAGGCATGCGCCACCTTGCCTGGCTAATTTTATCTATATATTTTTAGTTGGCCAATTAATTTTTTTCTATTTTTAGTAGAGACAGGGTCTTGCTCTTGCTCAGGCTGGTTTCGAACTCCTGACTTTGAACGATCCTCCTGCCTTGGCCTCCCAGAGTGCTAGAATTACAAGTGTGAGCCACTGCACCTGGCCCAACACAAAACATTTTTAAATTCTGATTCTTACTACCATGGTTTTTTCCTGGTATTATGATTGCAACAGAAAACAAAAATGTTTTTATGTTTAAAAATGTTAGAGTTGGATGAGAGTTTGAAAGGTTCTGATCTAATTTTGAACCCAGTCTCCCTAAAGGATCTCAGCAGTTACCTCAAATAAGCACATATTTGTATCTGAAGGGGTGAATAAATATAGATAAGTTCTTTGTAGGTAACACTCACTCCCTGCCAAGTAGTAGCTGTCATTTTTATACATAGTATGTAAAACTACTCTAGCTTATGCAGGTGCCGAAGGAATATTTGATAGTATAGTTTAAAGTACTGTTTTACACGATTTGTGTGATACCAGTGCGCCATACAAACCCAGAACTACATTGCCAACAAATCTGAAAATATTTCTTCAAAACATTGTCAGTGTTTGCTGTGAGTAAGTTAAAATAGTATTCACTTTTTTTACTCTGACAAGCGGTCTGGTCGCTATTTGTGATTATGTATCTTGCTTTGTAAACCTATATCTTGCTCTTACTCTCTAATCCTATCTTGCTCCCCCTCAATAAATTTCAGCTCATGCTTGCCTTTAAAAAAATAAAATAAAAATAAAATAGTATTCAAATCGACATTGATTGAGAAATTCTTTCTTGGTTAGGCGTGTGTTTTTTGAATGAAATGCATTATCTACATCCCAGATACAATGAATGACACAGGCATTTGAACATTTTAGAACTTTTAAATATTTGAGGTAGAAAGTAAAATTTGAAGTATACTGGAAAGAAGGCAGATTTTGCTATTCTTTATCTGCATTATTTATTACTACTTTGATCCAGTAAGAATTGATGGTGGGAGTTTTACTTTTGAACCAGACCTTTGTGTAGTCATGACGGTGGGAATAAATAAAAGAACTGTAATTGTTTTCCTTTTAGGTACTTAGGAGTAAATATAGAGGTTTTTTTAGGCTAAACTAGACTGTTGATAGAAGCAGAGCTGATTTGTTTAAATGGATGAACTATAAAGCTCATTGTCCTGATCACAGCTATAGAAATAATTCAGTGAACTCAGAATGGATAAGAGGAGTATCAAGAAAGTTAAAAAAAAGGTGCAAGAATATAAAGAAACCCAACTGAAATATATAATTTAATATTCTTAATCTCTTTTTATTCTTTCTTGATTTTATTTTTTGTGGGTTCTTGCTTTAAAGAACCTAAAAAGCATTTTTACAACATGCACATAACTGCAATTTCTTAATATAGTGCAGTAGTTCTCAACCTTGGAGTTGTGACATCCTAGTGTTATGAATACCAGTTAAAGTATAAGAGTTGTAGATAATCTGTTTTGATATAAATGGGAGGAGAATCTTGGTTATCATTACTTACATTCACATATGTTTTTGGAGTGAGATGGAATTATCGTTGGCTCTCCAAGAATTGTACATAAACTGCACGTAGTCTTCTAACACACGCCCATTGTTAATGTACTGTTGGTACTTAGAGGAATGCCTGATTACCATTGTGATTTATTTTCACATACTTCTTTTGGATGCTATCACATCTGGCTACATCTGTAAGCATGTGTTGTGGACATAAGAATGCCATAAGGTCCCACCTGAAGAAGGCAAGAACCTCTGATCTCGTGATATCATGAGAGGAAGCAAGGCTAACCCAGCAGTGGCATTATTTAGGCCATTCACAATCTGGTTTGATTTAGCTGGTACATCTGATTAGGTGGACATCCTCATTTTCCTTCACAACTCAATGTCTATGCTGTTGCATGTTCTTAAAAGAGGTAGCCGTATAAAATAAGGCCCATTCTTTAAGGTCATGTAAAAAGCTCTAGAATTCTCGTAATCCTGTTAATGCTAGTCTCTTGTCACAAAGGTATTTTATTATCTTGTTACATTCTGAAACAATGAGTATGCTATTTGGTTATTCATCTGTTAATCAGAAAAGGTAAAGTCTTAGTAATTATCTGAAATAAAGCATTAATTCCTTCTATTTATCTCCTTTCCAGTCATAACTTCTCTACGCAAACATAGACGGCTATAGTGGAGTTTGTGAACCTGAGATTTCTGTTTATCCCATAATATCTCCTCATGAGCTAGTACTCCAAGACCAATATCCCTTTATATGCATAGGCTTCCATAAGAGAATTCTGAGCACTTAAAGCTCAATTTTTTGCTGTCCTGTTATGTTAGAATGCTATCTTAGCTGTTGCTGATCTATTTTTAATGTTTTGCAACATTGCTTTAGCACATATAGAGTCAAATATTAGAATCACAGGAGACTATTGTGATCTCCCATGCAGGGATCAGCAAACTTTTCCTGTAAAGAGCAAAATAGTAAATATTTTAGGTTTACAAGGCATGTGTTCTGTGTTGCAGGTACTCAGTTTTGCCACTATATGGCAAAGGCAGCCATATAGCATGCTTGAATGAATGGGCATGGCTATTTTAATAGAACGTTATTTACAAAAACCAGCAGTGGGCCAGATATGGCCTATTGGCTGTAGTTTGCCAGCTTGTGTTCTAGATTATTTTTCTCGTTTCACAGATGAAGGAACTTTATTAATTGATTGATTGATTAAGACAGGGTCTGTGCAAGTGCAGAGCTAGTTCTTCACATTTATTGTTACCCTTTTGATCTGGAATAGATAAAATATTAACATTCTTTTACATAGTTCTGAAGTGCTGAGAATTGTTACAAGTGTAAATTAAAATCTTTTGCTAAAGTTTTGTTTTTGTTTTTTTCTAACATAGGAAACGTGTTCTAATCCTGGCTGTGATATTAGTCATTTGTGCAACCTTGAGTAATCAGCCCCATTTTTTCTTTTTAAAAATCTGTACAATGAAACAGAAGAGATCCCTCTGAGGTCCCTTCCTCCTCTAAGATTCTCTGAATCTTCCTTGAATTTGTCTGAGGATGGTCATGGTGGAGGCAGTGACAAAAGATGTTAAATTTAGACAGAATAAGTTTCAGCTTTGTAAATACAGCCCAATACAGATAGAGATGGTAATCCAGACAAAATGCCAGATTATATTTTGAAACTCTATTCTTTCACATACAGATGTTTAACAAATAATGTGTCAGATGCTATGCTATGCTTTTTGTTTCTTCCCTTTTTCATTGAAGCTTAATTTCCTTTTTACAAAGCACCTAGGATAATAGCAAATGTATAAAGCACTGTGATTGCATAAGGTTGCATAGTGCATGTGCACAGAAGCCTGGTCTTCCTGTACAGTGAGTGTTTGCTGACTCATCTGTATATCTTTTCCCTGGTTTCTGTTTAGGTCCCCAAGCAAGAACTATTCTTATGCAATCAAGTTTACCACAGGCTCAGCTGGCTTCAATATGGTAAGGAATGAAAAGTTCCTTGGTTTGGATAAAGTGGAAATTTTATTTCTTAGATTGGTATGGCCTCATGTGTTTTTAGATTAATTTTTATAGGGTTATATTTAGAATATGCTTAATTTTCAATGAGTTGTAGTGATTGCCTCTTACTTTTTCCCCTATTGATTTTGAAAAATACAAAAGCAGAGAGATTAATACAATGATTTCTCAAGAACTCATAACATAACAATTCTCAACTAATGACCAGTCTTGGTTCTCTCTTCCTTTTGTCCAATTATTTTAAGCCAAATCTCAGTTGTTATATTATTTCTTATGCAAATATTTCAGTATGTGCCTTTAAGAGTGATAGGCATTTTTTTTTAACATACCCATAATGCCAGTAGTCTACCTAAAATTTTAGTAGTCATTCTTATCATTAATCAAGTAGTGTTCAAATTCCTTAGATTGCCTCAAAATTTTTCATAGTTTGTTCAAATCAGGACAGAAATAAATCTCTACTTTGTAATATTTTATTGATACATCTTTTAAGTCTCCTTTAATCAATAAAATCCCTTTTATCTTGTTCTCTACTTACTTCTCTCCCTGCCCCCCCAAAAAAACTCATAAAAATAAAGCAGATCATTTGGCCTGTAGTTTCTTATTGGCCTAACTCTTGGTGACTGCTTCCCTATGGTGTTGTTTAATTTGTTCCTGTATTTTATGCATATTGGTAATTAGATCTAGAGAAAGGCTTTTCAACCTTGGCACTATTGGCATTTTGGGCCCAGTAAATCTTTGTTGTGCGGGACTGTCCTGTGCAGTGTAGGATGCTAAATACCATCTCTGGCCCCTACTCTCTGGATGTTAGATGCCAGTAGCATGACCCCACTCCCAGTTGTGACTATCAAAAATGTCCCCAGACACTGACAAGTATCCCTTAGGGTATAAAATCATCCCTGGCTAAAAAGGATGGATCAGATTCAAGTTTGATTTTTTTTTTTTTTGCTTGTTTGTTTTGCCAGAGATGTTATTGTGTACTTTCATCAGGAGACATATAATTTCTTAATTTTGTAATGCTTTTGAATAGCTATTGATGAGCATTGCCTAGATCCTGTAGATTTCCTTACATTTAAATGTTAATGAAAATGGTTTCTTAAGAAGTCTGCATTTTTAAATTATGTGTTAATGATTATACCTGGAAAATAAACCTGGTCTATACTGCTCACATGCCAAGCTCATGATTTTCCTGCAGGGCACATTAGTATAGTTGCTTCACAAGTGATCAAGGTCTAGTGCAGCTCCCTATGCCCTTACTCTTCCATTCTGCTTTGGCGTTGGAATAGACCAGTTAATAAGCATCTTGTATCTCAGACATATGCAGACTTCTTTAAGTCTGGGTATGTGCCAGTATGCTAGGGCCCTTTGACTTGTAAACTTAAGATTTGTGGACGTCGAGTGACAGTTGATTAGGTTGTTCTCATGATACCAGATTGTATTAAAATGTTTATTTTAAGTTTCTCATTTATAACTTGCCCTCTTTGGAAAAAAACACTTGAGGTTTCTCCTATTAGAATGTTGTTATTCTCCTTCTACACACTAAAAAAATTTAATTAAAATATTTTAATTAAATAATTTAGATAAATATGAGGAACAAACAAGTATTAATACAAATTCAGACTGCCTTTTAATCTGATTTATGTAGGAATTGCTAACGATGAGCCATGAAAAGGAAAAGAGAATAAGAAGAGCCAGCAGGGGGTTTTAATTTCTCTTGCATTACTGTTCTGTATAAAAATGGGTGTTTAGGCCGGGCACGGTGGCTCACGCCTGTAATCCTAGCTCTCTGGGAGGCCGAGGCGGGTGGATTGCTCGAGGTCAGGAGTTCGAAACCAGCCTGAGCAAGAGTGAGACCCCGTCTCTACTATAAATAGAAAGAAATTAATTGGCTAATATAATATATATACAAAAAATTAGCCGGGCATGGTGGCGCATGCCTGTAGTCCCAGCTACTTGGGAGGCTGAGGCAGGAGGATTGCTTGAGCCAGGAGTTTGAGGTTGCTGTGAGCTAGGCTGACGCCATGGCACTCACTCTAACCTGGGCAACAAAGTGAGACTCTGTCTCAAAAAAAAAAAAAAAAAAAAAAAGGGTGTCTAGCATTTGGGAAAGGCAAAACTAGAGGGAGAGAAAAGAGATCAGTGGCTGTCAGGGATGGAGGGGTAAGGAAGGGGTTGACTATAACACGGAATTTTCTGTGATCCTGACACTGTTCTATATATTGTGGTGATGGTTACATAATTGAATATGTTTGTCAGAATTTGTAAAATTGTACTCTAGGTAGGGTGAATGTTACTGTATGCAGATTATACCTTAATCAAAAAATGCTTATGGCACCTAAAGAAATTTCAGAATTAAGTGGAAAGTTTCTTAACTTTTGGCATTGGCAAAGCCAGTTTCTTAATGTGGCATTTGTCCAATTGACATTCTAGTGAACAGATGTGTCGTTTCTTCTTTTGGTGTCCAGAAGTTGTTAAGTAAAATCACATTCTTGGGCTTGCTGGGAAAATATGTTTACTGTAATTAGCTACTTGGGCAAGTTCATTATGAAGAGTGAATGATGGAGATTGAATCTGGAGATTGAGGGAGAGAAAACACCTTGACTATGGCCGGAGGCCATAAAGGTGCAACCGTGTAGGCCTGGATAGGGGGTGCCCAGCTATGCCCAGTGGGGCGAATCTGGCCTGCACCTGTTTTTGTGAATGAAGTTTTATTGTAATACTTCACTTGTATGTTGCCTGTATAGCTGCTTTCCTGCCAAAAGGACAGAACTCAGTATGATAGAGTTTCTATCTCTGACAAACCATAAAATACTACTTGACCCTTTACTGATATTTTGTCTATCCCTGGTCCAAGGCATAGCATTTAAAGATACGTAGAATATGAATATGTTATATTTTAAATAGACTTGCAAGGATTGAGAATAGTATCATTATAATCATGGCATTTGTTGGATATGGAGCACCATCCCAACTATATGGAATTTTATATTTGCAAAAGTTTGAAATAGGTATTTATTTTACAAACTGAAACACAGAAAGATTCAATTGGCCTAAGGTCAGAATAAAAAAACAGAACTTTTAAGTCACTCATGAATGGTAAAAAGCATGCATTTTCATAAAACTGGATTACAGTGAAGTTTTTGTTGAATAGGAATCTTTCTGACATTGATCAAGATGGAAAACTCACAGCAGAAGAATTTATCTTGGCTATGCACCTAATTGATGTAGCTATGTCTGGCCAACCACTGCCACCTGTCCTGCCTCCAGAATACATTCCACCTTCCTTTAGGTAAAGAACATTTGGCTCTTGTAAGAAATTGTGTACAGAGTATGTGAATTCCGAACTTGGCTTTGTTGACTATGTATCTTATAATGCTTTTCATTCCTGGCAAGTAAATGAAATATCCATGAATTAAAGAGAATCTTATTTAGGTTCTGTGTTAATCCTGAGCCCATTCTGTTCTTCAGAATACCTGTAGTATATTAGTGAAATAATGAAATAAAATATCAAAAGATTGTTGATTTTTGTACCAACCTATGTAATCAAAGCTCACCAGAAATTTTAGTAACAGGTGCTAGCAGTGGAAAACAAACTGTATGAGCTTTATTTTCTATAAAAAATAAAACAAGGATGCTGGGTGCAATAACTCATGCCTATAATCCTAGCAATTTGGGAGGCTGAGGCAGGAGGATCGATTGAGCCCAGGAGTTTGAGGTTACCATGAGCTATGATCATGCCACTGCCCTCATGCCTGGGTAACAAAGCAAGACCCTGTCCCTGAGGAAAGAAAAAGAAAATAAAGCAAGGAAATTATGCCTGTAAATGCTGCACATTCAAGAGTAACAAAATCTGGCAATGTAGAAATTTCTGTTTTTTGTTTTGTTTTTGAGACAGGATCCCACTCTATTGCCCAGGCTAGTCTTGAACTCCTGGCTTCAAGCTGTCCTCTTGCCTTAGCTCCCGAGTAGCTGAGATAACAGCTGCACACCACTTCTCTCTCCCACCTTTAATTGTAGTCAGGAAGGAAGAGACAATTATCTTGGTCTGAAACACAGTCTCAGTAGAGATGTCAAGAGTCCCCAAGGTCCAGTTGGGAGGAATCTGCCGTGACAGGCACCCACACATGTGCATGCATGCACATCCTGTCCTGGACAGCCCCATCTCCCGGCTTAAAACGTGAACAATGAATATGAGGTCTTACGAGGGCAAAGAAAAATGAAATAAATAAAGATGAGAATTTGTCTCAATTTCTTAAACTTCAGGAGAGACTGGGGCAAAATCCCCCTAAAATGGAGAGATAAAGAGCTATCACTGTCAGCACATACATGGTACAGGAGCAAGCTGAGGAAACTGTGACTGTGTAGAAAGAAACAAATGCGGAAGCAATTTGCCTGTAAAATCCGATAGCTGCCACAATCACTAGGAAAGACATTTAGCATCTGAAGCAGATAATACAAGCAAACAAAAAGAAGGATATTGAGATTGTTGTAACAGAGTAAATTTAAATGTTTATAGTGAAACAAATTAGTAAATTAAGTGATTTAAGAACTATAAAGTATAGACTTATACTTTATAGTATAAAGTATACTATACTTCATGTGCTTATTAAGGGATGAAATGGAGAGACTGTGTAATTGGAAAAGAGATGCTTCCAATTAGCTGAGATGCTGATCTTCCGTTGGAGGAATTTAAAGTTACTTGAAAGGGCAATGGAAACAGCAGCTAATGCTTACTGAGGGATCACTTTGTCCTAGGCGTTGTTTGAACCACTTTATGATTATTAACTAATTCAGTCCTTTGGAATTGTCCTAATTTTGGTGGCACTACTAAACATTTTGAAGAAGGCTGGCACTCAGAGTCTGATGATGTTTACATATTCATTTTCAAAAAACTCTTTGTAAAAAGAGAAGACCAAATCTTTATTTTTTCCGCACTATAAATGAAAGTTGCTCCATGACATGATATAATTCTTTTTCATAACTTGTCCAGTTTTAACCAGACAGCTCTGTGTGAATCTCCTTTTCTTTTTCTCCCCTACAATTGCAGAAGAGTTCGATCTGGCAGTGGTATATCTGTCATAAGCTCAACATCTGTAGATCAGAGGTTACCGGAAGAACCAGTTTTAGAAGATGAACAGCAACAATTAGAAAAGAAATTACCTGGTAAGGCAGTCTTCCTATTTGAATTAAATCATTTCGATTTAACTAAATTAGAGATTTTCTATCTCAAAGGCAAAGTTGGAGGTAAAAATAAATTAGCTTTTGACATTTTTGCTATGTTCCTTTAAATGACCTTAGAAAGAGACACTTTTAACATACTTTTAGATTTATTATCTGTGTAGAGAAATAACATTATATACTCGAATGTACCCTTGTTCTAACTTTTAACTCAAAATCTAATTACATACTGCTAAGTAAAAGTTTTATCTGTTATCTATAGAATATAGAACACTAAAAAGTAATAAGTTTTAAGGTGATTGCTTAATACCAACTATGCAGAAACAGAAAGTAAAATCATCTACTGTTATTTTCTCCTATTGTAGGAGAATTGGCAACTTCTTATTAGCAGGAAACTCCTTTGAATTTAATGTCAACCTATTTTACATTTACATTGATAAACCCATCATACTATTAAAATATTCTACGGTGGCTATGAATTCTTAATGATATGATAATGATACTAAGAAGCAAATTAAGTTTATTATGAATTCTCTTTATGTTAAATACATTATCACTGTCATTTTGCAGTATGTAAAGTACTCGGCAGTTAACTTGGTCTGCTCTAGACACTAGCTCTCCCAGTTTATTTGCTAAACTAAATTACTTTTTCGTCACTGATCAAATACTTGCTACAGGCCGGACGTGGTGGCTCACGCCTGTAATCCTAGCACTCTGGAAGGCCAAGATGGGCAGATTGCTGGAGGTTAGGAGTTTGAAACCAGCCTGAGCAAGAGTGAGACCCCGTCTCTACTATAAATAGAAAGAAATTAATTGACCAACTAATATATATAGAAAAAATTAGCTGGGCATGGTGGCGCATGCCTGTAGTCCCAGCTACTTGGGAGGCTGAGGCAGGAGGATTGCTTGAGCCCTGGAGTTTGAGGTTGCTGTGAGCTAGGCTGACGACACACACTCACTTTAGCCTGGGCAACAAAGCGAGACTCTGTCTCAAAAACAAAAAGTCAGACACCTATATAAATAATCATTTAAACAGAGTACATAAATAAGATAAATGACTAGAGAGTATTATAGATGCACAGCAGACTTTACTTATGGTTGGTTGGTATAAACTGGGAGGGACAAGAGGAATTAAATCTCTTAGGAAGAGGTCACAATTGAGTTGAGACTTGAAGATGAATAGGATCACCACACCTGGAAGTGAGGAACATTTCAGGTTTTGATGCAAATCAGAATGAAGTCTTGGTGGCAGATAAGAACAGGAATTCTTAGAATTTAGAATTTTCTTATTCTGTTGGTAGTAGACATTATTTTAAAATTTTGAACAGGAACTAGCATTATCAGAGTATTTCATTTGTACATTCATTCTTTCAACAGCCATTTATCATGCATCTCCTATATACTACAAATATTGCCAGATACTGGAAAAATCATATAAAGACTTTCAGAGGTTTTAATTTGAGATGACATTTACAAAATATAAAGTGTACAGTTCAGGGGTGTGGGCTGCCATAACAAAATATCATAGATTGGTTGGCTTAAACGGTAGAACTTTATTTCTCAGTTCTGGAGGTTGGAAGTCCAAGATCAAGGTGCTAGGCAATTTGGTTCTTGGTAAGAACTCTTTCTGGCTTTCAGACAGCAGCTAGTATGGCTTCTCTCACATGTCCTTACATAGCATTTCCTTGGTGGGTGACTACAGGACACTCTTTTTATAAGGACACTAATCTTATGAAGGCCCCAGCCTCATGATCTAATGTAACCCTAATTACCTCTCAAAGAACCTATTTCCAAATACTATCACTTTAGGGTAATTAGGGCTTCAGTGTATGAATGTGTGGAAGGACACAAACATTCAGTCCATAACTGTGGCATGTAGTATACTGACATTGTTATGTAGCTGCCACCTCTTATCTTGTTCTGAAACATTTTTGTCACCCCGGAAGAAAGCTCCCTGCCCAGTCACTCCCCACTCTCCCTTCCCCTCAGTCCCTGGCAACCACCAATCTGCTTTCTGTCTCTTTGGATTTACCTATTGTGGGTATTTCATATAAATGGAATCATACGACATGAGACCGTTTAGCTCTGGCTTTTTTCACTTGGCACAGTATTTTTGATATTTATTCGTCTTGTAGCATGGATCATTACTTGATTACTTTCCATGTTGGAGGGACTTTCAGTTTTAAGGTATCAGAATAAAGAGGATGCTGCCTCCTCTGAAATCAACAAAGGTACAAGAAGAGCAAGAAAACTAAAACATATTTGCCACCTTTGATCTCTAATCCCTGACCACAGCATGTGAGGAAAGTCTGTCTAAAGCAGAGAAGTCCAAACAGGAATGTGGGAAGAGGCCAAAGACAGATGCTCACAGCTACAGATCTCAAGGCAAAGTGAGAAGTGACAGTTCCCGAATAGAATTGGATCAATGGGAAGGGATGCTGCACAGGCTGGCAGTGAGAGCTTCTCTTGGCTGGTATTAGTTGGTACCAAGGAGAAGCATGTGAGGCAAACACAAAATCGAGTAGACACTGCCAAAGATAGTAAGGGACATGGAAGACAGGATTTTAGAAAAGGAATATATTAATAGTAAAATGAATATAAACAGAGGGTTGGCAAGGATTAGAGAAAAAAGTTATAGGACGGGGTAATTGGCCTAAAATTTCATAATTAGTGTTATCAAAGAAGGAAACTGAATTATCAAATAGAAAAAAAATTACTTAATTTTGCTCTATATAATGATTAGGGCATGTCTTCAGTGGGAAACATGGAATGCTCACCTCTACCTCTGCTTTGAGACATTCTCTTGTTAGACTAGAAGACATGAGCTAAGGAGGAGGAGGGAGAGGAGAGATTCATGGTCCTGGAGAGATAGGGGGTCAGTTGCTTAAGCAAGGTCATGGAAAAGGGAAGGGACAGAGGAATGGGGAAAGAAAGGACATTCATTGGGTGATGAGTTGGAACTGTTAGAGGAAGGTTTTTCTAGAAACAGTGTTTGGCGTGGAGGGGAGGGTATGTAAGCAGAGAGGTTAGGTGAGGACATTTTCGTAGTGCCTACTAACAATAGGAACGGTCAGGAAGCTTAGGGAGTTCCAGGTTTGGGTTTTGTACAGGTTTTGTATAGACCAGGGAATTTCTCCTTTGGAAATATATGTTGAAAATCATGACTTTTCATAATTTATCTGTTCCCGTTTTAAAGTAACGTTTGAAGATAAGAAGCGGGAGAACTTTGAACGTGGCAATCTGGAACTGGAGAAACGAAGACAAGCTCTCTTGGAGCAGCAGCGCAAAGAGCAAGAGCGCTTGGCACAGCTGGAGCGGGCGGAGCAGGAGAGGAAAGAGCGTGAGCGGCAGGAGCAGGAGCGCAAGAGGCAGCTGGAGCTGGAGAAGCAGCTGGAAAAGCAGCGGGAGCTGGAGCGGCAGAGAGAAGAGGAGAGGAGGAAGGAGATCGAGAGGAGAGAGGTAAGCCAGGTGGTCAGTGCTCGAGCTCCCCACACCTTCAGTTACTCCAGTGATCTATTATTAAATAATAGTAGGTTTTTCCCCCTTTTACAATGTAGGAGTTTTAGTGTACTCACAAAGTTGTGCAACCATCACCTCTATCTAATTCCAGAATATTTTATCACCCCCAAAAGAAGTACCTTACCCATGAAGTGGTCATTCCCTTCTCTCTCTTCCCCCAGCTTTGGGCAACCACTCCTTTACTTTCTGTCTCTACAGATTTGCCTATTCTGGACATTTCTTACAAATGGAATCAGACAGCATGTGCTCTCTTGTGTCTGGCTTTTACTTAGTATGATGTCTTCAAGGTTCACCCACATGGTATCATGAAGCAGAACTTTATTCCTTTTTATCACTGAATAATATTGCATCATACAAATATACCACATTTTATTTATCTACTCATCAGTTTATGGGCATTGGTTTGTTACTACTTTCTGGCTATCATAACTACTGCTATTGTGAACATTCATGTACAAGTTTTTGATGATACAGTCTTATTGCAAATCACTGATACCGCTTAAGAGTTTTTCCAGACTATTGTCTCTATATTTATACACCTATATAAAAATATAAAGATTTATATGGTGGGGAGGGTGGAGGGTGTCTAATTTTTTAAGCCACTATAATGGTTATAACCAATTAATGTTGTTTGGCTTCATAAATGTGATACCATACCTGGACAGTGGCCAAACTAATCTCGTGTCTGCCTGTCCAATTTTAGTGTGTTGCTACAGAAGCAAGCATGACTCTCTCATGTGAATGAAATATACACATGAGGAATTTTTCTTTATAAAAGAATAATACTTTGCTTTCATCTCCTGCTGATTGCTTTAGAAAGCTTGTAACCCTCAGCTGCTTTTTGGTCAGGCAGATGTACACAAATACTGACAAGATTTTAATTTCTAGAATGGACAACCAAAAGATAGAAGCCTTCTCTTCTTCAGTGTGAAAAAAAATAACATTTTAGAGTGTTTATTCAGAATTAGTTAATAGACATTTACCATATGCCAGGGGTCATTTGTCCCTGGAGATACACTTGTGACTAGATAACCACCCCCCAGAACCTTACAGTGTAGTTGGAAGACCCGTAAGTCTAGATAATTTCAATAAATAGTGCCAGGTACTCTGATTCATGCTCTACCAAGCAGTCACCAGAGTCATTGGAGAGAACTGGCAGTTCCAGAGAAATTACTGAACCTTTGTGGTAAAAAGGAAATGAATGATTAGGGAGGTTTAAGTAACAGATTTTTAAAACAGATTTTTTTTTAAAAAAAGGATAAATAATAATTTCTCTTTGAGGGAATAAAACCAAGTTTTTTTTTTTTGTTTTTTTTTTTTGAGACAGAGTCTCGCTTTGTTGCCCAGGCTAGAGTGAGTGCCGTGGCGTCAGCCTAGCTCACAGCAACCTCAAACTCCTGGGCTCCAGTGATCCTTCTGCCTCAGCCTCCCGGGTAGCTGGGACTACAGGCATGTGCCACCATGCCCGGCTAATTTTTTTTTTTTTATATATATATATCAGTTGGCCAATTAATTTCTTTCTATTTATAGTAGAGACGGGGTCTCGCTCTTGCTCAGGCTGGTTTTGAACTCCTGACCTTGAGCAATCCGCCCGCCTCGGCCTCCCAAGAGCTAGGATTACAGGCGTGAGCCACAGCGCCCGGCCTAAAACCAAGTTTTGTTTGTTTGTTTTTATTCTAGGGGAGGAGAGAGGTTAGTTTTAGTATACTTGATAAAGAAATTTTCCTTCCTCCTTGTGAATCAGTAAATAAGAAAGACCACTTTTATTTAGCACATTATGCATTTTTGAAGGCATAAACAATGGAATTCCATAAGTTCTAATATTTGCTAGCAGAGTAGGGTGATTATAGTTAACAATACTGTATTATGTATTTCAAAATACCTAGACCAGAGGACTAGAAATGTTCCCAACATACAGAAATGATAAATACTTGAGGTAATGAACACCCTAAATACCCTGACTTAATCATTATACACTCTATGCATGTAACAAAATTCCACATGCACCCTATAAATGTGTACAGATATTTGTGTCATTCAAATGTTTTTTAAAAAAATGGAATTCTAAGGGTGAAATAATCCTGTCAGTTCTTGTCTTATGTAAATACAATGGTTCTCTGTATTCCCTTTTCCATAGAAGGAATAATGTATTTTTATAAAATTCTTCTTGCTGTTCTGTAATGTGATTTCTTATAATGTTTAATAATATTTTATCCCTAAAAGGAAAGACTTACTAGATGTCACTTTTGTTAAGAGACATTGTATAATATGAGAACTGAAAAATTAATAAACTGTCTGTAAATGTCACAGGCTGCAAAACGGGAACTTGAAAGGCAACGACAACTTGAGTGGGAACGGAATCGAAGGCAAGAACTGCTAAATCAAAGAAACAAAGAACAAGAAGACATAGTTGTACTGAAAGCAAAGAAAAAGACTTTGGAATTTGAATTAGAAGCGCTAGTGAGTGAAGTTTGATTATGCCTTGGAAATAATACTAACAGGGAACCATTAGAAGTGATAATAATTCCTATTATTTCATTTGTTAAAGAATGACAAAAAGCATCAACTGGAAGGAAAACTTCAAGATATCAGATGTCGATTGACCACCCAAAGGCAAGAAATTGAGAGTACAAACAAATCCAGAGAGTTGAGAATTGCCGAAATCACCCATCTACAGCAGCAGTTACAGGTGAGGAAATAATGTACCTTGGGAGCTTTTAGGCCTACATCCTTTTCTCAAATTCATTTCATTTATTTAGTCAACAAACATTAAATATCTACCGTGTAGCAGGCACTGGGGAACAAAGATGAAGTAGACGAGAGTCCTTGCCTGAAAAGGAGGCCGTCGAGTAAATAAATGCAGCCGAGGTTTGTTGAGCACCGCAGGGCAGGCGCTCTTGCAGGTGCTGAGGCTACGGCAGTGAACCAGAGAGACGAGAACCCTGCCTTCAGGGAGCTTACCATGTTGGCAGGAGAGACAGGCACTAAGTAAAGTCTGTACTCTATTAGAAGATTAAAAAGTGCTATGGAGAGTGAGTAAGGAAGAGGATATATAGAGTCTGGGGCTAGGAAGGATTGTGATTTTAACGAAGGTGGTTGGGACAGGCCTTTCTGTGAGGGTGACATTTGAAATCGATGAGGGGCTAAGCCATGGAGACAGCTGGCAGAGCAAGCTCTAGGCAGGGAGCCAGCAGTGCTGAAGTCCTGAGGCCGCAGCAGGTCTCTAGGATACCAGTTACAGCAAGGAGACCACTGTGGTTAGACCAGGTAGGGGCAAAATCACACAGAACCTGTAGTCCAGAAACAGAACTTTGGCTTTACTGTGATAATTACAATAATTAATTGCAATTAAGTGTTTTAGGGAGGGTATGAGAGAGATATGTATGTAAAATATTAGAGACCCTGTGGAGCACTATTAGTAGTTCTGCCTTCAATTTATTGCCTATTCAAAGTTGTTATAGGTTGGTCCGAGTGCAGTGGTGTTTACAACTAATTGATCACAACCAGTTACAGATTCCTTTGTTCCTTCTCCACTCCCACTGCTCCACTTGACCAGCCTTAAAAAAAAAAAAAAAAGTTGTTATAATATGACCTGGTTTGCTATCAAGTGTTGAACTACAGGAGCATCAAATTTATGTAAATATTATCTGCAGATCGTCATCTTTGAATTTTGCGACTCTTTTATGTCAGACTACTTTTTCTCAGCGTGATGTTTTGAGATTTATCCATGTTGTTGACTAATGAGTAGTTCCTTTTCATCACTGACTAGTATTTCCTTATTTGTTCATTCACCTGTTAACATTCAAATTCTTTCCAGTTTGAGAATTTTTTTATGAATAAAACTGCAATGAGCATTTATGTATGTCTTATTTCTCTTGGGTAAATTTTTAGTACTAGGATTACTGTGTCATAGAAGTATATATTTAACCCTGTAAGAAACTGCCAAAATGTTTCCAAAGGGTTTGTACTATTTTACATTCTGCTCAGCAGTTGTGAGTGATATGTTTGTTCCTCATCTTTACCAACATTTGGTTTTACCATTATTTTTGACATTTCTGGTGGGTGTAAGGCAATATTTCATTAAGGCTTTATGTTGGGCATCATGTTATATGTTTATTGGCATGTATCTTTTTTGTGTGTATCTTGTTAAAGTGTTTGAACAAATTTTTTTGAGTTGTTTTTCTTAATATTTAATTAGAAGAGTTCTCTTTTTTTTTTTTTTTTTTGAGACAGAGTCTCACTTTGTTGCTCAGGCTAGAGTGCTGTGGCATCAGCCTAGCTCACAGCAACCTCAAACTCCTGGGCTCAAGTGATCCTACTGCCTCAGCCTCCCAAGTAGGTGGGACTACAGGCATGTACCACCATGCCCGGCTAATTTTTTCTATATATATTAGTTGGCCAATTAATTTCTTTCTATTTATAGTAGAGACGGGGTCTTGCTCTTGCTCAGGCTGCTTTCGAACTCCTGACCTTGAGCCTTGGCCGCTCGCCTTGGCCTCCCAGAGTGCTAGGATTACAGGCATGAGCCACTGCGCCCCGCATTCCTTTCAGTTCTGTTCAGTTGTTGTTTCATGTATTTTGAAGTCCTAAGAAAATTCTCTTCCATTTGATATTTTAGAATATGAATATATAACACAAAAAGTACCAGCAGTTCATTGCTGAAAATTGTTTTAAAATATTGAAAAATATAGCCAGGCGAAATGGCTCACGCCCATAATCCTAGCATTCTTGGGAGGCTGAAGTGGGAGGATTGCTTGAGCTCAGGAGTTCAAGAACAGCCTGAGCAAGAGTGAGACCCCTTCTCTACTATAAATAGAAAGAAATTAGCCAAACAACTAAAAATAGAAAAAATTAGCTGGGCATGGTGGCGCATGCCTGTAGTCCCAGCGACTTGAGAGGCTGAGGCAGGAGGACGATGACTTGAGCCCAGGAGTTTGAGGTTGCTTGCTGTGAGCTAGGCTGATGCCCTGGCACTCTAGCCTGGGCAACAGAGTGAGACTCTGTCTCAAATAAAAAAAAGATTAGTGCTTAGACTATTCAGTTATTGGTAATAAAATAAAAATCAGGATTCCTAAAAAGTAGTGAAGTAAAAAATAATACATGGCTTGAAGAAAGAAAGTTACATAGTAGACCATGTATTCCTTTTTTACTTTACTACTTTTTAGGAATCCTGGATTCCCTTTCTATATAGGGATTAGCAAATACTTGCTTTGCAGATGAGTCTGGTAGCCCATTATATTGGTTTGACCTATTGTAGAAATTTAAGTTATACATTTTAAAGTAACATTTACATAAGTGAAACAATTTCAATGATCTGAGCCAGGCTTCCTCTTGATATTCCATTGTTTGTCTTGATACAGGAAAGAAACTAGGATTGGGGGCTGGGCGTGGTGAGCCATGTCTGTAATCCCAGCACTTTAGGAGGCTTGAGGTGGGAGGATTGCTGAGGCCAGTAGTTCGAGACCAGCCTGAGCAACATAGTGAGACTCCATCTCTATAAGAAAATACAAAAATTAGCCAGATAAGGTGGCACACACCTATAGTACCAGCTGTTCAGGAGACTAGGGCAGGAGGATTGTGTGAGCCTGGGCGAGAGTTTGAGATTGCTGTGAGCTATGATGATGCCACTGCACTCTAGCCTGGGCAACAGAGCAAGACCCTGTCTCAAAAAAAAAAAAAAGAAAAGAAACTGGGATTAGGTAAGAGGCCATGCCTTGCTTTATTGAGGTGAGTAAGAGAAGGAGAAACTGAGTTAGCTATTTTTGGGGGGAGAACTGTCTCATTTGTATATCCTGTTTTGTTGAAAAAAAATATTTTTTTGGTGTTATTATTCATAAGAGAAGATGCTTCTAAATCCTTACTGTTGGGCTAAATCTCTCTACCTTTCAATTGTCTATTACGCAAAGATTTATTCCACTTATGCCGGTTGTATCTTAAATGTGGTTGTTCCCAAAGAAACTGGTTCTTAGCATCTGGTAAATTTTTAATCAAGTCATTTTTATTTTTTTCAAACCAAAACTCAGTACATAGAGATAATTTTTTATCAAGGTAGAAATAAAAGTTAAATATTCCTGATTATAACTGGAAAGGCTGCCATTTTACTGGAATGTGTAGGAACTATAGAGGCTAACTTCAGCGCACTTAAGCAAATACTGTACTTGGCAAATTACCCACAAAAACTTCGAGTAGCCTGTACAGTGTGATTTAACTTTTTTCTTGTGTCAGTTAAAAATTGTTAGTTCAAATGTTTTGTGTACTTGTTTGAAATTCTTTTTTTTAAAGTGTCAATTACTCAATCTGTTTAGAATTCCATCCAGTATCGTCAAAAAATACATGCAACCAGCTAAGATTCTAGTTGTTAAAAATCTCTTTGATTTCTATTTCCAGCTTCTGGTATATGGTAAACGTAAGTTCAGCCTCATTAAGTGTCAAAGTCTATTCAGAATAGAATATTAGTTCCTATTTAAACTACTGA
This sequence comes from Microcebus murinus, assembly GCF_040939455.1. Lineage (NCBI taxonomy): Eukaryota > Metazoa > Chordata > Mammalia > Primates > Cheirogaleidae > Microcebus > Microcebus murinus. The sequence continues at coordinate 10,670,252 of NC_134104.1, read as the reverse complement.
ATGTACAAACGGAGGGTCACTGCGTTTGCATTCAATCCCAGTGCCGCTGAGAGATCATTACTTCATTTTTCTCTCTGTGGAGTTGTAGACAAAGTGCATTCTTTAAAGCTTATAAGTATCCAGTTAGTCAACAAAAATATAAGAAATATCAAAGGAGCTATAACTGTCTTAACTTTATTTTAGGGAGAAGCATTTGGCAAACAGTTAATTTCTTGGCAAGAAAGCAAGAGCCACCCTGACTAGCAATTAAATGCAGCTTTACTGTAAAGAATTTGGGATGAGATTAGAAGAGTCTTTGAGGGATGAGAAAACAGAAGTAAACTCTGCCTGGTGTTAATGTAGACATGGTCACTTTCCCTGTCATTCACTGTTGTTTTCCTTCTTCCTTCCCAGGAATCTCAGCAAATGCTTGGAAGACTTATTCCTGAAAAACAGATACTCAATGACCAATTAAAACAAGTTCAGCAAAACAGTTTGCATAGTAGGTGTTTTATTCTTAAAGTTGGTCTCTTCTTTTTTTTCTTCCACCAGCAGGAATTTCCTTAAGTGAAATGAGAACATTAAAAACACTTTCCTCACTGCCAGTTAAATTTTTTCTTATCTTACAATGTTTTTCTAAAATAGGAGATTCACTTCTTACACTTAAAAGAGCCTTAGAAGCAAAAGAACTAGCTCGGCAGCAGCTACGAGACCAGCTGGATGAAGTAGAGAAAGAAACAAGATCAAAACTACAGGAGATTGACATTTTCAATAATCAGCTGAAGGTGACTATTCTGTGTGTGCCTACGTGTATGTCCTACCTTTTGATTTTTCTAACTGTCCAGATGATCAGTTGATATTTAACCCCAGGCAAAAAAAATTTATTACGATGCTTTGTCAGCCTTTGTGAAAGCCTTCACATTTATAGATGACCATTATGCAACCTAAATTGCATTTTTCTCTTTTAAAATATAAAAACGAATTTGGCATCTATAAATTAGGGCTGAGTGAGTGGCCCTGACATGACATCTTCCTTTAACTTGAATTATATTTTTATACATCTCCATTCTTTTGTCTATTTATAACCATATCAAGTTGAATTCCAAAAGCTAGTCTCCAAAAGCTTTATCTTTCTTGTGTTCTTTGAATACTACTAAAAGGGATTATTTTCTTTTTTAAAACTAAGAATTTTTCTGCCACTTTTTACCTTCAAGATTATGCTTAAAAGTAGATCTTTATTTTTTTAACCTCACATTTTTAAATTTTATTGTTTAGTGGAGAAATTGCTTTTGTCTCTGTGGCAGAAGTGTTGTATGGTTTTGTCACATTTGCACAGTAAGACCCAGGAAAATGCCAAAGCTCTGAGAGAATGTACGATGGTTAGGTCACAGCCTCTTTCTGATTTGGTGTTTTCCATTTAACTTTACAACTTTATCATCTTAATGTTAACTCGTATAATAAAACCAGAATGCAAACAGCTCATTTCTTCTAAACAATAATCCTGTACTACTTTAGATTGAAGTAGTTGTTGAAGTTCTTATAAGAAATTTGATGTCATGCACTTTTTTCCCCCAAAATATTTATTTTCCTTTTCTAACTTAGAATTCTTTATATTGACTGTGGCAAGCTTAGCTTTTAACACTAGGGAGAAGTAAAGCTCCTATTCCTAATTACTAAAAAAAATTTTTTTAATTAGAAAGCATATTTGAAACTTTCAGTTGACCTTTGGATTGAGATTCTAAGCCAAATTGTCTAGACATCTGACTTTGAGGTATTTGTGCTGTTCTTTCAGAGTATTAGGTAATGATCTTTACTCAATTGCACAATTCCAGAAAAGTGCTCTTAGGGGAAATATTTGAGCTAATTTAGTGTTTTTCTTCACTTTGCTTTCATGCTTACACAGTGTGTGTGTGTGTGCACCGTGTATGTTTTATATTCATATGTATATATTTACGTATGGTCTGTCAGTATTAGAAGTACAACTAACTATTCCAACACAATTGTGGGGTGGGAGGAAGAGAACAAACAAAAAGAAGTGCAGCTGTAAGTTCTCCATGTCTAGGATAGTAAATACAATACAGTTACTCACTTTAACTCTCATTGTGACTTGTCACTGTTTAAGCAAAAAGAATATAACACTGTTGCATGCTGGTAGAGCTTTTTAATAATCTCTTGAGGTATAAACTATTAGGTGTTCAATTATCTTCTGAACCCAGGCAGAATTATAGATTTCTGCCTTAATTTTAAGATTCCTTTTTCTAGAAATTTACCTCCCTAAACAAAGTCCAGGTATTAGAAAATGATACACTAGTGAAAGACTTTTGATAAATGCCCAGGAGTTATGTGGATTAAATAAATTTGGCAATTGAATTGCTGTTGCCATTGCTAAAGAGAACACCCTTAAACTATGGTATGAGTCACTCTTACTTATTGTGGTTAGTTGACTAATGCTGCCTTCAGTATCAGAGTTTATCATACAAAGGCTGATTTTAACCCTTTTTCCCAGTAGCCCTTTTTCCAACTATGGTGATTTTCTTTCTGTCTTTTTAATTTTTATTTTGGTTTTCCATTATTAACTTTAAATTACTATGGTGAGTAAAACAATCACAAGTCAGTATGGCTTTATTATTTTGTTATTTAACACCCATTTGGAGGACTTAGTGAATATGTTGTATTTTCTTACAATTATTAATTCTTATATTCTTAAGCCTGGTGAAATCAAAACAGAAACAGTTAAATTGAAGAATCAAAAATTCGTAATTTGAGGTAACTCAGAGGCCACACTAGAAAATATGAAGCATTTTTTTCCTGACTTTAGAGCCTATATTCATTAGCAACTATAATTTCTTGGTTGATAAGATAGACCAGGAAGAGCCAGCATCCTGACCTGTGGGATCTCTTCACTGCCTCTCTAGATACAGCGCTGCCTTTCGACCATTCGTACTAATGATGCAAAAATTACTTCTACCTGCCGGAGTGAAATTGGGCATTGTCCAGCCACTCCTGACCTGCTGGTGTGACTTGCTATCTGCTAAACATCCCTTTCCCAAAAGGAAACCATTTGGAGAGCGGATAGGCAAGAAATCAGAACTTAGCATTTGTATTTCGTGTTCATGTAGATTGTTCACCTGGAAAAAAGAAAATGCTGTCCCCTCCTTATAGTACATTAGTGCAGTGACACTGGGGAAGTGCCTGACAAAGTATAACATTTTAAAATTAGTTGACCAGGATACTAAATTGATACTAAATGTCTGGCTCCACAAATGAGGACAACATATAGCAAAAACTGATTCTTATTATTTTATTTATTTATTTTGGTAAAAAGTTACAATAAGTCATTCACTTACTTTGATGGACACTCACAGTCATGTCAAGTTTCTTAGGTGTAAATGTAAGATAATTGTACCCCAGTCTAACCCAGATTCTGAGCTATAAGACAGTGATTATGAAATAAAAGTATACTTAGTTTTTTGAATGAGAAAGAGTTTAAAGAATAAGTATATTTTATCACTTTCTTTCTTCTTTTCTCTTTAACAAAATATACAGTCTGATATATTCCTTTCCTCCAGAATATCTAATTGAGATTCATTCTTTTGTGGGTTTCTCCCATTTTCTTCAGTTCAGAAAGAATTAGGCTCCTGTCCTCCCTACTCAGGACCTGATAAGCAATGATGGAAATTCTCAAGTGATTAATTAAAGAGGAAAACAATTACTCTTATAGTCAGGTTAACAGGTATTGGTTTCGCACAGGAAGCCACGTGTTGAAAATATAAAGTGTGCTTGCAAGTACAGTCATCTGTTATAAACAGCTCCAGATTCAGCAGTAGGGTCTTTAGAGTCCTGGTTCTTTAAGTTTCTATCTGAGCTCACAGAAATTGAGGGTTCATTCTTTCCTTTCAGGAGAGGGTATTTTTCCATGCACTTTACTAGACATTTACCTTATAGGTGTGATTTTTATATATTCTAAAAACTATCCTAAGATGTAAGCGTCTTTCTAATGTATCACCCCAAACCAAGAATTGCTTGAGAAAGGGAACAGATGAATCTTACTGTAGTGAATAAACTTTGCTTTTGTTTTTTAAATATGTCTATAAAAAAGGGGAGGGTGGAAGAAGAAGAGAAATGGTAGCACCTTGAGATATTGAAGCTCTTGTGCTAGAAATTCCCCCTATTGGCAGCCTTTGTACTTATCCTGCCTTTGATGTGAATTGAAAATTTTAGCTTTTTGGTGATCAAATGAAATAGTCAACCATTAAATTAAAATAGTCAACCATTAAAGGGAATAATTGATTTTGTGAGTGAATATTGCTAGTGTGAATTACTAATTCTTAAAGTAGTTTTAATTCTGTGTATCAAATTATTTACCATAAATTTCTGCTTTTAAAATATAGTCTATATGTAACAAATATTTTATCATACTAAGAAATCAGTAGTCTTCTCAAATTCATGTCACAGAAATATCACTTTAAAATTATTGATTATCTGTGATTTTTTTCTTTATACCTCAGTTTACAATAAAATCAAAACACTCAACTCTTCTGGAGAATCTGTATGCCTAAAGGGCACACAGAGACATTCTGATAATTGTTTTTCTTACATATGGGGCTTCCTATAGATATAAAATTATGGTTCTCATAAGTGTCAAATAACATTACTAATAAGGACTGTTTGGACAGTAGCTCTTGACTTCACCTTGCCCTTGGCAACGTTAGCAGTTACTGTAGGAGTTCTCCTTGGCACTGACAGCCTCATGTTCTACATTTTAATATCTTAACTATAACACCCAGCAGCAGCATACTGTGTAACTTGTAGTTCACAAGGCTCCGTTGTGTGCCAAGTAAAGCGAGTCTAACACCCACAAAGGGGAGATTTTGTGTTTCATGTTGAAAAGTTGAGTCCTTGTTGGTTCCTGTCTAGTCGGTGTGTACTGGACAAGTCCTAATGTGAATGGCCGTTTACATTTGAGCATTTCTTTCTTCCAGTCAGTGGCAATGGAGGAGGCAGTGTTGCAGTGCCTGGCAGTTCTCCTGGGCTGCGTCATCCACTTAGACTTCTTTCTAAAGGTCTCCATGCCCTACTCAGGCAATGCACATCTTTCTCAGACTAAGAATGATGAACCATCTCCAGCTCTGTGCTTCAGTTTCCCCTACGCAGATGAGTGCTCAGTGTCTAAGATAGCATTTATCATGAAGTACTAAACCTTTGTAAAAGTTAATAATGATCAGTTATTACTATTGTGGAATATGATTGAATTTTTCCTCTTGACAAGCTGTGTGTGTGATGGGGTAAGCTCTGAATTACAAGCTGGACAAGGTACTGTATACTGTAGTCTCATCTTTGTAACGAGTCTTTTAGTTCATTGAATTTGCTACTTGTCTGCAAAAATGTGAAGGACAGCACTTGGTTATTATTTGGGTCTATGTGCATATTTCCATAATATGGGAGACAGTATTATGGTCAGTATACTATTACAAAAGTGGGTAATATTTTATTTCTTAGCAGAATTTGAATATTTAGGACTAATTGAGAATTATATTTCTTAATATACTTGGGAAATCCAGGCTTCTTAAATTAGACACAAGGGGCTATTAGAAGTATAAATTCTGCCAGTAATGTTACCTGTTCTAAAAATTGTTCCTAAGAACTAAATGGATATTGAAATGAGAATGCCAGTTATAGTAAATAAGTTTGTTTGCTTAACTAAGGCTTTTATGCTCTTGGTTTCAGACACTTGCTTTCATGGCAGGCTCATTCATTATGAAGGCAGTGAAAGGCAAAATGTTTAGCAACCAGGGGAGAAAAGAAAAGAGCTGGAGAAAGAACTACAGAACAGAATGAGAAGTCAGGAAAAAAAATGCATGCAAAGGGAAACAATGAAGGAAAGAAAAAGATCCAGAAAGAGGAGATACAGAGACAGCAGGAGAAATCAGCGTGAATTCAAATAACAACGTTGCTTTCTCTTAATTAGTGGAATAATGCTTGGCTGTTTCATGGTTTGCTATCTTATTTTGTTCAAGATAAAATTTTATTTTACCTGTATAATCCTTTGGAAAATACCTCTAATGCTTAGAAGTAATAAAATCCTCTAACACTTATTACTTGTGATTGTGGAAACTTTATACAGATTACTTGAATGTAGATAAGTAGAGCACTCCCAAGACTCAAAATAGTTAACAGATCTTGTATATTAGATTCTGTGCCATACCAGTAGACTGCCTGGCTGGCTGGTTGGCTGGTTGGTTGGTTGGTTGGTTGGTTGGTTGAGTTTTTTTGTTATAGTGTGGGTTTTTTCTAATTTGTAAAAAAAAATAATAATAATAAAATGTGATTTGGGAAAGGGAGAGAAGCAGAACTCAATCTTTTTTTTTTTTTTTTTTTTTTTTTTTTTTGAGACAGAGTCTCACTTTGTTGTCCAGGCTAGAGTGAGTGCCGTGGCGTCAGCCTAGCTCACAGCAACCTCAAACTCCTGGGCTTGAGTGATCCTTCTGCCTCAGCCTCCCGAGTAGCTGGGACTACAGGCATGCGCCACCATACCCGGCTAATTTTTCATATATATATCAGTTGGCCAATTAATTTCTTTCTATTTATAGTAGAGACGGGGTCTCGCTCTTGCTCAGGCTGGTTTTGAACTCCTGACCTTGAGCAATCCGCCCGCCTCGGCCTCCCAAGAGCTAGGATTACAGGCGTGAGCCACAGCGCCCGGCCTGAACTCAATCTTTTGAAAAGATATTTTCTTCTCTTTTTTTCATTCTCTTGTTTATCCAAGCCTCTTGACCATTTTGCCCTTTAGAAAATGACATGCATTTAAAATAATAAAATGTTGCTTTGTCAATAAAGCTCAGACATTTGCGGGAAGATTGAGATGTTTAAGACAAACTGGAGTCAGTTTTCTCTTTCTGGTTATAGAAGGGTACTTCCCAAAGCCTCATGGAAGAAGAACCTATTCCTGTTGCAGAGGGGACAGGATCTTCTAGCTCTTCTCCCTGTGCCTCTACACATACACACACACACCCTCCCCCGATCTTCTCTAGCACTTAGGATACTTTGACTCCCATTTTGTGCCATGGGAAATGTGGCTTACTATTTGGTTAAATATTAGCTTCTAATTTAGGATATTTAAATGTTTTTTTTGATCATTAGTATATCCCTTCTCAGAATTTAAGTAACTAATCAATATTTCCTTTTCTTTATACTCCTCTCACTTTTAATGCCTCAAGAATGAACAAACTTAACCAGGTTCAGTGGCATGTACCTGTAGTCCCAGATACCCTGGAGGCTCAGGCAGGAGGATCAGTTGAGCCCAGTAGTTTGAGGCTGCCGTGCACTGTGATTACGCCTATGAATAGCCACTACACTCCAGCCTAGGCAACATAGCAGGACTCCATCTCTAAAAAACATAAATACATTTTAAAAATGAGTGAATAAATTTTGTGATAGATAGATTGTCAGTTTGCATTGATCTAGTATAATTTCTATGTTCTGAAATAATTACTTTTTGAATGTTTCCACATAGGGCCAAATTCTGTCCTCACTGGGTTTGTTGACTGACTTGTCTTCAGTAGCTTTTGATTTGTTTCACAACCATTTAATTCAGATAAGGTTAATGTATTTTAAAACTCAAAAGATGTCTGTAATCCTAACACTTTGAGAGTCGGATGCAGAAGGATCACTTGAAGCCAGGAGTTCAAGACCAGTCTGAGCAGGAGCAAGACACACCCTGTCTGTACAAAGAAATAAAAAATATGGGCATGGTGGCACATATCTGTAGTCCCAGCTACTTGGGAGGCTGAGGCAGGAGAATCATTCGAGCCAGGAGCTTGCTGCAGTGAGCTATGAAGATGGGCAACAGAATGAGACCCTGTCTCAAAATAAAACAGGCCTTTTATAAATTTTGATATTGTGTGCTACATGTTATCCCTAGGTGAGAAATAATGTTTATTTATATAAAAAGCACTTTAGACTTTTTATAGATGTTATAGATAAACACTTGAAATTTCTGATGCTGGTACCTAGATCAGTTTCTTAGAGGTCAATTTAATATTACCAGTACAAAAATTACAAATATGATATATGTCCTAAACAATTTTATTTTAATTTTTTGGTGTTGAGTTCACGAATTTGAAGAATTAATTAAGATATGTTTGTTTTTATCTCTCATTTTCAAGAGACAGCCTGAGGAATAAACCAAAAGCAAAATAATCCTTCAGTAAAGTTAGATGTCCTAATTAGCAAACAAATATCCTTTAATTGCTAGTGTCTTTTCATATGCCCCTGTTGCTAGTTAATTTTTTTCTCTTCATAAGCATTTATGCAAAGTAATGTTTATGAAAAAGAATCCTATACATAGTGTTCAGGTGAATACTTCTTTATATTTTGAGTAATATAATTTCACATAATACACCTATTATGAGTGTCTCTAAGACCAGATGAAGGAGAGACAATCACAGTTATTTAATCAAGTGATTTTGTGACCCTTAGCATAGCAGTAGAACAACCACCTTCAATAAACTTAAAATGAGCCGTGTTTTTCAGTGAAAAATTAGTTGGATCTTTTGGGTATTCAGTTTGTCAAGCTATTGCTTTTGAAATACTTTGGCTGTATGCCATAGGATGTCCAAAGATGTTTTATGGTTCAAATGTCTTAATTCTTTAGGGGAAATAAGTGACTTTTCCCTCTTTGGTCTAGGGAAGAAAATTAAAAGCAAGCTGACTTTCATTTATTTTAACTAATACAAAACAAAATCTTTGCCAATTTTTTATTGTGGTTTATGATCTGTGTTTGATCAAAGACTCCTTTGAGAATCTAATAAAAGCTCTGAGCTTTCTCCTCTCGAAAAATGCCCAAAGACCCTAAGTTTTCATGCAATTTCATAGTGTTCACAGGGCCAAAGCTCATTCATGGACCCCGATTAAGACACTTTGCTCTATATCTTTAGAATTCTGTATATGTTATCAGTTTAATTGACATATACTACACATTTTATTTCTTCCTTATAAGTATATGTAACATGTAGCTAAAACTTCTTGAATGCTTATTTAATAATTTCTTATTTATTATGAAAGTAATTATGCTCTATTGGAAAATAATACTGAATTATTGCATACTATATCTACTGTAAAACATCATACACTTGAATAAAACTCATAGAGGAAAAGTCAACAAAGTTATATACTCAATACCTTATTGCTAGGTAAATATCCAGCCAAGAAATACGTGATTGTAGAGTCACTGATTTTAGAAAAAAAAATAATTTTAGGAAGAGCCACAAGTGAAATACCGACTTTTGATCCTTAGTAGTTCTTATTCATTCTCTTTTTATCTTTGTTGTAGTAGAGAAATAACTGTGATGAAGTAAACGTTGATACATTTAGTGCAGTGAAGTTTTTCTCAGCCATCTCTCCCAATATTTCATTCATTTCCTAGGTAAATACAGAATTTAATGACATCAGACTTGTTTGTCATCTTGAAATTTTCTTCCCTGAAAGAATTAAAAGGGTACTTTTAAATAACTGCAATGGTACATGAGTCTTTTTAACAGTATTGAAAAAGAATGAGAGACTGGTGTAGCCATCTGTTCCCCTCCATGAAGGGACTTGGGCTTCATAAGGGCTTTGTTATGGCAAAAGAAAGCAAGTCATTCACTAGGTCTTAGTAGGTGTTCCTTCATTCTGTACATTGCCTTCTCGGAAGTTCAACTTTTTAAAAAGTTTATCAACTTAGAAATCATCCGTGTTCTCCTTATTTTTGTTCATGCCATCCTAAACTCAAGTCCAAGAAAACAGAAAAAGACCAGATGCCCGCCTGCAGCATCTTGATTTCCTTGCAATTGATTGTGTATCTCAGCAGTGTTTGACTTGGATAAAGGAAATGGTAGAAAAACTTTGCAGGATTGAAATCTGGATCATAAGATGCCACAGCCTTCTGTTACCTTATTTGACATCTGTTATTTTACGGTTCCTGCAAGCTGCATCCTTGGAGGCATTTGAAGCTGCAACTTAGTTACAAAGATTGGTTCAACCCATCCTATAAAGCTGCTACACTCAAAAATAAATGTGTTTTAATTTTTAAGTATCTTCTTCATGCATTTGATACATTTAAGAAGTATTTTTGAATATATCTCATCGGCATGTTTTTGGTAGATTCTTCAAATTTATTTTGTATTGCTTTCCATTTTACAGTGCCTCCTAACACTTTACTAGCTTAGTTCTGTATATTTTAATTATGGTCTTTTGCCATAAATTATTATTATTTCTGAACCTGTTTAAGAATTTGATGGTATTGAAAATGAAATTTGAAAATAGGAAAAAATATAAATCAGTTCCTTTCTACCCTTCTTTTTCAAGGGTCCCCTCCACTGGGCTAATGCCTAGGTTGTTCTTGTCTGCGGTGCTGACTTTTGGGGCTCTGGTCTGTCTCTTAGGACACTTGGAGTTTGATGTAGTATTGTTCCACTGCAGTTCTCCTTTTCATGTCGAGATATGTATGTGAGCCCAGAGTGCAGATTTTACTCCACAGGAATTGGCCCGTTATTCCATTTGTCTCTGAAATATCAAATCTGAAATATTAGCCACATTTTTCATTCATGTTATTATTGATTACTATTTATTCTTGATTCCAAATTACCATGAAAACCAATACTACTGACTTTTTTAAACACATTAAAATTAAGTTTTACATCCCACAGTATGGCAGTGAGAAAGATAATGAAAGATAGAATTCTTTTTCCCTGGTGTTGATTTTCTCCTCTGTTAGAACTTTAAACTGTCAGAGTGAGGCTTTGTCCTTACTTTCCAATCTTCATTCTCGGTGTTTTCTGCCCCCTCCACTCCCACCCTAGCTAAGCTGCCGCCCAAGTGCCCTTCCTAATTTAGAAGCCACATGCCCAAGAAATGATTATTCCTATAATCCACTAATTTGTGCCTTACAAAGTCACCTCTTCCTGCTATGTCCTGCTTGGGTATTCCCAGCATCATCTGCTATATTCCCTACTGACTCTCTTCCCTCTCTACCTTCCCCTTCTGTCCAGTGTATACCACAAAATACCTTCCTCCCTCAACCCCCTAATCTCCAGTTAAACTTTTTCTTGTATCTCATTGTTCCCTTTTAGAGCCTCTCAAGGATCGCTTATAGTTTACAAGACACTTACTAGTATATGCAGTCTGACTTTAACCTCTGCATGGTCTAATTAGTAGGAAAAGGTTAGCCTAACCCTTAGGGCTTTTTTCTAATAAGAAGTTCATTTCAAAACTGACCTACAGGCAATCCTTCTACCTTTGTCATACAATCTCTGAATGAATCTAAAGTAGGAATTTAGAGCCTGGAAGAAACTTGCATATCTGGTGGTTTGCCAGTGAGCAAGGTGATAGAAGGCAGGGCAGGCCTTAGTCCTTAAATCTCCCCATGGAGACCACTGGGCTGTCCACTGGGAGGACCAGCCCTAATTAGACCAAGAAGTCAATGGGAAATACACCCCTGGCTATACTGGTCACTTTGACTCAACTATTCATTGTTGACCCAAGTAAGAGGAGTTCGGTGACAATCTGTTAGTGACCACTTGATTCCTACGGAATCAGGGAGTTTCCTCCTCAGCAGGCGTTTCCTTGTTTTTTGTGCTTTGGGGTATTTGAAGTTCTTTAAATGTCATAGAATACATTTCCTTTTCAGTAGCCTGCTAAGGAACTTATGGATATTCCTGAAGCTAGTATCAAGTGAGAAAATTGGATCCAAGGTAGTCATCATCAAATGAAAGCCTTTTACTTTCAACCTGATTGCTGGTTTACTTTGGGGCAGTTGGCAAATTCATGGATGGATTTATTAGAGGAGATGCTCTAGAAGAGGTATGGTTTGAAGAAAAATAGACCCTGGGGGGAAGAACCGAGGTCATGGAGCAAAGAGATGTCCATTTGTCCTCTGGCAGCATATCATAATGAGAAGGTGAGGTTTGATGGAGGGAGTGTGTGGCCAGGTGTGTATCTTCAGAGTCAGTAGATGCTGGTGTTGATTGATTATCAGAACCTTGAGGTTTTATTTGTGGTCATCGCCATATCTTAAAACGGGTACATTCCATTATTATCTCAGAGCCCTTAGCAGTATTGCTCCTCTCCTGCCCTTTACTAGCCATCTTCTTCTAGAGCAAACCATGGAAAATGGGATATTGTGTTACGGTGCTCTAGAATGTCATCTTGAGCTGCCCTTGGAAATCAGTCACGTCAAAATGGAGAGTGATTTTAGTTTTCCAAGTGGACATTTTCCAACTCTGAAATGTTGTCTCCTAAGTGTCCCAAGCTTCCCCGCCATGAAATGTTGCATGCTGATAAACAGTTGAAATGCCTGTCACCTCATGTCATTACATGAACTGTTTCTCAATTATTTATAGGAACTAAGAGAAATCCATAATAAGCAGCAACTCCAGAAGCAAAAGTCCATAGAGGCTGAACGACTGAAACAGAAAGAACAAGAGCGAAAGATCCTAGAATTAGAAAAACAAAAAGAAGAAGCCCAAAGGTGAGTCTTTTCAGCAGATTGTGGACCCATCTGGAAGGATTTACTCTTCTTGGCCTGGCCTCTCCAAGTCGTTACTGCACCAGAAAGAGCCTCCCGTCTTTGAAAGTTTGTTGTATGTGTGCATGTGTGGGCAAGCACAGACACATGTGTGTATAAATCTTTGCATGTATAAGTACCCCCTGAAGTTTTTGATTAGTTCCCAGAGCTCTCCCAAGCTCCTACTATGTAGATAAATGGAATTATGCAAGGAAATTGGGACACTTGGCATGCTCATTTGCATGCTAATGACCAAAATGCATTTCCAGTTCACAGCCTTTTAACAACAGTGGTGGTCAGAGTGCTCGGTTTGAAATCCAGGCTGCTGGCCTAGCTCCCCACGCGGACTCCTCCAGCAGGACCAGAGTGTGCCCCTCTGTCTTCTTTCTTCTTTTCTTCAACCACAAATTGAACTTGAATACAAAAGGGGAAAATTTGCTACTGCTGCTCAGGATACAAACACATTTTTGTCTGTTTTTATTTGAATGTTTGTGTTTGTGTTTTTTCTTTTTACATGTAACTTTCTGTAGTCAGCTATAGAAATTCGTTAACGTTTGGTGTGTCTGATTTGGTTATTGGGTATTTACTTTTAAATTTTCAGTTAATTTTAGACTGCAAAAAGCAAAAGTGACAAAATGTCCCAATGATATGCTGTAAATTATAAAATTTGCTAATTGAAATTAGACTAAAAAGATGAAGAAACAGATACTTGAGGCAAGGTATTGTCTTTATCGGGCTGAGTTCAGTTAAACTGTCCAGAGCTGTGCATGCTTTGTTAAAGATATATACAGTCTTCTGAGTCTGTCTGGTTGTTTCTTTATTTGTAGTTTAGTTTTCAGTGTCAGAGGGGAGGTGGCTGGGGTCAATTTAGAGAACTATTTTATGGTTTTCTTGGGGGTGTGACTAAGGATTACTTCCTTGGATGTGTTGACTAACTACAACTCCATCCTTTTCTTACCTTCAGAGTTTATAAACTACTTTTATTATTCATGCTATACTGCACTGACTCTTATGTTCCTACAAAATAGAAATAAACATAAAGTATCATAATATAGAAAATAACATAATACAAATATGATATATAATGCATATTCCAATTACATAGGTAAATAGTACCCCAAATTTAACTTCAGAAATTAAATGGTTATACACACTACAAATGGTGACCTTTATTGGCAGAAAATGTAAAGTAATTTCTATAATGGTGTTTTTGTTATGAGTAACAATGAACATCCCTACCCTTCCAAAAATGGTGGGTTTTTATAATTTCTTTCTTTTTTTTTGAGACAGAATCTCACTCTGTTGCCCAGGCTAGAGTGCCATGGCTTCAACCATGCCTGCCTAATTTTTTCTAAATATATTTTTTTAGTTGTCCAGTTAATTGCTGTATGTATGTGTGTGTGTGTGTATATATATATATACACACACACACACACACACACACACACACTTTTTTTTTTTTTTTTTAGTAGAGACTGGGTCTCGCTCTTGCTCAGGCTGGTCTTGAACTCCTGAGCTCAAACGATCTGCCTGCCTCGGCCTCCCAGAGTGCTAGGATTATAGGTGTGAGCCACCGTTCCCAGCTGGTTTTTTTATGTTTTCTTAAAAGACATTTTAAAAATTATAAGTAAAATGTTTAAGATTTAAGTCTTAAAAAATTTAGCATTAGGGGGGAAATGGGCATTTATTGAAACCTTAAAATCTGTACCCCCATAATATGCCGAAATAAAAAAAAAAATGTTCTGAAAAAAAAAAATTTAGCATTAAAATTTTTCAATCAGGCCGGGCGCTGTGGCTCACGCCTGTAATCCTAGCTCTTGGGAGGCCGAGGCGGGCGGATTGCTCAAGGTCAGGAGTTCGAAACCAGCCTGAGCAAGAGTGAGACCCCGTCTCTACTATAAATAGAAAGAAATTAATTGGCCAACTGATATATATATAAAAAATTAGCCGGGCATGGTGGCGCATGCCTGTAGTCCCAGCTACCTGGGAGGCTGAGGCAGAAGGATCACTCGAGCCCCGGAGTTTGAGGTTGCTGTGAGCTAGGCTGACGCCACGGCACTCACTCTAGCCTGGGCAACAAAGTGAGACTCTGTCTCAAAAAAAAAAAAAAAAAAAAATTTTCAATCAGATCCAGAATATCTCAAAGACGTCCTATGCACTCTACAGAACACTGCCAAAGAGAGCTGGCACTAAAAAAAAAAAAAAATTCACTCATACAGAGTAGAAATAAATGTGATTTTTTTTTTTTTTTTTTTACAATGGAGAATAAAAGTATAATTTGTTTCCATTATGTTCCTGTAGCAGTTTCTTAATTCCATCCGGTGACCTGTGTGCATTGGCCATGTCACAGGATATCAGTTCAGGGTGGAGGTCCTGAGACCAGGCTGCCTGGGTTTGAACCCACAGGCACGCATGGCTGTGTGAGTGACTTCGGCCAGTGATTTACTTTCTGTGCCTCAGCTTCCTCACCTGTAAAATGGGGATAATAATAGGACCTGTCTACCTGGTGTGAAGATTAAAGGAGTTAAAAATATGGGAAGCTGGTTATTATCATTTGTTACTGCACATTCGTTTGACAGAGTATTTTCTGATTTCATAAAGTATTATGAAATGAGAGAAAAATCATTCCCCAGACTTTTCCTATGGGTTTCAGGTTGAGGCCATCCTATTTTTCAAGGCCTGGATGGAATTGCAGTTATCTGTTTGTGTTAGCTACTTTGAGAAACAAAAGCACAATAGTTGAAGGCAGTAAAATAATCTCTTGCTTTCAACTTCAAGTTTGGGGAGTGACGTGTGTTCATGTACATGTGCCGCACCCTCACCTAGGGAGGAATTTCAATGATCTGACCAATCACGGACTTAGTCAGACAACATTTTGTTTGCCTTGTCGGGCATCCTTTATCTTCACAGAAGTTATGTGCGTGTATGTTTTATGGCTTTTTTTGTTGTTTGCTTTTTGCAGCTTGATTCCAGTTTTGACATCAAGAAGTATTTTTCTTATCCTTGCAACCACTTTGTAAAATACATCAGAAATTTTCTTTCTGTGTTCCCCTAAATCTTGTGGTTTCCTCTTGCTCAGAGTTGGAGCCCCAAAGGCCTTTGTTTCGTTGATTCAGTTGCTCCATCTGAAGAACAATATTCCCTTGATGTTTATCATCCCACTGTCTAGCTGGAGTTTTTTTTGGGAAAAGAAGCGACACGGGTGCTGAATTGGAGTTGCTTCCTTGCCGTAATCAAGCCTGTTTGTTGGCAGACGCGCGCAGGAGAGGGACAGGCCGTGGCTAGAGCACGTGCAGCAGGACGAGGGGCATCAGAGGCCGAGGAAACTCCACGACGAGGAAAGACAGAAAAGGGAAGAGAGCGTCAAAAAGAAGGACAGTGAGGAAAAAGGCAAGCAGGAAGTGCAAGACAAGCTGGGTCGGCTTTTCCATCCACACCAGGAACCAGCTAAGCCAGCTGTCCAAGCACCCTGGTCCACCGCAGGTATTAGAAGCCAGAAATTGTTGTAGAAAATAAGTCACCTTCTCTCCCAGGTCCACTTAAGAAATGCCCACACCTAATCAGGCCCTAGCTTGGCGGCATTAACAGATGAGGAGGTCAGTCTCTGATTTGGTGCAGGGCAGCTCTTCACGCCCCAGGATTATTCGAGATCTGTTTAATTCTTTCACCACCATGCCAGCCTCCGGCCCCTACTACCGTGGCATCCAGGAGTCCTCTACAGAGTTAACAAAAGCGGCATGAAGTTCCATTAGCAAACCCCATTCGTATACCTATATTCCACATGGAGCTCTTAACCTATCCTGCAAAAAGAACCTGCTGCTTCTCTGGTTTATTTTCCCTGGGAATTTCTGAGCTGTTTCTGCAGCAGGAGGCAGCACGCTTCCCCCTTGCCTACAACGTGTGGCATTCACTGTCTCCAGTCCGCTCTGCAGAAAACCGTTGTTTTTTACCTTTTGAAAAGTGTGACGGTATTGTGCCCTTGGAACATAGTTTGCCTCTTTGAAAAAAAAAAAAAGATACATGAAAGACGAATCTAATTGCAGTAGCTTGAGAAAGCTATCCCTTATATTGGATGCAAGCTAGTGAATATTTTTAAAGTTCTTGTGTGGTTGCATAATATTGTACATCTTTGCAGATCATACTCAGCTAAACAAAAAGTGATCGCTTTTTCTTTGTGTGGTAAATTATATCAATTTTTTAAAATGTTATCACCAGTGTGCTTTCTTTAGTGCTGTGGCATACAGAAAGAAAAACACTTTGAAGCTAGTCCATAAAGGTTTATTCTTTTTCCCGCCCGCGCAGTGGGCAGGCATGGGAGTGAGGTCAGAGCTGGGCCAGGCACCATTCTGACTGCAGATGCGTGCAGTCCAGGGGCAGACTGACAAGTCATCATGCCTGCATGGTAGCAACCATGTCATAGAAGGGACAAATTTAGTTTTTGATAGGTTTTTTCCTATTTATTTCTTGTATTTATTTATGAATGAATGAATTAATGGATTGATGAATGAATGACGGAGTCTCACTCTGTCACCTGGGCTAGAGTACCGGGCTCAAGTGATTCTCCTGCCTCAGCCTCTCGAATACCTGGGGTTATAGGCACATGTCACTACCACACCGGCCAATTTTTCTATTTTTCGTAGAGATGGGATCTCAATCTTGCTGAGGCTGGTCTGGAACTCCTTTTTATTTATTTATTTATTTTGAGACAGAGTCTCGCATTGTTGTCCAGGCTAGAGTGAGTGCCATGGCGTCAGCCTAGCTCACAGCAACCTCAAACTCCTGGGCTCAAGCGATCCTGCTGCCTCAGCCTCCCGAGTAGCTGGGACTACAGGCATGTGCCACCATGCCCGGCTAATTTTATCTATATATATATTGGTTGGCCAATTAATTTGTTTCTATTTATAGTAGAGACATAGTCTTGCTCTTGCTCAGACTGGTTTCGACCTCCTGACCTCCAGCAATCCGTCCGCCTTGGCCTCCCAGAGTGCTAGGATTACAGGTGTGAGCCACTGCGCCCGGCCAGGTCTGGAACTCCTGAGCTCAAATGATCTTCCTGCCTCAGTCTCCCAGAGTGCTAGGATTATAGGCATAAGCCACCATGCCCAGCCAGGTTTTTTTTTTTTTTTTTAATGTGAAAATAATTTCATTAGTACTTGATGTTAGACAATTAGTTTAAGTTCCTTGTGCTTCCTCTTAGAATAAAATGAGGGTTTAGGCCAGGTGCAGTGGCTTATGCCTACAACCTTAGCACTCTGGGAGGCTGAGGCGGGAGGATCGCTTGAACTCAGGAGATCGAGACCAGCCTAAGCAAGAGAGAAATCCCGTCTCTACTAAACACAGAAAAATTAGCCAGGCATGGTAGTGCACACCTGTAGTCCCAGCTACTTGGGAGGCTGAGGCAGGAGGATCACTTGAGCCTAGGAGTTGAAGGTTGCTGTGAGCTAGGGTATTACATATCATACAATTCAAGATTACATGGAGGTAATATGTCTCCCTCACTGCTTTTCAGATAAATAGATATGTATCAAAATACTTGTAGCTCTTGGGTAAAAAAAGCTTAGAGAGGACTATTATTAGTTATTGTTAACCAGAATCCAAAATATGCTATGCTTGCAGACATCTTTAAAATCTTTATTTTATTTAAAGTCTAAATAATTTCCATCTAGGATCCATACTTAGGTTCATGTTCTTCCCTAAAAATCGTAGGGAAGACTGACTTCACCAGGGATTTTCAGTAATAACCACTCTTGGTGAAATCAGCACGTATGTTTTATATGACCATGTTAAGTGCTTAAAGCATCAGCATTTCCATGTCTTTTAGTATAGAAGGTTGTGCTGCTCTGTACCCTTCCAAATAAGTTTTTTCCTTGGCTGATTCAGATTTGGGGTCATACCCTCACTGCTACATTGTGCTCGGCACTCTGGGTGGGGAGGAGGGGTGTTGATGCTTTGCAGATGTGTGTGCTAGAGCCCAAGCCAAGAGGCAGAGACAAGGGACCTTTAGGCAGCCTGGCTGCGCTCAGCCTTGGGATGACCTTTGTTTAGAGAGACTCTCCTAATGAACTCTCAGATGGGTTTGAGTTGTTGACGTCAGATTTGGCTCTCCTTTGGCATTCAGTGTGTGTTTTAGAAATCCCTGGATGGATGGAAACAGTTCTGATGCTAAGGTAGGCAATAGAGGAGATGTCAGTTGCTTGGCTTGTTGTCATACATTTGTGTTCCCTGTAATGATTTATTTTTGTTCCCTCTCCCCATCCCCACCCTTTTTGTAAACAGAAAAGGGTCCACTAACCATTTCCGCACAGGACAATGTAAAAGTGGTGTATTACCGGGCGCTCTACCCCTTTGAGTCCAGAAGTCATGATGAAATCACTATCCAGCCGGGAGACATAGTCATGGTAAGAAAGACTCCAGTGAGGGTGTCATTTCTGTGGGTGATTGGCCTCTGTCCTCTTTTTTGCTCTTATTTGACAATTGTGAAATTATCAGTGAGTGTGAAACCTAACAGTCCAGCATATAGGTTTCTGAAGTATAAGCTTAATCTTCTTCATTTTCTATCAGAATATTTAAAAGATGTATCCTCACATCAGTTTAAACCAGGATCAGTAAAGAAAGTGTGTTCTTTACTATATATTTTTAAATCTATAAATGTCTGATAATTTTGAAGTTTAGATTGCTACTTATATACTATGAGTATATAATATATATTATATATTACCAGTCTTTAAGAAATAGTCTTAACTATAAAATATTCTATCATCATTCTCATAATTGCCAGTAACTTTTTATCTTTGAGTCAAAACATCTTTTTTCCCTTTAATTGTGTGAACTTTGAATTATGCAAAAAATAATGAATTAAATACAGGTAATCTGCTTTCCTACTCTGTAAATTAAAAGCTTAAAAAGTTCAAGATTTTGCTTTGTCATAGTTTATTGCCTTTAACTATAATAATAACCTTAGGATTGTGACTAAAGCTATAGGAACCAGTTTTAAAAAGAATATAAGCAATGTGGTTGACCTAAATTATTTTCTAAGAGAAAACAATAGTTACTTAATCTAGTTATTCATTTAAGAATAAGAATCTTAGAAGTGGTGAAACTTTGTGTTACTCTTTGTGTGTGTGTTTTTTTTTTTTCTTTTTTTTTTTTTTTTTTCTTTTCAGAAAAGTGACAAGATCAGGAATGTGTGTGTGTTTTTTTAAAGATGGGAATGGTTTAGAATTTTTAAAGAACTATGAAAGTTAAGAATTGAGATAAACCTCTTCTCATGCAAGGACTATAAGTCTTTGAAGTATAACGTGTTGGATGGGTCATTATACTATTACTCATGCATTCATCTTGCATGTAGACATCATATCTCTTTTTGTGGAATATATGGGCCAAAATACATAGAAAGAACTATGTGTTTGGCACTCAGAGAAACCAGTCCCTCTCCCCCCCACCTTTTTTTTTTTCTGAGAGCTGCTTTCTCTGTAATTACCATGGGCTGGAAGAGTCAAGGCCAAAGGTCCCAAATCTTTTTAACAGTCAAAATCACCTTAATAGTAACAAAAACATCTTCAAGTACACTCCATGCCTTCATTCGGCACACAGTTACTGAATGCCTGGAGCGTGCTGGGTGCCACTCACTTGTTACAGAAAGAACTATTGGTTTCTCTTCAGTTTGGACACACCGCTCTGTACACACGAACACTGACTCGAGCCAGCCGTGGTGTTAGTCCTCTTTCTTCTGGCTTCACTATCTCCCGTTTCCTGCACTCTAGTTTCTAATGGCCGGAAGCTTCTTTACTCACTCTGCCTCATATTTGAAATAGCATGTCTTTTAAAGCAGCTTAATTGTAAAATATATAAATAACCATGCAGTAGCCGGAATCTAAAATTTCTGAAAATACAAGGTGACATCAGTGAGGACCTCATTACAAAATTTTTTTGACACTGTAAAAAAAAAGTCTAGTGGTTTTTGAAACTGGATTTTATAACACAAGGTGCAGAAAAGTAATGCTCTCTTTTTAAAATGAAGAAGTATTATGAAATGTCATGATCAGGAAGTGTTTCAAGTGATCTGTATTTCAATGAGAAACTATTGCTCTTTTTCTGGAACATATTTGGCTCTGCCCCTGTAATCTTAGTCCTATTTCAATGATACTAAATCCTTTTCCTCGAATTGGCTAGTGAACCAGCAGCTTGTTTAGATGAGTAGAATTTAGATATGCTGTAAGAATAAAGCATTTCATTAAATATATATTTTGCCTTGCTTTCAAACCTTTGCTTTCCTGGTGGAGGTTAAAGGGGAATGGGTAAGTCCTAATTGTCAGGAAGTCTACATCTTATTAAATGTTTTTTCTTTTAAATCACCTTAATTCCATGTGATTACACATATCTTTGGGTGTTGTCGTGGCAGTAAAAATATGTTTTGAGGCTGTGTAGTAGGCTGTTCTTTTAAAAAGAATGAAAGAAAATTATACATCTTCTAAGTTTGTGTACTGAGTTCTATTTGCTATTCTCCATTTAGGACTAACTCTGACTAGGCTTAAATATATATATATTATATATATATAATTTTTTTAAAGGATTAATTGAAAGGCTCTGTATTTGGCAAGTGATTAGGTCAAGTCTCCGTCTCAGGCTGTGGATAAGAAAAGTTCTAAGTAGATTAAATTTGAAAGATAAAATTCTGAAAATATTTTTTTAAAGAATATTGGAATAATTTTCTGGTGAAAAAAGGCCTTTCTAAGCTATTAAAACCAGAAGCCATAAAAGGCAGAAAAATGGATAGATCTTACAATATGCAAAAGTTAAAATTTCTATTTTCCAAACTACATAAAAACTAAGAGTTACTAGCCATATTACATAAAGATTCCAAATAGTTACTTTGAAAGAGACCCACAGCCTCAGACATGTCAAGATAGAGTAGGAAGGAGCATTCACAGATGAAAAAAAGTAAAAAGTAAGTGTTTTTAAAAATAAACAAAAAGGGGCCGGGCGCAGTGGCTCACGCCTGTAATCCTAGCACTTTGGGAGGCCGAGGCGGGCGGATTGCTCAAGGTCAGGAGTTCGAAACCAGCCTGAGCGAGACCCTGTCTCTACCAAAAATAGAAAGAAATTAATTGACCAACTAAAAATATATATATAAAAAATCAGCCGGGCATGGTGGCGCATGCCTGTAGTCCCAGCTACTCGGGAGGCTGAGGCAGTAGGATTGCTGAGCCCAGGAGTTTGAGGTTGCTGTGAGCTAGGCTGACGCCACGGCACTCACTCTAGCCTGGGCAACAAAGTGAGACTCTGTCTCAAAAAAAAAAAAAAAATAAAAAATAAAAAAATAAACAAAAAGATGCTTAACTTCAGGGATGATCAGGAAAATGCAAGTTAAAAAAACAAGTTAGCATTGTTCCTCTATCAAATGAGTAAGTTTAAAGTTTGATAATGTTCAGCTTTGTCAAAAGTATAGGGAGGTAATATGGTATACATCATATTGTCAGCACTCTTGTATATAAATTGGTTAAGGCAATTTGGCGATGCCCATTCACATTTAAAATCCTCATTCCCCGTGACCCAGGAATTCTGTTGTTTTTCCTCCTGTAGGTCAATTTTGGGCACATGTATGTGCACAAGGAACATATGTATGTGCGCATGGATGTTCATTGCAGTATTATTGGTGAAAGCATAAAAAAGGAAACAGCCCAATGTCCATTAGTAAAAGGATGGTTTAAATAAATTATAGTAGAGTTTAAAAAACTATAGATATGCATGTACAAATAAGATCTCCAATTAAAAAGCAAAAACAATATGTACAGTATAATTGCATTTTGGCCAGAAATCAAACTGTGTGTGTATATATGTGAGTATTCATATATGTGTAAAGTCTTGAAATATATCCATCTAATTGTACACAGTGGCTACCATGGGGCAGTAGGGAGGAGGATTTCGTGATGAATTTTATGTACTTCTATATTATTTTCATATTTATAAATGTGTCACATTTGTAATTTTTAATAAAACACTAAAAATAAATCCAACTTCAAGGACAAGTATAACAGAGAATGTTCACCCAGGACTGACGTGGTGCTTAGTTTCTCCCAGACGTCCCAAACATGCAATGGAATGTGGACTGTAGTGCTGGGCGTAATTTGTTGGCCTGTCGAAGGGATAGCAGTGTTTTTTTTGCACTACAGAATGCATTGTGACACTCCAGGTGCCATTCAACTGTATTATCTTTGTGCGGGTAGCAATCAGTGCAAAAAGATTAAAATTGACATGTAATGGCAACAGGTTTTTTTTTTTTTTTTTTAATTTCATGGAGTTGCAGTGAGGAAGCATGAGCATGAAAAATATATAGTCAAACATTACTGTCAGTCTCGCTTGGTTGAATAATCACTTCTGTGGGCACAGTGATCATCAGGTCCTCAGATTTCTTTCAAACTTCTTTGAAAAAGAGCTAACCATATGTTAAACTTTTAGAAATCCAACATTTTTCCTTTTTTAAATATAGACAGTCTTTGGGGGGGGGTCCTTAAAAATATTTGGCTTTTAGAAAAACTTGATTATTAGCCCAGTTTTCTCCAAAAATATATTGTTTTCATGGCTAACAAAAATTTAATGTGATATCTTGTATATAGTCCTATTCTAAATGTTATTGGTAGCACAAAGAAATATAAGATGATGTGTATCATTATATGTTAAAATCTTTTTAGAAAAATCAAGAGAAATACATTAAAAAGCCAATGCATGATGAAGGTCTCAATGGGTATCCACTAACTCTGCTAGGAATTTAAAAGAGGAAAGGAATCAGTGTGAACTCATGTG
Organism: Microcebus murinus; assembly: GCF_040939455.1. Taxonomy (NCBI): domain Eukaryota; kingdom Metazoa; phylum Chordata; class Mammalia; order Primates; family Cheirogaleidae; genus Microcebus; species Microcebus murinus. The sequence goes on along the minus strand of NC_134104.1, from coordinate 10,646,929 downwards.
CTCAGGGAAGACTACTGTTAAAATATTTTTTTCTTTTTCTTTTCTTTTTTTTTAGAAATTTAATGAAATAGTGACAAGGTCTTGTTGTCCAGGCTGGTCTCAAACTCCTGGGCTCAAGAGACCCTCCCACCTCCCAAAGTGGTTAGATTACAAGTGTGGGCCACCATGCCAATCGAAGACTTCTAAATGGAAGCTTTTTTTTTTTTTTGAGTTTGACTTTGATTTCTAAGACTTGGATGCTGTGAAAATATATGGCCTCTCTCCTTATCTGGAGGTCCTAATACTTAGAGGGTGAATAAATCAAATTTGACACCCATAACATATTAGAACAGCAGAAGAAATGAGAAGACCTCTACTCACTGCTGTTTTTTTGGGGGGCGGGGGTTGTTTTTTTGTTTTTTAATTTATTTATTTTTTTTGAGACAGAGTCTCGCTTTGTTGCCCAGGCTAGAGTGAATGCCTTGGCGTCAGCCTAGCTCATAGCAACCTCAAACTCCTGGGCTCAAGCAATCCTCCTGCCTCAGCCTCCCGAGTAGCTGGGACTACAGGCATGTGCCACCATGCCCGGCTAATTTTTTCTATATATATTAGTTGGCCAATTAATTTCTTTCTATTTTTTTTTATAGTAGAGACGGGGTCTCGGGGTCTCGCTCAGGCTGGTTTTGAACTCCTGACCTTGAGCAATCCACCTGCCTTGGCCTCCCAGAGTGCTAGGACTCACTGCTGTTTTGTTGTGGTTTATCTTAAGAATACAGGCTGACCATCTAAATGCTTGTCCTTGGGCTAGTGCAGGACTGAGTGCATCTGAATTGCTTAGGGAGCTTCAAAAAGATAAAGGCTCACCCCCAGAGATTCAGAGAACTTTTAATCCATATACAGTATTCAAAAGTCTCTCCAGATAGTTCTGCTAAGGAGTCAGATTCAGGAACCACTCATCTAACCTAATCTCCTTTTCCTGTTGGGGCTAATCCTTAATCATTTCTAGAAAATAATCCCTTACTTTATTTTATTTATTTGTTTGTTTGTTTGCATGCATGCATGCATTCATTCATTCATTCATTCAAGAGACAGGATCTTGTTCTGTCTCCCAGAACAGAGTGCAGTGGCATCATCATAGCTCAAGGCATCAACTAGTCAGTTCATTCTGGAAATTGTTTGTCGTCTTAGTGTTACTCTTGTAACAGTTTGAACTTATCTTTTTCCCTTTCTTCTCTTGATGGACAGTTTTTTTTTTGTTTTTTTTTAATGTAGTCAGCAATACCTTTTTCATCTACCTTCCTTAGATTTCCATAAATTTAACATCTGAACTCAGCTCTTTTAGTAGCCATAATGTGACTATGAATATATGAATACAGGGGTGGGTCAAGTCTGGCCCACTCACTGCTTGATTTATAATCCAGTTTTATTGGAACACAGCCAGGCTTTTGTACTGCAATAGCAGGCTTGAGCAGTTGCAATAGAGGACAGATTTGCCGACCTCTAAGTTAGAGCCTTAGAAAAGAGTTTTAACCTCCTCATCTAGGAGTTTGGGGGAAAACCTTGTATTTCAAAACCGGCACATCCATGAAACATATGCTGCTACCCTACCCGTGCTCCACAGCACGTCCCAGCGGCCATGACCAGCTGGTCTGTGTGCACAGTTTAAAGCTGTTCGCTTTCCCAATTTGTCATAGTCTGTGAGCGAAGATGGAATCTGTTTCCCTCCTTTGTGACAAGTCAGAGGTTCTAGGAATATTAATACTACCTAATGTCAAAGAAGCAACCAGCTTTTATGTAATTAAAAGAAAAAAAAAAAGAGAGAACAAAATTTTAAAAAAAAATTAAAAAATAGGCCGGGCGTGGTGGCTCACGCCTGTAATCCTAGTACTCTGGGAGGCCGAGGCGGGCGGATTGCTCGAGGTCAGGAGTTCGAAACCAGCCTGAGCAAGAGTGAGACCCGGTCTCTACTATAAATAGAAAGAAATTAATTGGCCAACTAATATATATATATAAAATTAGCCGGGCGTGGTGGCGCATGCCTGTAGTCCCAGCTACTCGGGAGGCTGAGGCAGAAGGATTGCTTGAGCCCAGGAGATTGAGGTTGCTGTGAGCTAGGCTGACGCCACGGCACTCACTCTAGCTGGGCAACAAAGCGAGACTCTGTCTCAAAAAACAAACAAACAGGCCGGGCGCGGTGGCTCACGCCTGTAATCCTAGCTCTTGTGAGGCCGAGGCGGGCGGATTGCTCAAGGTCAGGAGTTCAAAACCAGCCTGAGCAAGAGCGAGACCCGGTCTCTACTATAAATAGAAAGAAATTAATTGGCCAACTGATATATATATAAAAAAAAAAAAATTAGCCGGGCATGGTGGCGCATGCCTGTAGTCCCAGCTACCCGGGAGGCTGAGGCAGAAGGATCACTCGAGCCCAGGAGTTTGAGGTTGCTGTGAGCTAGGCTGATGCCACGGCACTCACTCTAGCCTGGGCAACAAAAGCGAGACTCTGTCTCAAAAAAAAAAAAAAAAAAACAAAACCTTCCTAATGAAGATGGCAGCCATTGAGAATATAAACATTGAGAAAAGAGGTATTATATCATCAGGCTTTAGCCAAATGAACTTGAACCTAAATAGCTGCTCTGCACATTTTACTGTTACATTAGTAACCTGTAATACACAGTGTATAATTACTAACGTTTTGTATGACATGCTCTGTAACAGTCCCAGAAATGGAAGCAATATTGGCGTTTGTACTTCACTTTAATGATGTTCCACTAGAATTACCCCAAATCATTTGGAATGTTGCAGTGGACTTGGTTAAATGAAATTATATTAAAACCAAACTGTTCCTAACAAAATCCCCCCTTGTTGGCCACTAGTGGGGTGAATGTAGTTTACGTAAAAGTCCACATTATAGCCAGCCATGTTACAAAGAAGTTTGTGTGCCTAACTTTGGTATACTGTTTTCTAAGATTGGATTGGCATTCTGGCTAAAGGTTCCCGAATCCAAGAATACATGTTTCTCATTTTCCTATGTTGACCTTTATGCTTTTTCTAAATAGTTAATTTAATTTAGATGTTAAGAGTGAGTTTCTATTATATCCTCTGAACCTTAAAATTAAAATGTAATAATTCATTTAAAATTAATGGATCCCTGTAAGAATAAATTAAAGTAAGACTGTTGTTTGGGCTGTTGTTGAGACCAGTAAATTTCCTTAAAAGTGAAATACCGATTTCATTGTTGTCCTTAGGAATGGAGAAGCTCTTGTTTGCAGAGAGAGATAAGAGGCTGAGGCGGCCCCCTCCTCCACTGGTAGTGATGCAGCACTTTCTGTCCTATCTGGGGACAGCCTGGGTGTGACCGGTTAACTAGGGTGGAGGTCAGCCCTGCCCATAGGGTGGGACGTTTCCTTAGAGTTTCAGATCACATTCCACACGTCCCTGTGCCTCAGGAGGTTGACAGTGGATCATAGGACATAATTGAGTAAAGCAGCTGACATTTGAATCGGTCCAAACTGGGCAGGCCTGTAGGAGTTCTACACAGGCAGTGGTCAGGGATTGACTTGAAGTCCTGAAAGGTTGCTACTCCAGGAAGGTAAACCCAGAGGGACCAGGGTTACAGGCAGGCTCCTGGAGCAGGGAACCCCATACAGAGAAGCTAACAGAGATTGTTACCTAGAACGAGGGACAAGGTAAAAGCCCAAATAAGAGAACAACAGCACAAAGTTGGAGCCGGACAATGGGAGCGATGGCTTAAACAAATCTATCATTAAACACTTCTGTGCCAGGCAGTGGTCTAAATACTTATCTGTCCTCACAATGAGCATCACTGTAAGACAGTTAACTGCTATTATCCCCATTTTACAGATGAAGAAACTGAGGCACCAAGATATTAAATTTGCCCAAAGTCAGCCAGTTAATAAATGGTAGAACTAGAATTTAAATTGGGGCAGTGTAATTGTAGAGGTCTTTTTTTTTTTGAGACAGAATCTCGCTTTGTTGCCCAGGCTAGAGTGAGTGCCGTGGTGTCTGCCTAGCTCACAGCAACCTCAAACTCCTGGGCTCAAGTGATCCTCCTGCCTCAGCCTTCCGAGTAGCTGGGACTACAGGCATGTGCCACCATGCCCGGCTAATTTTTTCTGTGTATATTAGTTGGCCAATTAATTTCTTTCTCTTTATAGTAGAGACGGGGTCTCGCTCTTGCTCAGGCTGGTTTCGAACTCCTAACCCTGAGTAATCCTCCCACCTCGGCCTCCCAGAGTGCTAGGATTACAGGCGTGAGCCACTGCGCCCGGCCGAGGTCTATTTTTGATCATTACACTTTGAACTTCTGAGGTTAAGTTATTGAGTATCTGGCTAAGCTCCTAAACACCCTGCCTGATATCACCTTTGGTCCTAGAATAGAAGGGGCTGGGCTTGGCTGTTGAACCTACTGAGAAGAAGTGGAGGAGGCCCTGGCACAGCCTGGCTTGGATAGAAACAGCTACATCTCCAGTGCAGAGCAGCTGCAGAGCTACAGTGTGCCTTAATATCCCCGTTAAACAAACAATGAATGAAAGGCATCTGGCCATTTGAGTTTAGCATAAAAGAAGATCCAAGTGGAAGAAATGTTATCCTAAATCCTCATCTACAGAAACAGTTGGGGCTGCCCAGAAAAAAAGGACAGTAAGAGCAAAACAATGCGGGGGAGTTGGCTGAAAAGCGACTAATGTGTTCACATGGGTGTTAAGTGTGAGCACTGAGGAGGGAAGTGTGAAGCAAAAAACCAAACCTTTGGAAGTAGTATTGTGCTTTATCTGAGGAAGCTCCTTTCTGGTTGTTTGGAGAATTCTCAGCTTTCAAAATTGCTTTTATCCATGAATATAAAGAATTCCCCAAAGTAGGGGATGCAGGCATCCCCTACTTGCTGAGTATTTTGTAAATATTAATAACATGCAGAATTAAGAAGTAAGGCTTGCATTCTACTTTCTCCACCCCTATCTCAAGTGTATTTTTATTCAAATGAACTAATAAGTTTTATACCCTATTACTTACTCTGCACTGAATACAGATAGATATTTGGTTTATTTAATAGTTTTTTGCATTATTTTTTCCTGAGTGCTTGAAAGGATTAGACAACTGGTATTTTTGCTAGATTTTCTAAAATCATTGTCACTTAAAACCCTACCCCCTCATTTCTGTGATTTCTAAACAGCAACATTAATGTCCAATGAAGTGTTCAATGTTTTACCTCCTCAGGCAGTGTATGAAAGGGTAAAACTTAGATAAGATCCCTGATAGACCCTTCTTTGACTTACAGTAATAGAAATAATTTTTTCTGATAATGAATGTGATGACCCTCCATGTCATTCTCCTATTGCCCATTAAATAGTAGGGGTTACTTGTAAAAATAAGTAGAATTATTTTGGCCATTTTGAATGATCCTTTCGAGTCAAAATTAAAATGCAAACATTAAAAGCACTTGCGTAATAAATAGCCCTGAAATTTCTAAACGGCAAAATTCTGTATTCTCACGTATACTTTTGTGAATATTAAAGTTCAATTCGTACAAAAGAAAACTGTAGCCCCTTAATAAAATTGATTATTGCTGTAAATAATCACTTCCTTAATTCTCTCATCATGTATCTCTGGAGCTCTTTGGCCAAACACAGCAGTCAGCTTTGCTTCCCCTGGAAATGATTGCTAAGGCTGTATTTTTTATCTTCCTTGTCCCTGTGCTGAATAACTACTTGCTTTAGTTATTGGAGGTTTTTAGAGTACTGAATTTATATTGATTGCACCCTTTGCTTTCAACTTTAAATAATAAACCTAAGTCAAATTGTTTTTAATAATTAGATGACTTCCTGAGTGATGAGGCCCTGCAGGTCACTTTCCAATTCAAAATAGCTCTAAAAATTTAAACCATGTGCTCAAGGACTTCAGGGACTTTATCTTAACTGCCATTATTAGAAGGGAGGAGGGGAGGAGCACACAAAAAAAATACAGAGAGTCAGAACTTGAATTAGACCACTTGCCATTTTTCCAGACTTATTGTTTAGAGACCATTTTTCCAGACAAAATGAAGACATTTCTGTGCTGTGTGTCAGTCTGAAGGGGGCAGAGGCTTAGGGCTTTGTCGTGGTAGGGTGTTGGGTGTATTCAGGGTCGATTGAATTCCACTTAAATTAAAGTTACGACTTTCCCGCAGGTGGATGAAAGCCAAACTGGAGAACCCGGATGGCTTGGAGGAGAATTAAAAGGAAAGACAGGCTGGTTCCCTGCAAACTATGCAGAGAAAATCTCAGAAAACGAGGTTCCTGCTCCAGTCAAACCAGTGACTGATCTGACATCTGCTCCTGCCCCCAAACTGGCTTTGCGTGAGACCCCTGCTCCTTTGGCCGTGACCTCGTCAGAGCCCTCCACGACCCCCAACAACTGGGCTGACTTCAGCTCCACGTATGTGTAGCCATGTTTTTTCTGACAATTTTTCAAATCCCAATTTAGTAATCTTTTGTTCTTTCCTCTAAATGTTTTTATAGTCTTGAGTTGTCCCTCTGTACAAGGGAGCTGGCTTATTTTCATTATCTTTTTCTCCGGCTGACAAATTGGGGATTACAGTCTCTGGACTGGGTTTAGTGATATCATGGCCCAACAATGGCTTACCCTAGTACAAAATAAAGCTTGTTATCTTGTTTTGTTCAGTAGTTTATTTGTGCCTTTCATTCATGTAGAAGAAATGGAGAAATATTGTTTCCTAATAATCTTTTTTGACATCCGTATCAGTCAGCAAATATTCAGAGTCATTTCCTGCATGCAAATAGCACCTTTTTTGCTGGGCAGAAGCAGAAATTGAATTTAGTCATGTGGTTTTGAATAAGATAGAAAGCTGTTTCCTTTAACGCTTTCGGCTTTCGTTAGTCTTGTGCAAATGTGCATGGGCATGAAGAGGTGTATGTCCCTGGCTGTGTTAGTGCTGGGGCCCGCTTCATCGGGAAACGGTGTTGTGAAAACAGTGTGTGTGTGAGCAGAGGTTTGTAATGACAGATGAAAGCGCCATCCAGACCTTCAGTGACAGGCCCATGACCTGGATGTGCAGGTGTCCAAAGTTATTTTATACTAGGGTATGAGTAAGGGTGGTTTGAATGGGAGGTGTTTGAAATTTTTTTTCAAGTCTAATCATCTTTCAGAAGAAACAAATCGAAGGCAAGGAGTCAAGCCGTATTGCTGGAGAAAAATCAGATGGAACAAATAGAGGGAAGAAAGGAGAATCATGGGCTGGGTGTAGTGGCTCACGCCTGTAATCCTAGCACTCTGGGAGGCCGAGGCAGGCGGATTGCTCGAGGTCAGGAGTTCAAAACCAGCCTGAGCAAGAGCGAGACCCTGTCTCTACTATAAATAGAAAGAAATTAATTGGCCAACTAATACATATAGAAAAAATTAGCTGGGCATGGTGGCGCATACCTGTAGTCCCAGCTACTTGGGAGGCTGAGGCAGGAGGATCGCTTGAGCCCAGGAGTTTGAGGTTGCTGTGAGCTAGGCTGACGCCATGGCACTCACTGTAGCCTGGGCAACAAAGCGAGACTCTGTCTCAAAAAAAAAAAAAAAAAAAAGAATAATGATCCAGGCAAGAGGAAGTGGAGGGAAGGATGTAAAGAATAGCAAGTTTTTCATACTTGTATTTTCATATAAAAGGTTGAAGGAGCTAAAGAAAGGTCCTCCCTAGCTAATCTCTGCTAAGAAAAAACAAAAGCCTTCCATTAGCATGAATTCCAAGTTGAAGCTCTTCCTTCCTCTTTTGATTTTGTTTTATTTTTTAAATTTTTTTAGAGACATGCGAGAGGTCGGGGTGAGGGTGTCTCACTATGTTGCCCAAGAGGTCTGGAACTCTCGGGCTCAAGTGTTCCGGCTGCCTCAGCCTCCCTAGTAGCTGGGACTACAGGTGCCACCGCCACACCCAGCTTCCCTTCCTCTTTTGATCTTGATTAAAAAGTTCTGACTTTTTAAACTAAAGCTTAAGCTAAAATAGAAGCTAATACCATGGTTGCTTTTCAGGATTTATTTTTGCCGTGGATCAAGTCAGTATGACTCTCTTCCTCAATAAATGTGTGGTGTGCAGTTTTCCTGCTATAATTGTGGGCAAACTATTTTCCAAACCAGAAATCAGGATGTGTAGTCTAACAAAGGAATTATATTGATTTTCAAATTTGTTTCTATGTCTTATAATGATGTAAAAAGTCAATTGCATTTAGATCTGCATTCACAGATGCGTTTGTCTAAAATTATAAAATCACAAAATTAGAGCTGTCCTTGAGATCTAGGGCAACTGGTTGCTGTAAGGATGCCACTTGTCATTACGATGGTGTCTGGGCACACGACTGGGTGCTCACTGTAGGACGGATGGGACAGAGAAATGGTGTTGAGAAGCCGCAGCTGCCAAGCTGGCACGTTTTCATATTTGGCATTTAATTTATTTCTTGTTTTCTCATTTAGCTATTGTTATTACAAATTATGACAATGATCATGTTTCTCTGGTTTTTTAGAGTTCACGTGACTGTCACAACTAGCCATAAGTAGCAGAATGTTGTTCCCATTTTACCCATGTCCCTAGCATGTGGAGCTCAGACTCGAATCTAAGCCCAGTGCTCTTTCTTCTCCTCGTTCTTTAATTGTGAGAGCCACACATGTGCACTGCATGTGACGTGCACAGGCGCCTAGATTGCCATCTTGGGTTTTTTTGCGCTGTGGGTGAAAAGCTGGCGTGCTGGGAAGTGCTTGCTATTTATGGTGGTGTGCTTTTCCCTGCAGGTGGCCCACCAGCACGAATGAGAAACCGGAAACGGATAACTGGGATGCGTGGGCAGCCCAGCCCTCTCTCACCGTGCCAGGTGCCGGCCAGTTAAGGCAGAGGTCGGCCTTCACCCCAGCCACGGCCACCGGCTCCTCCCCGTCTCCTGTGCTCGGCCAGGTAAAGGCAGCCAGTGGGAGTGTGGAGACTCAGCATGCTGTCTGGGGCCAACAACTTCAGCAAGTGCTTGTTGGCAGTGTCACCTGGGAGTAGCCTTGTTGTGTGTGTCACAGTTGGCTGGCAGTGCGGGCTCCAGTTCCGGAGCCTGAAATCTACAGTGAATAGCCAGAGTGCAGGGCACATGGGTCACTCCATTTGGCCAAGACCATTGAGTATTTATCATAAAAGACAGACCAATTGCAGGTTAGTGGGAAGCTCTGAAGTGCCCTGCTAAGGAAGAAAGGATAAAGGTGGTTATGCTGAATATTTCTTTTTTGCTTTATACAGTGAAGATAAAGGAATGAAATTTCTGTAAATAATCAGTCAAGCCAACAGCAGGTGCCCATCTGGGAGGGAGTGGGAGTGCAGGACGGTTTCTGATCTGGGAACACAGGCAGATTAAGTGGAGGGCCAAGGGCAGGACGCTGGGCGGGAGGCCTGGACTGGGCTGAGCGCAGTTCACCGAGCAGGGGGGTGCTGGTGGAGGCGGAAGCAGAGAGCACGAGGGTGAGCCTGCAGGGGAGAGTGAAGATGGCAGAGCCACAGCCCGTGGGAGCCGAAGGAAAGGCACAAGGGCCGCAGCAGAGAAAACAGGTCCATCTTCAAGGAAAACGAGGAGGGCCGAAAGAGAAATGGATCTGAGTTAGAGAGAAGAGTTGGATTTTAGACGCATTGAATTGAAGGTGAAAGCGAGACGTCCAGGTAGTCCCATCCGGTGGGCTGTTGGGACATGGCTCTGCAGGTGGAAGGGAGGGCAAGACTGGGGTTGTAGATGGAGCCATTCCCGTACAGGACATCCTCATATCTAAGGAAATGCGGGAGGTCGTCCAAGGAGAGACAGCATCAGGGGAAATAGCAAGTCCACAGATGCGTGTGTGTTCTGTGGCCCGGAAGAGGAGGAGGAGCTACTTAATAGGAAACGTCACTTTCCTTTGCATCTGTCCCAGCTCAGCACTTAGCACATGTCACAAGCTCAGTCGTGGTGGCCCTGTGATAGGGTAGGAGGGACGTTGTTGTGGTCAAGCAAAGATGAGACCATTCAGTGCGGCAGTAGGGCTGCTTTGTGACCTAGGAAGGAGTAGGATGAAGCCAGACTGCAAGGGTAAAAGGAAATCAGTGGCGAGAAGGTGGAAAGATCAGGAAGGAGAGGGAGCAGAGCGGAGGGCTCTTGGGCAAGGCACCAACCAACCCTGTTGTCAGCAGAGGCGGGGATTGAAAAGTGAAGTGGCAGAGGATGCAATTGGTGTGGGGTGGACACAACTTTGAAAGCACAGAAAAGAACAGGGGTTCTTTTTCTTCTGGGCGTGGAAGGGTGAAGAGAGATTGGAAAAGACAAAGCAGAGAAAGTTCAGGATGGGCTGCACGACAGCAGCATTCTCAGTGAGCCCCGAGGGCCTGTGGAGGATAGAAGGGGTTTGGAAGCCAGGACTGGGCAGGTCAGAATTGTGACAAAGAGGAGTGAAGGGTTGTCAGCTGATGCTGTTAACTGATCACTGCAGAGTCTCAGCTTTTTCTAGCAATGCCTCACAGCTTGGGACTAGGAATAATCTGGTGGTGCACAACCTACTGCTGTTATTGTTACTATCATAGCAATACTGTGCATAGATCCTATGAAACTTTCCTAACAATTCTTTGAAGAAAGTATCATCTCTGTCTTACAGATGTGAAAACTGAGGCTTAGAGAGATTAAACAATTGTCAAGGTCACAAAATTAGTGAGAGACAGACCTGGCACTCACACCTGGAGTGCGTGTTCTGTCCGACCCAGGCTGGGGTCGCCTGGGGCCCATCCATGTGAACAGGTGCATGGGGCGTGAGGGAGATTTCCCAGCGGGAGAGGTTCGGAGCCACCGGCGGGGCGTGGTTGGAGTGGCTGATCTGGGGTCCGTTGTTGGCAGAAAGACCTATGGAAGTGGCCGCGAGGACTGGACGGTGCAGCAGGGCTGTGGGATCAGCAGCGATGAGGGTGTGAGGTTCGCTGCGAGAGGGAAAAATGGAAGTTCGCAGGGGTGTTTGGAATCCAGAGAAACCGCCTCAGTTCCAAGGCACTTGAAGGAGTGCACAGCTAAATGGAAAAAAATAGGGATGTTGTATGTTTAAGAAGGTAGGAGCCCACAAAGTCCAGGATTTAGAGGCTATCAACATAGACGCTGAAACTGACCTGTTGTAACGCTCCATTTATCAGACATAATCATAACTTAATGTCAATGTAAAAATGTCAAAGACAAGTACAAATTGGTTCCGGATTAAATCTTTTTGGGTGTTATCCTTGGTTTTCGTCCAACTATGTATACAATGGAAAGCTGACATTTTATTTTTTAGTAAATGCATCAAGATATTGTAATGGTTTTATGCTGTATTTTTGAAAAAGATAATAAATGCCTCACCCTGCCTTTCCAGCGTCATCTTCTGCTGCACCCCTCCCTGAGACTAGGCCTCATGCTGCCCCGGACTGTGCTCTTCTTCCCGGACCCCTTGCAGTGCTCCACCTTGAGGCCTTTGCCCCCGCTGTGCCCTCAGCCCAGAGCGCCCTCCCTCGGAAGCCCTAGCTGTCAAAATCCTCACTCTTCAAGGCCCGACTCAAACGCTGCCCCCTCTGTGAAATATTCCCTGGTGCCCAGAATCCACCCCCCTTCTCTCTTTGTTCCCGCAGTGAATAGTCGGAACTTCTTTTCAGTATATTTCATTCTGCCAGGTGGTATACTTGGTTGTTTTTATCTCTTTCTTCCCCATTACTTGTGAATTGCTTGTGTCCATTTTTACAGTGCTTTATAATAAAGTGCTTTACCCTAAATGATTTTGGGGAGGCAGAGACATTTTTTTTTTTATCTTTGTAATCTCACAGTGCCTTGCATATAAATATACAATAAATGGTAATTACAATGAATTTATGTGAACCAAACCCCTGATTCTCTAAAAAGGAACTAAAGTGCAATCCAGGGCAGGGCCGATTTCCCTGCGTGCACATAAACCAAAATATCAGTTAATTATCTCATGAAATTGCATAAATTTCTGCTCCGGTGCTAACCCTCCACTAAAAATCCAAATCAGATCAGAAATGGGCAGTTGTCCTGGTCAACTTGAGAGTGAAAATAGAACCAAATAATAAAAGGGCACACAGCCAGGTGCAGCAGAATAAATATGACCTCCTGGCCTTTTTAAATAGAGAGTTCTAGATGGCCAGAAAGTGACTTTGTGAATAGGCTAGAAGGTCTGTGCCCCCACTTTTAGAAATAAACAATTATTGAGAAACTGTGAAGCGTCTAGCACTTGCGCCATGCTCACACTGGGCCCTTTGTGGCTGTGGGTATGCTCAGTAGAGAGGGGGAGAGGAGGTGCTAGTGCTCACGTCTGCCTTGATTGATAACAAACCGCAATGTAACGAGAGGTCCTTTATGTCATTCCACACAAGGGTGAAAAGGTGGAGGGGCTACAAGCGCAAGCCCTGTATCCCTGGAGAGCCAAAAAAGACAACCATTTAAATTTTAACAAAAATGATGTCATCACCGTCCTGGAACAGCAAGACATGTGGTGGTTTGGAGAAGTTCAAGGTCAGAAGGGTTGGTTCCCCAAGTCTTACGTGAAACTCATTTCAGGGCCCATAAGGAAATCTACAAGGTATTTTTGTGTTTGTCTGCTTCTATTCAATGAAAACAATATTGAGCGTTGAATTATTCTTTGCACTAGTTAAGACTCAATGATAGGAGCTTCAGAGTTATTTTATCTTCTGGATCTTTTAACTGCAAAAGTTAGAGTATATGAAATACGAAAAGGGATCCTCCTACAGATAAGCAGTCATTTTTCCTTCCCTTGTAGAAATCTAGACATCTTGTTCTCCCTCCCTCCCTCCCTCCCTCCCTCCCTCCCTCCCTCCCTTCCTTCCTTCCTTCCTTCCTTCCTTCCTTCCTTCCTTCCTTCCTTCCTTCCTCCCTCCCTCCCTCCCTCCCTCCCTCCCTCCCTCCCTCCCTCCCTCCATTTATTTTTAGTTGGCCAGTTAATTTCTTTCTATTTTTAGTAGAGACGGGGTCTCGCTCTTGCTCAGGCTGATCTCAAACTCCTGACCTCGAGCAATCCGCTCACCTCAGCCTCCCAGAGTGCTAGGATTTCAGGCTTCAGCCACCACACCCAGCCAACATCTTGTTTTTCATTGCTTTATGCGAGAAAGAATTTTACTCTGAGACCTGGAACATTCTTGTGCACTGGTTGGAGATCATGACTCTTTTTATCCTTAGTACCCAGTGTTGTACCAGATTTATGTGAATACTTAGAAGCCCAAAGGATTTGGGGCAATAATTGGAAGAATGAATTCTCTTTTTCATTAGGGTCTTATAACATGAAGCCATAACAAGGTGGTGGTTTAATTATTCCAACCATATAGATACTCAAAATAAATGAAATGAGCTTTAAGAAGATAAAAATAGCAAAAATATTAGAAGAGCATCTCTCAGTCAAGCTTTGAAATGGACCACAGGCTATGTGTCCAGCACAGTGAAGTGATCAAAAACAAGAATGTAAGCTGAGCTGTGTGCCTCTGTAGCACCTTTTATGTGTCTTTAACTTAGCTAAGTACAACTATTTCAGCCATGGATTGTTCAAAGTTTTAAGAGTTAAGCAGTTTTAACAAAAATTAGTGTCGTTTATACTATTTTAAGATAAAAGTTAAAATACTCTTCTTCTTCCTTCTTGCAGCATGGAATCTGGGTCTTCAGAAAGTCCTGCTAGCCTAAAGAGAGTAGCTTCCCCAGCAGCCAAGCCAGTCGTTACGGGAGAAGGTGAGGGCCTGAGTCATATTTTGTTCTTCAGAAGAGTCGAGAACATTGTCTGATACAAACAATAAAAGTTTGAGATGAGATTGGATTTCATTTTAAAATAGACTACATTAATTCAAAATCAGTAAACTGTAAGGTAAAATGAAAGTTTAGCTCTTTATAAAATCAAAGTTCTTTATGGAGACTTCCAAAATGTTGTTAGATTTATTGCTCCTCAGAAACTGAATTTACTAATTATATTTGATCATGAGCCCTTTGACGTTTGAAAGTTTCAATTCACTGAGGATTGAGTTTTCTGAGCCTCTCTATAGCTAAATTATGGTCATTACTTCCCCTACTGTAGTCTAGTCTTATCTGAAATGTCTAAATAAGTATGTTTTTTTAAGCTAACCCCACAGTCGAGATCTCCTAGTAACATGAGTGCCATCGGTACCATCCCAAATGAAACAGAAGCTCAGTTTCTATATTCCATGTAAATAACCAAACTAGATTTTTTAGGACTAAAAGTTTCACTATGAGTGTTTGTTACACAAATAGTTAATTGCTTTCTTTCCCTATCGCTGTTTTGCAGCACAATCCTAAATATTATATAGATGTCAAATAAACAAAACCTACATAATTCAGACCCTAATGGTAAAAATCTCATGTCTTTTCTACTTTGAATACAATCAGTATCACAGCACAAATTGAAGAGTGCTACCTGAATTAGACAGTCTCTCCCTGCAGAGGTCTGAATGGTGTTATGGATAGCAGATGTCACAACTAACCAATTGTATAGGAAATTTTTATGGGTTCCTTGAATAAATTATATGAGGATGAAATGTTTTATTTAGTCTGCTTCCCATAATGAGACTGTTGCATTCCTTAGAAACTTTCCCTAATAAAAAATGGAATTATTAAAACAGTTATTTTAATGGAGACAGCAAGGATTAAGGTATTTTGTTTTGTTTTGTTTTTTTGAGACAGAGTCTTGTTCTGTCACCCAGGCTAGAGTGCAGTGGTGTCATCATAACCAACTATAACCTCAAATTCCTGGTGGGCCTAAGCGATCCTCCTGCCTTAGCTTCCTCAAGAATAGCTGGGACTATAGACACATACCATGACCCCAGCTAATTTTTCTGTTTTTTGTAGAAACAGGGTCTCGCTCTTACTCAGGCTGGTCTTGAACTCTTGGGCTCAAGCAGTCCTCCCACCTCAGCCTCCCAAAGTGTTAGAATTACAGGCATGAGCCACCATGCCCAGCAAAGGATTAAGGTTTAATTGTATTTCGGATTCATAGTAACAATATTCCTTTTTCAAGAGGAATTTTAAAAGTAAACATTTTTTTTTTTTAGTTTAACTATAAAAGCTCATCATCACTAAATAAATCCAGCATTTTACTGCATCTAAGTTTTGCTATTACCATGAAAACCATTACTAGCAGAGTTCTCTATACATTCTCATTACCTTAATGATTTTTTTACCTACTGTTGGGAAAACAAGGCAATATGTACAGTCAGTATAGTCAAAAGCAAATTATTTGCCCCCCCATGAAAAATAAAACTGCAGTGTCTTATATCAAATCAAGGCTCACTGTAGGGCTGTAGTTGGTGTCTGGCTCTCCCAGCTAGCAACCTTATGATTCTAGTCATGCCTTCGCTTCCTTGTCTGTAAAGTGGGTATAAGAACCGCCCTTTGAGGTAGGAAATTATTACAAGAATTATGCAATCATATGTGTAAAGCTTTTAGAACAAAGCTCAGAGCGTTCTCATCAAACTATAGTGTGGAAGAATATTTAGTTGTTTTTTTATTTCAGAATATTATGGGGGTATACACATTTCGGTTACATAATTTGCTTTCGTACAGTTTAAGTCAAAGTTATAAGTGTAACCTTCACCTAGTTAGTGTGCATTGTACTCGTTAGGTATGAATTCACCCATCCCCTCCTCCCGGAATGTTTGGGTTTGAAATACGTACAGACACTTTGACACTTGAGGGCTCAATAAATAGGTCACAAATGAACCACACGTATACTCAAAATTGGGCAACAGAATAGTTGAATTCTGATCTTAGTTGGTATTTATTACGTCCATGTTAGAACAACTTAGGTATAGAAATATTAGGAAAGATTGTTGGCTTTGTGGAGGGGTATGGGAGGACATTAGCATTTGAAATTCTGGCAGAAGCTGTTTACATATATTAGTGAGCCTCTTGTTAATACTGGATTGAACATAATCAAATTTAAAGTAAACTATAAACCAAATAGATTATCATTTTGGGTAGAATTTTTTTTTGAGACGGATTCTTGTTACGTGCCTTGCGCTCAAACGATCTTCCCACCTCAGCTTCCAAAGTAGGTGTCTTTTAAAATCCTGGCTCAGTTATGGCCAGTGCCCTCTGTTAAGTGTCCCATGGGAAGGGGAAACCGAGGAGAAACCTCCGCACGGCCACCATCACGTCTCTGGGTTTCATCGTACCCCTGAAGCCGCCTCACAGCCGCCTTGGTGCCGGGCAGGGCAGGGCAAGCCTCAGTCTCTCCCGTCTCCTTTGTATTTTCTGCTGCAGTGTCAAGTTCAGCCAGAGTTCATGTTTCTGAAGTTTCTCAAGCATTTTGAATGTTAGTTCAAAATTTGGATCCATTTTCAAGAAAAGTGACTTTTACATTGAGACATCGCTGGGAAACACATTGACTGCCAAGGATCCTATCTTAAATGGCCACATATGAACTAAAGAACAGTAACAGGGAGCAAAAGTGAAAAAGGAAGGGTCAGAATATTGAGAAATCAGGAAAAAACGGGCCTGTTAATGAAAAAAAGAATGCCCTTATTAAAGCTGCCAAACTTTGATTTCCTTGTGTGGGAAATCCTTTTGCCGGCTTTCACTGTGGAGGTGTGTTACCAGTGCTTTGGGGCCAGAGACAGAGAGTCTTCTGTTTTCCCTGGGATGTCTGGGTGACCCGCGTCTGCGGTCGGGTCTGGCCGTCGCCCCCGGCCGGCACGTACAGGTCAACCTTGTGAAGCCGACGAGGCTCCGTGTTGAGCTCCAGTGGCTGCCCACACCAGCGCAGGGGGTAGCAGCTTTTGTGTTTTTGTTTATTTTTGTTTTCATTAGTACCCCCCTGCAGAGGCTCTTATAATTAGCCACTGGAGCTCGCCATCCTACATTTCTGCCTGTTAATCAACATTAGGCTCTGCATTAAAGAAGTATCCTCTGAAGTTTTAGTGAGAAACAAACATTATCCATCATAAAAATGAACTTTTCGGGTAAATGATTTTTTTATTGCTTTAAATATATATATATACACACACATGCCTAGGATAAAATGGAGAAAAAGTAGAAATAAGAAACATGTCCATCTTTCTGCAAAGCTTTTATGCTGCACCTAGCGTAATGTCCAGGATTTTGTGTCTAGTGATCTTTCTGAGAGTGTCATTTGGTGCAAAGCCTTAGTGAAATCAACTAAGAGTGATGCAATGTTCTACTTACAATTAAAAAGAACGTTTTCCACTGGAATGCACGCCCTTCAGATTCGAGACACTAACATATGAACATGAATTCTTATCCTTTAAGACTAAACTATATGAATAATAAAATATAATAAACTGTGATTTTGTCTTTTTAACTGGTTGAGACAGTCCTGTTTGTTTTCTGGGATTAGGCAGACACATTCCTTTTATCATCAGTCCACTCTACCTGTTTATACACTTAAATAAGTAGATGTCCATTTTTAAGTAATATGTTTATTTTCTTTTGTGTTCTAACAACTTCCTACCATGTGTGTATATGGCCCAACAGGGCGTAAGTTTTCACTAAGGCACTTGAATAATGAAAAAGAGTGTGTCTAATTTACATAAAGGATATACTCTAAAAATTTTCTAAAATTATGACTTTATACTCTTAAAACTGAAATACATATATTTGCTGGGCATACCAAGAGCCTAATGGTGAATGCATCTGACCCAGTGCTCAGTACAGAGTAGTAGGTACTGGGTAACTGTTAGTTAAAATGAAATGTAAAAACCATTTTCATTTAAAAAGAAATCATGACACTAAATCACAGATCACTCTTGGTGCTCAGTGTCAGTATACTTGCACTTGGTTTTTTGTCCCTTTGGCTGGGTCTTCACAGGAATTGTCTCCCTGTCTGCAGCTATTGAATTTTTATGTGCAATTGGGGGGATTTGCAGCCCACAGTGCCCTGCAGCTCTGTATTTTATCTGTGACTAGCTTTTCTCTTGAATGGATCTTACCCTAATTTCTTTATTCATAAACTTGCTTTTGCAAAGCTGTCTGGGATTTCTTTAAACAATCAAGCTCTCTCCGTATCTCAATATTTCTCCCCACCAGAATTTATTGCCATGTACACTTACGAGAGTTCTGAGCAAGGAGATTTAACCTTTCAGCAAGGGGATGTGATTTTGGTTACCAAGAAAGATGGTGACTGGTGGACAGGAACAGTGGGCGACAAGTCCGGAGTCTTCCCTTCTAACTATGTGAGGCTTAAAGATTCAGAGGTAAACCCACATTAACTGTTTCCTCTCCCTTTCTGTGCGGTGATTCTCTTTGTTGGGTGTCACGATGTTTGACCGTGGAACTTGGTTGGGTTTTGCTAAGTCCTGGAATGTGACAGTAAATGCAGTGTGACCTGTAATTGTTTGACCTTGTCCTTGGGTGCTGCAGGGTAAGCACTGGCTTCCCACAAGCACAACTCACCAGGGCTCGGTGGAGGCTGCGTGTGATGGGCTGGTCTGCGTCAGCTGGGATAATAATGTTCAGTATTAATCTCTACTCCTGCATGCAACGGACTTACCATTTGGAATGAACTTTCTTAAGTACGTCTTCATGGTCATTGATTTTTAAATGCCCTAAGAAAGATACACAGCAATATTTTGGCCATGTAAACAGAAGTATTCTGGTGATGCTTGCTCCAGAATATTGGATGTTAAAAAAGGTTTTAAAATTTATATTGTTGCCTACACAATATAAGGACACAAGATATGAGAGATTGGTACACTTTGGGCTAGGGCTAGGCCTTAATATCTCCACTGAGCAGGGACTGAATTTATTTTATATACTGTTATCCTTATAAGTTGGAAATGGCTCCCACTCTTGTTAAACGGAGCCTTAAAAATTTGATTGCATAAACTGTAGTCTTGAAATAATGCAAGTTTAATGAAATTCTGGGTTGGACCTGCCACAGACTCTTGTAGTAGCCAATTTCAAGATAGTAGAGAGTTTCAGGGTATACACATGCTCATCTAACAGATCCATTGCACATGAAAAAAAAAATTGGCGTGCTCTCTCTCTCTCTCTCTTTTTTTTTTTTTTTAAAGCATCAACAGTCAATTCACAGTTATTTTCTTTTTCTCCTCATACCTCCTAGGTACTGAGAGAGAAAAGGCTGGCAGAGAACCCATAGAGGCTGCTTTCTTGGTGTAAGCAACTGGCCAAAGCTCGCTCTCTATTTTAAATGCCAGGAGGAGGTCACATATCGGCCGCCTCCTTAGGGCCCTGTGCTCAGAGCTGCTCCTGGGTGAGGCTGGGCCTGGTGACTTTTGAGCAGTCCTGCCATCAGCCACGTCACCTTCCCTGCAGTTCCCAGAAATGGTTTTATTTGCTTGGGTTTTCTTTTTCTAAGGGGTGTCATCATTGTTGTTTTGTTTTTTGGTTTTCTTGCTTTGGCCTTGAGCAGCTTACTGAAATTCCCATGGACGGGTTTGCCTAAGTCTGCCCACCCTTGGAGAGTTTGACAGAAGCCTAAAGAGAGTCATTTTCCCCCGCGAGACAGCCAGCACACTGGACTCTCTGGACCTGGAGAGGGAGAATTAAACTCTTCTCTAGGCCAGAGAATCGAATCCAATAAGCATCATACAAATGATATTGCAGGGGAGTTTGGGGGAAAACACTAAAAACTAAATTTGATTTCTACTTCCATGCATGAAGACTCTTAAAGTAATTTTACCTTTTGGATGAATTAAAATACAAAAGCCATAACTTGTGTTGTATTTTAGTAAATCACAGTTTTCTATTTTTAAAAAACCATCTGGAGTCAGTAAATTAAAAAAAAATACACAATGCCTTTTTTTTAAGGTGAGCAGAGTTGTAAGGTACTTTATTAGCCACGGTCTTAAATTATTGGCCACAGAAGAGCTAATAGTGCCAAAGATTTTTAGACAAACACTTAGCTATACTTTTCAATAGTAATAGTATAGCTGAATGTTTGTGTGTATCTGAAGTAGAGCTTCGGATACCAGAATTGACCTGAACACGGGAAGAAGCTGTCCCCTCCTGCTTTTCTTCTCTGTGTGGGGAGGTCTGTGGCACACAGCCTGGGGCAGCCGTCTACAGGTGCCGGCCGGGCAGAACCTGGCCTTCAGAGTATGTCCTGGTTGTGGTTTTTCAAGGGAGCATACTGAAGCCACTTGAACTGTTGGGTATTGCCAATTGCTTTGTTCTTTTTATGGAATATAGGGAGTATATTATAAGCCTGTACTAGGAATGTAACTGGCCACTGCAATTTTGTTTCATTGGTATTTTATTTAATAACACAGCCTATTAAGAAATAGCAAGAGAGATTGGCATTGTGTAATTTTGTTCCTTAATAAAGTGTAATCAGAGTAAAAATTAAACCCAAATTTTCCCTGGTAAATAGTTATTAAATTTCAATAACCAAAATAAAGGGCCTATGATAAGTTGTGTTCCTGCTAGATAAATGGCATGTTTTTATTCTTTCAGTAACTCCTGTTTAGTGTATTAAGCCTTTTGTTTTGTTTTAATTGGAATACTTAATTTACTGCAAGATAGGGACTCAAGGGTGTAAATTAATTCAGAATAAAGCACTTTGTACCAACAGATTACATTCTGGCCCCAGTCCCTGACTCTGGCGGTCTCTGTTGGCTTACTCAGCTGGTTTAAAATTCCATGAGTATCCATGAGAGGAATTCAGCCCCGAAGCACTTTGGAACATTTAGTAGTTGGAAAGAAATGTGCCCCGCTTCTGTGGCCTGTGCTTCCAGCATTGACAGAGAAGTTTCAGTGCCCAGACTCTGTGCGGTCGGGTGGAAGGGCTGCACAGGACAGCAGGTGAATGGGGTGGGGGGCGGGAGGTCCCGGTTGCCCCTGTACTGCTTTAGTTCTCTACAAAAGAAAGCTCCTAAAGCAAATATAGAAAAATATTAATATTTTAATATATTAGATGTGGGTGATGGGCTCGTGGTCTGTTATATTCTCTGTACTGTTTATGTGTGAAGCATTTCATAACTAACCATTTGAAATTAAAGCACGAGCACAGTGTTTAGGATGTAGACTAACAGTCGTCCTAGCGTGGAGCCTTGTGTTCGATGTGACTGGGTCCCGGTGCACCTGTGCTACACGTGGTCGATACCTGAGCCCTCCGGGATCCTACAGGGCCACATACTTTGCTGTTTTCTCCCTTAAAGAGTAGAAGTGACCTGTTTTAAATGACTCATTCTGTCCCATGCTTTCCTGGTACACGTCCTTATGTCAGGTGATACACAGTGCTGCTATGTTTCCCCAGAATGAAAAGTGGGGTCTGAGGGTTCAAGCGGATTTGTGTCATCATTAATCGTGTTTTTAAGTTGCATGACCAAACCTCTTCAGCATGCAAATGAGACCTTTTGCTCTGTTTTAAGGGCTCTGGAACTGCTGGGAAAACAGGGAGTTTAGGAAAAAAACCTGGTAAGTTACAAACCCCGATGCTTATTTTTCAATGTTTTGAATGTGATTGATAGTTGCTCCCAATCTTTGTATATTTGGGCCAGTAGGCTAAAAATAAAGGCAAAAGAATCTTTCCTAAGAGTGATCAGAGTGGATCCTGACCTCGGAACCCTTTAACAATGTATATGTGGTTCTGAAATCTGGCTGCTGCTTCACACCTGGGGAGTGGGCACGTTCCCGGGCAGACTGTTCTCTTGGGCCGTGAAGGAATAACTCAGACAAGATGGTGGGAAGTTGTAACAAATGGCGCTGTAGGATTGCAAGGTCAGCTGCTTCTCAGTCGTGTTCTCGCTAGGCTCAGGAAGCCCTTTTTCATTTTCTGACAGTACATTAAGTCCCAGGACACAAACAGTGGAGGAGATTAGAGGCGCAACAGATATTATCACAGTGCAGGGCCCATTCATTCAGAAGCCATCGGGTGGTTTTCCTCAGGTCCACATTGAAGGTGCAAAATTATAGGCAGGCCTCTGAGTTCAAAGTATTTTAGTTTATTTAAACAAAATCACACGTTCTATAAATAGTAGCATGAAAAAAGAGAAGAAGGAAGCAGATGTGAAATAATATGGTTTGTATGACACGTCTTCCTGGTGTAGGTCATTTGAGCTTTTCTGCTATCATATCCTTAGAAAATTATAGGTTGAAACAGTCACTGAGATGCTGACAGAGGGATTCGCGTGTCTGTCTGGTGCTCAGCTCCAAGTGGGCTTGCATGGCAAGGAAAAGAGGGCTTCCAGGTTGTCTAGGATTTTAGTCAGACTCCAGATAGTAGGCGACCTGGTCATCAGTTTCTATATTTTGAACATTTGTCATTCCAGAGGGTCCAGATATTTCATATATGATGCCCAGGTGGGCTTACCTTTGCATCGAAACTAGCACGCTGCTCAGGGCCACAAAAGACATCAAAGAATGTTGGGGCAGATCCCTGGCTGCATTTGCCAGGTCCTTTGAGGAGCAGGAACATCTGATGCCAGATAGGACCCTAATTTGGTCTTTCTCCAAACTAAAAACTAATCCTTGGTGTGTTCTAGGACAGTCCTCTTGGCAGCATAGATTTCCCAGCTAGAGCTCCCAGTCAGAGCCAAGGAAGGTGTATGTAAGCTGGGCTCTGGGCTCTCTTGCCTCCCTAAGCTCTCTGAAGCGTCCGGCAGGGCCAGCCCTGCACCAGTAACAACTTGGCGCTCCTGTCGTGGTGACCAACCCCTGATTGCAGAACAGGGTAATAGGGGTTTGTTAAAGAGATGGAATCATATTCATTCCCTGGAGTTAGTAGAAACATAGGAAATACTTAGAGAACAGCAGTCAGAGAATGGGGCCTTTTTGCCTTCTTTCTTTCTTCCTTTCTTTCCTCCTTTCCTTTCCTTTCTTTTTCTTTCCTTTTTTTCCCTTTTTCCTTCCTTTTTCTTTCTTTTCTTTATTTTCATTCCTTCCTTCCTTCATTCCATCTTTCTTTTTTCCTTTTGTTCTTCTTTACTTTTCCTTTCCTCTCCTCTCTTCATTTCCTTCTCTCCTTCCTCCTTCCCTCCTTCCCTTCCATGAAGGCAAATAGAACAGTTCTGTATTGCTCCTAGAAGTTCAGAAAGCAGTTGATGCAGATGTACCCGAATGCAGTCAGAGAAGGATTCTGTCTTTTCATACTGAACCTCCTGGGCCAGTGGAAATGCACTTTTCAGAGCCTGGTCTGTGATACTTACTGCTGGAATTTTTCCCATGGGACTTTTAACATTCAGAAAAAGTACAGACTGTTTACATTTTTTCTCTGTGCTGAATTGTTTTTGCATAAAACTCCTTCTGAACTCCAGGTTCTTCCTTTAACTTTGAAATAAAAAGAAAATAAATTTGCATTGCCATGATTCATACGCGATATTCAGGGCTCACTCTCAGAATGTGAGCAGTAGAGAACACAGTCATGTTGGTGGGAGTGACAACCTGAAGCAATGACATACAAATGAGCTGCTGCCGGGCTCCGGGTGGTTTCTGGGGAAACTAGACTCTCTCTTCCTACTTCACTGGGCAGATGGGAAAGCTTCCCTTGAGTCCTTTGTCCACTTAACTGTCATTGAGTGCCACCATGCTGGGGCCGGGGCCGTGAATGAGGTATTAACAGTGATCGCGGGAGGGATGTGGCGGAAGGTGCAGGGAGTGGGACAAGGAAGGGACTTCACGGAGGGAAGATGGTAAGTTCTGAGAGGTGATGAGGGTGTCCTACAACAGATCGGCCAGGACAAAAGGTCAGCCAAGCCCCTGAATGCTTCATTTGCAGTGTAGCTCTGGGGATGGGGCAGTTCAGGGAGCTGTGTTGGTTTGATGATGTTAATCTGTGGACCTGGGAGGTGGCTGTGTCTTCTTAGACTTCTCTTCTCCTGGCTCTCACAGCGCACCGTAATGTTTGGTCTTGTTTTTCAGAAATAGCCCAGGTCATCGCGTCATACACCGCCACCGGTCCCGAGCAGCTTACTCTCGCCCCTGGTCAGCTGATTTTAATCCGAAAAAAGAACCCAGGTGGATGGTGGGAAGGAGAGCTGCAAGTTAGTATCTTTTTTATTTGTTGAAAATTCTCCTTCCAAGTTTGAACATGCAAAATCTCAAGGGGACACTATTTTGCGGTAAAGTATAAATAAACCCTTCACTGCCTCAAATTTGCATTTGGATAGGGAGAGATACCACATTTTCTGAATCTGTCTGGTTCCTAAGCTTCAGCGGAATTCTCAGAGCTAGAGACCCATCTGAAAATTCATCCACTGCGTTCCTGAGTTCGGATAGCGAGTGTTGGAAGGGCGAGAATTTACGTGATGAGTGACACCTGTGTAGAGTCACCCTTAAGAGTCACGGCATAACAGAAGTAGAGCTTTTCGTCAGTGGCGTTAGAAGATGTGCTGCAATAGCACGTTTGTGTGCATTCAAAGCCACACCTGTATAGCAGAGTATTTTCAGTTGCTCTGTGTGTGTGTGTTATGGATATAATCTTTTTATTTATTTTGCCATTCCAGATACATCATTAGAGTCTCATTTCCAGCCTACATCCTTAGAGAAGTAGGCAGTGTGTCAGTCTCACAAAGTCTCATTTCCAGAGACAAAGATGCTTT
Source organism: Microcebus murinus (assembly GCF_040939455.1). Lineage (NCBI taxonomy): Eukaryota > Metazoa > Chordata > Mammalia > Primates > Cheirogaleidae > Microcebus > Microcebus murinus. The sequence goes on along the minus strand of NC_134104.1, from coordinate 10,622,406 downwards.
TAAAAAGCTTACTATTTAGCAAATGGTAATAGGTCACTATTTAGCCAGGCATGGTGGGGTGCACCTATAATGCTACCGACTTGGGAGCCTAAGGCAGGAGGATCGCTTGAGCCCAGGAATTCGAGGTTACAGTGAGCTATGATTGCGCCACTGCACTTCAGCCTGGGTGACAGGGCAAGACCCTGTTTTAAAAAAAAAAAATTTACTATTATGCAACCATCTTGGTAAATGAAGACTGTTATAATCATCAGTGGATGCCAAATATAAGGGGAATATTTGAATAGGGACAGAAAACGTGCATGGTCTTAAAGTGACTCCCCACAGATTGCTTATTGTTTACAGGGAAAAATGCAATAATTGTACAGTGGAAAACTAGGACAACATCTTCATCAGGTGATCAGAATGATCGTCCCCAGGGGGGAGACAGGTGGACATTACACACGTGCAGAAGCACTGCCCGAGAGGGACACAATAGCACTTACACACTATACTGGCCAGAAAAGCACTGCCTGAGTCTAATCGTGAGCAAACATTAGATAGACCCAAAATGAGGAACGTTCAGTTAGAAAGGGGGAAGAGAGTGACCATATTCTTCAAAATTGTTGATCTTGTAAAAGACAAGGAAATCTGTAAAAAGGACAGTATAGGGACGTGAGAACTGACTGCAACACCAGATTCCAGACGAGATCCCATGTGAAAGAAAACCATGCTCCACAGGACACTGCTGGGATAATGGACAAAGTTGGGATAAGGGCACTAGATTAGACAAAATTCTTGTACCAACGTGAAATTTACTAAAAGTGATAGCTGTGTTGTGGTTATATAAGAGACTGTTCCTATTTTTAGGAAATACACATTGAAGTATTTAGGAGTATAGAGCCAGGATGTGAGCAACTTGTAATCAGATGGTTCAGAAAAAGAAACTACAGAGAAGTGGGTGGGGAGAAGAGAGAGAAAATGCGCAAGTGACACCGCCGGGCAAAGTGTCAAGAATAGGATAGGTGCATCCCGGTAACAGGCGTGTGGGCGGTCCGTGTGCTTTGCCTATTATTGCTACTTCTCTGTAAGTGTGAAATTATTTCTAAAAAGTTGCCCTGAAAAAGTTACTACTGCAGCAATTACTTGATAGAGCTGACTGACTCTTACCCCTCACTCTTACTCTTACTCCCTCCTTCCCTGCGACCTCTGCCCGCCCCCAAAGTGAAGGACAGCCATGTCCTTTGTGGCCCACCCACACGGGTGTTCCACGGGGGCCTGTGCTGAGGGCTGAATTTCCCAGTGGCCATCTGGCCTTAGTGCAGGAGGGGCCATGCATTGGGGGGGCTCAAAGCCTGACATGCTCCTTTAGGGGCCTCTGTAAGGATTGGCCGAATACGTGAAGGAGAGGTTTCTAGAACTGCCTCGTGAGGAAGGGGCCTGTAGTAACTCTTTGATGTCTATCAGTGGGCCTATGGACTGACCTCTTGGACCAGTCTGGCCATGAGCAGGACTGTATGGGCATTGGGTAAGTTTGAGAGGGAGGAGGGAGGCAGGCCGTGTTTGCCATGCGGGGAGCTAACCACGGAAGATGGACCCTCCAGGGGTGCTCAGGAACGGGGGCTCGGAACAGCAGGAGCAGGAGTCATGTGCTTGGGAAGGAGGAAGGACTTGCTCGGGACGGCCTGTGGCCACATGCTTTACTCACTGTTCTGTCCAGGCCAGCCTGGGGCGGGGAGAAAAGAGCCACACCATCATGAGCTGAACATATGGGGGCCTCAGCCTGGAGCATAGCTAAAGCCAAAGCTTACCCCTGGGGAGCTGGCTGGTGGGCAGCCATCCTAAAGACCCTGTCAGGAAGGAGTGGCCAGATATAACCCCCCGACTGGCTCAGGAATCTGACCTCTGGAGTCCTAGAAATCGCTTCCTCTTGTCAGCATGCCTGCCCTTTGACCTACATGTCCCTCTCCCCATGTGGAGTTGTGCCGTCCCCATCGCCTGAGCTCCACGGTCAGTGGTCACTCGTTAGTGTTTTGTGTTACTTAGCTTCCCGTGCATATGCATTTCCTCATGTAGCCGAGCAGCTCCTTGAAGGCAGCAGCCTTGGTTTTCAGCCCTGGAGCACCTAGTGCCCAGCTCAAAAGGGAGTTTTGGGGGGTTCTTAGGACCCGCGATAAAGTGGGTGAGTTGCCACGCCCGAGTTAGCTTCTGGCGCTGTCGCCACGATGACTCTCGGTGTGGACGAGGAAATGACCGCGTTCTATCCTGTGCAGCTGCAGATGTGGGGCAGGTGGCTGTGGGCGAGGTAGATAAACACGTGGAGACTCGTAAACAAATGGCTTCAGCCACCAGCAGGTTCACGGTGAACATCAAAGCTTTAGTCCCTCTGGACTGCCCTTTGAAGTGGATAATATATACAAATTTTTAAAAATGTGAAAAACTCGAGCCAAGGACATGTCCCTTAGACCACGAGGAAAGGACACTTGATCTGTGTTCCCCAGTGACCCCGAGGGATCCCTCTTGAGAGACTGGCAGGTGGCAGGGTGGGGCTGAGGCAGGGGAAGTTTTCTTTTCTTTGAGTTTTATTTCTCTATTTTGGGAATAGGTAATGTATTCCCATGGTTTTAAGTTCAGAAGTTACGAAAGGGAATACACATGTCTCCCTCCCACCGCTGTCCCCATACACAGCTGTTTTTATCAGAGCCTTGTTTCCAAACATGCCCTGTGAGGGCGTGGGAGTGGTGCACGTGTCCGTGCGCACGTGTTGGCGGTCCATCTTCCTGCTGGAGCGCAGAAGGGCAGGCGTGGCCCTTCTCCTGAGCCCTGCATCGAGTCTTCGTGGGATTGTGGCATGACTGCAGGCCTCAGCTCACCAACTTTCTCCTCCGTTCCTCCCTGTCGTCTGCTGTCCCTTTCCGACAGCGCTCAGCGTGCGAACACTCCGTAGATGATCTGTTGAGTCAGACTGAAGTAAAGGAGAAGGGAACGGCAGCAAAAACTGTGGCTGTCGCTGTCACATGGGTGGGCCTGACAGTTTTTGAAAACAGTGACAAGTTGAGACTCCCTGTGATCTGTGTTATCTGCATGCATGTTACCTTGCATCTAAGGTTGCACATGACCCATAAAGAGCAACACGGACAAGCGAGTGAATCTCAGCTTGCCACTAACGAGCCTGTGGCCTTGGGACTGTCACTCAGCTTTTCCAAGCCTCATTTTCTTCATCTGGAAACAAAGAATAGTAGTATATGGTAGTATATATACTACTGGCATCGTGTGGATATATGCACAGGGCCTGGCTCATAAAAAGGACTCACTAAGTGTAGACAGCTATTATTGTTATTCCTAAAACCCACACACCGTGTTTCCCCAAAAATAAGATCTACCCATAAAATAAGCCCTAGCAGGATTTCTAAGCATTTGCGCAATATAAGCCCTATCCCCAAAATAAGACCTAGTGATGGGCGTGGCTACACAGTGCATCTGCACAACCCATGCATTTCGCCTCGGAGCGGTAAAGAAGATGAGCAGCCCTCCTCATCTGCCCCATGAGAGCTCTATTGCTTGACGTGAAAGATTGGGGCCAATGGTTCTAAAGGAAATAGAGTCGCAAGAAATTCAGGATGGAATTCGGGGTTTGGAGAGTTATGATGATGCTCCAGAAGAAGACGACTTAACTATATTCGAATAAAGGTAGATGGTTGTACCTTACTTAAAGAAAATAACACATCCCCTGAAAATAAGCCCTAGGGTGTCTTCTTGAGGAAAAATAAATATAAGACCCTGTCTTATTTTCGGGGAAACATGGTATAATGTTGGCATTAACCATAATCTCTACATTACCTGAAATTAGCAGCTGAGTACCGATGTTATGAGCAGAATTTCCTATCCTAGACACACTGCAGTATATCCTGAATTCGTGACCCACCCAGTCTAGCCCATGCAAAAATATTCCAGGCTTTGCTGACCAATGACTGCCACAATCTGAATTTTAGGTACAGTATTTTGTTTTTGTGACATACATAGTAATCCACAGATTCTACTGTTAATACCATTTGTATTTCAGTCATATGTAAACTTTGCATAAATCCACTGTTACAAAGCAAACTGTATTATAAGAGAACATAAACCTTTTAAAATTATTGTTATAAATCTTTTCTTATCAGGCACGTGGGAAAAAGCGCCAGATAGGCTGGTTCCCAGCTAATTACGTAAAACTTCTAAGCCCCGGGACGAGCAAAATCACTCCGACAGAGCCACCTAAGTCAACGGCTTTACCAGCAGGTGAGGACTTTGCAGTCTCTAATTGGCACCTGGCCTGCGTGGCACTTGGGTTTTTCCACTCAACTTTCTCATTGAATGTCTCAGATCTTTTCACATGTGCTATAAGCACTTCTTGTCCTTGCTGGGACTGAAACCCAAGTAATGTGATATGGAATATGTTTTTCAAAAGGACCAAATGTCTAAGTGGCTTTACTGTGCTGGGTACAACAGAGCCCTTGTTGGAACGCTCTTCCTACAGAGTCGTGAATGCCCTGGCATTGAAGCCAGATTTTTCTCTTGATTTCCTTCCAGCTATTTAAGTTGGGATTTGGGGGGGGGAGGAGACCACAGAAAGGGACACCTAAAAATAAATGGCTGGGGTCTCACGAGGTTAGGAGGTGGAGCTGGAGGCCTCGGGGGTCTGTTGGCTGTAATGTGGTGTTCACTGAAGACTAAAATAACTCCCTGTCCCATTCACTGTGAGCAGAGGGGGCTTCGGCTGAACGGGCAGGATGTTGTCTACACTGTCTGAGGGGCTGAGAAAGACCAGAGCACTGCAGCTGACCCGGTTGGCTATTTTCTGATCGAGGGGACTAAATTAGATGCTTTGGTAATATCTGAGAGGGGTGAGGTTAGGGGAGCAGATTTCTGCTGTAGGTCTTTAAGCCACCGATTCTTGGGTGGCATTTGTGGAAAGTGTAGAATTTTTGCTCCGATACCTTGTGGTTAAATGTCTGTGCTTTATGTCCCCAATGAAATAAGATTAAAACTTGGCAGCCTTTGCAAGAAATTAAAGGATTGGCCACTGTTGTGAGGAATCCCGACCCTGGCTGGGCCTCTCTGCTCGAGCCTGTAGCCTTGTGTAGGCAGAGGGGTGTGGGGCTAGCTGTATCTGCTCTCCCCGGGGAGCCCTGGTGGTGTCCACCCCACTTGGTGTGCAGACTCCTCACTGGGTTGGCTGAAACCCCCGGCATCATTTGCTGAAGTGATTGGATTAGCTGGAAGATTTGAAAAGCATAAATGTGTGTGTATATATATAGGTTGGTTAAGAAAGACTAATCGGGGACTATGACCTAACCATGCGGACTATCTGAAATGGAAATGCCAAGGAAGGAGAATGATTTTACCTTCTGGAGGCTTGAGTGAAAATGAGAGAAGAAAAACTACTCTTGCATAAGGAGATTTCTTTGAGGCAAAATTTTGAGACACAAGGATATGGCAGAATAATCTTTTAAAACACTGAGTTTTGCTTTTCACTAAGGTTTGGAATTTTGGGATGATAATTACCTTCCACCTTGAAAAAAAAGAGAGAAACTATAGGAAAGTCCCTATGACTTTACTGTCTTGTGCAGCTGTCTGGGGGTGGGGGCTTGTGCCAGGTTCCTGTGTCAGCGCTATAAATGAGTGGCACCAACTCTAAATGAAGGCGTCCAGTTAGCACTATAAATCTCCTGCTGACTAGTAAACATGAGAAAGAGGAAGATATTATAAAAACCAAAGACTTAGTGTGAAAATTTTGCTGTTGTCTTGGTTTTTAATTCTTGATCTTCCTCTACTGCCCACATTGTAAAAAGCCCATGAAAGCACTTCCACTTAATTCCCTCCTCTTCTGAAAGGACAGAAATAACACACAGGAAAACTTCGCGGTGTTGCCCGCAGCGGGGTGCAGCTGCTCACCCAGCCCTGTCTCCTGCAGTGTGCCAGGTGATCGGGATGTACGATTACACCGCGCAAAACGACGATGAGCTGGCCTTCAACAAGGGCCAGATCATCAACGTCCTCAACAAGGAAGACCCCGACTGGTGGAAAGGAGAAGTCAACGGACAAGTGGGGCTCTTCCCGTCCAATTATGTGAAGCTGACCACAGACATGGACCCAAGCCAGCAATGTAAGTGCCCTGGCGGCTCTGTTGCCTCGCCTCTCTGGTACCTTCCAGTAAAACATGCAGCATTGCTCTGATTCTGCTGAGCTTTGTTTGCAGAACTTAAAGCTAGACCATTGCTGCATTTGCAACAGTCTCTTTGAAGACCTTCTGTAATGCAAGACTTTATCTTGTGGGTTTTTCTTTTTTTTTAATTTTCATTCCTTCTGTAGCATGTCCCCTCCCTCCCCTTCCCCCTTTTTTCCTTTTTTTTTTTTTTAATCATTTTGGCATCATGCTGTTTACATGCCTGACTCATTTTCCTAGCTTGAATTTTGCTCATTGTTTTGTTTTGCTTATGTGTTGTTTTCCTCCTTTTTCTAGGAATCATATGTTGTCCATCCCCCCCTCAGGCTTGAAAGTCCTCAAAGAGACCCACTATCCCATATCACTGCCCAGAGGGATGATGGGAGATGCAGCCTTGATCATGTGACTTCCAGCATGATCACCTACTGCCTTCTGAGTAGAAGAACTCACTGCAGAGCAGTTTACCTCATTTTACCTTAGTTGCATGTGATCGCAATGTTTGAGTTATTACTTGCAGACATAGGAGCAAAAATTACAAAATTACACAGGGTAGTGGGTCCTTTTGTGGCTTTCCTAGTTACTCAAATTGACTTCCCCCCACCTTTGCACAGGTGCTTTCAATAGTTTTAAAATTATTTTTAAATATATATTTTAGCCTTTTAATAAACAAAATAAATAAATTACTTCTTTGCTATCTTGGTTTTGCAAAAAGACCCACTATCAAGGAATGCTGCATGTGCTATTAAAAATTGTTCCAAATGTCCATAAATCTGAGACTTGATGTATTTTTTCATTTTGTCCAGTGTTACCAACTAAATTGTGTAGTTTGGGGTTTTCCCCCCCACTATAGAATTTCAGAGGAGTTTAGTATATTTGTTTTAAAGACGTGTAGAATGAGCCCAATTAAACAGAAGGTGTTTTGTGCTTGTTTGTATCAGATGTACCTTGTTGAGCATGTAATACATCCTGTACATAAGAAATTAGTTCTTTCCATGGCAAAAGCTATTACCTTGTATGATGCTCTAATCATATTGCATTAATTTTATTTTGCACAGTGACCTTGTAGCCACATGAGACAGCACTCTGTGTTCTTGTTTGGTCTCAGATTTATCTGGTTGAGTTGGTGTTTTGTTTGGGGTTTTTAATTTGGCGTGTTTTCATTGCCGTAAAATCAGCAGACAACACCATTGAGGTTGTTACCATCAACAAAATCTACAATCTCTTTTTAGTCTTGTTACATGAAGTTTTATTCCAATTACTTTTCATGGAATGACATATTTTGAACAAGTAATTTTCTTGACAAGAAAGAATGTATAGAAGTCTCCCTGCAATTAATTTCCAATGTTTACATTTTTTAACTAGACTGTGGAATTTCTACAGATTAATATTGAAATGAAGCTCATGGTCCGTTTATGTGTTAGATGTGCTGTAGCTGAAGCCCTGTTTGTCTTTTAAACCCTAGTTGGAAGCTCTCAATAAAAATGCCCGCTGCTGACAGCACAGAAACTGGGGTGGGGGAGCCCCAAGCACAATCTAGCTGTCCTACTAATGACTTTGTAATGTGTACTCCCCTTGCGTTTCCCGGCCCCCTCGGGAGACTGAGCTGGCGGTCGCCAGGGGTCCTTTTCCAATTCACACAGTGCAGAGAGCGGGGACCGCTCCTCCCCACTCAGTTGCACTTCAGTATTTTCATGGATATGAATGTAAAATATATAAATATATAAACCTGCGGCTTTAACAACTGTAATACAACCTTTTGAATTAGTTACGTGTATAGATAATTAAATTCTTCATATAAAATGTTAGATGGAAACGTCTCTGTGTTCTTGATGTTGGAACCTGGCAGTGGTGTTGGGGAAACGAACAGACTAGATGTCAGCGGGTGGCCTGCTGCCCACGTGGCGACTGTGACGTGTGCTCTTTGAGATACAGCCCTAATCAGAGTCCTCACCGAGTCTTCCCTGAACGGCCCTCCCTCGCCCCTTGCTTCCCCGCTCCCTGATCAATATGGAAACCATTGCTCCTTATAATACCGGTTTTGAAACCTAGAACTCTACCACCCAGTTTAGCAGTTAACCTAGCTCATTGGGCTTTTGATGCATGTTGTTGACACATCGAAGGTGTGTGATTTGGCTCAGGGCACAAAACATTTGGTCCAAAAGATGTATCATCATAAGGGGCTGGTGAACACCCCCAAAATGTGTGGCTAAAGACAGAAACTTGGCACGTCTTCCGTATTGTTCTTCGGGACTGGCTTCTGCCTGGCACACTGCAGTCTTGTTGCCTTTGCGGAAGTTACCCGGTGTACACACAGGCGCAGCTGTTTGCTACGATGACCTCGGGCTTGAGTCCATCCTCACGAACGTCACTTAGTAGGTCCCACCCCTGCCATTCAGGTGACAAGCGATTTCCTTCATCAGTTCAGCAGATATCTTTAGGAAGACATCTGCCACGAGTCGGGGCCCCAGCTGGCTTCTGGCTAGAGTGTGGTACTCAATCCAAGGTCCCTGTCCTCCTGGAGTTTATATTTTAATGGAAGGAACAAGCAGAAACCCAAACTCCTGCAGTCCATATAAGTAGATATGGTATGTGTGTGTGTGTGTGTGTGTGTGTGAGATGAGGTGCTAAGTTCTGTGCTCCAAGTATGGATGTGAGGCACCTCCGGGCGGGGGGCAGTGGGATGTTGACTGCAGAGAAAGGGTCGGAGGACCTTCCAGGAGGAAGTGATGTTTAAGCTGAGACCTGAAGGGTAAGGAAGAGCCAGATGAAGCGGGGAAGAGAAATGGCTGCCGTAGACAGAGATGTCGGGTCATGCAAAGGCTCAGAGGTAGGCAGAGAGGAGATCCTTCCCGCTGTCCTCCCCTCCCCCCGCCCACCCCTTTGTGGTGCTACGTTCGAGTCAGCAAGCCCCCCACTCCCCAGGACCCCTTCACCTGTATAAGCCAGACTTTCTTCTCCAGTCTAGACTTGGGCTGGAAGGAATACAGTTGCCAAGGTGGGTAATACTACAATACTCTGCATAACTCAGTCTCGAGCACCTCTCTGCGGGTCACCCCCCAGCCTTTCTTCTGGGTTTGTGAAACTGACACAGGTTGTTCCCAGGAAACTGCTCTTTCTCCTCACAAATCATTCTGTTTGCATTTGATGATAGAGCATCCATCTGACCCAGTGGTTCTCAACGGTGGGGGGCGGGGGTGGTTGCTCCACATCCCACAACACACAGGACAGCCCCGAGACCAAGAGGGACCTAGCCCAGATGTCACCAGAGCTGAGGTTGAGAAATCCTGTCTCACCCCTGCTGGCCACTGTGGTTAATGTTCACCTGGTTGCTCATAACCAATAAAGTTGCTCTGGCAACTACTGCTGAGTAAATTTAATCACTTAATAAGCTCATCTCATATATATGCAGCATTAAAAAGTATCCCAGAAACTTGGTTTTTTATTTCAAAATCTTTTTTTTTTTTTTTTTTTTTTTTTGAGACAGAGTCTCCCTCTGTCGCCCTGGCTGGAGTGCGGTGGAATCATCATACCTCACTGCAACCTCACACTCCTGGGCTCAAGTGATCCTCCTGCCTCAGCCTCCTGAATAGCTGGGACTACAGGCGCACGCCACCATGCCCGGTTAATTTTTCTATTTTTTGTAGAGACGGGGTCTTGCTCTTGCTCAGGCTGGTCTTGAACTCCTGAGCTCAAGTGAGCCTCCCGCCTCAGCCTCCCAGAGTGCTGGGATGACAGGCGTGAACCACCGCGCCGGGCCTCAAAAATCTTCTTATTCTTGATTATCCCTCACACTTTCTGCACTTTGGTACTAGATTAAACTACTTCAGTCATATTCTTAGAGAATCCGGTTAGCAAAAAGCTGAGTGAAAGGGAGAGAAAGCATCTCCTAATCAATTAGTGAAGAGATACTAGGTATCTCCTTTGTCCTCAGGGAGTAAAGGTGTCAAGTTTGGTTGGTTTGTTAGCTATTTATTTTATTTTATTTTATTTTATTTTATTTTATTTTATTTTTTTGAGACAGAGTCTCGCTTTGTTGTCCAGGCTAGAGTGAGTGCCATGGCGTCAGCCTAGCTCACAGCAACCTCAATCTCCTGGGCTCGAGCGATCCTTCTGCCTCAGCCTCCCGAGTAGCTGGGACTACAGGCATGAGCCACCATGCCCGGCTAATTTTTTATATATATATCAGTTGGCCAATTAATTTCTTTCTATTTATAGTAGAGACGGGGTCTCGCTCTTACTCAGGCTGGTTTTGAACTCCTGACCTTGAGCAATCCGCCTGCCTCGGCCTCCCAAGAGCTAGGATTACAGGCGTGAGCCACCGCGCCCGGCCTTGTTAGCTATTTATTAAACGAAAATAACTGGTCATTAAATCATTTAATTTCATATTGGCCTGTGTAAATACATTTGCAACTGAACTTTGGATACAGTTTTGCTCCGGTGGCATTAGATAAGAAGAGTCCAAACGAGACAGTCGTCATTGTGCACTTAGGGATCTCTGGCCTTGGGTCAGCCCATTGCAGAGCGGAGCCAGGAGACTTGAGGAACCCTGGTGGTTGGGCTCCCCAAGCCCCAGATAAAAGGGCTTCTGGAAGAAGCTGGTCCAAAGCAAAGACTCAGGCCTTAGTAAAGTTATGAAATGTGAACTGTTATGTGGATGGTAGACACCAGTGTCTGCCCTGTTTCTGTACGGGACCCCGGGCAGACCCAGGCTCCCTCTGCAAATGGTGGCAATTGGGTGATCTCTACACTGTCTTTAATACCATCAGAAGAAAAACTCAGGAACACTAGCTCAGGAAAACCTTCCAAATGGTAGGTTTAGCCATATGAAATTGCCAGTTCTTACCTACAAAAACAGCAGTTCCACACAGTTCAACCTAGTACAATAGATCATCACCTGCACATGAGAAGTTAGGTACTAAAAAATGCCTGTTGAACGAGTGGCCCAAATGAACCACTGACCGTCTAGAAAACAGGGTCTCAGTTCTCCACGCGCCTCATCACCCTCAGAGAGGAAACCCAGATGTCTCTCCAGTTTCCTTTCCCGTTAGGCCTGGGTTTCCCAAAAGCAACAGCATCCTTGGACGGGGCCGCCCCTGGAGTCTCTTGCTCATTTGGTCTAAGAAGGAGGCTGGGGACCGGGGACCTTCATCTGGGCCAGGTCTCCACTCCAGCATGGGGTGGGGGAAGCACACGCTGGGGTCACGGTGGGGGGTGGGGGCAGGTACAGCAAACCACGGTCAGTCCTGCTTCCTGGAAAACTGAAAATCATTTCTGAGACAGTATTTTTTCTCTTCTAACAAAATTACAAATTCTCTTCATTCTTTTTAGTTCCAAAAATATTCAAGAGAACTTTTCCGAGAACTATGTTGAATGCCCATGATCCCCAAAATGCAGGGGAAAAGGGCACCTTCTTCACAAGGTCTGATGTTTTGGATCTGATAGGACAGGGAAACGTAATAAGGACAAAGGTCACGAGAGCCTTATGTGACTTTCGCTTCAGCCAGCATTTTCTGGGGCCCTTCTTTAAGAAAACCTCACTTATGAAAACCACACTTCCAGAAAGTTTCCTGATGTGTAGCTAGCGACTCCATTTCAAAGGGTCCCATAGCCTCTTAGGAAGAGTCTATTCTTTAAATTGAAAGCTCCCCAGGCATTTTTAAATCATGTGACCTGATTCACAAAAATTAAGGTTTCGTTTGTAAAAAAAAAAAAAAACAAAAACAAAATTAGCATCAGCTACAAGATTACATATATATAGTGTCTATGCGACTTTCTGTTAAGCATGTTACCTCTTAGACGCTACCATGTTATTGTTTTATTACTTTATGGCATCAACAGGGTGTGTGTGTGTGGCTGGCAGGTGCAGTGAGACAGTGACTTACAGGTGACTTAAATGCCTACATCTGCAGCTTGGTGACAGTGAGCTCAGGGTACAGCCAGGAAGCAGTTAGACGCCCCTGTGTAGAAGATTCTGGCAGAGGCTGACAGCTGCAATTTCCACATGTGCTTGGCACATTGTTTCCAAGCGATGTCGCAAGCCTCAGGAGGAAGCGTCCCTTCCTTCTATTAAGTCTATCATATTTTAAAAAGTTGACCAGTTCCTTCTCTTGAAGTGGCTTCACTGAACTCTCACCCAGGAGCGGGGAAAGCACTTCTGTGTTGCCGGTTTTCATTAAGGAAGCGGTTTTGCTGATGCCCCTGGTTTTCCCCTCCTGTCCCCGGCCGTCCCTTCCCCTCTGGTCCCCGTCCCCACACACCCACGCACACCGATCCACTGTGTCGTATTCAGGCCCCACCTAGAAAGGCAGAGAGGCCCGGGGTGGGGGTGGGGTGCAGATTATTCGATGAAGTCGAGATCTTAGAGAACGCTGGGCAGGAGCCTTGCCCTGGTAGCTCTGAGGGTGTAGGGAGACTCTGATGTCCTCACAGTCAGCTCTTCCGACTCCCTGGCTAGTCCTCTTTCTAGATGTACCATCTGAGAAGAGCAGCCCCATCTTTCCCAGAGCCCCTGCCTGCACAGAATCGGTGGCCCCAAAACTTTGGAAAGACAGGGAATGGGCCCCTCTTCCCTCGTGCGAGTCACTCACCTCTGGGATATTGCCCTGGGAGTTTGGAGTGGTCGGTGAGGATTCCAGCACACTGGTGCACATTTTCCACACACAAGCTCACCGCTGGCCTGCCTCAACCTTCCCTTCTCCTCTCCTTGACTGTGGGGAGGTGCGCCAAAGACGCAGGCTCGCCCGAGATGCCCTCACCCCGTGCCAGCGTAAGATCTTGTTGCTGCTATAGCCTCGGTTTCCATTCCTGGCCTCCGCGAGGAAAGCCCTGTGCCATATATAAAAACGCAGATTCTCCGAGAGCTCAGGCTAATATTTCATTCCATTTCTCCTACAATTTTGGAACGTTTTACGTTCCTGTGTGCCACCTGCCTATAGGAAGATGGAGATTCAGAGGGGAAAATCAACATAACTGCATGCTGGGCCCCCTTGGAGGCTAAGAAGCAATCCAGGATGGCAGGTCAGAGCACACGTTCGAATCCCAGCTTTGCCAGGTACTCGTCGCGCGTTCCTGGACAAGAAGACCTGACCTCTCTGTGCCTCAGTGTCCTCATTTACACACGGAGGGAGAGTGACAGCAGCTCGCAGAGAGTAAGCTCCAACAGACAGGAGCTTTGTTGCTGCGTTGCTGGAGAGACAAAGCATTTGGGGCTGGCAGTGGGCATCACGGAATGCAATCTAGAGGCTTCCTGCTTGCTTTCCTGCATTAAACCCGGACAGCAGGTGGGCTGTGCGCATTTTCAGACTTGGTAGGAAACATGCCTTTATGGATCAGGGATTTCAGAGAAAAAAGATTGGACAGCTTCCCCGAAAATCTTCAGACCTCTCGTTGCAAGATTCGCCCCGTTCATCTGTGCGTAACTCACGGCCCCTCTTCCTCCGCGAGCAGGGGGCCACCTGTGCAGAGGCAAGCGGCTTTTTAAACGACTTCCCCGAGCTCCTGTGACGTGCAGGGCCCCTCTCTGGACCTAAGACCAGAGCCTACTCGGCAGACTCTCGGTGGGCGTGGACAAGCTGCCCGAGTTTCACACGCTAACGGTGGGGAGGCCAACAGGGAAGATGGAATGTGCGACGCTTTTAAATGTCACGTCTGGTCTGTGTTGGCAGGGCCATGCCGCGCTCCACAATAAACCTGTCACAAGCGCGTTGAGTCACTGGGTCCTTTATTTCTCATCACGGCATTCTGTGGCCTTGTGTTCTCTTGCCAGCAAAGAATGGAACGTTCAGCCCCCCGAGACTTGCCAGCCGCTGGGGTTTTTTAAGCGATCGTGCAGCTTGGAGAAGGGGCATGCGCTGCCAGGGGGTGCTTCCCATAGCGCCGTCTGTGTGCACCCCGAGAGGCCTCTGTCTGCCAGGCCTCCAGCAGCGCCCGGGGCTGCGGTCTGCCCAGCAGAGGAGCAAAGCCAGGAATGCCTCTTTCCTCTCTGGGGTGTTACCTTGGAGCCCTGAGGCCCCACGGGAAGGCCCCCACACGTCTGAGCCCTCCACTGACTGGTATCCACTGGGAAGCCTCACCCACCCCAGCCCCAGGGGCAGAAGTGCAACTGCCAGCCCTCTTCCTCCCCTTCCCGCCCGCCCTCCTGCTGTGTGGCCTGTGAGAGCGGGAGGGGCCGGCCTGCTCGAGTTTCCTGAGGGACCTGGACCCAGCCTGGCGGTAGAAAGGGCTGTGCTCAGCCAGCACCAGCAGAGGAGACGCCTGCAGGGGACAGGCAGCAGAGAAGTGAGCAGAGTCATTCCAGCTAGTGATGAGTAAGCAGGGAAGAGTGTGACGAAGGGCCAGGGCTGTGGCCGATGGGTGGCCTGGGAAGGCACCTCCAAAGGGTGGGGCCCCGGCTGCAGAGAAGGAGTTGGCCTGTGCAGACCTTGGGGATCAAGCCTGCTCAGCCCCAGGAACTACAGGTGCAAAGGCCCTGGGTCGAATGACCCTCTCCTGGTCTCTGCACCCACTCTCACCTCCTTCTAGCCTTCTCCATGCAACCTTTTTTTTTTTTTCGTTTTTGAGACAGAGTCTCACTTTGTTGCCCAGGCTAGAGTGAGTGCCGTGGCATCAGCCTAGCTCACAGCAACCTCAAACTCCTGGGCTCAAGCAATCCTTCTGCCTCAGCCTCCCGAGTAGCTGGGACTACAGGCATGCGCCACCATGCCCAGCTAATTTTTTTTATATATATTAGTTGGCCAATTAATTTCTTTCTATTTATAGTAGAGATGGGGTCTCACTGTTGCTCAGGCTGGTTTCGAACTCCTGACCTCGAGCAATCCGCCTGCCTGGGCCTCCCAGAGTGCTAGGATTACAGGCGTGAGCCACCGCGCCTGGCCCAGGGACCTATTTTAAAAGTACAACCTTTTCTGCTTGAAGTCATCCAGGGGGTTCCCAGTCCTCGTGGATAAAGACCTCAATCTCCCACTTGGTCTCCTAGCCCTCCCTGATCTGCCGCCTCCACCTCCAGCCTCTCACCTGCCCTGTCCTCATGTAAACTTGAACACACATTTTCACTCAAGTTTAATCACCTCCCCAGGGAAGCCTTCCCTCACCCCTGCATTCCTTCATGCTTGCAGAGGGGAGTCCCAGGCCGGGCCAGTCACAGAGTGGCTCTCCAGGCTCCCCTGGCCCAGAGTCCTTTCTAGCTCTTTCAACCACCCGGAGTCACTGTCATGACCTTTTACAAAAGCACAGGCTTGTGTAGCCCCAGTGGCTTTCCAGCTGGCCCTCTGGAAAGCCCTCCTCTCTGACCTCCAGACCACTTTATGGAAAGTTCATGCTCCTCACTCGGGCCCCCCGAGGAAGTTGGAAGCCACACCTGGGTCCCACTGGGCCCACGTCAGGGGGAAGTGAGGGTGCGCAGGCAGTGTAGACGCGGAGCCTTCCCCGGCCTTACGGCCTGACCCAACCTCCGCCGGCCTCGTCCACCTCCCAGGGCTCGTGTGTGCCCCCACCCCATCCAGTCGGGGGTTGGTGTGTGGGTGATTAGTCCACGTTCCCCATCATCCAGCCCTACCCTGCCTGTCCAGAGCCTTCCAGAGCCTTCTATCACCACATCCTTCTCACCACCGCCCCAGGATTCTTGCGTCGAGTTTAAGCCGCTGGTGAGCCCCAGCCGGAAGCGCCTGTGCCCCCCTTCCCCGCCTCCCCTGCCCACACGCCTCTACCCCTCCTGATTTCCCCGCCACCTTCCCTGCTCCATGAACGTGCCATGGGCCAGCTCCTTCCGGAATTCCCTACCATGGTTTAAGATGACGGGATAGAAAGACCGATACATAAATGCACGGATACTCCTTCCCCTCTAATTAGACTGAGTGTCCTGGGGCAAGGGTCACATCTCCACGTTCGTTGCGTCCCGACCCGACCTCCAATTAGCAGCAGGAAGAAGCGGTGACGGCGCCCACCTTGACCTTGTGCAGCTGACCTGTTGCAGGCGCGGGCCTCGCGCTGATCAGAGCGCCAGGCCGACCGCTCACCCTCGCACACCCTGCGGCACCCCGCGCCCGTGTGCGTGGCGGGCAGCCTTGGGGTTCCCTCCCGCGGTCGCACAGGCCTGGCCCTTCCCCGCCAGCTTGTCACGCTGTTCCTCCTGCCGAGTGTGGCCTGGGCCTGGGAAGGCAGCACCCTTACATGAAAACCGAATTCTCATGAAAAGACCCTAAAACAGGGAAATGAGCTTACTTCCTGCATCATTCCTGTAACCGCCCTCAACGCCATCTGTAATATTTACGTTTGTATCTGGTTTTCTGTCTCCCTCCCCACTCCCCAGCACGGAAGCGCCGTGGAAGCTGGGCCCGGGCGGGTCTACACGGCTGGCGAGAATGAGCAGCATGCGTCGTGGGCGCGGGCCGCCTCCGTGCTCTGGCGGGCCAGCGTGCTGGGTTAGGAGAGACCGCAGGGCCCCGCTGTGTGTGCTTAGACCCTTCTGAAGGAAGCTCCTTCGGGCAGAGACGCACACCTGCCCCTGGACCGCCCAGAGCTGCTCTGGCCTCCAGAGCTTCCCGGGCCCACGGCCGCCCGGGACTGGTCAGCCGAGGGTCGCGTTGAGAGAGGACTTGGCTGCCTTGACCCAGACTGGCAGCCACCAGCCCGCCAGCCCGGGATCCAAGACCAAGCGCGTCCTCTCCGCCACAGCCTGCAGGAATCGACCGGGAGGGGAAAAGGCATGGACCACACTTGGGCCCACGCTTTGAAACGCTGGTGGTTTCCTCTCGGGCCATATGTCCTGAGATGCCAACAGTAAAGGTTTCATTCTTGACAGAGGAAGTCACCGTACTGCCCCGAGCTCCACGGCGCCATCCCTGACACAGCGGCCTTGAGTGGAGTGACCACTGCAGCTGCGGCCCTGGAGTTGGGGGCCAGCAGTAGCGGGGTGGCCTCTCGTGCAGCCCCAGGGGCTCCGCCTATGGGTGGCCTCCCAGGGCTGGCGGATCTATGGTCGCAGCCCTCAAGCCCTTGGACAATTGCTTGAGGGACCTGCCAAGGGCTGGACTCGGCTCAGCAGTCGTGGCAACTGTCACACGCCATGTGCCCGAACCGATCTCGTTTCCAAGTCCCTCTCCCTTTTCGTGCCCCGCGTCATTTCCAAGTTGTCTTTCCTCTGATCGAGTGGTTCTCTCTCTTGGCTGTAGATTGGAACCACGTGGGAGTTTACGAATGATGGACACCCGGGCCCCACCCTGGCAAATTTGACGGAACTGGCCTGGGGCACGGCAGGGGCAACGGGATTTTTAAAAGCTCCCTGGGTGACTCCAATGTGCAGCCAGTCTCCAGGGCTACGGCCCACAGCCATCCTACACGCAGCTGCCGCAGTCATCTCCCCAAACACAGCCAAGACCTTCCGGCTCTGCAGCCCAGGCCTCCTCAACTGACGCCCCCATCTGTCAGGGCTAAATTGTGCCCCCCAATATTCATATGTCAAAGCCTCAATCCCCCAGTACATCAGGATGTGACTTTATTTGTCGATAAGCTCTTTAAAGGGTATGAAGTTAACTTGAGGCTGTTAGGGTGGGCCCTCATCCAATCTCCACTCTGGTGTCCTCATCAGAAGAGGAAATTGGGACGCATGAAGGGACACCAGAGATTTGCACACACACAGGGAAGACCACAGGAGGACACAGCAGGAAGACACCATGTGCCAGCCAAGCAGAGGGGCCTCGGGAGGAACCAGCCCGGCCGCTGCCCTCATGTGGGACTTCCTGTCTTTAGAGCTGTGACAAAAGGCAGTTGCTGGAACTGTGCCTCAGTTTCTCCATCTGTTCAATGGAGGATGAGCAATAGCTCCTGCCGGGGATCCCGGCGAGGATTGGCACGTGCGCGGCGCCCGGCTTCCATGTTAACACGCGTGGTTCAACATCAGCCCAGTGTCGGCTTCCGACTCCCCACCTGCTCCCGGGGCACCAGGTGCCCACTCTGCCCCCGTTTGCTCCAGCTCTTCCCTCTGACCCCCTGGCTTCTAGCCACCCACCTGGCGCTGCCTGCCGAAGTCCAAATTCCTCCCCCTCTGCCAGGCGGTCCCAGACCCCTCTCGTCGAGGCTCGGAGTCCAACGCAATTGTGCTTGTGCTCCTACTGCAACACCTCGATCCGCCCTGGTCCCCAAAGGACTGGTCTCCAGAGCTGCTAAGGAGACCCAGAATGCCGCAGGGGAGGCCAGGCGGGAAGCAAGAGCTCAGGGAGGAGGAAAACTCAGGGTGGGGACGGAGAGGGGCTGGAAGGAGCTGCAGAATTCACACCACGGGGACGTCACGCCGTGCCAGGAATTCCAGTTGCAAGGCCATGAATGTCAGTGCCCTTTCATTCCCCCAACTTGCATATTTATGGAAAACTAGGAGATGATTTATCCTTGAGAGGAATTGGATTTTCACCCCTTCTCAACAGCCATTAAACTGCCTGGCAGCCCACGCGGACTGCATTCCCCTTCTTGGGAAAAAAACGAGGCTTATTTGGAACCCACGTTGGCATTTTAAGCTCCTGGGTGACGACTGAGTGGAGGCGCCCGAGGGACCCGGCTACAAGTGGCACGATGGGTCTCCAGGCCAGGCCGGAGGGGGACGTCTGGGCTCCGCCGGACCCACTGGGGTCTCGGTGCCATGGGGCGGCATCCCCTGCCCCTCACCTCCGTGCCCACGGGCGTCTCCAGACTCCCATAAAAGTCGCATCTTAAGGATCTACAACTCGGAGGCCTCAAGGACTGATGACAGCTTGCAGCGATGTCCTTTACTAGGTGCCTGCAACTCGGCAAGGCTCAGGGTCGGCCTGGGCCTCCCGAGCCATGGGCAGGCGGCAGGACAAGGACCCAGCCTGCCCTGCTCCTCCCCGAAGCCCGGGGAGCCGCAGGTTCACCGCCCGGAGAGCGCTGGGGTTTCAGGCATCCGCTGCAGGGTGGAGGGACGTGGTGCCAGACCACAGAACTTTCTTCACGTCACACCCACATGGGCGTCATCTGCTATTCCTACACAGCAGGCCACCCCACGCTACGGCTCTGCCCGGGATGTTGCAGAGAACTCAGTGGGATTCATTTTCCCAGGAGAATCCAGCGAGCGCAGTGAGGGCTCCCCTGGCGGAGAGATAGGGAGGTTGAGGGAAGCCTGCAGTGTAGACGAGACCTCCACAAGCCCAAGTAGCATATGTCCTGCCGACCGGGCTCCATTCGGCCGGAGGATTTAGGCTGAGTGTCCCCAGAGACATCGGCATATCCTTTCCCTTAAAAGTGAAAAGCCATCGCTGAACTTCCATGCTGCCCTCTCCCCTGGGCCCTCGGCATTTTGTCTCTGAGCTCTGGTTCCCGCATCATGACCCCTGTCATCTGGCCCCTTCCTCCTTCCCACCTGCTCTCCCGCGGCGTCTCTGTTTACCTGGCACCTGGGCGAACGTGCTGGCCTCGGCCTTCCAGTCCACGTGGACACCCAGCCCCAGGGGGGGCCCTCAATGAAGCCTCCCCCCCCCCAGCACGCACAGCATCTCGCTCTCTGAGGCCCTGCCACCCCCATCAGCTCTGCCCGTCTTTAATGCTTGCTATGTTCATTTCAATGTTCCCTGAGGACAAGGACAGTGTCTTGCTTATTTCTGTGTCTCTTGGACTTCACAGGAGCTTAATAAATATTTATTGACCAACTTATTGTATATTTTGGCCCTTCCAGAACAGGAACGAGGCCTGTTTATTTGCTCTGCTCAGCGGGCCGCTTGCCGTGGGGCTGGTTTGGTTTCCAAAGCTGCGCTCCTCGCTGGGAGAGGCGGAGTGCTCCACGGTTGAAGGGGCGGGATGCACTTTCTACCCGAAACGCTCTGTAGCCTTTGACGTTTTACGAGAAGCCTGTGTTCATGTATTACTTTGTAATAAAACACATTGTTGAAATTATACTGTGCATATGTCTATCAGTGGAATGGAACAAGATGACCTTTTCGGAGTAAGATTTTCCCCCCATACTTTTCTCCAGCGCCCCCGACTCCAGTCCTTCCAGGGGGCTTCACGGCTCTCTCCGTTCCGTAAACGTGTCTAACTATGCAAAATTATAAGGGACGGCACACAGGTCAGGAATTCGATGTGGGCTGCATAGGGGGATCATTTTTAACCGCCTGGGGTGACTTGCAATATTATTTCAGCTGCGAGTGGATTTTGGTTTTGAGAATCCTTTCATCACACCGAGATGTTCGTGGAGAATCATGCGCTGTGCTTTCTCCTCCCGTTTTGCGCTGGGAAAGGAGGCCAGCAAACCCTGTTTGTCCTTGTACCCAAAGGAGAGAGGGGCCCCATGACCTCCACCCCTAAAGAAAACTCTTTCAGTTGAAATGTCTTTTCCATGTACCCCGCCTTGAATCATGGAGGTTTTAAGCTCTCTTGTTTTTCTAAATATTAAAATTTCAAAGGAAGGATATTTTTTGAGTTCAAAGTGCCTATTTCAAGTCTTTAATGGTTCTCTCGGTCTGGCATGCACCAGCAAGCATTTTTAAAACGGCATCCATCCCGAGGGACAGTTTAGTGGCTGAGAAGACCACTCCAAGCCAACACTGGTTGGCACATAACGCAGGGGCGAGTATCCCCACGAAACCTTTACCTTTCATTGTGTTCTGGAGGGGTCATTGGGGCCATCCCCCCGTCTCCGGGCAGGCTGATGGGTGGACCTGCGTGCGGTGGAATTTGTTGGGGCAAGCAGCCCAGACTCGCTCAGCGTCTCCCCGCCTCCTCTCGGCTCCGTCAGCTCTGCCATGGGCCCTGCGTGGCGTCTGGGCCTGAGGCCAGGGCTGCCCGGAGCAGGAGGTCACGCCGCAGCCCTCCAACCTGTCCCAAGCTGGCCCCAGGCTCCTGGGATTCGCAGGCCAATGGCCCAAATTTACCTGAAACCTTCTGCTGTTTGTTGCTCCGGCTTGGAGCTTATCACAACTTGCACTGGGTAAAACTTGAAGCCTCAGGAGAACTTCTGAGATCCAAAGCAAGCCAGCCATCTTTCCCCATAGGTCCTTGTTTCCATTGCTCCGCTGTTCTAAGTGTGTCTTCTGGTCCCCCTGGTCACTGACACCTCCTTGCTGCAGAGCATAATCTCGGTCTGGTTGTCAGTTTCAAGTAGTGTCCCTGTTTCTCAACAGGGGGCTACTGTAATGGCACTTGGGGTGGGCACTTGTCTGTCCTGTATACTGCAGGTCATTTAAGAGTCGTGGTCCAGCCCTCCAGACTCTAGCAGTCATCTCATCATTGGGAAGACCAAGAGTGCACCCATTCCCAGCCCTGGGGGGGGGGACATCAGTGTCACCCACAGCTGAGGACCACTGAACCCTGAGGTCCTTAGCTGTCCTCTGGGAGGCAGGCGTCTCTCCTCATCTGTCCTGAGTCCCCAGCCTAGCTAGTGATAGACTCCTGGTAGGAAATCTGTAAATATTTATCAAATGAATGAATGAGATCCATGAACAGGCTTCAAGAGGGCCTGCGAACCTTGTAAAATTGTGTGCTAAATGAGTGTGTATGTTGTGGGTGTTGTACACGTGCGCTTACTGGAGCAAGAACCCACAGCGTCCATCAGATTCTGCAAGGGAATTGCAGGACATTCTCAAAGGGACCTTCCAAAGACTGATCCAACCAGCATCCACTATAAACCTGATTTTTTGTGTCACTATAGACGTGCACAGTGTATGGCGACTTTCAGAACTACTGCCGTGTGCCAGTATTCTAGTGTCCCTGAAGCAGGGAATGTCCTGACTACTGCAGAGGCGACACCCAAGTCCCATCAAGCCAGGGCTGCATGTGGCCCTCTGACAAGAAATGGCCTGAGTCCTGGGCTCTTGGACTCATTTGCAGGAGAGTGGGGTAAAAGTAGGGCAGGGACAGGATATGCCCGTTTCCTGGGTGACTTTCCTAATAAAAGTCAAAGAACTCGGTGACGTCACTCAGCTTCCCGCAAACCTGAGCTCACATGGCTGCGCTGCAGAAGTGGGCTAAGCCGAATGAATGAGTCACGGTGGCTTGCTTCCTTCCTGAGAGTTCGTTGTTGATGCAGCTGTTTTCATAAATGACAACCACCACCCTTAGGCAGGAAGAACAGCTGGGCCAAACTGGTGGCTGGGCAGGACGCCCAAGCTCAGAAGCGCCCAAGGACCTGCACGGAGGTTGGAGCTCACCTTGCGCCCCGTGCAATTCCAGCCCCGCAGCACGGGAGCGGCTCTGAGTGAGGTCTAGGACGGAAGGGCGTGGAGGGTGTTCATATAATGACGGCTTGTTCCCACTGCTTCCCGGCATTCTTCTGCCTGTCCTGGGATGTTCCTGTCCCAGCAAGAGAAGCTATAGCATCCAGAAGGGGCACTTGGCCAGGAGAGGGGACGGGCTGGAAGCACCCCAGCCCTAAGTTAATCTCTGCAACAGCGAAGCATTTGCTGAGAAGTCTATGATATCATTCGCCCCAGAGGGATCGTTCTATTTGCAGAAGCTTCCAGAGCAGTAGACCAGACCAGTCATGAGCCCAGGTGACTCCCGTGGGGGAAGACGGAAACTTTGCGGAAGACCTGGTGGTCCAGAGCAGGCTTCTCAAACTCCAGCGTGCCTAAAAAGTCACCTGGAGAGCTTGCTACATCCCTGAGCCAATCCAGCAGGGGCGGGCAATGCACGCTAGCAGGCCCCCAGGCCATGGCGGTGCAGCTGCTGGGCACAGGGACCACCCTGAGAGCCGCTGGTCCCGGGCAGGGTTCCCGCACTGTGCTCCATCGCGCCCCCTTGTGGGCAGTAGAGGGACTGAGAAGAGGAAGGGAAGGGGACCCAGCTGGCGCCTCCCAAGGTATCTTACAGGTCTGGCTTCTGTGATTAAATAAAGAACTCTGATAAAAAGAATAGGTGGGCCCAGGCCTGCCCGTGGGGTGCTCTGGAGAACCGACCCTCCCCACCCCTCCTTCCACTGTGCCTGGGGCGGGGGCCGCCTCTCCCGACAACCTGGACATACTAGCCTAGGTGAGCCCACCTCCCGTGCAGGTGCCGCTTCAGGGCAGCAGAGTGGCCCTTGCCCTCAGACGGTGCCGGCCTCTGCGGTGGCCTCGTGCTGGGCCGTCCGCAGCTGGAGGGGCCTCCCCGTCTGCCTGTTCCTCCCCCGTGACGAGGGCGGGCGTGGCCTTGTCCCGCGCAGTTTCTCCAGCACTGTGCATCCATCCTGGGTCTGCCTGGTCCCCAGGGCCACCAGGAGCCTCCGCACAGACACCTCACCCTCCACAAGCCGGCCCCAGGAAAGTAGCCCCTCGTCTCTGGGGGCCCGGGGCCCGCAGCAGTGTCCAGGGTAGAGCACGGCCTCTGGGGTCAGGCTCGGGGGTCGGCCCGTGTCTACACCACCACTGAGCTGAGACACCTGGGGTGAGTCCACCTCTCTAGGCCTCAGTTTCCTCGTCTGTAAAGTGGGGATAGTTCTAGTATAACACGTGAGCATGAAACGCAGTCGACCACCTGGCGTGGTGTGAGCCCTCAGGACGTGTCGGCCGATTGCTGCAAAGTCTGTTCTCAACATTATTTTAGTGTCTTTGATAAAGCAGGAGTGTTCTGCCTGTGTTCATGTCACAAACCAGGTGGCTTCGGGCGATAGGAATTGATCGTCACACAGTTCTGGGGGTCAGAAGTCCACAGTGGAGGTGTTGGCAGGGCCACACTCCCTCCAAAGGCTCCAGGGGAGCGTCTGTTCCGCCCCCTCTGGCTCCTGGTGTCACCGGCAGTCCCTGCTGTGCCCCGGCTGGTGGACGCCCCTGCCTGTGTGTCTCTGTGTCCCCTTCTCAGAGGGACACCTGTCCTGTCGGATTGGGGCCCCACCGTAATGGAGTCTGACTTTATCTTACCTGAAAAGACCCCACTTCCAAATAAGGTCACATTCACAGGTACTGAGGGTTAGGCCTTCCACATGTCTTGCTTGTGTCTTCGGGACACAATTCGACCCAAGACCGTGCTGGCCCGGAGCAAGGACACAGGGCCCAGCAGCCATAAGGATCTGGGTGTCCAGACTTGTCCTGAATTGTCCCAAACGCTTGTGTTTTCCAGGGTGTTCAGACTTGCACCTCTTGGATATGTTGACCCCAACTGAGAGAAAGAGACAAGGATACATCCACGAACTCATCGTCACCGAGGAGAACTACGTGAACGACCTGCAGCTGGTCACAGAGGTAATGGCAACTCGGGGTGGTGTGTATAGGGGTGGTGACAGCAGGGCTGGGCAGGGGGAGGGGCTCGGGCCAGGAGGCCATACCCTGATTGCCACGTGTGGGAGCAACTGCCCGGCAGAGCACGCAGGACATCTGACCCCAGGGAAGATGGTCAAATTCCCATGTGTGGCCAACTCTGAGTGACTACCCTGGGGGACAGAGGTCACTCATGCCAAGGGGCACATGAGTCCCCAAGGATGGATGGAGACGTGTGGGCTGTGAACTGGGAGTCTAGGCTCTGGTCAGAGGAAGCTGCAGCTCAGCCGCCAGCACGCTGATGCCATGGTGCCAGGCCGGCCTCTCGCTGGCCCTCAGCGTTGGCGTCCAAACGTGGAGCCATCTGGCTGGCGGCTCAGGTTATTCCCAGTGCTACATATTACCCCTGAGAAAAAGCCGTCTCTGAGGATGAAGACGTTTCCTTCCGGGTCCCCATGAAACCCCCTGGCCTGGGGCGATGCCGCATCTTATCTGTCCTCCCAGGTAGACACTGCAGGGCCTGGCCGCCTGTCTGGCAGGATGGGAGTGCCGAGCTTTGCGCTCCTGCTTCGCAGTGGCGAGCCTCTTTGCCCGTCTACACGGGAAGCTGCTGTATTAGGAAGATTCACAGAGCCGGAGCTGAGGGCCACCCTACAGTTTGCAAAGTGCTGTAGTAGTCTGGAAACCACCACCACTATGACCACACCAGGCAGTTGTGAAACCATCTCGTCTGGTCGTCTTAACGTCCAGGAGACTGGAGGGGCCTCCCGTTCTGGAGGAGGACAGAGGGGTTGCTGGCCCACAGGACTGCCGTCAATACACAGGAAGCGTTGGTGCAAATTAAAAAAAGGTGCCCTTTTCTCAAGACATTTGACTATTATTAAATATACAGGTTTGGATGTCTAGGATGTGAGCCCTCAGACATGGCACTTTTGTGCAGTGCACAAAACATACAACCGTATGTGGTTGCTCTGGTACATGCCAGATTCAACATCGGCCTAAGGACTCATGTGGAATAGGACTGCCAGAGACCAGCCACAGCCCAGCCAAGTTTGTTTCAAAGATAGGCTGTCCCCATCCCCGAAGAATCTTCAGAAGAGCCTCTTGCCTCCCATCCCCTGGGTTCCCCCGAGGTCTGTGATTTACCATGATTTGCACCCCCCGACACACACAGCTTGGGAGGGGCTCATTTATTCAGTAGAGCCCAGGAAAGGGCAGCACACAAAGGCCCCTTGCAATGGGCCTGCAGGTGCCGGCCCTGTCCAGGCCCAGCCCAGGAGGCTGTGCACAGGGCCCTGAAGTCAGTCACTAACAAGCAGTGACTGACTTGAGGCTTGTCCTGACTGAGGCTTGTCCTGCGGCTGACGCTGGGACAGGGACTGCCCCCACCCCGTGCGTCTTCACGCCCCACTTCCCATGCGGAGCCTGTCTCCTCCCAGCGGGCAGGTGACCCTCGGCGCTGGTCTCCTGCTTCCTACTGTCCCCCGGAGAATGCCGCCGTCCCGCCGTCCCTGTGGGAGCAGGGCCCCCCCATCCCACGCCCCCAGCAGGTGGCTTCACTGTCTGCTTCTGAACCGCTTCGTTTTCTGCACCTGTAGATCTTTCAGAAACCCCTGATGGAGTCTGAGCTGCTGACAGAGAAAGAGGTTGCTATGATTTTTGTCAACTGGAAGGAGCTGATTATGTGTAATATCAAACTTCTGAAGTAAGCCTCTCTTCTCCTCTGACCCCCGCCTCTCCCGCCCCTGCGTGTGTCGCCTGTGCCGTGCCTGCTGCCCTGCGCGCCCTGCCTGCGCTGCCCACTGCACTCGCCAGCACCTTAGTGCCCTCACACTTGCCGAAACACGCCCCAATCTGTCACCGTGGGGACAGAGTCGCGAGGCCTCCGCTTCCCGATTTCCCTGGGGTTCCAGAATTCCCAGGCCTGGGCCCTCTCTGGCTCCTGCTTGCCGGCCGCTCGCTTCCCCCCTTCCCCGAGACCCGGAATCCCAGGGGACAGGTTGGTCTTTGAGCCGTGCTGGAAAAGCGTGGGGCTGTTCCCGGCCGCCTCAGCAGCGCCCTCCCCGGGTGGCTCCGAGGCGTGGCCTGGGGCCGCCATGTCTCCCTCCAGCTTTAGCTGGCAGAGACGGCTGCAGCGCCAGGAGCCCAGAGACCTGGCTTTGGATTCCGACTCACTGCCCTGCCTCTTTGAGCCTCAGTTTCCCCACCTGCAAAATGAGAGGCTTGGGTTAGACCATCACAGGGGCCCCTTCCAATTCTAAAAAGAAAAAAAAAAAAATCAAAGCCCAACATCTGTACCCACCAGGCTGTCATTAATAACATCGCTTGCTAGGCCAGCGGATGCAGCCTCAGCGTGCAGGGCCTGTGACACGCCCGGCTGGGCGGGAGGGACGCCCCATCTTTGCCTCTGTCCCCGATCCCTACGGTCACCACTGGGGAGCCGCTACTTCCCAAGTGTGGTCCCTCAATATCCACTGAGTTCAGGCCCCGCTTCCTGGGCTGTGTGTTCAGATGTGGATGAGGGAGGGAGGGAGGAGACAGAGATGGAGAGAGGTGGATGTGAGTCACTCAGTCTGTGCTCAGGAGACAGATAATCAGAGGCGACCCAGGTGGGTGCTGGGACAAAGTCTTTCCCCTGCCCTGGGGGAGGCTGCGGTCAGGCTCTCGGGCTCACACCTGCCGTGGCCTTCTGGCCGTGTGACTTTGGGCGGTTCCCGTGTGGTCCCCGGGCCTCCGTGACCTCGTCTGTAAGGTGGGGCTGTTGTCAGCCACCTTCAGACGACAGATGCCTGGCACACAGCGAGGGCTGGGCTGGGTGGCGGGGACTCCCGTGGGAGACTCTGAGCACCCAGCCTTGCCTCGGGAGCAGCTGCCCTGTCACCTGGGGGAAGGGGGTCATTAATCCCTGAACCTACAAGTGCTAAACCTAAAGCGTTGAAGCCAGGTTGCTTTAAAATAGACACAAAGGCTTTCTGTTGAAAATACATGCCTATAGAAAGAAATTAATTGGCTAAAAAGAAAATAAAAAAAAAAAAGAAAATACATGCCTAAATGGAAAGCTCTCTCCCAGGGCAGCTGTCAGTGGGGGTGGGCGGTGTGTGTCACCTCCCAGTGTCCCTTAGAGGGGCTGCTCCTTCCCGCCAGGGTCGGCCTGTGAGGAACTGTGGGCTGGTAGTGGAGCCTTTCCCACTTTTAGCCCTGGGGGGGAAGAAGCAGCCCCTTTCTTGAGCTCCGCTGGGGCCGGGCCTGCAGGCTGCTTCCTCCTGTTAGCTCCGACTTGCTCCCCGGCCCCGGAGCAGGAATCGAGAGCACTGTTACAGCTGGGAAAGCTCAGAGAGGTTGAGTGACTTGCCAGAAGCCACACAGTAGAGGGCTGCTCTGTGAAGGTTGCCTGACGTCCCTGAACTGTGGTTCCACCCAGTCCTGCTCCCACGGAAAGAACATGGAACCAGGAGTCTGACGTCCCAAGTTTTTGTCTGGCACTTTCTAGCTTGTTTGGGGCAATTAGCTTGGGCAGGGAGCTCTCCGACCCCTTGTTTTAGTGAGATTGCAGGCAGCGTACCTGGCCTACACAGGGGCAGTCCCAGGAGCAAGGTGATCAGGTGGGTGACTGGCACACTGTCAATCACAGTATAAATGTGCACGCCCGTCACTGGCCTCCCCCGACCCCAGGGCCCTGCCCTCCACCCCTGTGCCTCTGATTACCTGGTTAGGGCTGGTTAGCTGGTTAGGGCTAACTCGCTAATGTTTTCATCTTCCAGACAAAATATTGGTAATGCAACAGGAGCCTTCTGGGGACCTCATTTCTTTTTCTTTTTTTAACACTATATTATGAAAAATGTGAAACATACAGAAAACTTGAAAGAATTACACAGTGAACACCCACATCATAAATCGGACAAGGAACGTCTTACTAAGTTTGCTTGGCCACATATACATAATTCTTCATGCAAAGGCAGAACTCCGATGATGGAGAGCTTTGTGGGCTCCTGGCAGCTGGAAGAGGGAGACACTGGGATAAAGAGAATTGAAGGGAGCGATCCGTGGAACCCCGCCAGTGAGCAGCCACGTATCTGCTACTCCTGATCCAAGGATAAGGACACACCCCCGGTATTTGGGGGCAAAAGCATAGGAGTTATCAAACAAATACATAAATAAAAAGAAAATAAACAATGGCCAACCGGGGCTGGGCTCAGCAGCTCATGCCTGTAATCCTAGCACTCTGGGAGGCTGAGGTGGGAGGATTGCTTGAGGTCAGGAGTTCAAGACCAGCCTGGACAACAGGGAGACCCCCTCTCTACTAAAAATAGGAGAATTATCTGGACGTAGTGGTGTGCACCTGTAGTCCCAGCTACTCGGGAGGCTGAGGCAGGACAATCGCTTGAGCCCAGGAGTTCGAGGCTGCAGTGAGTTATGATGATGCCACTACACTCTAGCCTGGGTGGCAGAGTGAAACCCTGTCTCAAAATAAATAAATAAATAAATGGCCAACTGGGACCCAGGGACTTCCTCTTCATGATACCTGCTGGGAGTTAGAACAAATGGTTGGCTCTCTTTCTAGGAGGCTGAGAGCTGAGACATGTGCCTTTCGTAGGTAGGGTGGGGCAGAAAGATCTAGAACCTTTTTATGTCCAGAGCCCAGGTGCAGGCCACTTGGGGCAGCTGTCAGAAGTGATAGCAGAGGTGACGTGGGTGGCCAACCCTGGTATCAGGAACTGTTTCTTTTATCAAGATCCTTTCCTATCCCCTTGCTGGAAAGAAAAACATGAAAGAGCTTCTATTTAGAAAAAAATG
This sequence comes from Microcebus murinus, assembly GCF_040939455.1. NCBI lineage: Eukaryota > Metazoa > Chordata > Mammalia > Primates > Cheirogaleidae > Microcebus > Microcebus murinus. Next base: position 10,593,258 of record NC_134104.1, on the reverse strand, counting down.
TTTTTCTTAAATATAAAGTATTTGACTCACCTTCCTTTTCACTTAAAAAGAATGGACACCATTTTGCTTAGGCAGAAAACAAAATAAAAATAAAAAGTAAAAGTATATCTTGGGTGGTAAAGGCAGAACAGGGAGAAAGAAGAAAACACAAACCTGTGGGTTGGGAGAAAGAGAAGTGGGAAGAAGACAGACCATCGGCGGAGGAGAGGACAGTGGGGAGGGGAGCGGGGACTGTGACCCAGGGAAGCAGAGACAGACGTGAGGGCGCCGTGGCGGTGCGGGAGCAGGGCAGCTGCTTCTGGGAAGACGGGCGGGTGCCCAGAGCAGCTCAGGGTAGGGAGGTGTGGCAGGGGCCCTGGGCTTGAGGTCCAAACTGCAGGCTCCGGAGTCAGATCTGGGTTCAAAGGCCACCTTTGTCACCTGTTAGCTGTGGGACTTTGACCAAGTCACTCAATTTCTGTGTGCCTCGGTTTCCCCAACAGGAAATGGGCTAGTAAGTTTATATATATGTAAATAAGTGTACATACATATATAAAGACTCATAAGAAGCATTAATAAATGCCAGCATCATGACTGTGCACTTGGCCTCAGACTTCAGAGGCTTAGAGACACTCGTGCATTCAGCAAACGCTGAGCCCTTTTTGAAAGGTTCTTTAGCTGAGCCATTTCCCCTTGCAATTCAAGGCCTCTGGTCTGTAAACCTTCCTGTGAGATTGCAAAGCGGCTCACCCAGGGGCCGGTACTCCCAGGGCAGTGGCTGCAACAACAGAGTCACGTGACCCATAGGCTTGGTAATACGCTCAGTGTGGCCTGTGCAGCGGAACAGCCCGGAAGGGGACCTGCCATGGAACCAAATAGGTCCATAGTCAGTCACCCTTGATTTCAGGCCTGCCTGCTGGCGGGCAACGCCAGGTTGCAAATGTGCCCTCCAGAACCCAGAACTGGTTTAACTTCCGCCAGACAATGACTGTCCACATATGTGTCTTTCTTCTTTTCCTTTTTCCTTGTCTTCCTGTCATTTAAAAAAAGGGAGGAGGATGAAATACTTTTATCCTCTTGCAAAAAAAAAAAAAAAAAAATGCTCCTCGTAGGAAAATGATGGAATGATAGAATTTCTTCTTGTTTCTAGCCATGGCAAATTTGTAACATGGTTGGTCAGGGCTCTCATCCCCCCAAATTGTTGGTGGTGTTACCCTGGAGCAAATTTCTGCAGGTTGGGGGATATTCCGCACCAGCCTGTCACTGGGCAGAGACTCTGGGCGGTGCTGAGGACGCCCAGCCACCATGTCTCACACCCAGGCGGCCCGAGCTGGCCTCCCCAACGAGGGCAGCCACTTGAGGTGGAATCACTGATTGCTCAGACCACATAATTTATTGTCCCTGGGACTCCTCTTCTTGGCTTGCTGGGTCCAAGGAATTTTACGTTAGCCAAAAATGTGGGAGAAAGCAAAGAAAGTGATCTGAAGTTTTTAAAGCTTAGTACTAATATCACAGAGCCTCTTTGGAATTACATAGTCCAGTGCATATTCCCCACCATGATCATGAAAGCAGCCATGGGAACTCCTAGGGACAGCTTCCCAGTCTATGTGAAAATCATGCACCATCCCATTGTGTTCCATTCATCCATCCATCCGTTCATCCACCTGGGAAACTAACTGGGGTAGCTGAGCACACTCATGGCCTCATACGCTGTGGCCCTGCCCGTGTAGTACGCTGCCATCCTTCACGTGTAGCAGTTGAGGCCATGCCCTTCTCCCAGATGCTGGTGTTGGGAGTTCACACTGTAGAGTTGGAAGAACGCAGGCACTCGGTCCAGGCTGCTGCAGCCCTGAGCACTCACACTGCAGATGGACCCCGGAACAGACAGTTCCCAGTCCCAAGCACACCTCTTCCTGGCTTCCAGGGTATAAATCGTTTGGGTTCATTGACCCATTATCATAGTAATAGACTCTCCCTTTTCAGAACCCCTCTTAATCTAGTCAACTTCAAATCAGCCACAGGCAATGAAGCAGTGAACCACAGAGAGCGTCAACAGTCATTCATACCTGGCTCTTGGTGGACGTAAAGGATGGCGGTTGATTTGCCATCTTAACTGTGTTCTGTTTAGCCTGAAGAACAGCCTCCTTGTCCTCTGGCGGGAAAGCAGCTCCCCTTGGGGGACAGTGACCCCAGAAATAGGCTCAGTCCCTGAGCCTCGCCAGCCTGGGGCCTTCCCCACAGATAATCTGTGAAGTGAGGCATCAACACAGGGATCCCGTCTGAGTCAAAGAAAGGATCCCATATTTTACCACAAGAAAAAAAAATGGCGGCCAACAGCCGCACTGCCAAAAAACGCCCTAGCGACACCTCTCTGTAGCACTAGACCCGTTTCTTCCTCCGCTCCTCGTCTTCCCGAATAGATCTTCAGTGGCCCTCGGGTCTGTGCCCCTCACGCGCGCTCTGTTTCCGTGCGACCTAGCAGCGTGCCGTGGCGCTGTCAGACAGGCGGCGCGAAGGCGGGCTCACTCCCGTGTTTCCGTGCAGAGCGCTGAGGGTCCGCAAGAAGATGTCCGGGGAGAAGATGCCCGTGAAGATGATCGGGGACATCCTGAGCGCCCAGCTGCCGCACATGCAGCCCTACATCCGCTTCTGCAGCTGCCAGCTCAACGGGGCCGCCCTGATCCAGCAGAAGACGGACGAGGCCCCTGACTTCAAGGAGTTTGTCAAGGTAAGGAGCCCAGGCCCTGCGGACACCCTGCCCCAGAGTGGCCACCTCCGGGCAGCTGGGCGTGCGTGTGAGGGGCCCACGCGAATCTCTGCAAGTGTGTCCGCACCGCAGGCCGGCAGGGCCAGAGGTCGTGGCTAACCCGCAGGGCCTGGCACTCACTGGCAGACGTAACCGCATGCTGTCCACAGCTGGGGCAGGTCACCAGAGGGGTGGGCTTGGAGAGGAGGGGCCAGCCCCGCACCTGGAAGCTTTGAAGTGTCTTTGAGGATCTGTTTTCCAGGTGTTAGTGGTGTTATTTGGACACGCGTCTGAATCTTTCATCTCCTTCGCCAGGCCCAGGCCGGTCTCAGGTTTCCTGTCCTGTTTAACCTCAGCACCCTCAGTCCTTTGCGGTCTTGGCCCTTTAACTGCAGAGGGAATGGCCCAGGGCCCGGGGGCCCCTTTGCTCCTCTCCCAATTGTCTCCGCTTGGTGGGTTCCAGCTCTAGGCAGCCCATGGGAGTCAGTGTGGGATGCCACACTGTCCACCAGGGACACTGGGGGAGGTGGTGCCAATGCTGCTGGAGCCTCCAGGCCCTGGGCCAGGGTGGGTCCCTACTGGCCACGCTGGGACATGACATTCAAACAGCCCCCACCTCTCCTGGACAGAAAAAAATAGGAAGAGAATAAAATAGCTTCTATTAAGCAGGAACATTTTGATGAATAAACAGTAAATTCATAGTAACAGGCATGTCTTTGGACTGCATGCATTTCGGGGGCATGCTTGGTGAATCGTCAAGGTCAGGTGTAAGTGTGATCTCTTTTGGTCACGGCCTCACATAAGCTTAGCGTTTCTCCGCATCGAAAGCTCAGATTTGCTGGTCAAGGAACGTGGCACTCTGAGGTCATTCTAAGGTGAGGAAGGCTGCACCTGGAACAGGTGCAGATCGGAGAGCAGGTGCTGGGTTGCTGGGTGCCACAGGTACCAGGGGCCCCATCATTGGATGCACTTGAACTTCAGGGAGGTGCTGACACCAGCCCTGGGCAGGGGCTCGTTGTCCCTCTCTGCCCCTGTCCTCTTCCCCTCTCCCTGCCTCAGGCTGGTGGGGGTGGCTCACCTTTTCCAGCTCTGGCATTTCTATTCTGGGATGGTGATGTCCATGACTGGGGCAGGTCCCAGGGCGCTGGGTGGAGGCAGCTGCTCATTTTTCAGGCATTAGACAGGACCAGAGCCTTCAAGAGCTGCGTCACCAGAGAAACCCTGTGACTAGTAGACAGGACTCACCTTTTTGGGGCAGATTCTTGTCCTCCAGAGGGTTGACAGAATGGGCAAACGTAGTGGGAGGAAAGAGGCAGGGAGCCGAGGGTGGGGACAACCCCTTGCTCCCTTCTCCCGGCCCTGCCCAGCACGCCACAGGCTCCACCTGGAACTAGACTGGGACGTTCAGCCCTGCCAGCATCGCTAGGACTTGGGGGAATTTTTCTTCTGACCATATAGACTTGTGACTTTCTTGTTCCTGGGAATGCTATAAAGTTTTTGCAGACGTCAGAACAAATACTCTCTGCAAAGCCAGAGTCTCATCTCTGTGAGCAAGGAAGCACTCGCCCCCCGGGAGGCGAGCCGGGTCCGGAGAGCAGGGCGCCCAGCCTGCACCTGGAACATTTCCTCCTGGACCGGGGCAACTAGGCAGGCTCTTCCAACCCCGGGCCCCTCAGCTGTGATCCGGATAAATGAGATAAATGACATTGGTGTTGATGTCACTGACTTGGGAATTTGCAGATTTTTAAAGTACGCTTAAAAAAAAAATCTCTTATTTCAGAGATTGGCAATGGACCCTCGGTGTAAAGGGATGCCACTCTCTAGTTTCATACTGAAGCCTATGCAACGGGTCACAAGATACCCACTGATCATTAAAAATGTAAGTACCCGCCTTGCCTTTTCAAGCAGAGGAATGCTTTGTCAGTGTCGGGGGGGCTGGGGTCCGGGGCATGTCCCCAGCCAGCACACCTGGTGGCTGTTGTGGAGAGAGCATGTGCCAACAGGATGTGGGGGGTGTCTGCTTGGTAACTCAGAAAGAAAAACGGGTTCATCCTGGAAAGAGCTACTAACGCACAGCCTTCAGTTGTGCGACCAAGTGGCTTCTGCCTTAGAAGTCAGAAAATGAGAGCTCAGTCCTCGATTCTTGTTTTTTTTTTTAAAGACAGGCACAGTGCCTCCATGCCTTGATTTCCCTAGCAGAAAAAAAGAGAAAGAAACACGATTCCTACCACCCGCCTTCAGAAGGCCATCGTGAGATACTCTGTGTCGATATTAGATGGTTGTTCTTCTCCTGTCACTTCAGGAAAGCCAATACCAAAAGAAAATAACAAAATTCGGGCACCAATGTCCCTTTCTGTAAAACAAGAGAGCAGACTTACGTGTGTTCTGAGCCTGTGATTACGAAACCGTAGGGCAAGCGGTTTCAGATTTGACTCCGTTGAGTGGAGGATGGTATTTAGAAACCCGTGTGTGGGCACTGGTGTGCTCGTTGCTACTGGGGTGATTCTGCCCTTTGGCTTCTCAGGAGCAGAGCCAGGAAATATCTGTATGTCTATTCATATATACATATTTACACATGCATAGGTATATACACATATATTTGTATCTATTTCTAGATCAGCCTATCCCGCATATTTTTTTTGTTTGTTTGTTTTTTTTGAGACAGAGTCTCGCTTTGTTGCCTAGGCTAGAGTGAGTGCCCTGGCGTCAGCCTAGCTCACAGCAACCTCAAACCCCTGGGCTCATTCAATCCTTCTGCCTCAGCCTCCCAAGTAGCTGGGACTACAGGCATGCGCCACCATGCCCGGCTAATTTTTTCTATATATATTAGTTGGCCAATTAATTTCTTTCTATTTATAGTAGAGACAGGGTCTCGCTCTTGCTCAGGCTGGTTTCGAACTCCTGACCTCGAGCAATCCGCCCGCCTCGGCCTCCCAGAGAGCTAGGATTACAGGCGTGAGCCACCGCGCCCGGCCTTATCCCGCATATTAAAACCCATGACTTCACACTGTTACCTGCTATTCCAATCCAATACTGCAAAATTTATTCCAGCCTTCCCGTTGTTATATTTGTAACTTCCTACTCTGCGAGGAGCCTGGCTTTCATTACCCTCAATGTGTTTACTTATTTGTTCAGTCTCCTTCCATGTGACAAATCTCCTTCCCACAGAAGCCGTCTCCTCGGTCCAGCCCCAGCTCGACCCCGCAAAATACGCTAGGGACAGTTTGGCTGGGTTACGTAATTAAGATTGAAAGAAGCTTTCAGCCCACTGTGTTCTCTCCTCCAATGCCACAGTGACTGTTTCATTAGCTCAATACCTACTTTATTCCTCCTGATGTTTAACTGCAAATTGAAGTTGGAAACAAGCTTTTAAAATAGGTGTTCTAGATTTAGCCAGTGGGGAGAAAAACAAAAACAAGAAAGGAACTGAGAGACATAAATATTATAAAGGAAAAAACCAAGCTACCATTATTTGTAGAAAACCAATTGCTGCCCTCCAGAGCACCCGGGACAATGAGCTGAGCTAAGAAGAGAATTGGAAGAGGTGGCCAGTTATAAGTTACATATGAAAAACCATGAAAGTACTAAGAATTAATTTTTATAATACTTAGGTGGGGAAATCTTAGCATGGTCTCAAAGACAGACCCTTAAAGGATTTAGAGTCATAGCAATCTAAAAAAAAACTGTTTATTCTGGGGAACAACCTAGATATTCATTAAGAGGAATGGTTAAATAAAGTATGGTTGATCTATATACCATAAAAATTTTAAAAGACAGAGGACAACTTCTATTCTATGTATTAGCATGGAAAGATATCCATGTATAAAAGCAAAACTAATCTCATCAAGCGATCCTACAATATGATTCATTTTGCAAAAACAGGGAAAACATTTCACATGTGACTATTAAATATTTAAAGAGCATCTAGAGCCAGGCGCGGTGGCTCACACCTGTAATACTAACACTCTGGGAGGCTGAGGCGGGCGGATTGCTCGAGGTCAGGAGTTCGAAACCATCCTGACCAAGAGCGAGACCCCGTCTCTACTATAAATAGGAAGAAATTAATTGGCCAACTAATATATAGAAAAAATTAGCCGGGCATGGTGGCGCATGCCTGTAGTCCCAGCTAATCGGGAGGCTGAGACAGAAGGATTGAATGAGCCCAGGAGTTTGAGGTTGCTGTGAGCTAGGCTGACGCCACGGCACTCACTCTAGACTGGACAACAAAGTGAGACTCTGTCTCAAAAAATAAATAAATAAATAAATAAATAAATAAAGAGCATATAAAGGAATGCCCTTCGATCTATGGGTAGCGATTGTACCTCTGGGCTGGGATACTGAAGAAAACTTTCACATTTGCTTTGCATACATCTGAATCAATTGACTCTTGCATGTCAAAAATGTGTTAATATATTTACATAAACATTTTTTCTTCAAAATTTCTGTACAACAAAATATAATGAACAATGTTAAAAGACAAATGACAGGCTGGGCACGGTGGCTCACGCCTGTAATCCTAGCACTCTGGGAGGCCGAGGTGGGAGGATCGCTTGAGGTTTGAGACCAGACTGAGCAAGACCCCATCGCTACTAAAAATAGAAAAAAAAATAGCTGGGCAACTAAAAATGGAAACAAAAAATTAGCCGGGCATGGTGGTGAGCACCTGTAGTCCCAGCTACTCTGGAGGCTGAGGCAGGAGGATTGCTTGAGCCCAGGAGTTTGAGGTTGCTGCAGGCTAGGCTGATGCCACGGCACTCTAGCCCAGACAACAGAGTAAGACTCTGTCAAAATAAATAAATTAATTAAATACAATTTAAAAATAAATCAATAAAAGGATAAATGACAGATATAAACTGGATAGACATATTTTTTTTTTTGAGACAGAGTCTCCCTAGAGTGAGTGCTGTGGCATCAGCCTAACTCACAGCAACCTCAAACTCCTGGGCTCAGGCCATCCTCCTGCCTCAGCCTCCCAAGTAGCTGGGACTACAGGCATGTGCCACCATGCCCGGCTAATTTTTTGTATATATTTTTAGTTGGCCAATTAATTTCTTTCCATTTATAGTAGAGACGGGGTCTCGCTCTTGGTCAGGCTGGTTTCGAACTCCTGAACTCAAGCAGTCCGCCCACCTCAGCCTCCCACAGTGCTAGGATTACAGGCATGAGCCACTGCGCCTGGCCTTGGATAGACATATTTTTAACTGTACATAAATAGGTACTAAAATATAATTATGTATCTATAGCTATATCAAGCATTCTTACAACTAAAAAAAAAAAAAAGACAAATGGTCCAATAGAAAAACAGGTGAAATATACAAGTGGAAGTTATAGAGAGGCAGTGTGGAGTAGCAGTAAAGAGCACATAGTCTGCAACCAGGCTGACTAGGTTTGCATCTTGGTACCTCCACTGTGTGCTTTTGGGCAAGTTGCTTAACCTCTCTGGGCCTCAGTTTCTTGTCTGTAAAATAGGGACACTAATAGTACCTACCACATAGTGATGTGAGAATTAACTGACTTAATATATGTGAAGTGCCTGGCTCATACTAGGCAGTATATAAATGTTAGCTTTATCATTGAGTATACTTATGTACTAATGTACAAAACGTTTAAGTTCATTGGTATTAAAGGAAATGCATAACAAAACAAGAAAATACTTTGGCTTTCTAGATTGGCATATGTCGGAAAGACTATCAGTCCCCAGTGTTGGCAGGGAGCTGGGGGAAGGTAAATTGGCACAGCCTTTTGGAGGGCAACATACAGATCAAACTACCCTTTCTCCTGGTGGGCAATTCTACCTCTAGGAATTTATTCTAAGGAAATAATTTGAGAAATGTTGAAAAGTTGGAAACAATATGAAGTTTTATGAGAAGGGAACTATTTAAATGCATTGAGGTTCACCCTTGCAATGATATCTTATAGAACCCTTAGGTATGATAGTATAGAGCTGTATAAAATAGACATGAAATGATATGCTATAAAGCAGTGTACAAAATAACACAGTGTATAAAATGGTAGCATGATCTAATTTTATTTTTTTAAAATTATAGATGTATGTATCTAGCCAAAGTATATTAATATACACACACAGGTTCTCTCCAGGTGATGAGATTATGGGTGGTTTTTAGGGTCTTTGTAACTTTCAGAATTTTGCAAACTTTGTACATTGTACACTATTACTTTTATAATGTCAATAAATGTCAATAAAGAAATGTCAATAAACCTGTTTTCATTTTGAAACAAAACAAGTCATTTTGGCCAGGGGCAGTGGCTCATGCCTATAATCCTAGCACTCTGGGAGGCCGAGGCGGGTGGATTGCTCGAGGTCAGGAATTCAAAACCAGCCTGAGCAAGAATGAGACCCCATCTCTACTATAAGAAATTAATTGGCCAACTAATATATATAGAAAAAAAAATTAGCTAGGCATGGTGGTGCATGCCTGTAGTCCCAGCTACTTGGGAGACTGAGGCAGGAGGATCGCTTGAGCCCAGGAGTTGGAGGTTGCTGTGAGCTAGGCTGATGCCACGGCACCCACTCTAGCCTGGGCAACAAAGTGAGACCCTGTCTCAAAAAAAATAAATAAATAAAATAAAATAAAATAACAAACAAACAAAAAAACCAACTCATTTCACACAAGCCAGTGGTGTGGGCTCCCAGTCAGAGTGGTGGTCCTCAGACTTGGCTACATTTTAGAGTCATCTGGAGAGCTCTAGAGATTTCCCAAGCCTGAGTTCCACCTCCGGAGATTCCGACACGGTTGGGGATGAGGCATCAGATTTTCCAAAGGGATTCCGATGTGCACTCAGGACTGGTCTGGAGGTTGAAGGTGTTGCTTGGAATTGATTAGTGGACACACAAGACCCAGTGTGTGTTTTTCTCCGTCTGAGCGCCTCCTTAGGACTTTAAATCAGGGTATAACTTTGAAATGAGGTATTATTCAGGGTAAGGTTCATTTAGATTATTTGGATGTGGACAAGGCCTGGGCAAGCATGCCCTCAACATTCTCCTGGTGCACGTCAAAGGTGGCTTCGGGTCTTTTCTAGAGCACATTCTAGGGGACAGGGTAATGACTATTTTTAGAGGCCTCTAAGTCCTTTGAAAATCTGACGGAGATTGCTATCACTTATTGAGCACTTTCTAAGGACCAGGTGCTTTGCAAGGTGCTCCACTTGTACCAAGTCATTTGGTCCTTCAGACAACCTTATACAGGAGGTGCTATTAATGTCCTCATTGCTCATAGGAGGAAACCGAGGCTCAGGGCACTTGTGTGACTGCCCCAAATGCTGGCTGGTTGGTGGCGGTGCAGGGATTGTAATCCAGGAGGTCTAGTGGCAGAACTAGCACCTTAACTGCTAGCGTTAAGGTGCTAGGAAGGTTGGCTCAGAAAAGCACACATTAGCTCCGACGCGCCTGTCCACATGCAGTCCCAGAGGTGCGTGGATGCCTGCAGCTGTGCGTGGACCCAGGAAAAGCCAGTCTCTAGGGGACATCTGTGCAGGGTGCCCACTGCCCTTGCTGCAGCCACCGCTGCCCTCATACCCCATCTGCATGTCAGTGCCCATCACAAAGCATGCGGCCCCTGCTGCTCTCGGACCCTCAGCAGTGGGTGGATGGGACACCATCAGATCAAACACCAGAAATGAATTGTAAGTTCCCCCCGGGCGGGGGAGGGGGGCGGTGAACACGTGGGAGAGGAGCACAGCACCGGGACAGGGGTGCCTGGGTCCTGGTCCCGGTCTCTGGGCCTAGTTTCTTCCTCTGTGAAACAGGGTGAAGATTTTCAAAGAGAATCTCTACGGGCCCTTCTGGCTCCATGGTTATACGTACCCTCTGTGATGCAGCGAGTGTGCGTGTGTGGTTTAGGGTTCATTCTGGGACGCTAGCGTTTTGCAGGACAGTCACACAGCTTGCCCTGGGACATTCAGGGGCGTGGGGCTAGGCTGAGGCCTTGAGAGTGGGACCATCCGTTGCCTCCTGGTGGGAGGCTTAGCCCCCACTGGGCCAGCGAAGAGGAGAAGCTCCCTGCAAGGCCACCGCCTGGAGCCAACAATAGGCGGCCATCATGTGCCATGTCATGGCCACGGTGGGTGCTCAGAGCTGCGCTTGCTCGGGTGGGCAGCGTTCAGGAAAGGACTGTGCCCTGCCTCTGCCGGGCCTGGTCCTCCAGGACAGCAGATGCCAGGCCCACCCTCATGGCCTAAGAGGGTGGCCTGACAAGGAGGGGGCTTGTTTTGTGTTCTCCTGTGCAGATCCTGGAAAACACTCCAGAAAACCACCCCGACCACAGCCACCTGAAGCACGCCCTGGAGAAGGCGGAAGAGCTGTGCTCCCAGGTGAACGAAGGCGTGCGTGAGAAGGAGAACTCGGACCGGCTGGAGTGGATCCAAGCCCACGTGCAGTGCGAAGGCCTGTCCGAGGTAGCCGCCTCCGGGCTGGGACCCGGCCTCCCCGGGCTGAGCCTGGGCAGCCAGCCTGGAAGAGGACACAAGAAATCCTGACCCAGCCTGCAGCTCCCAGTCCCTTCAGCCGCTTCTCACCTGCTGTTGAATCCATCCACTGAGATTTTTATTTCAATTATATTATTTCCCATTGCCAGAAGTTCTACTTATTTTCTCCTGTCTATTGGTTTCTTTCTTGTATCTTATTTTTTTTGCTAAAAAGTTCATGCTTCTCATTTATTTCTTAACACATTTTAAACATATTCCTACACATTCCACATCTGATAATCACAATACCTGAATTTATGGGTCTCATTTTTTTGCCTGTTGTTTCTGCTAGCTTCTGCTCAACATGCCTTGTGTCTCTGTATGTATTGTGATTTTTTTATTTTTTTTATTTTTTTTTTTTTGACACAGGGTCTTGTTCTGTTGCTCTGGTTAGAATGCAGTGGCGTCTTCACAGTTCACTGCAACCTCAAACTCCTGGGCTCAAGCAATCCTCAAGCAGCCTCAGCCTCCAAATAGCTTGAGACTACAGGCACTGCCACCACGCCTGGCTAATTTTTCTATTTTTTGTAAAGATGGGGTCTTGTTCTTGCTCAGGCTGGTCTCAAACTCCTGACCTCCTGACTGCAATTCTCCCACTTCGACCTCCCAAAGTGCTAGGATTATAGGCATGAGCCACCGCACCTGGCCATATATTGTGATTTTTGACTGTGAACTCAATGTTCTTTGGAACTGTGCCCATGGACATCTTTGCTGTCTGAAGTTGCATTCCTCCTGAGAGGATTGCTACCAGGGTCACCCTAAATTAACTTGGAGGTGTTTGGGGGCATCATGCCAGTTGTGTGAGTTATGGTTATAAACTTGAGTGAGAGCTGCCTGGTGGCCACAGATTCCAGGGACATCTTTTCCTGCAATACACCAAGGCCAAAACCAGAACAGTTTTCTTTCTCGTTCCTTCTGTGCTTGCTTTTTACTTGTCCTTTTCCCTCTGAGTCCAGCTTTCTGTGGAGCTCTCCTATTAGACCCCTCACCTTGGCCCTGGACACGTCTGTCTCTGCACCCTGCGTAGCCGTGACAATGGAAGTTCAACATCACCAGATTCAAGAGGGACCCTAAGAGCCACAGCTGGCTTCTGGTGCTCGATGACCTTCCAAGTCTCCCATTTTCATTCTGTTTTTGGCTTCTGCAAATTAGTTTCTTTTCTTTTCTTTTCTTTTCTTTTCTTTTCTTTTCTTTTCTTTTCTTTTCTTTTCTTTTCTTTTCTTTTCTTTTCTTTTCTTGAGACAGAGTCTCGCTTTGTTACCTAGGCTAGAGTGAGTGCCCTGGCATCAGCAACCTCAAACTCCTGGGCTCAAGTGATCCTCCTGCCTCAGCCTCCAAAGTAGCTGGGACTACAGGCATGCGCCACCATGCCCGGCTAATTTTTTCTATATATATTAGTTGGGCAATTAATTTCTTTCTATTTATAGTAGAGACGGGGGTCTCGCTCTTGCTCAGGCTGGTTTCAAACTCCTGATCTTGAGCAATCCGCCAACCTCGAGCAATCCCCCTGCCTCGGCCTCCCAGAGTGCTAGGATTACAGGCGTGAGCCACCGCGCCTGGCCTACTTACTTTGTTTTTCTTTTGTTTTATTTTATTCACAGATTGCTTGCATTCAAAAACAGAGTCTTTGTATTTTACACAGTTTTTTTTTTTAGTTTTTGTTGGGTGAATCATTCAAAATGTCTAGTCCACCATACTTCCAGAAACAGAAGTCTCTCCTTTGGTTTTTAATTCTCTTCTTGTCATTTAACTTTTCCTCTAGTCTCATTCATTCTTTCTGCCTGTTTTTTCTCTACACTTCTATTTATAAGCTTCTGTTTATATGCACACACAAACACACAGAAACAGGCATGTACACACACACACACACACACACACACACACACCCCCCTCACTAGGGCTTCCTGAAATGCCCAGGGAGAATGCGTCTCCCTCGTGCCCTCTGCCTGTGGTTTCTTCCCTCTCATAAGCTTCAAAGGCAGTCACTGCCTGAGGACGTCACCAGCCTGGTTCCTCTGCAGACCTCTTGTCCCGTTACGGAACGCCGCGTGCTGTGCGGTCCGGGGCAGTCTTTGCCGGACGGGCTCATGGATTCACTGACCTGTTCAATCATCCCATGAGCATTTATTGAGTACCCGCCCACGTGCCATCATTCCACGTGCCATTGCACAGTGCTAAACCCAGAGGACGTAAAAATAAGTAAGATGCGCCCCCCACTCTCTGGGAGCTTTTGGTCCTGGAGGAAGCTGGGGAAGAAACCGACATTTACGACATGACGTGCAGAGCCACCAGGCCGAGCTGGGTGCCCAGTGCTGTGGGGGCAGGTGATGGGGGGACAGGTATTCAGGTACTCACAGCCCTGGAGAAGGTGGCCGGGTGTCGAAGGATGCAGATGTGCATCCAGTAAAGGCTGGGGACGGAGCATTGGGAGTGGAGGGCCCGCTCTGCACAGGGCAGCGGGGAGGAACGTGGGGCAATGACAGGCCGCAGGTACGCGGCAGGCCGAGGCCCGCGAGGAAGGCCCATGTGTCATTCAAAGGGATGTTAGTATAACTTGGTCTTGAACACAAGGGACCCAAGTGGCTCCTGGGCTGCCCGGCAGAAATGCTGATGTGGCCACATGCACTTTAGAAAGGGCCTTTCCTCCCCCAAGTCTGACAGCTCCAGCAACAGGGGCTCAGTGAGGCGGGGTCTTGTCCTAAGATGTTCGCAAGGTCTCGTCCTTTGATTTTTTCAGCCTGTACGCTCCCTTTGAAATCAGGGTATCGCCTTCTTTACTGGTCGGTCTTTCCCAGCTGTTGTGCACGTGCCTCGGTTTTGTCTTTAAGGTGCTCACAGTGACAGGAAGGGCCACGCTGGCTTCTGTTTCCTGACTTACAATCACAGAATGGCCCCCGGGGTGGCCCATGTTGGGACACACACCAGTGATTAAATAAATGCTGTCTTTGGCATTCTTGTCTGAAGATAGAAAAATGTAAATGCTATTTCCAATTCACGTACATCTCGTGTGGTCCTGGCCTTCATGTCATCCAACCTGTCATTGGATCCAGCGACACTTGCTTTCTCCTGGTTCATTGTCCCCAATTGTCCCCATTGTCCCTAGTTCAAGTGGCTTGAACCCTCTCTTGACAAGCAGGGAGGGCTAGACTGGTCTGCAGGCTCCTGTTCAGAGGGTGAGGGGTGAAGAACATTCTTTGAGGGCCCTGTTGCGGTGTTGCCTTTGGTCTTTCGGGCTCTCGGAGCCTCTCTGGGAGGTGAGAGGCTGTCCTTCCTCCTTGTGGCTGATGTCAGAGTGCAGTGGCCACTTCCTTTGCCGCCTGTAGGTCTCCAGTCACAGAGGTGCCGCCGAATCTTTCTCCCACATTGGAGGTGGAGGAGGTGACAGGCGGCCACCAGCATCTCTTGGGGAGGTGTCACAACACATGTTGTGAACCGATCACCCCTTCTCAAATACCGTCCTCAGAGAAGTCTGTAGGGCTCATAGCTCAGGAGACAGCCTTGGCCTTGAGGGTGCTGGTGGAGCGGCCCCTGGGCCAGGTATGTGGGCAGGTGGGGCATGAGGATCTGGCCTCTGCCTGGGTCCCAGCCTTGCCTTCCTCGGTCTCTCCCCTGCTGTTGCAAAGGGGGCCTTAGTGAGTTATCTGCGCCTTAGTCCCCACCTGCCCCTTCAGAATCTGCTGGCAGGAGGTGACAGACCAGGGTAAGACGTCAGAGCAGCCGTCTGTGAGGGTTGGTGGGTGGAGGGAGACAGCTGTCCCCTTCTCATTGTCTAAACAGGTGGTTCAGGTGAGACACAATACCGTGTCTGTTCTGTCTGGCACTGAGGTGTCACCAAACACCACTGAGTTTTGCAGTCACACCTGTGCTAGGGGCCTGGACTCCAGCTGCACGTTGGAAAGCAGCACTTATCCCATGGCATCGTACACAGAGAGTCCCTGCTGTGTTTCCAGAAGCACAAAGGACGGTTGCACCTGTGTGGGGCGTTGCATTGGAGCTGGTTCCCAGCGCTTTGCACAGGGCAGGTGGCCCTCGAGGCGGGAGCCCGCTGGGCACTTTTCTTCCCATGGCCCCATTTCCCCAGTAAGTAACAGAGCACAACAATCGTACCCCGAGACACTAGCACAGCCCAGGGGGAAAGCCTTGGGAATTGTTACCAAGGCCCCTCTTGACACTTGGAACCCCCATAACCACGCTTTTGACTGACTCTGACTTCTTGTCCCCAAAAGGCACTGCCTGAAGTCCCCAGAGCTGTCCTTGCTCTGTGCCTAGGACCTGGGCCTCAGTTTCTCACGGAGCCCCTGCTGTCAGCTACAGAGAAACCAAAACATCGTGTCTTCTCTGGGTTTTGTTTTCCTTTCTCAGCAACTCGTGTTCAATTCAGTGACCAATTGCCTGGGGCCACGGAAGTTCCTGCACAGTGGGAAACTCTACAAGGCCAAGAGCAACAAGGAGCTGTACGGTTTCCTTTTCAACGACTTTCTCCTGCTGACTCAAATCACCAAGCCCCTGGGGTCTTCGGGCACCGACAAGGTCTTCAGCCCCAAATCCAACCTGCAGTATAAAATGTACAAAACAGTAAGTTCCCTTCTACACTGTACTGTCAGGGTTGACGTGTTCGGAGAGGGAAAAGTTTCCAGAAGGGGCCAGAGTTTTAGCAGGGTTTGGCGCTGTGGCATGGAGCAGAAGGCAAAGGATTTAGGGTGACCCAAGTGGGGGATGGTATGAGCCCCACGGCAATGCCAATAACACACTAGTCGATTGACAGAACAATTTATTCGCTACCAAATGACTGCCCTGTGTCCCCTGGGATGTGACAAAGGTTACAGTCTAGTGTACAGATGAGGCAGGAAAAAGCTTGTGAGTAGAGGTACAAAGTGCCAGGCCTGGCGTGGTGGCTCACACCTGTAATCCCTGCACTCTGGGAGGCCGAGGTGGGCGGATCGATCAAGGTCAGGAGTTCAAGGTCAGGAGTTCGAAACCAGCCTGAGTAAGAGCAAGACCGTCTCTACTATAAATAGAAAGAAATTAATTGGCCAACTAAAAATATATAGAAAAAAAAAATTAGCGGGCATGGTGGCGCGTGCCTGTAGTCCCAGCTACTCGGGAGGCTGAGGCAGAAGGATTGCTTGAGCCCAGAGGTTTGAGGTTGCTGTGAGCTAGGCTAATGCCATGGCACTCTAGCCCAGGCAACAGAGTAAGACTCTGTCTCAAAAAAAAAAAAAAAAAAAAGGCCGGGCGCGGTGGCTCATGCCTGTAATCCTAGCACTCTAGGAGGCCGAGGCGGGCGGATTGGGATTGCTCGAGGTCAGGAGTCGAAACCAGCCTGAGCAAGAGCGAGACCCCGTCTCTACTATAAATAGAAAGAAATTAATTGGCCAACTAATATATATATATATATATTAGCCAGGCATGGTGGCACATGCCTGTAGTCCCAGCTACTTGGGAGGCTGAGGCAGAAGGATTACTGGAGCCCAGGAGTTTGAGGTTGCTGTGAGCTAGGCTGACGCCACGGAACTCACTCTAGCCTGGGCAACAAGCAAGACTCTGTCTCAAAAAAAAAAAAAAAGAGTTGGAGGTACAAAGTGCCATCAACTCAAGTGACCACATCACCTTCCAAGTGGTCCCTAAGCCCTTCCCCAAACTTCTCAAGGTAGCTGGCAACATCTGTGCCTATCGCTTTTCCAGCAAAAGCCTCTCTGAACAGTCGAGCTGTGGAGAATTTCCCTAAACCGTCTATACAGTCTGCTAGTACATGCATGGCTGTGTTTTTGTGTCTTTGTGTCATGGGATATTGTTTTTCTAAGTTTGTCTTTGTGGGGGTGTTCTTACAGAAGAATCTTCTCTGAAGCAGCAGTTAGCTTTATTTTGGGAAAAAGAGCTGTATTTATACAGATCGTTACTAGAAACTGTGTGCGAAAATATTTGGATGTAGAGTGAAATTGAGACTGTCTGCTGTTTAGGGTATACTTTGGGAAACACAGGCCAGTGGGATGTTTTTCTGAAGGACTTTTAAAAGTACTCGCAAAACGCAGGGGAGGCGGAAATCCATATTTATAATTTGCAATATATGAAAATCGATATTAACACAAAATCATTATTCTGGTATAGTTTACTGGAAAACACACACACCTTTAGTCTGGTTTACTGGAAAACACTTGCAAACACACACACGCTAAGTCTAGGTTACTGAAACACACACACGTGCACGCGCGCACACAAGTCTCGCTCACTAGGACCTGCTCACAGAAGCACACACGTCACAGCTCACTGGAACTCACAGGGTCGCACGCAGCCTGTGTCTGTAATGCCTGTGCACCTCCTTCCAGCCTATCTTCCTAAATGAGGTCCTGGTCAAATTACCCACTGACCCTTCTGGAGATGAACCCATCTTCCACATTTCCCACATCGACCGAGTCTACACCCTCCGAGCAGAAAGCATAAACGAAAGGTAAGACCTGCTGCCTCCCTAGCACTGGGCCCCGGGGGTCCACCAGGTCCAGGACACAGGAGGGGCGGTTGATTAATCAGCAGGTCCCAACATCCCCCAGTTGCAATGCCATAACCTCTGGTGGGAGGGCATGATGCATTCTTCTAGAGCCTCTCAAAAGTTTGACCCATGGCATGAATTTTCCAAAATGAAATGGATTGAAACTAATTTTGCTTGAGTCTTTTTTTTCAGAAATTTTCAGCATTCTTTGAGATAAATGGGGCATCTCAAGTTTCCTCGAGTTTCCCAGGTGGCAGAGACCAATAAGGAAGAGATTTGGGGATTAACAGGACCACCCAACCCTGAGCCCCTCCTTCCCCGGCTCACAGGGACAGGCATTCTGGATCCCAGAGCTGAGGGTACTTGGCTTCCATCCTGTCTTCAAGACTCTGCCCTGGAGCCAAGTGAAATAGATTTTTTCTGACGGGTGAACTTGACACGAGGCCAACAACATTCCAAAGAGCATTTGCACCAAGCAAGAAAATTGGCTAAAGTTATCGAGCATATGGTTCTCAGAAAAAATGGAGGAGCAAACGCCATCCCCAAATGCTTCCCTGCGTTCGCTCTTTCTCATGAAATGGTTCTTAATCTGGGAAGATGTTTCTGTTCTTCTTCCCTTGGGTGATTTCATGAGAGAGGTCCCTTTGCCCTTATGGGGTTAGGCCAATCTGTGATGCTCTTCAGCGAGGGAGGAAGAGGAGGCATGTACCTTCTCCTCCAGGTCAGATTCTATCATAGATTTTCTTCCACAGGGACATGCATGCAGGTCTTGGGTACACCTGTACAAATGTCCCTCACGCCTTTGTTATTGATGGTAGGAATAAGCATTAGCATCGCGTGACATAAAAATCAGACTCTCTTTCGTGAGTCTTTGTTGTTCAAAGCAAAGGAAACAAAGAAAATAGAGTCCTGGACACAGAATTTTAACAGACCCGAAGCCTTTTTCCTGAGTTCTGTTTGGCAACTTTCTGTCTTTTTCTGTCCAAGGACTGCCTGGGTGCAGAAAATCAAAGCTGCTTCCGAACTCTACATAGAGACTGAGAAAAAGAAGCGGGAGAAGGCGTACCTTGGTAATGTGTCCCTCGGAGGCACAGCTGGGTCCCCTGCCCAATGGGGGTGGGGGGCCATTTGGCTCGACCCAGAATCCTGGGGGTAGAAGATGCCCCAAGCCCCAGAGCCGGGCGTGAGACGGGGTGGATGTGAGCATGGGGTGGGACGCAGAAGGCAGATGGAGGACACATTCCAGGAACAGGGGAGCAGGAGTTTAAGGAGAGGAGGGGAGAATTACTTTTGAGTAGGGACAGGAATATAAAATGGATGGCAATGCAGACAGAAGTGGGACAGGGATCATGTTCCAATAAAGTATTTTGTGTTGTTTTTCCTGCCGTCATAGTTCGTTCCCAAAGAGCAACGGGCATTGGAAGGTTGATGGTGAACGTGGTTGAAGGCATTGAGTTGAAACCCTGTCGGTCGCACGGTAAGGCCCCAAGAAGTCCCCTTTAAAGCTCATGGTTGTAGGGCTGGAAGCCTCATTCCAACACCCCGCCCGCTTTCAACCAAATGTCCTGTCTCCATACTCCCCAATTTCCTCCCCAAACTGGTTTTTCTAGCACTTGCTTAAAACCTGGAGGTATTTTTTTTTTTTTTTTTATCCTTTCTACCTTTCTGCTTTTCAGAGCACTCTGAGTGGCGGCATTCACAGTAGATGTGACACAGAGTGAGGCCAAAGTGAGGAGACAGGCAGGGCTTAATTTCAAAGCCCGTTCATCTAATTATCTGTTCTTAGTTGAAGTGTGATGTTGAATTGGAGCTTTCACCGAGACGCTCTGTTTAATGCCACCTTATTAAGCGTGGCAAAGGGGGGATCAAAGTGAAGTGTCATTCCCACCCGGCAAAGGCTTTTGTTCACTCCAGGCAAGAGCAACCCATACTGCGAGGTGACCATGGGCTCCCAGTGCCACATCACCAAGACGATCCAGGACACTCTGAACCCCAAGTGGAATTCCAACTGCCAGTTCTTCATCAGAGACCTGGAGCAGGAGGTCCTGTGCATCACCGTGTTCGAGAGGGACCAGTTCTCACCAGATGGTGAGTGGGATGCGGTCCCCGTGGCCCTCCCTCCTTCCCTGTCACTTGCCTGTGTGCATAAATGCTTTCTACCTGAGAACTTGGTGCCCGGAGTTCTTTGGGCTTCCCTCCCAGAGATGAGGTGGGCACAGGACAAGACTCAGCACCCTCAGAGAAGCCTTCCAGAGGCGTCTTGGTGAGTATGGACAAAGCCTGCTTGGTCTACAGTGGTGCCAGCTGCCCTGGACAGACACCGTCTTAGACTTTCCAAAGCAGGTGCCTGCAAAGAGCCTCAGCATGGTTCGTCAGTCCTGGGCAAAAACCCATGCTGGAAATGCATAAAACTAGCAAATGGAGCAAGAAGAACATTAGCCCACGACAGGGGCAGCAGAATCGATCAGTGCCCTTTGGGTGACATTTGCAGTTAGGCAAAGGGATGCCATGGCTCTGGCTGCACCAGTCCTTCAACCAGCTTTCTGTTTTTGTTGGAGCCTGGAGAAGAACAGTCTCTGCCCAGTCATTCCAAGACACTATCCCTCTCTCCGTCAAATCAGTAAAAATCAGAGAGTAAGTTTAAAGATTATGGCCTCAATTTAATTATAATCAAAGGAATGTAAGTGCTGGGAGTGAGGGTCTGACGCTGGTATTATCTGAGTGGGGCTTTAATGGCTCCATGAGGCTTTGTCTTTTAGTTCTTTTTATATGAATGATCTCACCGTGAGTTAGGGATTGTTGGTGTTTGCCCAAAGACAGTCACGTAGCTGGTTAAATGTTAGAATGTGACCACAGCAGTCTGACCCCCAAGTCTGGGCTCTTCACCACTATGTTTGCTGCCAGCTTCTAATTCGGACAGACGAAGATTTGGGGTTGGATTTTTTTTTTGAGACAGAGTCTCGCTTTGTTGCCTAGGCTAGAGTGAGTGCCGTGGCGTCAGCCTAGCTCACAGCAACCTCAATCTCCTGGGCTCAAGCAATCCTTCTGCCTCAGCCTCCCGAGTAGCTGGGACTACAGGCATGCGCCACCATGCCCGGCTAATTTTTTCTATATATATTAGTTGGCCAATTAGTTTCTTTCTATTTATAGTAGAGATGGGGGTCTCACTCTTGCTCAGGCTGGTTTCGAACTCCTGACCTCGAGCAATCCGCCCGCCTCGGCCTCCCAGAGAGCTAGGATTACAGGCGTGAGCCACCGCGCCCGGCCTGGATTTTTTTTTAATAACGAAACATCGTGACACAGTGACAACTCCGCTGGGCAGCAAGTTGGGAATCCTGGTGTTGGTCTTACATGAGAGATCAGAGAAGAGGGGAGCGAGTACCAGTTCCTTGGGAGATTCCCAACACGCCAAAGGCATGCCTTACAGAGAAAGAATTCTCTCCCTGAGCAGAGCGTGTTTGTTCTCCTTTCAGATTTTTTGGGCCGGACGGAGATCCGTGTGGCAGACATCAAGAAGGACCAGGGCTCCAAGGGGCCAGTCACGAAGTGTCTCCTGCTGCACGAGGTCCCCACGGGGGAGATCGTGGTCCGCTTGGACCTGCAGTTGTTCGATGAGCCGTAGGGAACGGGCGCCGCACGTGCCCGGCAGAGCTCCAGCCCGAGGCAGCAGGGGCCGACCGGACATTGGGTTCCTCTTCTAAGAAACCACTGTTGGGTGTTCAGCCGTGGGAATATGGGACAGCAATGACAGGCCCCTGAAAGCTTCTAGGAATAATTCTTGACAATCCTCTCCACCACCACCCCACAAAGAGTTTCCCATTTTATGAAACAAACCGTGTTTTCCTCTGTCCCCGTTGCAAGTCTTACCATGGCTCCCGGGGCCCTGAGTCCCACAGTCCCCAGGGGGTGCTGTCAAGAAAGTCTGGCCCGGCCTGGGGCTCGAGGGACAGGTCTGGTTATTACAAAATAGACTTATCAATGCAATGTCTGTATTTTTGGAGAACTCACGTTACCCTTTTACTTCTTACCTCCACCAGCCCCCAAGTAGACTCCTCGCTCAGTCCTTGGTGTATGTTTGGAAACAAGGATGATGGTCCCCTGGTTGCTTCCGAATCCCACCCTGCACAGGGAGGTGCTGCCTTCGGGCTGACCCCTTGGCATTGTGGTCTCTTGATGGGGCCCTGGCTCAGCTCTGTGAGGAGCTGGTCTGAGGAAAGTTCTAGCATGTGTGCTGTGACAGCCGTTCCATCCCCCTCTAGGCCTTGCGTTGGTGTGCGTTGATGAAAAAGGCGCTGGCACACCTTTGGGTGGGTCAGTTCCGACTCCCAGTGTGCTTGGAATACGGTCACAGAAGCTCTTTATCGACACAGTCTCTGCTGGATCAGGTCCCTGCAGGTCGCTGGAGAGGCAACTCTGGGACGTCATCGGGCCCATGTTGCAAAATTCCCCTTTGGCTCAGAGCCCTGTGATGTTTTGTGATGAGAATAGTTACCGGTAACCATTCCGAGCCTATCCTGTGCTCGAATGTGCTGGATCCCGACTGTCGTGGGAAATTTCAGCGGCTGTCTTTGGTACGGTCCCCCGAAAGCTGCGTTCTGGGTCCCAGAGGTGTGCAAAGGAAAGACATGCCAAGCTGGAGGTGAGGAAAGAAAAGGAAGGAAATCCATCCTGTGGGGAGGGAAGGCCCCCAGCAACACGCAAGGTCTGCAGACCTGGGGGCAAGATCGCAGACTCCCACGCCGGCCGTGAGCGCCCCAGCCTCTCAGAAACGGAGACCCACGTGCCCATTCCCAGCGTCGGGAGGGCATGACCACGTGCCAAGCTGTTTGGTTTGAG
Organism: Microcebus murinus; assembly: GCF_040939455.1. Taxonomy (NCBI): domain Eukaryota; kingdom Metazoa; phylum Chordata; class Mammalia; order Primates; family Cheirogaleidae; genus Microcebus; species Microcebus murinus. Next base: position 10,570,726 of record NC_134104.1, on the reverse strand, counting down.
TTCTTTGATTTCTTTCCCCCTTCAATGCCTGGAGACAGGCTGGTTAATTCGACAGTAACTTGATTTGCTAATGAAAAGTATGGGCCGTGTATTTTGTCCGCATGTTAATGTTCTTCTCATAATCCCAGTTTGTTGTGGTCATGAAACGTTCTTTGCACGTTCTCTTGGTGCCAGAGTCTAGCTTTCCTGCACTAGGTGGTGTTCTCTTTGATTGTAGGTCCTTAGAATTTAATTAGGGTCGTAGAAGTGCTTTCTAAATGATAGCGTCAGCATAGTAGCAGAGTACTCACTTTGCTGGGAACTGAATGCGTAGTGTTTTTAATTTCCCATAAGAGCCCGGTCACATTTCAAGCAATTTTTAAAAAGTGTGTGTTGGAAAGGACAACAAAGTTTACATTTCATACTTTTAAGAAATACTTTATTATTTATTTATTGAAGATAGTGTAGAATTTTATATCGAGAATAACAGACATAAGTATTTTTTGAAACAAGCAGATGTTAGAAACTTTCAACAGAATATGTTATAGACCAAGTTTAAACTTCAGGCATGCATTTGTTTACCACTTCCCAGCAGAAAACATGGTTAAAATACTTTAAGTTTATATTTTTTTGATGTTGTTAAGAAACTTTTAAATTAAACCTATAAATAGACATGCAACCCATGCTTTCCTATTTCTATAACCAATAGAGTTTGTTCAGTGTATTTATGAAGAACCTATTACCATGATAGGGAAAATAGTATTAAATGTGTAAATGGGAGGACTATTGGGTCATCATTCTAATCCTTTTTTTTCTATTCTATCTTTTCTTCATTGACTTTATTTGCGTGTTAATGTTGGACATCACTGTTCATGTATGTAGGGTGTGGTATGCACAACGACATACATAAACTTTAGGTCCCAGGTAACCCACTCATAGTGTCCCATTGTTGCAATTAACGTAGCATGAAAAAGCAATATGTGAGTCCTTTCCCCCACATGACTCTAGTGAGCATCCTTGAGAGGCTCCTCCAGGGTAGCAAGTTCTGGACTCATGTCCTTGCATTTACTGGTGCAATTTGTCATGTGACCGATCATACTGAGGGATGAGCTAGGCTGGCCCTGGGATCCATCCGGCTGTGCGGCTCACGGGTGGTGTCGATGGATGGAGGAACGTGGGTGACGCGTGGAGTCTCAAACCCTCGGGCATCTGTTCCTTCACTCCTACCTTTTTGACCATCTGGGGCTGTATTTCATAGAAATATGAATAATATGACTCCTTGTCAGTAAGGAGCCTGCCTCCCAGCTCTTTGATTTCGAAACACAGGGTTTCTGCAGGCCACTGCATCCTGCCCTTTTAGACTCCCCTTGCAAGCATTGCTCTTCTCTGAGCCATACTGCCAGCTCTTCCTGCACACTCCGACACCCTCACGCCTGAGGGCGGGATTTCCTGGTCCCATGGCTCTGCTCTGACCCTCAGTCATCCCTGAGAACTACTCTGGGTTCTCTGAAGACAGGAGCCCTTGGGATGGGCCTTCCTCATAGACCAGCTCTCCTTCAAGGACAGGCCACATCCGGGCCCCTCTGGGGCAGGGCTTCTCTGGCTGCTGCTGTCGCCCCTGGCGGGTAGATAGACAGCAGCATCTCCCAGAACCAGGGCTGCTGTGACCATGAGAACCTTGAGACATGGGCCATTCAGATCCAGCTTGGTCTAACCTGGGAGAAGGGACCTTGCTAGGCTGGGGTCACCAGGAATGCTTGAGAAACTGGAGCTGGAGTTCCTCGTTCCCCCCGGACAATACGTCCCTGTCCTCTGCTAGCTGAGATGAAAGCTCTGCCCCCAAAGAGCATTCATGTAAGAAAGGGCATTTTTTTTTTCTTTTCTGCTTTTTGAACAACCTAAAGTATGACCTAAGTAGATGACAGTAACTGATTTCATCCGGTTGAGTAGCCCTGAATTTAATTGGAAAAAAAATTTTCCATTAGAAAATGAGTAAAGTGCTCGCTTCGGCAGCACATATACTAAAATTGGAACCATAGAAAACGGGTAAATTGACCACATGCAAAATATCTTATCTCGGTGACCTGGTGCCAAGTTCCCATGTGTCCCCCAGGGGTGTGTTCTGGAGGTCGGTTAGACGCTAGAGCCACTGGGGAAGGACATTGCAGGTCTGCCTTCTGAGGCCAGGCCGACTGGCTGTCTCTCCATAGAGCCACTGACCATACGGAACGAGGATGTTCTAGAATCTGATGACGCTGGAGATTAGGGAGAAATGGACAAGGGACTTCCAGTTTTCTTTGAAAGGTGGAGATCTTGGAGCATATTTTAGAGTTTGCCAATACCTTGTATGAGGAGAAAAATACTTCTCTATCTCTACTCCATGTAGTTTTTCCTAGTTGTTTGGGCCTTTTTGATTCATACGAAGAACATTTGCTTTGCACATGGAAGAATTTCCATTGGAAACAGAAAGTACGATTTGATTGGATGTTGTTCTTCCCCCTTCCCTTTCAAGGTTGGAGACATGCTCTATAGTAGACTCGAGCACTTTTACGTGGACACACGGTGTGTGTTAGTTAGTTATAACAATTGAGGTTAGTGTGAGATTCGGAATGAGGCTGCTTGGTCCAGAAACACTAATTATACTTTTCAAGTTCAGAGCACCCTATGCCAGAAAGTGAGGAAATGAAAACAAACGTACCTTCATGTTTTTGTTTTGCTTTTACGTGCTTCCACTTTAGCTGACAGCAGACAGGAGCGTAGTAGGTAGCCCCAGACCCCAGTGGCACAGTGAAGCCCTCAGACAGTATGGTCTGAGCCACCCTCAGAAGCATTTGGTAAAACTAACACTTCCTTCTCTTTGCACCCTGGGGTGCGAAATGCCTGCCAGGGTCTTCCCCTCGCTGCTGGGAACGGCCCAAGTCAGCTGCCAAGACTCACCTGCCAGTGCTCTGGGTCATGTTTTGTAGGAGCCGCTTAATATCATGTAAATATCGCTGGGATGTTCATTCTCGTCCTCTGCCCTGGAGTGGCCGGGTGAGACCAAATGCTTGTGTTTCTCTGTTTCCAATTCATTCGTTCTAAGGACACACTGAAGATGGATCCTTTTCTGAGAAGGCTGGGGTCAGCTGAGGGTTGGTTGGCCAGCCCATGTTCTGGGACAGATCTCAGGGACAGAAATGGGCTTGTACAAGTGGCGAGTACTTCCCTAGAACAGCTCTGACCTCCCTGGACTAGGGAGGGGCAGGAATTACAACATAGGGATCCTGACGTTGATCCATCAGCCTCTGTCTACCTTCCGCACACAAACAGCTCCCTCTAGGGAGGTTCAGTGTTGGTAAAATGGAGGCATTTTCTTTTCTTTATTTTTTGCAACTACACTGCAATGCCTACCCGCCTTGGGCCCCCCTTTTAGAGGAAGGCCGCCCTTAATTGTCCATCAGGCTGCACTTGCAAAGTGATATTGTAAAGCAGAATCAGAAAGACTGAGGGTGAAAAGAAAACACAACAGCTCGCTCCAGCTCGGCAGACTGGCCTTGCAGGCTAAAATAGCCAGGGGAGAGCTGGCCTGGGGGCCGAGCGCTCACTCCCTCCTTGGGGGAGAGAAGCTGCAGGTCAGACCTTTCCAGGGAAGCAGCCCTAGATCCTTCTGCAACCCCTGCCGCCCCCACGTGCTCACCAGCCCTGTGTCTGATGAAGTCGTGGCTCTGTCTCTGCTGTCCTTGTCACTCTGGCTTGTCCTTCCTGTGCAGTAGCCCCTAGACCAGGGCCAGCCTTCTAGAGTGGGTGTTTCCCATGAGCCCCTGGGTATTTGGATTCAATTTTGAATGGTTCTGATTAATGTTGCTTTGTATGGGATTATTCTAAGAAACAACGACGACCTCTATACCTCTATGCTTAGGCTCGATGTGGAGGAAAGCCAGTATAATGACCACCCAGCTGCCTCTTTCTGAGTAAAGCTCCAGCTCCTGTGTACTGGGGAAGCAGGTGTTTGAGCTAGAGGAAAGGAAAGTTCTAGAACTCCGGTTTCCTCACCCTGATAACAGATCCAGGTTATGTTTGTAGGTCATCAGGCTTCCACTAAGTTGCTAAACCTCATACCTGTAGGAGCCAGAAAAGAATCTGTCCCTGATAGGCATGGAAACTTACTCCATGTGAAAGAGAACATCCAATAGCTCTCTACCTTGGGAGCCGGAAAACCCAGACGCCAACACGCACACAGTCTTATCTCTGGGCTGCGATCTCTCACTGGCATCGTCACAGTGCATTGTGCATTTAGGGAGTCCCCATCCCGATCTAGGCCACCGCCTGAGGGCTGGTGGGCAGCAACAATGGGCCTGCCTTTGTGGCTTTGGAGCCTAAATTGTAGATCACATTTTAAGTCATTGAAATAATACCCAATGCTTATAAAAATTCGCACTCACCTCCAAATAACTATTTTGGTTCATGCAGCCTCAATCAGTTCCTCCATTCAAAGGAACCCTCTTTAGTCTGGCCTTGGGGAACCAGATAACACTCACATAATAATTTTTCAACACTGTGTGTGGTTGTCATATTTGCCCCTACCGCATGTCAGGGTGTTTTGTGAGTTGTGTTTTAATAGGACTCTGTTCCATTTTCTATACCAGCCTATATTGTTACTATTAATATCATCTGTCTAGTAGGGATATTTTAGTATTTGAAGCCCACCAAATAAAACTGTGTTCAGAAGTGGGTTTATTTGGTCAGCCTTGAAAAAAATCCAGTGTTTTTCTGATATTTCCTGAGAATTAACCGGTAGCTAAGGTTTCTTTTTATGAAGTGGTAGGAATGCATATTTTCTTCTTCCAGGAACTCTGGTTTTTTTTGTTTTTTTTTTTTTTACTTTTATCTTTTAAAAGAATAACATTCCTATGTGACTGTGCTTCTAAAAGTATGTTCCTTTCTTTGCATTTCTCCTCTTACACTCAAATCTCTTATTTCTTCCCGTCTCTGTGTCTAAAGAGAAGGGGGGTCTAGGGCGGACAGGAACCAAAGAAAGGGTGGTGGCTTTGCAGCGTCTGGTTGAGAGGCAGCCACTGCCTTCCTGTACATTGCCACCACTGGGGGCGGAGGCGTCTCCCTGTGGGAAACTCGCTGGTGCCACTGTGGGTCCCAAGGTGCTTGCTCCACCTGCTGCAGCTCCGGGGCATTGCTCCCGTGCAGAGCGCAGAAGGAATTGCTGGTGGTTAGGCGGGGTGGAGGGAGGGCAGGAAAACTGTGACTCAGAGCTAGGAATGTGGGCCTGGAGAGGCAGAGGCAGGGGCTGGAGCGGGAAGGAAGCTGGTGAGGCTTTGTGTCCCCTGCTGCTGGAGTCAGGCCTATACCTAGTAAGTCCTTAGCCCTCCTCCCTTTTCTGCTTAGTGGATTCCGCCGTTGGTGGTGTCCTCAGGGCAGGTGGCCTGATGAGGACCCTGTCCCCAGCAAGGGACCTAGAAGTCAAGTCTGCTCTACTTGGACCAGATAACAGAGTCTCTACCTGTAGACTCAGACTTCTGGAATTTTAGAAGGAAAGAACTGTTTGTTGATGGGATCAGCCCCTTACCGTGTGTGTGTCAGAGTGTGCCCTGGGCCGGGGGCGAATGGCTGTGTGGACTGGACGGGGAAACAGGGAACATGTTGCTCCACCATCCCATCATCAGGACCAGCCACATGATTTGTGGGCTGAGTGCAAAACGAAAACGTGAGGCCCCTTGTTCAAAACGATGAAGCATTTCAAGATGGTGACAGCAGAGCAGGAAGCCAAGCTAGGGGCCTTTCCGGGTGCGGCGCCCTATGTGACTGCTCAGGCCACACACCCGTGACGTGGCCCTGGCCACACTGTGTCCTTGGTTGGTTTCTGAGGCAGGTGGGCTCATCTTAGGTCTCTTCCTTTGAAAGCTGTCCCTGGCTGGGAGCTGGGTGGACATACTTTTCTGAATGTCTGCAGGGGTCTGGAAGGGAGCCTGTCTCCGAGAGGCTGTGGCCTCGCAGCTGCACTCTCCCTGGAGGACCCTGCGTTTGGCTTTTAGGTAGGGTGATGTTAGGGGAGAGGGAAGAACCCGCTGTGTGAGTAGCCTCGAGCTCCAGAAGACCATAACTCCCGGGAGGCGGCTGACCGTGGAGCTGATGGTCCTGCCGTGTGCTGTTGTTGCTTTCTTCCACAAGCTTTTGCTCTCACTGCCTGGAAGCTCCAAAACTCTTGCAGTTCCACTTGCTTTTTGCAAACAGGACCCATTTCTATACACAGAGCAATAATCCTTACTATGTTTCCTGGTTTTGTCTGGGATTATGTTTGTTTGCTTGGTGAAAATGTTGACAGAAGGTCAAACAGGGGTTGCAAACCTATCTCACATGGATTGGATTGCATCGCCTTGAATGCAGTAGCAAACGATAGCTTGGTTTCCATGCGTCATGCAATCTTCCAAACTATGGCAGGTTCTGAAAGTGCCCTCCAGGGGCATTTAATCAATGTGGTGTCAGCATGACTTTTAATGAATGAACATTTTGAGGCACATTCTATAAATCGACATCCTTAAAATGTCATCTGTTAAATATTCACTGTGTCAGGAAGTAGATATTCTTGCAAGATCTATGTTAATGATAGTTAATTTTGGACATGCATAAACATACATGGCCAATAGCCTAAGTATCTTTGAACTGTGAAATCAAGCCCAGATCTTGTCTGCTGTAGCCCTGCAAGCTGAAGTCTTTGCCCTTCGCGCCCCCTTCTTCTTACCCCTTCGTAGCCCCGCATAGACTGGGGAGTCGGGCCCTTGCCCTCATGTTGTATTGCCTTAGCCCCGTGAGCTTTGTATAGGTGGTGAACATAGGTGTAAATACTTGTATACAGATGAGAAACTGCAACAAAAAATGTTCTGTGTATGATAATCAGCTCTCAGCATCTGCGTTTCTGCATTTTCCTTTGCTGTCTGCAGCAAAGAAAAATGCAGAATCCTGCTACCTAAAGGGAAAGAGTTGTGCTCTTTAAGTGGTTTGTCAAGAAATCTCTGCCGTATGTTCCTGGGAATGGCCATGACTGAATGTATATATGGTATGGAAGAGGCTATGCTGTCAAATGTTGCATAAACTAACACAGATTCTGTAGTGAAACATATTTAACTTGCTATTGTAAAATGTGATTTGTCATTGAGAGATTATTTTTCTGTGTGTATATGAGAATATTTTAGGAATCTAATTTAAGTGCATAAAACTATAGAAACAAATTTTAAACTTATTCCAGGAGTAGAAAATGCCTAATCAGATTACTTGGGTTCAACTCAACTAAATTTCTTATATTAAAAAAAAAACAAAATCCAAGTTGTGTATGTTAGAAATGCAAAGGAGTCATTTTTTTCCCCCTGCAGGGAATAGGATGCATTTCAGTGAAATGGGTGGTGGTGTGATAAGATGAAGTTTCCTGTAGCTAATGACCTCGTACGACACCTTGGTGTTGCTTCAAAAACTGATTATACAGTTAACACATTCTGGAGGGTAGCTGCATCTGGAAGGAGGAAAGACTTGAGAGCCTGATTTCTACCAGATCCATGTGCCACGGAAACTTCCTTGGGTTTGTGGATTAGTCAGCAATGAGAGTTCAGGAGAGTTCGGGGAGGCCACTCCCTGACTTCTGGGTCACCCTTTCCACTTCTCTATCGGGATGGATTTAGCATATCCCTTTAGTGTTTGCACTGTCCGTGAAACTTCCCGGTGCGTCTTCACCATCTCTAGCTGTTGCACGGCCAGTGGGTGGATGGATCAAGTTTGGGGTTTCTGGGTTAAGCTGATCTGGGGCAGGCAAAACAGGCAGCACAGAGCAGTGTCCCCGATGGGGTCCCCAGGGACAAGAGACCTTCCTCCCCTTTCCCAGAAAAGTTTCAGAAGTTCAGGCTGCTTCTGGGGCACAGACCTTCTATACTCGGCCACCAGAAATATCCCTAAAGGCCACCCACAGAGGATCCATGAAACTCCGTGTCTAAGCCTCTGAGAGATGCATTCCGAAGTGTGTCAGGAGGTGGTAACCCCATGAATCCTGCCTCCTCTAGCAGGCTGGGGATGCCTCAGCAGTGGGAAAAGCTGGTTTGCGGTGATTCGGGGGCATTGTATAGCGATCACTGTTGTGGAAAGTTCAGGGCCGACGGCTTGAAAGGACATCTGGACAGTGTGCGTTAGGTTTTCAACATTTCTTTCAATAAGCCGTGTGCATCTTAATGCTGCCAGTCAACAGCTGAAGTCCCTTTTTTGATAGGCCTGACATTGGTAAGGATAGAGTCCAAGTGACTTTCTGGACTTTGGAGTGTGGGTTTCTGGAATCCGTTGAGGCATATGAATAATCTGCAAATCACCTTGAAGAGCTGTCCGTGTGGTCCATACTGGCTTTATTCCCAAAGATGGTGCCGTTTAGCGATCTCTTTGTTCCGGTGTAGCCTGGGAAGGCCATCTCGGGGACAGCAAATAGGAGACGGCTCTGGTCCGCCCACCCAGCAAAGGCCCTGACTGACTCTTCTTCCTTAGAATGGTGCTGTCTGCCTGGGGCGACAATATGGCTGTGAGAGGGAATGAGTCGGGCAGTCAACTGTGCCCTGGGCCCTGGTTGTTTCAAAACAATCTGGGGACAAGAAAAGCCAGAACCAGGGGCCCTTCCCAGTTGTGCTGGCAAGCCCTCCCAGTTAGCCTTTGCCTGTTTGGAAAAGAATGTAACCAATCATGAGTACCTGTGTTTCCAGTGACTGGTGGGCCACAGTGCTGGTGGCATGTTCCTCCCCTCACAGCCCTGCCCAAGGGTAGGACCAGGTCACCCCCTTGATGGATGTGCTATTGATTGTAATATACTTCTGTTGCCAAATAATGGTACTGTTTAATTTCCCATAAAAGAGAGACTATATTGTCTGCTATGTAATGTTAATGGAATTCTAAAAATTACTAGACACTATTATAAATTGTAGAATTATGTATTTGTCTAAGGTTTGATGAAACAGGGCCAAAACATTAAGTTTTTCTGTTTAAAAGAAGCTGGGGTTAGTTTTGCTGTTTGAGTGTTCCTTTGGCAACTTATTATGTGTGAAATGTTAAATTTTACCGATTCAGATTATGGTAACTGAGGTTTTTTTTTTTCTTTAAACCAGTAGCAACATCAGTACAAATTGCTATTCCTGTGTATCTTGAACTTAAAAGAACAATCTCTTCAAAACAACTCTATGGTCATTTTGACCTGTATGGTTTAAACTCAAATAGTTCATGAATAAAATGAGAAAAGGCAACATTGCTACCGTGGATTATTTTGGGTTCTTTCTGCCCTACCCCCTTTCTGAGCTCATAGGACATTAACAGCCCTGCAAATGGTCTCTTCCTTTCCCACAGATAGTGCTGTAGTTGTACAAGGAAAATTATGCAAAAATAAACTTGAAAAACAAAATGAAACAAACCAACAACCCTTTCAACTCTCGTATAGCTTCTTCAGATAAATGTTAGCACCAAGTAGAAATAGATTTCCCTGAGTGAAGTGTTTCTGAGAATATGAGTTCTGTGTCACACAGCATCAGAAATGCCGTGGGGGGTTGGCGGGAGAGCAAAAAGCTAAGGTTGTCTAACAGAGACATTCAGAAGAATCATTCTGGATTTCCAGGAAGAAGTTTCTAGCACAGGCAACTCCACATGTTCAGAGCCTTGATTTTTAATTCTGAGAGCCATTAGCAAATCCAACACTGAATTTTATTGTCACCTGTATTTTATTGGATTGTTTATAGCGTTTCCTTCTGTCCTGCTTTTAAGGCATTTCCTTCCAATTTCATCACCAATGTAACGGACTATAAAAAGTCCTTTAAATTCTGTAGCTGGCTTGGATGCTAGTTGAATTGTTATAGCACATTTTTGGAAAGTTGATTCTAAAGCAACATATCTTTGCCTTTTTTAGGGCAATAAGGCCCCATTTTTGATAAACGTAAAGATTCTATGCCCTTTTCTCAGTTGTTATTTGAAGTTTTAAAAATAAATTAAATGTCATTAAAAACAAAAACAAATTACTTTCCCAATCTGCACCTAGTTCTCTCCAAGTCTGATGCGGTCTCTTGCATAGCCCAGGGCATGGGAGGAGTAACTGGTAGAAAACACGGGTAATAGGCACCTACCTAACCACATTTAGTAGCCAGCATAATCAAGCCAGTATCTTATTCTAGAATATTTATTGTTTTGCTTCTAATTACAGAAGGAATGCTTGTTAATGCATAAATAAAATCAGGAAAGCACAGAAAAATACCAAGGAGATGAAATCACTTAATGGAGATATTCTTTCACACAAAAATAAAGGTTAAAGTTTTGATGCGCTTCGTTTCTGTATTTTTTTTCCTATGGGTGTATGCATTTTAAATACTCTGGTACTGTTTAATAACGAATATCCATTGGGCACATGCCCTATGTAAGGCACTGTTCCATTACATGATTTATGCAAATAATCTCACATTTCGTTTGATTGCTGCCTTTTAAATCAGTCATGTTCTCAGCTTAATTTTCAAGGACTGTATAGTATCCCATTGTCTGCCTGTACCCTAATTCATTTAAACAATTCTGAATGGCCAGATGTTTAGATTGTTTTAAAATTTTCAGTTGATAAAAAACCAAAATGCTGTGAGGAAAACCATTGCACGTAGATCTCTGGGTTCTCTCTGATGACCTCATGAGGCAATATTTGAAGTATTTCATTTCCCTGAATTTCTATGTGGTTCAATCAGCAGAAAGTTTGTTCAGTTTGATTCTGGAGGATTTGGGCAGTAGCACCAGCAAGAGGGTCTCCCAAAGATGGTCCGTCTGTCAGCCGCCATGCACCCGTACGGGAGCTTTGTGGTGACTCTGTGTGCGTGACCTTGCGAGGAGTGGGAGGCAGCCTGCGCAGGCCCAAGAGTCTTGGGTGGCCTGACATATGGTTAGGTCGCAGACTCGGCTGCTGAGACAGAGCGCCCCACATCCCGTGGCTTCAGTGAGAAGTCAGGGAGCAGCGCTCAGGCCTGGCAGGGTGGCTCTGCCTTGGCATCATTGGCTTTTCCTTGGAGCATGGCTGCTCCAGCTCCCACCTTTGCGTCTGTATAGCCAAGGAGAATCCCCACCTATTGCTCCAGGGTGCAGGCCAGGAAGGGTACACATCGCTTCCTCTCCTCTCCCATTTGCTGCAACGTAGGCCCATGGTCAGGTGCTGCAAGACAGGCTGATTCACGTGTTTTTTAGCTGTGTGGACCCACGCTCACCTAAGTTAAGTGACTGGGTGTCTGGCCAACCACCAGTCTCAACACTTCTGGCTCTGGGAAAGTTTTGGAGGCCCCAGTGTCTGTTGGTTATCATGTTAGGTGATCATCTAGCTGGTTTGCCAGGAGGAAGCCAGAGTTTAAGCCAAGCATGCCAGCCAGGACACTGTGCCAGTGGAGGGCAGTGGGCCAGCGCTAGTGTGCAGGGAGTAGCCTGGGCCCCGTCACTACCCTGTGGGACTTCCGAGTGGCAGTGGTCCTGCCTCTGCCCAACCAGGGATAGCTCTGGGAAGGGAATTAGTTTCTTGGCCAAAAGCTAGGTGACTAAAGAATAGGTACCTGAGATGGCTGCTGCCTGGGGAACTCTATTTTTTCTACAAGGCCAAGAGGTAAAATGTAGGGGAAGACCTGACCTGGGAGCTGATTTTGGTCAACTGGGGGCATCTTAGGGACTAAGTGGGAAGGAGCATGGGACTTACCTAGGAGTAGCTTTGCCTGTTTGCTCCAGCAACGTGCCAGGGCACGGTGTCAGTTGCATGGTGGGACAAGCACAAGCCGGGGAGTGGAAGGCCCGGGCTCCAGGGCCTGACCCACCAGCTGTCCAGACACGTCATACACGTCCCACCTGTATCACAAGGTTGTCATGAAGCTTAAGAAAGATGTACATGCAATGGCCTTGAAAGCTACACAGCATCCTACGATTAGGTGTCATGTCAAGATTAAGGGCATAGGTGGCGCAGGAATAGACCTTTGACTTTAGGGACCAGCAGTTCTGAACAACCCCCTAAAGGCATGAGGTTCTGGCAGGTGATACCAGATGGACTTTGCTCAGTGACTGTGCCCGGTGCTGCGTTTAATCAATAATTCCTAAGAATAATCTACGCAAACCAAATTCTCTAGCCAAAAAGGCTTTTTGACTTTTAAACTGAAAGAAAAATATAAAAAGGCGGCTCCCTGTACTCTACTTTAAAAGACAGTAAACATATGGTCTGTTCTGGAAGCATTTTATTGTTGCTTCAAGTTTAAGAATTTTCACTGATGACAGAAAATCAACACTTTCAGATAGTCTCCCGCATAGCCCTGCTCAGCTTCTGAATCTTGGCTTTTGCAGACATGTCAACAAATTTCTCTCCAATACGAACAATCATTCCACCCATGATTGATGGATCAGTCTAGGAAAGAAAATAGGTTGGAAATGTGAAAATGCATTGATGTTATTCCACTAATCAAATGGGTAGATGAAAAAGTGCTTTGAAAAAGCTAAATGTGCTATACAAATGTAAGAAGTTATAAATAATTACATCGAGCAAAAGGAAGAAGTGAAACCATATGGAATCTGATAATAATTTAAGTCTAAAATAAATATAAAATCCCTAGGTTTTATACTGATTTTTCACTAATACTTTCTTATAGCCATTTTAAGTTTCAAATAACCCAAGGAAACATATAAAAAATAATTAAACATATAAAAACATAATAAACATATAAAAATAATTAAAAGCTTACCTTAACCTCCAATTTCAATACTTGGCTTTGACTTAGGAAGCTTTTCAGGACTGTTTTTAATTCAGAGAGAGCAGCTTCTTCTAAAGGCTGAAAAATAACAAAACCATCCTTTATATTTAGACAAAGCAAAACGGAAGCTTCCACAGTGGTTCAGGGGCCCGCCTCACAGAACACCTAGGCAGCTCCTGTTCGGCAGTTCGGGCACCACCCATAAATGCCACTCCTTCTTTACCTCTGCTCCGTGGTGCTGGCAGTACAACTTAGAACCTTTGAGGGAAAAGCCTCAACATTTGTAATGCCTGAAGATGCCCGCCCGCCAGTGCAGGAGATGCAGGCCTCTTCTCTGTGCGGCCCTGTGGCTACGGCACACATCTATAATTTCCTTCGATGAAATGTCGCAGTTTAACCTGGTTCTACAATCTTTCAGTTTTCCCATCTCTACTGGCAGTCTGTCTCCCCAGATCCTGGTCACCTGGAGCTCTGCATGCCACTCCACTCTGAACCTCAACAAGAGAACCTAAAGCAGGTGGCTTTTTCCTAATGTCGCACTGCTCCAAAATCTGCTTGTACAGAGCAAGCACCCCAAGTGTCCAGACTGCATTCCTTCCCCTTGGCCCCAACTCTTACTCCTGGGTGGTTAGGTGTTAGATGAAAATGAAAAAGGTTGCTGAAGGAAAGGCCTTTTTAACTTGTCACAATCCTACCTCCCCAAAGTCAGGTGCTGCATAACTATTATACTATTATACTCTGTTTTCCTATATTGACTGAACTACATTAGGAAGAAAATACTATTTAAGACAAAAAAATTATTTCTGGGGAGACAGTGTAGTATAGTTTAAGGAACAGGGACTTCTGAGACAAAGAGGCCTGTGTTCAAGTCCTCGTCCCACACCTTGTATGACCTTGGAACAGCTACTTAATCTCCCCAGCCTTTAGTTTCCTCTCCTGTAAAATAAGGATAATTATACTTCTACCTCACACAGATTTTTTGATATAAAATAAAATAACAAATTATAAAGTACTCAGCATATGGTAGGGGTCAATAAATGGTGGCTAATTATTATAGTCCTCTCCAGCAAGCCAAAAGATCAAGGGTCCATCACCCACCCCACTCCTTCCCGTTCACCACCATGAAAGATAAAAGATCAGAAACTCTTGTTTCAGACAACTACTTCATATCGTTATTTACAAAGTAATTCAAACCCATAATGGAGCATAAACCACCATTTTCAAACACATTTTGATGATGTTCTTTATATTTAACCTGGTCTTTATGAATAATCACTGGTTGTGGAAGCACTGATAAGATAAACACTGGCCTTTCCAAAGCAGAGTGTCACATAGGCTGATATAAGAATGAAACAAACACACCAAATGACAAGTCACCTTTCTCAATTTCTTGATTTCACCCTGTTTTTTCCTTTTCTTTCTGCAAAAGGTGATGCATGCAATGTCAAGGGAAGTGCAGCAGCAACCACCTGTTACTTACAGATGCAGTGGTCACTGTGCAGGGCACCTCTCCACGATGGACACTCATCATGGTAGAAAAGGCAGAAATGACTCCTTGGGTGTTGTTTAAGCGGCCATTTTCAGCAAGCAAATCTGGGAAAGTGAAGGTGTCTTAGTAACAGGAAATTGATTTGAACAGGTTATTCATGAAGTATTATATTTACCCCAAAAGCAAACTTAGATTTGTGTCCTTAAAACACTATATTCGATGTCCTTTAAGAAGGCAAATGGAGAAGATAAAATTTGTTATTGAAAAAACATATCCATTAAAAAAGATAAAAAGGAGTGTACTAGGCTAGGCACAGTGGCTTATGCCTATAATCCTACTCTGGCAGGCTGAGGCAGGAATCAGTTAAGGTCAGGAGTTTGAGAACAGCCTGAGCAAGGGGGAGACCCTGTCTCTACTAAAAGTAGAAAAAATTAACCAGGGATGGTGGTATTCGCCTGTAGTCCCAGCTACTTGGGAGGCTGAGGCAAGAGGACTGTTTGAGGTCAGGAGTTTGAGGTTGCTGTCAGCTAGGCTGACATGATGCCATGGCACTCTAGCTTGAGCAATAGAGTGAGACACTGTCTCCAAAAAAAAAAAGACTGTACCAACAAGCATTTAAATTAGTAAGGCAGGGGGTGGGATTCTCACCCACACAGATCTGCAACAGACTTTACACTCAGCTTGAAATATGATTTTCCTATTTGTGTTACAGATCCCAATGTTTTGCTACAAATTAACATATTGTCTATATTCAAAGATGACGACACCCATACACTTTCTTTGGAACTCATATTTTGAGTTGGCCGTGAGGGTTTGAAAAGCAAATCCAAATGTACTGAAGGATGCAAGTGTCTTCAAGGTTCGAGGTACAGCCACTGAACATGAACCATTTTCTTGGTATGAATCTCACTGGTCTCCTCCATGGGCTGAAATTGCCAACTGTGCAATTAGACGTCCTTACATCTTAGTGTCTTTCAGCCCGTGCTCCTCAAACTCTAATGGGCAAACAGTTCACTTAGGCACCTGGTTAAGATGCAGACTCTGATTTAGCAGGCTGGGTGAGTCCTGAGAGTCTTCACTGGCTCCCTGTCCAGGGACCACGCCACGGCCATGAAGTTTTAAGAGACTTCAAATGGAAAAGTGCTAATACTTACTAATCAGGTTGGACGTGAGGGGAGAAAACCTCTCTTTTGCTGTGATGTCCCTGAGGCTTTTCACTTTAACGGAACGTTTCACATAGGGATTCAAAATAGAAGCAGCCATTTTGGGTTCCTTCAAGAGTTGCTAAAAGTCACAAAAAAAAATTTCTTCAATTCTTTAGAGCACATGAAAGATCTGCCATACACACACTTTCTTGTAAATTAGCTATTGTATGAATTAAATTAACACTCTCAAACAACACATGAAGTTTATAATCATTTCTCTGACTGCCTTTAAGAATATATTGCACCACGACTTTATATAAGGTACAATGATGTTCCTTGAAAAAATTTAAAAATATGTAGTTGCTTAAATTTACTTTTGCTTTTCAAGAAAGACTGTAAAAAACTAAGCAGCCAACAGCTTCAACTCACTGCATATTTTAATGTATTTAATATAGGTGATATGCTGGTTTTTATAGAGATGCTATTCCTCAAGTGCAGACCTATAAAAAATGTTGTGACTGCACAGGAGAGCTCCTTGCCACTCCCTGGGAGAGGCCTGTCTGTCTCAGGCCAACCCTGATTCTGCCCTGCCTTACAGAGCTCCAGAGCCCCAACCCAACTCTGTGAGACCTCTGGTGTTTCCTGAGCAGCCTCAATGAGTTGGTGGGGTGGGGGGCGGAGCGTGACAGATACGGAAGCACAACCGCCATGGGAGACCACTTAGTCTTCATTTTGTTGTGTCACAAATGTCTGATAATTCAGTGACCAAGTGCAGCTTCCAGCACCGTGCTGCCCTTGGTATTAGGCCAGAGTGCCCACGAACCAACACCAGCTGTTCCAGTCAGGTTTCACACTTTCAGTTTCATACTTCTATTTGCCTTTCAGTTATTCAGCTAGCACCTCCTCCCAGGCTCTTGGCCAGAATTCTGTCTCTGGGCCATCCAATGCTACAATTTACACTTGAGTAGCCCCACAGAAATGACATTGTTCCACAAAAATTACATGCAAATTAAAAGCATTCTGGAATTTGGCTAATTTTTTATGTTCCTCATCTGTTTCTGTTGCATCAAACTGTGGACACTTACTGCGACACTCCTATAGTATCACGCTTCCCTCTAAGTGCCAAAACCACTAATATAAAAGGAGTTTTAAGGTAATTGCCTCCTCCTTTTCCTTCAACTTCCAGGTTTTGGTCAAGCCCCATTCTAATATCCACAGCCCAGGTCATTCTCTGTTGTGAACACAACTGTTTGGGTTTAAAGTGGGCATAACTGACAGGTAGCAGACAATCATCACCGCCTCCAAAAATGCCCATGTGAGATCCTGTCTGCTCCTGCACGCCCTCCCCCAACGTGTCTCCTACAGGGAGGCTGGGCCTACGGCTCTCTGAGGATCACAAGGTTTATCACACTAGCTAAGACCTTAAGCATTATCTGCAGAGATCACTGGATAAAGGAAGGAATGTAGAGCTACAATTATTCTGCTAGGACAAAGGTTCATATAAAAGCTCAAAATGAAAAATGAACAAAACATAAGTAGCATAGAACAATACTTACTTAAGTATTATTATTCCATACAACTAGCCTATGAGTTGTTTTTCTAAATAAAATAACTTTACAAATAAGTGGATTAAAAAATGTAAGGTATTAACACATAAACTCAAGAAAGAACAAAACTTTATCTGTAAGTCTATAATTAGACAGTCTCTCCCTTTCCCTTTCCTTCTTTAATACAAACTTTACTGCCAGAGGTGGCAACTAGAAAATAAAAGGAGAGGGAAACAACAAAATGTGTAGAAACTTGTTAACTAGAAAATGCAGCGAAAATTAAAGCAGAGATTCTGTTTCAGTTACATTGTAGGGTTCTGTTAATTCAGTTTATTTATTCTTTTCATGAAAAAAAAAGGTAAAAATGAACGTCCCCTTATAGCCCCCCAGTCTTTCCCTGTCAGTCCTCTATTATCATTACAAAACTCACACACTTTACTAATTTGGCTGTCTGCTCAGTCATTCTCTCCTGATATGTTTGGAACAAAATAATAATTACAATCAAGGAAAAGGTTTCATGAAGAAAATAAATTCTTAGTAAAACCAAATCATATTATATTCTAAAGACTATTTTAGAAATACCTGGACCAATTAGCACAGATTTTTGAAGGTGAATTTTTAATTGTCTTCTGAAATAGTCATTTTTCTCAAATGACTGTATTATACTTTTATCTTATATTTCTATCTCAGCCTGAAATCCTGGTTCATAATATTAATATCTTTACATGTACCTGTTCCTATAAACTTCAGAATAAAATCCAATATTATCACTAACAAAATATTTAAAGAAAACAGGTTTTTTTTGCAGGTCTTTTTCTCATAGGACATACCTTATTAGGAAGGCATAGTCAAATAACTAAGGCAAAAAATATACAAATAGGAACTTAATATGTAATGAAAAGGAAAGCCACTTACTGATACTCTCAACAGCTCCTTTTCTACTTGTTCCAGCTTATTCTGTTTCGATGCAGCAGAATAAAGAGCAGTGGCATAGCGACCTTCAACACTGTGTATCTGAACAGGTGGCTTTAAAAAAAAGGGTGGAGTAGGGAAGGAAGGAAAAAGGAAAATCAGTTAAGACAATATTATGCTGATAAAAGCAGAATTACAAATTTATAATTTAAAAAATACACCTTATAACACAAAATAGTTTAAATATGTCATCAAAGAGCTGTCCTAAATGGCAATTCACAAACAAATTAGGGCTGTTTCCTTGGCCAGGTCATTCAATCTTTGAGCCACCATTTCCTCATCTATAAAATGAAGGGCTTTAGTAATAATGTCTCAAGTCCCTTCCAACTCCACCTACCTACAATTCAATTACCTGTACTTATTTTGAGATGACCTTATGCTTCCTTTGAACTCAGTAACTGTTCAATTCTAAGTATGGGAAATTTAAATACTGAAAGCAGGCATTTATGAACATGTTAGAGTCAGGAAAACAGGTGTTTATGAAACATACAAATATACCTTTATGCAATTCATAGTGATACTGTTAAGTCTCCCCTTACAGAGCCTCCCCAGCAATGTTCAACTTAATAGAGCCCTTTAGCAATTAACAACATGTCTGATGCTTGAATTATTTTTCACAATAAACTACAGACTTTTTTTAATACACTACCATCAGTGTATGACTACATATGCTTAGTGGTGCTGTATGTTGTAGTGGGAAAGCTTAGGCTTTGAATAAGAAAGATTTAGTTCCAGTCTAGCTCTAACACTAAGCTGAGTAATTTTGGGCAAATTTCCTGAGCCCCCATTTCCCCTTTTGTAAAATGGAAAGACTAGCTATTCCCTATCCCTGTCTGGTGGTTTTAAGTTCTCACATCAAGGATAAAACTAGTGGTTTTGAGACACTTCGTGCTGGTAATGAGGGTGGAAGTATAAGAATTATTTTTCTAAATTCCATCTGATGTGATTCACTACAGACATAGATCTGGTATTTTGATCTTTTCCTTACACTATTTTTCCAAGGGGAGGACTGGCTCACTGTTGACTGGGGTCAGGGGGTGAGGGGTGGGTAGATAGGATAGCCAGGTCAGCGCATTTTTGGACTGTGGGCCAACTGAAGTTCCTGCTCCTGAGAGTTGAATTAATTCTCTGTCATACAGGAACTAATAATTAAAGAAAGAATGAGAAAGTGACCCATGGAAATGGAATCAAGCTTCTTGTTCCAATAGGGTTGTTACCGGCTGTTAGCCATGTATCACTTCTGTGCCCTTCATGGTGAACTCCATTTATTATTTATTCCTAATAGTCCTCTTCACCAGGGGTCAACTGGACTACTTTTGGTTTGAAAAGAAAAGGACTCGCAGATCCTTGAAATAGTGAACCTTTATAGTGCCCAGTGGAGAAATCCTTTTGAAAGCACTGATTTTCTTTGGAGAAGGGTGTAAAGAGTGTGAATATTCCTTACCAGTTAGGTGGAAGGCAAGATGGAACAGAGTTACAATAGGATTGTTTAACAGAAATCAGGATAACTTGATTTCAACATCAACTCCTGTATTAATAATAACTTACTGTGGGAACTTGGACATGTCACTTTATTTTGTTGCACTTGTTTCTTTCATTAAAAAAACACAAATAAATACTAGCTTACCTATCTTAGAGGATTAATGGAAAAACAAGTAATTAAAAAAATAGTTCTCACAGTCAGAGCTTATGCATGGGCCTGTTGCACAGCAAGCACTCAACATCATTTCTTTCCCCATCCCATGCACATATCATGTTTTGGGAACCACAAATCGTGCAGAAAGGTTTAGACAGTCACTACACAAAAGCCCATGCCTTAACTGTATTGCTGTTTGCTTCACACTTTCACCTGTTTTACAGTTATAAAAGAAAATAAGTTAACATACCCTCACAAGCTTGGCAAATGGCCTGACCACAGAGGTACTGAAGCATCGCACCTTTGAAATAAAGGAAAACAGATCAAATGAGATTACTTGAAGAATTTCTGCATTTAACTTAGTAATAAAAAAATTTTTAAATGACTTTTAAGGAATTAGTTTTGTATCATCATACAGATTACATGAGGGTATGCTGGTCTTGATTACTTAGGAGTGAATTTCCCTAGTGAGAATCATCCCAAGTTGCTTGGGAAATCACCTTCCCACCAACTTTCTAGTCTGCTAGGAATGGGCTGAGGCCAGCACACACATAGGAGAGAGGAAACACTATGTTCCAGGGAGTGCACGTTTCAAAAATATTTAACAAAATTTTTGGCATTTATGTTACCACACCCTTGAGCAGGATTTCAATAAAAGTGGAAGGATTCCAGTCATGATTTGCAACAGATGTACCTTCTTAGGGATTCGAATGGTATCTAAAAATAAAAGAATCATCCTTTGGGTATTGCAGCAAACAGAGTTTGAACTGACTAGAGGCTCTAGTTCTGAGAGACAGTGTCTTATCTATCAAAAGGCATCCAACTTTGGAGTTGGAATCCATAGTTTGAAAAGCACCTGCAGGGGCACAGGTCACCTTCAAATACTTCTAGATCTGGATGTACTATACCAAAACCGGTTGTGAGGATTAAAAGATTTTTTAGCATGTGCAGTAAAAGTACATAAGCTGCAAGGGATCATGATATGTAAAGCATCATGGTGAGAGGTAGTAGCAAGAGCACAAATTATTTCCCAACTCCATCTTCTGCGTGACTGGGTTCAAATGTCAACTCTACCACTTACTAGCTGAGCAGCTAAGGGCAAGTCACTTAAACTTTTCTTTCTCATTTTCTTTATAAAACAGGGAAATGTGCTTTAGGAATATTCCTCAGCATTAATAATAATCATTGACAGGTTTTACCACAACGGTAAAGGAAGCTGATTTCGGGGCCACGCCTTGCCCTTTTCTCGGAGACCAGGGAAGCCCTAACCCCCTCTCCTGAGCCCCCTCATGTCAGCTGCTTCCGGGGCTGTGCACGGAGGACAGGACGCCAAGGTCACTGCACGCGCAGCCCCGCGCCTACTGCCCAATATGCGTCCGGGGGCAGGGGGCAAAAGCTGGGTCACTTTACGTCGCCCCCACTTGCTGGGCCCCACGACCTTGAACGATGGCCAGGCTTCCCCAGTCGTAGCCTCGCACTCTGGCGCTCGGGGTCTGGAACCAGTCACCCCAGGAAGGATCCTCCCGCTGTCTTTCCGAACCACCGTGCTCTCACCTGCCGGGAGAGCCCGGACACTGATGGGGCGGCCATCTTCTCCTGGGTGGTTGTAGGTCAAACCCAAGTTGGAAGCGAGAAGGGCGCAAGGGCGCACGCGCGCGTTGGCGTAACCGCTCGGCTCTCTGGGAAATGTAGGCATAGGTCGTCAGGCCGCATGCGCAGTAACCTCCCTCAGGCTGGGAGTTGTAGTTCTTGGCAGCGGTGGTGAGGGCAGGGCCCATCGCGGGCTGGGGTGGGCGCTAGTGGGCGCTGACTGCACCCGAAAACGAAATCCTGAAGTTATTGACTTAACGGTTCTTGCTGTAGAAAGGGATTGCTGTTCCTTGTTTTCAAATTTACATTTAGATAAATATGGTGATATTTGTTCGATTTCACAGTCATGACCAGCATCACAGGCATCATTACTCCTTCCTAGCATGCCAAAGCCTGCGTCAATGGCTGTTCCTCATGCTGCATACAAAACTGAAAACACGAAAACCACAAACAAACAAAACTCCCGGGAGCTCTGCACCTCCGGGAATAGACACAATCTCTCTCTTACCTGGGCGTGACTGCCCCTTGTTAAAGAAAAATGTATTCAACGATGCGTGTTCAAGCAGGGCAAGGGAGACTTTATCCAGGAGCATCCAGATGGGTAGAGGGACCACTGCAAGGGGGTCTTAAAATGAGGGAAAGCAACTGGGCTCAACTTCCAAGACAGCATGGGCAGGTAGCCACGGTAGGGAATCAGTGGATAGAAAATTATTAAGATGAAACATCAGGAGTAAGAGGGGTTTTGGCTAACCTGACCTACAAGGGGTCTTGCTGAAAACAGGCCAGGGTGTCCAGACATCACTTGGGGAATGCTGGTGGGTGAGGGACATGATCCGGTATCGATGGTGATCAGATATTAAGGATGGGGAGTTCTGACTTAGCAGAGTTCTTTTGCTAAAATGAGATTTTACAAGGAAATGCACAGATGAGCCTAGGAGAAGGTTCAGAAGCCTGAATAAAGGTTGGCCAAGCAAGGAATCTTTGTCACCTTCCATTGTCCCCCCTCCCTTCCCTTATTTGCACCTGACTACAGAAATCAATTAGTTTGTGAGAGGATGTGAGATCTGGTGCCTAAATTCTTGATTCTGAATAGGGCAGGGTGACTATCCAAGAATCAGATCTAAAATAGAAGATCTGGGTTTGAGCAAATGTGATATTGAAACTAAGAACTGGACACTAGCCTTGGCCAGTTTCTCCACATTCATAAAAACAACTCATCTTTGACCCATTCCCGTCTGACTTTCTATTTTGTAGAGAAGAGAATTGGCTGACAGAACAAGGGATGGGGTTCTTGATTGTAATAATGGGGTTCTATGATCAACTTTCTGCTTAGATTTATTATAGGAACACAGATTAATTAATTTACCCTTTTAGAGTACAGTCCTCATCATTACAAAAAAAAAAACTTTAAAAAATGCAGAAAAGTAGAAGGGATGTAATTGCCCTCTCTCTACCTTCCAGAGGTAGCTACTCTCAATGTTTTGGGATATTGTTTGTCAATATTTTTTAGGCTGTCGCCTGAACTGTCCAGGTTTGAATCCCAATTGGTTCTGTAATCTTGGCTCAATTATATAACTCCTCCATACTTTAGTTTTCTTATCTATAAAATGTGTGTTATAATAGTACCTGCCTATAGGTTGTTAGGAAAAATAAAGAAATTAATATATTTGTAAGGTACTTAAAACAACTGCCTGATAGAGTGTCACTTAATAATGTTAGTTCTTTATTTTCTTTGCTTTTATTATACATACAGATTCACAATCTGTATACAATTTAGTATCTTGCCTTTTTATTTAATATTAGTACAAGAAAAAGGATACAAAATTATATAAGAGTTGTAAATTCATGCTTACAATACAATATAAACATGTTTCCAAGTTATAAAATTTTCATAAGCATCATTTTAATGGCTGCAGGATAATCCATCAAGTGAATATTATGTAATTTAATCATTCCATGATTTTTGAACATAATTCAAATGATTTTCTTTTTTTTCCATTTTAAACAATACTGAATCGCCTAAGCATCTTTAGAAACACTTTTTAAAAAAGTATTTAGGATAATTTCCCAAATAGATTTCCAGAACTGGCACAATTTGATGAAAGATTATGAACACTTTAGGAGCCTTTGGTGCATAAGGCCAAGCTGTTTTTCAAAAGTTTTCACCAATTTCTACTTTTAGTAGCAGTACATGAAAACACTTGTTTTACTTCACTCTGCAAACTAGGGACTATTTTCAAATAAGCCTGACAAAAGTATTCAAAACATTATTTAACACATTTTATTGAACACCTATTATGTACAGGCAGCTGTTCTATGCCCTGAAAATACAGCAGGGTACAAGACAGACAAAGTGCTTGCCCTTAGCAACCTTACCGTTGAAATCAAACTGTAAAATCTGTGTTTCCTGAAACGTGAGTGTTAATAGATGTAATGCAAATCAAAAGTTCTGGGATCATGTACACTTGGGAAACTCTAGACCCTCTATTGCATTGTAAATTAATTACAGGTAAACTGTAAAGTTGTATAGCAGCAGGGAGATGCCCTCTATTTTATTTTGTATTTACCCCATTCCACTCCAGCCCCTGGTATATCACTATAATAGCAGTTTACGGTTGTTTGAATTTTAGGGTTTATTAAGTGGGGGCACATATGTGGTTTCATTTTTACTCTGAGTCTCAGTATAACTCTAAGATGTATGTAGGCCTATTTTCCCATTTCATAGACAGTAAAACTTCTCAGATCCTGCTTAGCCAGCTCATTTAGGAGCCGGCAACCCGCATCTCAAACCCTGGCACCTCACACCAAGTCCAGTCTCTTTCCACTGCCTGGGTGAGTGAATGAGTGAATCCCTTGGGATGTATTTCTGGGGATGGGGTTTTGATGCCAGTGTATTTTAGTGATGTGGGTAAAGGGAGAAACACAGAGGAAGCTCCGAAGCCTGATGCCTGCATTCAAACCTCTCTCTTCCTGCTCTTGGATTCCTGGGCCCCTGTAGGCAAATAAATCACTGCAAAGACAGGCTAGGGCCCCATATTGCAAACTCTCATGATGGCAATTGGCAGCAATTTCCCAGCTGTGTGACTGCCATAGCTTTTGCTGTGCAGGAACAGAGAACGTGGAAAGGAAAAAAGAATTTTGTCCCATAGAAGCAAGGAAAAGACTTAGCACTCTGCTGTTCTAGTGCTTTCCCTCTGCACAAACTCAAACTGTTTAAAAACTAGTTATTTTAACAGTTGAGACCGATGGAGTCAAAGACACTTGCCCAAGGCCACAGGACAGGGCCAGGGGGAGCAAGACCCAGACATCTAATCTTGACCCTTTTGTTTAGCCTGACCTTCAATTCAAAACAATTATTGCTCACTGTTTTATTTTCTTTACAAAGAAACCATATGCTGTGGTAGAAATTAGCATTGTGACAGCATTGGACCTTTCACCGCATGTGTTTTTAAAAAAATGAAATGACTTTCCCTTCAATCCAGAAAGAACCCTTGCAACTACACTAGTCATAAATCTGGATGAAGATTAATGTGCAAAAATGTTCACTGCACTCACTTTCACACAGCAAAAAATTGCAAACACGTGTGAGCATAAGAAAATGGCTTTTTAAAATGGCATAGTACGCAGTCATTAAAATGAGATTTTAAAAAGTATGTAATGACATGAAAATATTTAATAGCATGAGGAAAAGATTACAAACCACGTTCTGTGTTTTTGTGCAATAAGCATGTGTCACTACTATAATCAGGAAAAAAAAAAGGATGACATGATCCTGCCACTTGTTGTCACTTGTTAACTACTGTGCCTCTTAAGGTGAGATACAGCTGCTGTGGTTTCTAGTAACACTCAGCCTTGACATCAAAGGCAATTGCTTCAAGTTGATGAGCTCCATGAAAGGCTGAGGAGTTGAACCAGAGGACCTCCTAAGTTCCTTCCTAAGATCAGCTTCCATGCAGACTTTTCCCCAGCTTGGAGAATTTTCTTTAGCTCTGTAGAATACACAGTAAGGATGGTATGTTTTCAGGGACGAGGGTGGGAATAACTTTTCCCTATACATTTTGTTACACCAAAAGGACCTGGGCAATGTTTGCATTAATCCGGTATTTGTTTATTTTGGATCGAATTCTTCCTGAATTATCTTTCTTTTTGCTCTTTTCTCCTCTGAGTTTAAGAACCGTACTTGAATCTTTTCTAGCAGACCAGGGCCACTTGCAGTCTTGGGGTGACCTAGAGCAGTGCTTCTACGTGCAGCTGGTCTTTATGTTTACACCCAAAGGATGGGATAATGACCTCGGCAGCTTGCAACAAGGGTCTGCAGCACTTCCCTGTCAAAGGGGATGTAGGGCAGTCCGGCTCATCTGCAGAGGTGGCTGGGCGCGGAACCCATCAGGCTCCGAGCAGAGAAAAAGTGTTGACAAAAGTGGACAATGGGACTCCAGGTACTGCCACCATTTTACTTTAAACTGTTTATCCTTAGGATTTGGTGCCTCTGCTACAGAGGACAAGAGCAAATAAAACACACTGAAAAACGGCTCGGTGTTTTTTTTTGTCATTGGAGAAAGCTGCATTAGGAGGTCTGCGGCACAGAACTCCTGGCGACAGGGGAGGGCCCTTTGCTGCAGGGACTGGTCACCCACCCCCCGGGGCACAGGCCTCTCCCCTCCGCCCCTCCTCCAGGGCTGTGGGTCACGCCACTCGCTCGGTGCTCAAGGTCACCGCCTGGCCCGGGTTTCCGAAGGACCACGCTCACACTAGGGGGCGCCATCTCCCCACGTTGTAAACTGGCCTCTGGCGTCGGGATCAATTCCTTTCTAGAGCTTTTTCCGTCCAGATCTCGGTTTTGGTGCTCATCTATGCAAGAAGGAATCAGAGTATTGTGAGATTGGCACACAAAAGAGATCCCTGACAGAGGCCCTGATCCAGGTTCCTGGTGTTTCGGGGCCCAGACAGCTACAATTTCCTGTCCCCTGGCCACACAGCTTCCAGGCTGGAGTCAGCCTTAGAAACCCCTAGAAACAACCCCTTCTAATGCTTAACTCCACAGCCCCTCTCTGTGTAGCCCCCAGACGTCCCGTGGCAACCCAGGTTTGGGTCATCTCCACCAGGATTTGACATTTGCCTTCACAGAAAAACGCTGCTGGGTTGGAGCAGATCTATGCCTTTGTTATCAAAGTCCTTTTTCTTTTGGGGTTGGGGCAGTTCAGGGAAAAGTTATGCCACTAAATGGGTGCCCTACTCTGGAGGGCAGTAATGACAGAAGGAATGGACACGTGATAAACAGCAGAACATTCTCCTGCTTGTTGATCTGAATCCAAACATGGACTGTAAATTGAGGTGAGCAGTGAATGTAGTGAACTGTACCCGAGGTTATGAAGGCACAGCAGTTCCGGTCAGACCTTGCCTGGGGGCCTGGGGCGTGGGTATGATCCCACTGTTCCCTGCGGAGGTGGCAGCAGCCCTTAGGCCCAGGTTGGAATCCCAGCCCTGTTCCTCACCTGCTGTGCGCTTTGGGCAGGTCACCTCACCTCTGCCTCAGCTTCCTCACCTGGAGAATGGAGATAGTAACCTCAGGTGCCATGTGCCTATGAATGGTTATTGTCAACCCCAGCCCCATCTTGGAGGTGTGTGTCCACAGGGCACCCCAGCTAGGAAGTCAGAAGTGGGTGTCCTCATGAGTCTGCAGGTTTATAAGGGAAGACAGACTAGTGGTTTTGGAATAAGCAGCAATGAAAACATACTGGTAAGCAAGCAAGCATTGAGCATGATTTACTTTTTAGAAAAAGAGTATTTACGCAACGTGCACTATTCAGGGAACACGTACACTAAAAGCCCAGACTTCACTGCTGCGCAATATATCTATGTAAAAACAAAAAACAAAAAATTGCACTTGTACCCCCTAAATCTGTAAAAGTTTAAAAATCAAAAAAGAGTATTTATGTTTGGTACAAACAAAAATGTGAGAACAGGTGAGGCTTTGTGGTTCAGCATGAGAAAGGAAATTATATGATTAAATAAAAGGAAATTATGCATTTTTCTCTTTCCATAATTACTTAGCCGTAGCAAAAGCGAAAGTAAAAGTCAGGCAAGGAAAACGTTCACACACTTGGAAAAGTGCTCCCAGATGTGGGACGGCACATGGCGCAGTGCGATTTTGAAATGCCCCAGCGCGGTGATACCATCTTCCCGGACCCACAGCGGGACGCACCGCCCAAGAAATTGTTGGCGAAACGTAGTGGCGGAGCAATCATTTTGTTATTTTTATCCACAAAGAACACA
This sequence comes from Microcebus murinus, assembly GCF_040939455.1. Classification (NCBI taxonomy): domain Eukaryota; kingdom Metazoa; phylum Chordata; class Mammalia; order Primates; family Cheirogaleidae; genus Microcebus; species Microcebus murinus. Next base: position 10,543,349 of record NC_134104.1, on the reverse strand, counting down.
CAGGGAGGCACGTTTGCTTTGAGGTTCCTGGTAAATCAGGCTGCAGCTCTGTTTGGGGGATGATGCAGTTTAGTACCAAGGAAGGGGTCACCGCTGAGCCCACAGAGCCAAGAGGCTGGGAACAGTGTAGACGAGGGGCGTGTGGACCAGGGGACCGGAGAATAAAGGAGGCTTTTTCTACCCCAGGCTTTAAAGGCAGCCAGAGTTTTCTGTAGCGAATGCGTTAGTGTGACCTTGCTGATGGCCCTTCCACCAGCGAGGGGTGAAGAATGCCACGCTTCTCATTTTGCCCAGTGCCTCCTGGGGAGAGACGGTGCTGGTAGCATATTTCTGTGGGTTTTTGGTCCTGTGGATAGAATTGCAAGGCTGGAAAAAAAAAAAAAAGCACCATTTATTTTGATTTTTCAAGCAATGAGGGGCTCTTACTCGGGTGGTTGTTGGAGACCAAGGCCAAATCTTTAGGAAAGCAGGGTAATGCAGACCATTTATTTATTTATTTTTTGAGACAGTCTCACTGTGTTGCCCAGGCTCCAGTGCCGTGGCGTCAGCCTACCTCACAGCAACCTCAAACTCCTGGGCTCAAGCGATCCTCCTGCCTCAGCCTCCCTAGTAGCCGGGGCTACAGGCATGGGCCACCTGGCTAATTTTTCTATATATTTTTAGTTGGCCAATTAATTTCTTTCTATTTTTAGTAGAGAGGGGGTCTCGCTCTTGCTCAGGCTGGTTTCGAACTCCTGACCTTGAGCGATCCTCCTGCCTTGGCCTCCCAGATTGCTAGGATTACAGGCGTGAGCCACCATACCCAGCCTATTTATATTGTATGGCTTGAAATGGGATAGAGGCCATCGGCCAAGTCCTTCCTTCCTTTACTCACGTATTCATTCGGGCATGAACTCACTGAACCTGCATTCCCGGCCTGTTGGAGATCACCAGAGACGCCGCTGGGAATACAAAGGCAGTCAAGAATGATCCTGCCTTCAACCACCTTTCACCAACTCCCTTCGAATCAGTTTTAACTTTTTAAAATCACCTTTTCTTTGTTTCTTTCTTTACATTCAAGAAGAAACCAGGAGGGGCCTTAGACTATCAAACTAAAATTGCCCACAATTTCATAAACTCTGAGCTTTCTTAAATACAATTTTTTAAGATTGTAGGAATTCCTTCTACACTGGAGCTCAAAAGACAGCAAGCAAGAGAAAAACAAAATAACAGAAATAAATCATTCCAGTTGGCAGAGCATCCCTGTAGAGTTCTCAAAGTGGGTTGTTCATCAGAGATTTTAGCGCTGAATCAGACTGGTCCACTGGTGACAGTGACAAGAGGAGCAGTGTTCTTTCTTCTTGTGATTTGTGACGGTTCTGTTCACCCTGGAATCAGCAGTTTATATAATCCAGATTTACAGATGTTCTTGAGGCCTGGAAATTTTCTTTATTTGTGTTCCAAAGGTATCCTGAGAATATTCCAGAAGTAGTCTTTCATGGTCACCATCAATCCTGGCTACTGATTGAAGTCAACTGTAGAACTTAAAAAAATGACAGATGTCCACTGAAGACAGGAATTAGAATCTGCTGTGTACACTTTATTTTTAATTAATTGTTGAGCTTGAATGTTCCATGATAAATCATAACATATCTGTGATGGAACACTATGCTGCCATTTAAAGCTGTGGTGAGGCAGAATTTGTTGATCTGAGAAAACATTCACAATGTACTGCTAAGTAAAAAAAAAAAAAAAAAAAAAAAAAAAAGCAGGCTCAAAAAAGAGTATTCAGTGTACGATATGATGATATTTTGTTAAATAATCACTTATTTAGACACATCACAGAAAAGGCCAAAAGGAACCTCACAAACTGTCAACAGTGATAGTCTCTGAGCGGTGATTTCTGCTTGTCTTTTCCTTAGTGTTTTTGAAGTTTTAAGCATCAATCGCATGTTGCTTTTGCACTGAGGAAAAATTCCCTCTATAAATGTTAATGATTTCAGCCAGGCGTGGTGGCTCACACCTGTAATCCTAGCACTCTGGGAGGCTGAGGAGGGAGGATTGCTCAAGGTTAGGAGTTCGAGACCAGCCTGAGCAAGAGCGAGACCCCGTCTCTACTATAAATAGAAACAAATTAATTGGCCAACTAAAAATATATATAGAAAAAATTAGCTGGGCATGGTGGTACATGCCTGTAGTCCCAGCTACTCAGGAGGCTGAGGCAGGAGGATCGCTTGAACCCAGGAGTTTGAGGTTGCTGTGAGCTAGGCTGACACCAAGGCACTGGAGCCTGGGCAACATAGTGAGACTGTCTCAAAAAAAATATTAATGATTTCCCTTTCGAGGACATGAGGAGGAAGAGCAAAGAAACTAGATACGTGTGGCTGCTTCATTCATTCATTCATGATTTTTATTTAGCTTTTAAAAATTTATTAATTAATTTTATTATCTTTTTTTTTCTATTTATTAGGAAAAAAATATCTTATGCACTTGCCATGTGCTCAGCACTGGGGTTTTACTAGCCTGGGCTGTAGAGGCCAGTTTCCCCAAGTGCAGGGCTGCGGTTCTTACATGCAGAAGAGGCAGTGATGAGCCCACTGAAATGCAGATTCCCTCCCGACAGGCTCCAGGGAAATAGCCCGGGGTGGGGCTGGAAATTTCCTAGTTTAAATGAGTGTCCCCCTTGCTTCTGACAAACCATCCGGCACTGCTCTCTGAGAACCTGTGGGGAGTGGGAACTTGGGCTTAAATTGCTTACAGGCTAAATAAAGACAATGAAAAATGACAGAATGTGAAGACCTGCTTTGCTGGTCCCATAATGGAAACTCACCTAAGTTCCCCTGATTGTCCCTGGACCCATGCTCCTTAGCTGCACTGTCTTATTTTAGACTGTGACGTGTCTCAGTGGCATGACAATCAAAATATACCCAGCCAGGAAGTTGCCACCATCCTTGAAAGTTGTTAGCTGTAGTCAACACCTTCCTTCCTTCCTTACCAGTCAGAAAACGACAGCACAGGAAGTCACAATAATTCTAACCGCAGATGCCACTTCACAGGCACTGTCTAAGCACTTTGTATTCATTTATTCATGCAATCCTCTCAAAACCCATAGGTTCCCTATAGGTAAAATCATCCCCATTTTACAGATGAGCAAACTGAGGTTTTAGAGAGGTTAATTAACATCCCAAGACTACCTGACCAGTCAGTTGGCTTGTCTCCAAAGACCCTGGGCTCAATTACTACATTAATCCAGCCCAAAACTCTGCCAGGGGCCTAGTGAGGCTGCCTCCAGGGCTCAAGAATGCTGACCAGTGCCCGGCAGCTTGCTGCCTGGCCGCCCCGGCTGAACTGTTTTCTGGTGTGAAATTATTTAACTTCAACCTTCTAGAACTGTGCCCTTCATGGTCCCAGCTAGCACAAAGTTAAAAACACTTGCTAAAACGCATAAAACACAGCCAGCAGCGTATTTCCAAATCACGTTGCAAGCCAGCCAGCGTTTTCTCGAAACACACATCCTTGGGGGCAAAGCAGTTTGGAGACCTTCCACCGAGGTCTGTGCACTCAGGTGTCCGCCCTGCAGTGGGCATGGCTGGGGGAGCCCCAGCAAATCTGGGTGGTGACAACTGTGCAAGGCAATGAACTAGATAGAGATTTTGCTCAGTACCGCAGCTCCGGGCATGTTTTGTCACTCTTTAAAAAATATTAGGATGTGTCATTATTATTTTAATTTTTTGCTTATTGAGACATAAATCACATGCCACAAATTCATGCACCCTTTTAAAGTGTGCATTTCAATAATTTTTATATATTCATAAGTTTCTGCAACCATCGCCACTGTCTAATTCCACAGCCTTTTTATCAGCTGCAAAGAAACCTCGCACCTATTAGCAGTCACTCCCACTTCCTCCTCCTTCCTGGCAAATCCTGAGGATTTTTAATGCTTATATCTTTTCAATTACATTACAAGAGACCACGGGACTCATTTTTCTTCCTGGCATATAGTAGGTGACTTAGGACATTTTTTTTTTTTTTTCTTGGTGATAAAAGTTCTCAACTTTAAGACTCTCCACCCTTTTTCTGGTCTGTATGATAAATTGAAAATTATATTAAATGACTAGAAGAAGATAATATAGAGCTGAGTTTCCCCCTCTTCCTTCCCTCCCATCTAGGAAGGCCTAAACTCAGAGGTCTTAGGTCAACTGGATGAATGTTTTATGGGCCTTATTTTTAATTCAGTTTGATTTAGGAAAAGACAAGGACATCTCGAGTCTTCCTGTAACATGAACAATGGTACTCCAGTGATATTTCATGTCTTTCTGGCTCATAAAAATACGGGTGAGGAAATTCACAGCTTGGACTGTGGGAAAAGAAGAAGTAAAGCTGCAACTCTGCTCCGCACGGGTCTGAGTTAGTTGTTTACAGAATGAAAAGCAGGCCACACGTGGGCTGGGACTTGGCCTCTGTTTGTGCCTGCGAATCCACAAACTCAATTCCCTCTTGTTGGCAGGACATGAAAGCTAAAGATTATCCTCTAATCCGGAGGCATTTTTTAATCCATGGCATGGGCTTTGGTGCTCAACCATTTTCACTTAAAGTCACACAGCCTTTGGAGGCACAAACATTTCAGTTACGCCAGCAGTACGTGTGGGGAGACGTACCAGAATCCATGTCAGTGCGCGTAAAGACAGGATCGCTTCTGTGCAGGAGCGACCGCACCCTCCTTCACCCCCAAGTTCTACTTTTTAAGTTCAAATGTTGGAATCTTACACAATAGCTTTCCTCTGATAAACTGGAGCAGAAGGCTCAGTGTGCTTGAAGGAAAGTGGAAACCACTCACATGTCCATCAATGGATGAATGAGAAAACAAAATGTGGCATATCCATGCAATGGAATATTACTCAGCCATGAAAAAGAATACAGTGGAGACATATGCCACATCATAAATGAACTTTAAAAAGACAATGATGCTAAGTAAAAGAAGCCAGACACCAAAGGACACTTTATGTGACATATCCACAAACAGGCAAGTCCGTAGAGACAGAAAGTAGGTTAGTGGTTGCCACGGGACTTGGGGAGAGAAATGGGGAGTGACTGCTCCCCATGGGCAAGGCATTTCTTTTTGGGGTGATGAAAATATTCTGGAATTCATGACTGGGGTTGCACGACTTTGTGACTATGCTATAAAACACTAAATTTTTATACTTTCAAAGGGTGAATTTTATAATATGTAAATTGCATCTTGATTTTAAAAAAAGTAAAATAGAAATGCCGCAAAGCCTGCCAAGGGGTTAAAAATAAGAGTAAGAGAGAGAAAAAAATCTGACTTTCTTTTGCCGGTGCCTATGCTGAAGATGCCCTAACAGCTCCCTCGGCAAGGCATTTCTGAAATAAAACCATCCCAGGCCCCGACACCACCAGCACACTGGTTCTGGCCTTTAGCACTCCTGCCTGGGCCACAGAACTAAAGAATTTAGACAACCAAAAAGGACCTTAGAGATTCTAGCCCAGTTCTCTCACTCGTCAGGTGAGGCAGCTCGTGCCACGCAGTAGGAGTGACACGTCGCCTGCTTGGTGGCTGCGCTGGGCCTGAAACCCAGCGTGCTTTTCACTGGGTATTTATTGAAATTGTTTTCCTCCCTCTGCTTAGTCTCTTCCTGCTGCAATAGGATTGCACACTTCGCAGACCTAATCTTTCTCCCATCCAAGTACTAACCAGGCCCGACCCTACTTAGCTTCCGAGATCAGACGAGATCGGGCGCGTTCAGGGTGGTATGGCCGTAGACCAGACCTAATCTTTCTGAAACACAGATCTCATCACGTCACTGCTCTGCGAAAACACCCAGGAGCACCTGCCTCTCCTGTCTGCCACTGGGCCCTCCATCGCCCTAAACAAACTGCTGGTCCAGCAGACAGGGTGCTTCCCAATATCACGCTTCTGCGCATGCCTGGTTAGCAAACTTTGCGTGTGTTCAGGCCTTTGTTCCTTGGTCAAGTTGCAAGTTTCTTGAAGACCGGGATCATGTCTTCTGTGACTCAGACCTGCCGGCACAGGACAGTTCCTTGCACTTGTTAGGGACCCGGAAGTATTTGTAGATTAGTTGCTTCCATTCAAGACCACAGCTAGTCTTCGCCTGGATAAACCCAAGACTATCTTACAGGAGTTCTGGTAACGGGTCACTGTTTTGTGCTGCATCTCTTCTGAGTTTAATTTTTAGGTGTAATCTCGACAAGAAGATTCTAGAAACCTCTTATGAGATTGGATTTAATATCAAAAAGGCAAAACACACTGACTTAAAAAAGAAGAACCAATCATTGTTTTTTGAAGTAATCTTTTATTTTATTACAGAAGTACTGTCATTTGTGTTCATTGGAGATTTAGAAAATTTGGAGAAAATTCCAGGAATATAAAGAAGAAAAAGAAAAACTCCCAGAACCTTAACTCCTAGGGACTACGTGTTGATAATCTTGGGTTTGTGTAGCCATTTTCCTCTGCACTTGTAAACATCACATATATATAGTTTCCAAAATGAGATCCCAATCTCTATACCGTTTTGTAATCTGCTTTAAATTAAGTGAAAAATCAAAATTTAATAGTGCTGCATTAAGGGGGAAGAATTCTGTTGACATCAACTCAAGAGATTCATTCCAATGACACAGAGAGAGCAACGCAATATTTGTTTTGCTTCTTTGCACAGCAGACAAGGTAAGAAGAGTTCCGAGAACTAAGGAACAAGTACCTTTCCAGCTACTGACTCACGGTGGGGTGTGGAGCTGCTTCACCCATTGGCTCTGGGTCCTCCCAGTTCTGTGAAGGAACTGGAGAGAGTGCCCAGTAAGGTCCTTTTCTAGCTCTAGGGTTTTTGAGCTTTGTTTAAATTTCTCCCAGTCCCTTCTTTGTCTTTGGATATTTCAGGGCACTTTACACAAGAGAACAGGGAATGTGCCTGCTTTGGTCCCTGGTTTTTGCCAGCACGGGGCCTGGCAAAGAATTGATACTCAATAAATATTTGTTAATGAATGAATGGATGAGACTCTCAGAAGCGATGTCCTTTGTTATGGAAATCATCAGACCACATGGTCTTCTTTTGGAAGCACCAAGTAGGAATTCTAAATTTAGGTTCTTGGAATTGGAATAATAATAAAACATGTAACATTGTACATTTATTGATCAATGCAACCTATTTGCCCATCTTGGGGAATCTCATTTGGCCCTGGCTGTGGCTCCGGGAGGGAGTCCTTATTAATTGCATTCCAAAGATAATGAATGGCGGGGGTTCACTGCCAGCCTTCCAAGCCAGGACCCGGGTCCCTACTGCTACACTTCATTTTCAGCACCCCATTTTCTCTCTGGTTGGGTAAGCCACTCCACAACCATTCAGGTAAGCTTAAGGCAGTAGTTCTCTAACTTTAGTGTTCGTAAGAATTGCCCAGGGCTTTCTGATCTACATTTTAAATAATTGTTCAGAGTGACTTGGATGCAGGTGGTCTGAAAACCACACTTTGAGGAACAGTGCCTTGAAATAGCTCAGATTCCTGTATTTTGTCAAACAGAGAGGCGGCCATGCCATGATAGGCCATTAGGATCCGCACCCTGAGCCAACTTGCCCACAGCTTTGGTTTCCAGGGAGACCGGGGAGGAACAACACAATAGTTCATGTTCATTATGGGTGTTCAGTGCCAAGAGCTTTTCTAAGTGTTTTACATACATTATCTTCTTTAATTCTCTTAAGAGCCCTGTGAGGTAGGTCCTATTATTATCTCTGTTTTACAAGGAAACTGAGGCTTAGACAAGTATGTCTGGCTTATCTATAATCAGGTGGTGTTGACAACGGGATTAAATAATCAAGGTCTACTACTGCCAGTTTAAGAAAACTCAGATCTTTATTATTTTTATAACAGCTAGGGGAAGCTGGTGTGTATTCACAGGAAGAGCAATTCGTATTTTCACTTCCACATCTGGGTCCTTCCCCACCTGAGGACTGCTCTCAGTGATTGTGAAACTGGAAAAGAAAACAAAACAGTGAAGCAGGTGAAATTCACATCCCTTCTCCCTTTGGGTGTACTCCTAGGACCAGCCCCTCCCATGTTCTGAATTTAACCACTTTTACCTAAAAACTCAACTGGTAAAACTCAACAGTAAGAAAAGGAACAGTGCTATTAAAAATGGGCAAAAGACCTGAACAGTCACCTTACCAAAGAAGATATACAGATGGCAAGTAAGCACATAAAAAGATGTTCAATATCATATGTTGTTAGAGAATTGCAAATAAAAATGACAAGATATACCACTACACCTCTATTAAAATGGCCAACATTCAAAACACTTGACAACACCAAATTCTGGCAAGGATGCGGAACTACAGGAACCCTCATTCTTTGCTGGTGGGAATGTAAAAGGGTGCAGCCACTTGGGAAGACAGTTTGGCAATTTCTTACAAAACTAAATATACTCTTACCATATGATTCAGCAATTGTGCTCATTGATATTTGACCAAATGAGTTGAAAACTTACGTCTACACAGAAACCTACATGTGGATGTTTACAGCAGGTTTATTCATAATTGCCCAAGCTTGGAAGCAACTAAGATGTCCTCCAGTAGGTGCATGGGTAAACAAACTGTGGTGCACCCTTACAATGGAACATTATTCAGTACTAAAAGGAAATGAGCCATCAAGCCATGAAAAGACATGGAGTAAACTCAAATGCATATTACTAACTGAAAGAAGCTAATTTGAAAAGGTGGGGGGCGACACACACTATATGATTCCAGCTATAGACGTTTTGGAAAAGGAAAAATGATGGAGAGTGGTGGTTGCCAGGGGTTGTGGGGAGAGTGGATGAATAGGCAGAGCACAGAGGATTTTTAGGGCGATGAAACTATTCTGTGTGATTCTATAATGGTGGAGACATGTCATTATGTATTTGTCCAAACTTACAGAATGTACAGCGCCAAGAGTAAACCCCAATGTAAACTTACGTGATTACGATGTGTCAATGTGGGTTCATCCATTGTAACAGGTGTCCCCCATGTCCATAGCGGAGGAGGTTCTGCATGTGTGGGGAGGGGGTGTATGGGAACTGTACTTTCTGCTCAATTTTGCTGTGAATCTATAACCGTTCTAAAAAATAAAATCCATTACTTTTTTAAAAAGTAAACTATTTTATCAGGAAAATTTGAACACTGACTACTGACCAGATATTTGATGATATTTGATATTAAGGAATTATTGTTATTATTTTAGGTGTCATACTGGTATTGTGATTATGTTTTAAAAAGTCTTTATATTTTAGAGTTATATACTGAACTATGTGTGAATGAAATACTATGAGGTTTTGGATTTATTTCAAGATAATCCAACATATGTGGGGTGGGGAAGTAGAAAAAATAAGATTGGTCATAGGATGATAATTGTTGAAGCTGGCTGTTGAGCAGATAGGGGTTTATTATGCTATTATATCTAGTTTCGTATAGGTTTGGACATTTCCACAATAAAAAGTAAAAAAAAAATAATTACCTGTCTCATGTCTTAATCCCTAGGTCCCTTACACTCTGGGAGCAGATTTAATAAATTTAACTCAAACACCTGAGGTTGATAATGGATTAATAAGTTGCTGCTTCAAGAAAGCATTCACATTTTTAACACGGATTTTTCAATGTCTTAATCCAAAGAAGCAAATATTGTGGAAATTTCAGGCATTACCCCGATCTAATAGAGGAAGCATTTTATATCAGCTTGAACTTTCTTCTTCCCTAATTTACCCATGTATAGACTTGGTCCTCATCCCTGACTTTGGGGACACTTTTGATAATCACTACCTTTTCTTTTCTAATAATGCTTCGCAGTATTGTATAACATTCCAAATGCTTTCAGTTGCATCAACCCCTAAATCTTCATTACTTTTTCTGGGAGTTGACAGGGCATATCGAATCCATCCTGTTAAGCATGGGAACAAATAAGGATTCTAAGAGGTTAATTGGATTTAGTTAATTAATTCCTTCATGTAACCATCTCTCCATATAAACAAGCAGCATGCATTGAGCATCTATTATTACATATATCCGACGTGGTGCTGGGTTGATATTAACACAACACAGAGATGCATAAAACAGTGCCTGACTTTGGTGGGCTCACCCTCCAGGGGGAAGACTGTGGTGTCTCAGTGAATAAATCTGAAAGGTCCAGGGCTTTCAGAGGGCTGGAGAGGATGAGACTTGTGCTGGCCCATGCAAATAAGCAGAGGTTCATTGCCCGCCCGATTTATATCAGACCAGAACCCAAACCCAGGGATCCACCAACTGTCTGGTCCGGCACAATTTCCATGTGGCAGTTCCACTTCTCTTTTCTCATCTTAAATCCCAGTTTTTCTTTGTTTCTTATAACTCCTGCAGGATTTTTCTGAAAGCCTTACATGGTAATGTTATCACGTTGCACAAAACGAAGCAGACCTCTTTGTTGGGGGATGGAGGGAGTGTTATGCTGCTGGGATGGAAAGGTTCGAGGGCAGAATGCTGGCCGGCACCTTGTCCCTCCGAGGATATATAGCCCAGCAGCCTTCCCATTCCTCCACGACATAAATGACAGCTTCCTCCAACTGAGATGGCTTTCCAGGTGACCAACGGAGAACCTCACTCATGTTTACCTGTTCACACAGCCATTACTCACCTCTTCCCACACACCTCCACACTTGCACACAAAGCCACAGAATGTCTTTTTAAAAGAATTAAAAACCTTCCCCCAGCCCCATTCTAAAATGTCAAGTGTTTCAGTTTTGAGAAAAAGAAAGCTGAAGAAACCATGACTCATGACGGGGCCGACAAACAACTATCTGAAGGTATGCTGGTGAGTCACGCCGTGGAGATCAGCCTTTATGCTGTGGTGTGGGCCTGGGACTGAAAGGAGTGTCACGGGACCAGCCAGTAAAATTCCACTACTCTCTGAAGCCGATTGGGATGCAATTAAAAAACCCTGGGCTTTTTCCAGCCCCAATCTAGCGTAGGACTCTGGGCACCCTCAGGTATGTTGATCTATATGGGAAATCAGGAAGAATGATTATTAATAACTGGAAAAAACCCATTATTATCTTTCCATGCCCAGTGCCATGCTGAACAGCCCTGCCTGCTTCTGCAAGCCAGCGAGGCTGCTGGATTTTCTTGAAGGGTATTGGGTTGCTAAGCAACAGCACTGGCAGCATCCATCATGCCCAGCGATGTCAGCGCCTGAGTGTGGCCTGCAGAGCACACTGCTCCCCTCCCCCGCGCCTCCCCTGGAACTCCCCCCATCCCCCATGAAAACATTAAATCGCATCTTGGGGACAGGAGCCGTGCCAGGTGATTCTGTGTATAAAACAGCCCAGTGCAGCACATGAAGCACAAATATTGTTTTTGGTGGCAAGGCAGTGCATGTGACGTAGTTGAAAATACAGACTCATTTGTGTACACTCCTCACATAAGGAGGGTGGGCATCATTTTAAAAGCCTGCATGTCGAATATTCCTTTCTAATACGCCCTGGTGTGCTCTTGCCTTCAAATCGTTTTTTCTCTCTGCCCGTACAGCACCTTACGTGCGCCCTGTTCTGTCCGGCTCTCTCTCGCTCCCTTTGTTCTGTGGTTCTCCTGGCGATGGAGCGTTGTGTGTGTGTTGGGGTGTGTGGGCGCACCCCAGTAGAAAAGGGAGCCTTTTTCTAGAGGGGAGATGGCCCTGTGGTTAAGGGCTGGAGGCTGCTATTGACAAGGCCTGTCGCTGTGGCCGTCTTGCTCCGGAAGCGCCCATTTTCCCGGCAGGTCTCCACCAGGGCACCGTCTGTCTGTGCCTTTCACTTCCTGTTGAGAGGCAGCAGGCGGTGCGAGCTGGTAGCGTGTCAGAGCGCGTGGGAGTTACACAGATCTGGACCCAAAGCCTCTCTCTTCCCCCAGCCCGCTCTGGCGTCTTGGCAAGTTACTGCCCCCATTTCTGGAAAGGATGTTGACAAGGACAGTCTCTCTGGGTTGCTGGGACAGTGTGACAGTGCATCACGATGGCCACCCATGGTGCTTATTCAGTGGCAGATACTGCAAGGATTGAGTGAATCACAGCCGAGTCCCAGTTCAAAGGGCATTTAAGATGTCAACTGGTTCAGCCCAACAAGGAATTCTAATTCCCTCTCTTGCCCTGGGGGGCAGTAGGGCAGGCTCCAGATGGATTGCCGGAGTCTGCACGGAGTTGAGGCTTGGTGATAGGGTTGGTAGACTGATGTCCCCCCTTAAATAACCAAACAAGGCTAGTTAGCAGAAATCTGCAGCTGACGGTAAGCTTTTTCTGGTGGTCAAGACCTGGAATTTGATTTGAGGCCTGGCCAGGCTGAAGGATGTGTCACAGCACTGGGGAAGGATGACTCTGCTAGGTTTGCCTTGGACGTCTCTGTCACACTTTATGCTACTGCCGCTCTGAGCCATTATGCAAGAGATACATCTAATGCCCAGTCAAGGCTGAGTTCTTAAACAGGAAATTTGTAGGATGCCTTATTTGAAGGGGACTTTCTTATTTTGGGTTTTAAACCACCACCACTGAAGATGGCTGGTGCCTGCAGACTGCACACCCTTGCCTCTCAAAGGAGCCACTCCTCCCGGAGGAACACCTGTTCTGGTTCCCGGTGGAGGAAGCAGCAGCTTTAGCCTGAGGTAGCCGCATCCTCAGGGTCCCACTGGGCATGCGCCTCCTTCTTAGGGGCCTGAAAGGAGGAACAAGGGGCTGGGTCTACATTTGCTCTGGGTCAGAGCCAGGAGGGGATACTCAGCGGTTGATGGGTAAGGTGAATTTGAAGAAGACAGAAAGGCCACTGCATGCAGAAGACCTGAGCTACAGGGATGGCGGAGGGACACCTTGGTAGCCCACAAGGGGGAAATGAGGAGTGGATCATGGAGATCCTGCCTGGGGGGGGTCCCTGTGAACCCCTCTCCCACCCCTGTCCCCACTAAAGGGCTCACTGGGACACCAAACTATGCAGAGTGATGACTTAGAGTCTGGGACCAGCGGAGGTCCAGGACATGAGCCAGGCCTGCTGGGTTTCAGTCCTGGTTTTATCACTGAGCTGTGTCACTGGGAACAAGTCACACAGACCTCTTGGAGCCTCAGTTGCTCAACAGAAAAATGGGGGTAACTACCTATATACCTTTAGGGTTGTTCTGAGGATGAAATGAGCTAGTCCATGTAAAACACTTTGCACAGTGATGGGCATGCAGGATACTCAAAAAGAGAAGGACCCTCTTTTTTGTTGTTATGGCCTGAACATCTCTCTGTTCACCAGCACTTGTTCTTTAGCCACAGGTTGGGGATGACAGTGGATCCTAAGAAACCCCAATTCTATCCCCAAATGTGAAAGCCTTTTTACTCAACCACAGAGAAGTGGTCAGCAAAAAATCGGCCGTCACGGCCTCTGTGGCCATGTACAGCTCGTGGGAGGAGCACTCTTTTCCCTGCCTGCCAACATGTGGTCTGGGGCACAGCACTGGGGCCTCACGGGCTATTTTAAAACCAGGACACGAGAAGTACAAGCTGCATCTGGTGATTAAGCTGGTTCTTCTATCAGAGAGGCGTGATCTTGAAAGGGAGTCCATGCAGGAGCCAGAGCAAGGTGGAAGGTGGACTCTCTACGAATCCCATTATCAGCACATCCCAGGGGGTGATGCCTGGCAGCCTGGATCCCAGCCTTGCACAGAGCAACCCCAAACCTGACAGAGCTGAAGAGCTACTTGGCTGGGTGGTGGGAGGCTCCAGGAGTAGGTGCCAACCTCATGGGACCAGAAAAGGACCCTTAGAACAGCCAGGGAGTTAAATGAACATATTTTCTCTTTTCCTCTCTGCTTTTTCCTCTTCCTTTACAACCAAACGTTACCTTTATTCTGCAAAAACAGTGCCAGGAAGAATCTTCGCATCTAGATGGGGACATAGAAAGATGATGAGGCATATTGTGAACCATTTAACCTGGTAATACTTCTGCCGCAAAACCTTCCGGCTTTCAGGATGAACTGTCGCATACAGCTTTTGCTTATAAGACAGTAAAGGAAATTTCTGGGGGCCACAGGAAGAGGCAACTGAAAGTCAGGGCATCCAGTACATGACTCATATGGTGGTATCTCTCGGTGGTGGGGTAGGGGGTGTACAGGCTGATTTTGGTAACCTGGGCACTTAGGTTTGAAAGTTCATCCAGGACTTTTATGTGGTTCCCAGTTTGGGGATATTGTGAATTGTGTTGCGTTGTACCTTCTAGTATGTGACTTTTGGTCAAACATAAGATATTACTATTGGGAAAATATCTAAGAGAAAAATGATTAGTCTATGTATAAACTCAGATTTGAGGGATATTGCTAAACAGTTTTTAAAGTGGCTGTCTAGGGGATGGTCATGCTGGAAACTCAGACTTGTGGGAGGAGGGGGAAAAGGGCATTTATTGAAACCTTAAAATTTGTACCCCCATAATATGCCGAAATAAAAAAAAAAACAAAACAAAAAACTCAGCAATGAAAAAAAAAAGTGGCTGTCTATTTTAAATAACAGCATATGAGCATTCTAGTTGCTCCACATCCTCTCCAACAATTTGTATTGTCTTTTTCCTAGGCTCATTTTAGTCACTCTGGTTGGATGATGACTATTAAGAGCATGCACTTTAATAAGTATTATGGCAATTTGGTATATGCTTTTGTGAAGTGTCTGTTTAAGTATTTTGCTCATTTTTCTATTGGGTTATCTATCTTTTTCTTACTGATTTATAGTTCTTTATATAACTGAAATATAAATCCTTATGAGATAAATATGTTGCAAATATCTTCTATTTGTTAGCTTGCTTTTTCACTCTTAATGATGTTTTTTGATGAGCAGATATCCTTGATTTTATTAAAGTCCAAGTATCTGACTTTTCCTTATAGTTATTACTTTGTATGACCTATTTAAGAAAGGTTTGTTTAGTCCAAAGTAATAAAGATATTTTCCTATAATTTCTTTTGGAAGCTTTATGTTTTTATCTTTTTCTAATTTAGATCAACAATTGATCTGGAATTCATATTTTGTGTATATAGATTTTCTGATATGTAGAGGTTGATATTAATTTTTTTACATCTAGATATCCAACTGATTCAACATCACTTATTGAAAAGAATATTCTTTCCCCCATTATACTGCATTGCCCACCTTTGTCATAAATTAAGTGACTAAATAGGTATTGGTCAGTTTCTGAATTCTATTCTGTTTCATTGATCTATTTGTTTACCCCTGTGACATTATCATATTGTATACCATTACTTAGATTTATAATGAGTCTGGATACCAAATAGAAAAAGTCCTCCAACTTTGTTCTTCTTCAAGATTGTCTTGATTCTTCTTGACCCTGTGCATTTCCATATAACGTTTGGAATAACATTGTCAATTTCCATGTCCATCTACAATAAATCTGCTGGAATTTTTATTAGTATTATATTGAATCTCTAGATGTGTCAGATTGTAGAGAGTTTATATCTTTATAATATTAAACCTTCCAATATATGAATGGTAGAGCTCTTATACAACTTTCATTACATTAATACCTAGGTTTTTGATGTTACTACATATTAATCTGCTCAAGCTGCTATAAAAAACACCATAGACTGGGTAGCTTAAATGATAGGAATTTATTTCTCACTGGGAAGTTCAAAATCAAAGTGTCAGCCAATTTAGTTCCTGGTCATGGCTATTCCTGGCTTTCAGGTAGCTACCATCTTGTTTTGTGCTCATATACCTCTTCTTTGTGTGTGTATATGGAGAAAGAGATTGAGAGAGAGAGAGAGAGAGAGAGAGAGAGAGAGAGAGAGAGAGAGAGAGAGAGAGAGAGAGAGAGAGAGAGAAAGAGAACTCTTTGGTGTCTCTTCTTATAAGGGCACTAACAGTATCATGAGGGCCCCAACCTCATGACCTCATGTAATAACCCTAATTATCTCTGAAAGGCCTCATTTTCAATACCATAGCCTTGGGTTAGGGCTTTAACATGTGAATTTTGAAGGAACATACATTCTGTCCATAACATAGTGTAAATTCCTCCTGTAGGTTAAAAGTTCCAATGCATGGTAGCCATTTTGTCTGAGAATTCCCAAGCTGGAACATTAATATAGAAGTGGTCCCAAGCAGTGGTGATATTCCTGCAATGTCTATCAGAAGCAAATAAAAAAGCCTCTCTGGAGGAACATGCCCTCAATCCAGGCAGCTCGAGATTACTATAGAGTCCTACTAAATATGAGTTTACCATCCAAAATTATAAAACATACAAGGAACCAATTCACCATGAGCAAGAGTCAGCAGACCAAGCAACTGCCAGATTGTATTTCAAAAACTTAAGATAATAGAACTATCAAATTAAAATAGACATATTTAAAGTGATTTGATTAAAGACTTGAAAGAAAGAATTGGAAGTATATAAAGGGAATAAGACATTATTAAAAAAGAAAGAGGCATATTTGAAAAACAATCTAATAATATTAATAAAAATGAAAAATATATAGTCATTAAAATTAAAAACTCAGTGGACAGGTTAGAGACAGCTGAAGAATTAGGGAATCGGAAGATAGGGCAGAGGACATTCTATAGAATTTTATAGAAAGCAGCTTAAAGGGAATAAGATGGAAAATAAGAAGGAGAGGTTAAGAGACAAATAGGACAGAATGAGAGGTTCCAATGTGCATATAATGGGATTTTTAGAAGGTAAGAAGACAGATAATGGGAATCAAAGTGATAATGGCTAAGAAATTTTTAGAATTGACTAACACATTGATTGCTATGGGAGTTGTATTTAACTCAGGCTGGTTTTGAGCCCAGGGCCTTGTGAAGCAAAACCCTGCAGTTGATTCATGAAAATCTTACCTGTTGATGTTCTTATTGTTATAATTCATATTGACAACTTAATTCTAAAAACATGGATTGTGTTGCATATAACTCATGTACAGAAAACAATAAAAAATAACAAATTAGAAAGGATCCTTTTATTTTAATAAAACACCATGGCCCGAGGGAAAATTTTTTTTTCTAATGTGGCAGTCAATGTGTTAAAGATTTAAAATCATAAAAATCAAGAAGCCCAATAAGTTCTGAGCAGAATGTTAAAAAATATATTTGTAGTATGGAGGAAAAAGGGAGAAATCAGTAAAACTCAAACAATCCAATAGAAGGAGAAGAAGAGAAAAGAAACAAAGAAAGGCAAAGTAAGTAGGAAGTAAGAAATAAGGTAACAGTGATAAACTTAAATGTATGAGTAATCATAATAAATATAAATAGAATAAATTATCCAGTTAAAAGACAGAGAACATTAGAGTAGGTTAAACATACACGCACACACACACATTCCAGCATGTCTCTTGTTCACAAGACTGAAACAGAAAGGTTGAAAATATACACCAGGAGAAGATTAATCAAAAGAAAACTAGTTTAGCTATAATAATATTAGACAAAATAGATTTTAAATATAAAAGCACTATTATGGAGAAAAATAGTCATTACATATGATAAAAGGAACAGTTCATTAAAAGACATCCACTTCCATTGCACCTAACAAGATCACCTTAAAATATATATAGCAAAAAATTACGTAATTAGAAAGATTGACAAATCCACACTCATAGTGAAAGATCTTAACATACCTCTTATAGTAAATGATAAACAAGGAATATAGAAAATTAGTAAGAGTAGAGAATATTTGAATGATGCAACAAGCTTGAACAATAATTATGTATGTAATTTTATACTCAACAACTGGAGAATATACATTCTTTCTAAGCAAATACAGAAAATGTGCAGACTAGACCATGTAGTAGATATTTATATCATAAGGTCATTTATGTAAAGCTTAAAAATTTATAAAATTATACTTTATAATATTTATAGATATTATATTCATAAAAAGCATAAAATACATGGGAACAATAAACCTTAAGTTCAGGCTATAGGTTTTTCTGTAGACAGAAGGAGGAAAGAGTGTGAAAGAGAGATCTAGTAGGGGGTCTCAATAGTATCTGTAGTGCTTTAAAAAAAAACCTTAAATGAAAAGGTCAGCTTCCTGTCCTGGTCTAAGTATACCTTCTAATCCTATCTCTCCCACTGATTATAATAAAAACTTTTGCTCTTTTTTTTTTGACATAGGGTTGCACTCTGTTGCCCAGGCTGGAGTGCAGTGGCATCAGCATAGCTCACTGCAGCATCGAACTCCTGGGCTCAAGCAATCCTCCTGTCTTAGCTTCCCGAATAGCTGGGGCCACAAGTGCACATCACCATGCCCAGCTAATTTAGAAAAATTTTTTTTTGCAGAGACAGGGTCTCACTATGTTGTCCAGGCTGGTCTTGAACTCCTGACATCGAGGGATCCTCCCATGATGTGCTGACGTTATTGGCATGAGCCACCATACCTGGCATAACTAAAACTTTAAAAAGGCAACTACCTGAGGATTCCAAAAACCCATAGCAGGCAGATAGAAGAGAGGAGTCAAAGCTTAAAGAATGAACCATTCAAGACTGAGTTTCTCATTTTTCTCCCTGTTTGATTTACCACCTTTGATCTGAGAGCAGCCTAGTTTTGGACCTAAAATCCTGGAAGAAACTCTGTTTCTTTCTGGCCAGAGGACTGAGTAAGTGGGTCCCTGGAAACTAGAGAGCAGGGAAAGTGCTGGAGAAGAGGGCTCCCTTAGTTCTGCCCGAGGTTGCATGCACCCAGGACAGAGACCTAAAAGCAGTACTGCAAACACTTGGACAACTGCCCTGACGCTGGAACCCTGCAACGGAAGGCAAGACACAACCTGTGATCTGAACCCAACTGGGTTGAGAGCCTGCTAAACCAAACCAAACCAACCCAACATCCTCTAGAGGTTTTTAAAACAGGATCTATAGTTTCATACAGCAATATTAAAAATGTACAGGATTACAATCCAAACTTATCTGACATATAAAGAACCAGGAAAACGTGACCATTTCTCAAAGGAAAAAGCAATCAATGATGTCAATCCTGAGATGGCACAGACGTTGAAACTAACATGTACTTTAGGGTATGCTGTTAATGCTTCAAACCAAGCTCACAAGGTGAGGGTAAGCATCCTTAAATGGAAAGAAAGAAGGGTTCAGCAGAGAAATAGAAACTATTAGAAAAGAACACAATGGAACTTTTGGAAATAAAAATTATAATATCTGAAATACAGAATTCATTGCTTGGGCTCAGTAACAGTATGGAGATGGCAGAGGAGTCAGTGAATCTCAAAACAAATCAATAAAAATTATCTGGTCTAAGGGACAGAGAGAAAAATGATTGGAAAAAAATTAATAGAGACTCAGTGGCCTGTGGGACAAGATCAAAAGGTTTGACATTCTCATGCATGGAGCACCATGAGAGAGAAAAGAGACCGGAGTGGGAAAAAAAACCTGAAGAATTGATAGCTGAAAATGTCCTAAATTTGTTGAAAAACTATAAATTTGCAGATTTAAGAAGCTCAGCAAATCTCACACAGAATAACCTAAAAGGAAATCATGTTCAGACACATCATAAACTGTTGAAAACCAACTATAATGGAAAAATCTTGAAAGCCGCCAGAGATAAGTAATATATTATATACAGGGGAGCAATGATTCATTTGACTGAGAATGTCTCACCAGAAACCATGGAGGCCAGAAGACAGTAGAATAACATCTTTAAAGTGTTTCAAGAAAGGAGCTGTTAATCCATAATTCTATATTTCAGAAAAAAATATCCTCAGGAATATTATGTCAGGTAATAAAATAAAGACATTCTCAGATTAAGGAAAAGTAAGAGAATTCTTTGATATTAGACCTGCTCTAAAATAAATGCTAGGGAGAGGTGAGAGTAATAAAAATAGAATAAAATAGAATAAATGCTAAAAGGAATCCTATAGGCTGAAGGTAAATGACAACACAGGGAATCCTGGAACATCAGGAATGACAGAAGAGCAATAGAAATGGTAAATGTCTGGGTAAATATAATAGACTTATTTTTCTCCTCTTAAGTGCTTTAAATACATATGATTCTTGAATGCAAAATTATAACATTGGTGGGGTTCGCAATGTAGATAGATTCTCAATGTATATAAATTAAAATGGAATACTGAAAAAATTCAAATAATTGAAAAGAAGGTAGGAATGAGGGAACAGAACCACAAAACAGAGGGGACAAACAGAAAACAAATAATACAATGACAGACCTAAATCTAATTGTACCAATATTTACATTAAACGTAAATGATCTAAACACACCACTTAAGAAACAAATTGTCAGATTAGATAAAAAAAAAAAAAGAAGACCCAAATATAAGCTGTCTACAAAAACCCAGTTTAAATATAATGACAGAGATTGAAAAAGAAAACAATGGCCGGGAGCTGTGGCTCACGCCTGTAATCCTAGCTCTTGGGAGGCCGAGGCGGGCGGATTGCTCAAGGTCAGGAGTTCAAAACCAGCCTGAGCAAGAGCGAGACCCCGTCTCTACTATAAACAGAAAGAAATTAATTGGCCAACTGATATATATATATATATATATATATATATATATATATATATATATATATATATATATATAAATTAGCCGGGCATAGTGGCACATGCCTGTAGTCCCAGCTACTCGGGAGGCTGAGGCAGAAGGATCACTCGAGCCCAGGAGTTTGAGGTTGCTGTGAGCTAGGCTGACGCCACGGCACTCACTCTAGCCTGGACAACAAAGTGAGACTCTGTCTCAAAAAAAAAAAAATAAAGAAAAAGAAAACAATTTAAAATCAATACAATAAAATGATAGAAGTAGGTGGTAGATATTTGTGAGTTAATTCTATTACTCGCAAATATTCTATTTGCTTGAACTATTCATAATAAAAATAAAAGGAGGGCTGTGTGCAGTGGCTCATGCCTGTAATCCTAGCACTCTGGGAGGCTGAGGCGGGAGGATCGCTGGCGGTCAGGAGCTTGAGACCAGCCTGAGCAAGAGTAAGACTCTGTCTCTACCAAAAATGGAAAAAATTAGCTGGTTGTGGTGGCATGCGCCTGGAGTCCCAGCTACCTGGGATCAAGGATCATGTGAGCCTGGGAGTTTGAGGTCGCAGTGTGCTATGATGATGCCACTGCACTCTACCCAGGGCGACAGAGTGAGACTCTGTCTCAAAAAATAAAATAACATAAAATAAAATGAAATAAAAAAAGAGGTTGGATGACTTTTTTACATAAAATTTCTCCAAAACCTGCCACAACTGCGTTTTGTCTCTGAGCTCCAAACTCTTTGGATATGCCAATGATCCGTCACAGCACAAGTGCTCCAGATCACAATTGCCTGCTATTCCCGAATAAGCTCTTTCTCAGGAGAGCCTGTCTCTCTGTCGTTATTTAGGTTGACTCCTCTTATGTCCTACACTGCTGTTGATGACACCCACATTTCTATCTCCCACTTGTACTCTGCCCCCAGTTGCCAAATTCCTGTCTCCAACTGTCTACTCATCGCCTCTATTTGAGCAACTAACAGACATCTCAAACTTACCAAACTGAGCTCCTAAGATGCCCCCAAAATTGCTCCTCCCCCACCACCGCCTCTCAGTGGATGGCAGACTTGTTCTTATCATTCAGGCCAAAGGCTTTGGAGACATTCTTAACCTCTCTCTGTTGCTCACGTTCCACTCTCAGTCTGTCAGCAAATCCTTTGGCTCTACCTTCCCAACACATTCAGAATCTGCTCACTTCTTACGACCTCCCCACCCTACTAAGCTTCAAGCCACCCTAACTGTCACTTGATAATTACAGAAAGAGTCTTCCAGACATATTACCTTTCTGACTTCATCTTCTGCTCTCCGAGCCCCATGCTGTTCCTTGGACACACTGGGCATGCTCCTACTCAGAGCCTTTGCACTTGCTGTTTCCTCTGCTGGGAAGACTTTCCCCCACATATCTGCTCGGCTCTTCTGGGAAGACTTTCCCCCACATATCTGCTCGGCTCTTCTGGGAAGACTTTCCCCCACATATCTGCTCAGCTCTGCTGGGAAGACTATCCCCCACATATCTGCTCGGCTCATCCCTGGCCACCTTTGCTCCTCACTCAGGTCCCCCTTCTTAGTGAAGTCTTCCCTTATCATCCTAATTAAAATCACAAGTAACCCCATCCCTCCATTCCCTACCTCACCTTCCTCATCCATTTTCTCCATGGATGTTAATCTCCCTCTAGCATCCTATATGTTTTTTCTGAGTTATTTATATATATTTCTAATGTTAATATAAGTAAACAAAACTATTTTGTTTTTTAATTTTTATTTCAGAATATTACAGGGCTACAAATGTTTTGGTTACATGGATTGCTTTTGTACTGTTCGAGTCAAAGTTATAAGTGTGCTCACCACCCAGATGGTGTACCTTTTACCTATTAAGTATGATTTCACCCATCCCCTCCTTCCCGCTGCCCCCTCTATGATTTCCATTGAGTTTTACTTCCATCTGTGCCCACAAGTGCTGATTGGTTAGTTCCAATTTAATAGTGAGTACATGTGGTGTTTGTTTTTCCATTCTTGTGATATTTCACTTAGGAGGATGGTCTCCAGTTCCATTCAGATTGTTGCAAAAGGTATTAATTCATATTTTTATGGCTGAGTAGTACTCTATGGTGTACATATATCACATTTTATTAATCCACTCATGAATTGATGGGCACTTGGGTTGATTCCACATCTTTGCAATTGTAAATTGTGCTGCAATAAACATTCTAGTGCAAGTGTCTTTTCTATAAAATGACTGTTGTTCCTTTGGGTAAATACCCAGTAGTGGGATTGCTGGATCAAATGGTAGTTCCACTTTTAGTTCTTTGAGGAATCTAAGAACAAAGAAGCAAACTCCATACTACTTTCCATAGAGGTTGCACCACCAACAGTGTCTAAGTGTTCCTTTCTCTCTGCATCCACACCAGCATCTATCATTTGGGAACTTTTCATAAAAGCCATTCTCACTGGGGTTAAGTGATATCTCATTGTGGTTTTTCTTTCTTTTTTAAAAAATTTTTATTTATATATATTTATTTCAGAATATTATCGGGGTACAAATGTTTAGGTTATATATTGCCTTTGCCCCACCCAAGTCAGAGCTTCAAGTGTGTCCTCTTTCTTCCGGATGGTGTACACTGCACTCTTTTTTTTTTTTTTTTTTCCTCATTGTGGTTTTGATTTGCGTTTCTCTGATGATTAGTGATGTTGAGCATTTTTCTGTATGTTTATTGGTCAGCAGTCTATCTTTTGAAAACCTTCTGTTCATGTCTTTTGCCCACTTTTTAATGGGGTTGTTTAGTTTTTTTCTTGCTGATTTGCTTGAGTTCTTTGTAGATTCTGGTTATTAACCCTTTATTGGATGTATAGCATACAAATATTTTCTCTCATTCCGTAGGTTTTCTCTTTGCTCTGTTGATTGTTTCCTTGGCTGTGCAGAAGCTTTTTAATTAAATCAAGTTCCATTTATTTATTTTTGTTGTTTCTGTGATTGCCCTTAAGGTCTTCTTCATAAATTCTTTGCCTAGGCTTATATCTAGAAGGGGTTTTCCAATATTTTCTTCTAGAATTCTTATGGTTTCATGTCTTCAGTTTAAGTCTGTTATCAATCTTGAATTAATTTTTGTGAGTGGTGAGATATATGGATCCTGTTTCAATCTTCTACATGTGGCTATCCAATTTTCCCAGCACCATTTATTAAATAGGGATTCTTTTTCCAAGTGTATATTGCTGTCTATTTTGTCAAAGATCAGATGGTAATATATGGAAGGTTTTATATCTGGGTTCTCTGTTCTATTCCATTGGTTTGTCTCTATTTTTGTGGCTGTACAATGCTGTTTAGGTTACTATAGCCTTGCAGTATAGCTTAAAGTCTGGTAAAGTGATGCCTCCAGATTTGTTCCTTTTGATTAAGGTTACTTTGGTTATTTGGGTTCTTTTCTGGTTCCAAAGCATAGAATTATTTTTTCTAGATCTGTAAAAAAATGATATTGGTATTTTGATGGGGATTGCATTGAATCTGTAAATAATTCTGGGTAGTATGGACTTTTTTTTTTCTTTTTGAAGAACGAGACCAATGACGAAGTATAAACATTTTAACAATGTTGATTCTGCTGATCCATGAGCATGATATGTTTTTCCATTTGCTTACAACATCTGCAATTTCCTTCCTCCGTGATTCATAGTTCTCTTTGTAGAGATCTTTCACCTCCTTGGTTAAGTATATTTCTAGGTATTTTATTTTCTTTATAGCTGTTGTGAAAGGTATTGAGTCTTTGATTTGATTCTCAACTTTACTGTTGTTGGTGTATAGGAATGCTACTGATTTGTGTACATTGATTTTATAGCCTGAGGCTTTGCTGAATTTATTCATCAATTCCAGGAGTCTCTTGGCAGAATCTTTGGAGTTTTCTAGATATAAGATCACATCATCAGCAAAAAGTGATAGTTTGACCTCCTCTTTCCCCATTTGTATACCCTTAATTTCCTTCTCAGTCCTCTGGCTAGTACTTCCAGAACTTTGTTGAGTAGAAGAGATGACAGTGGGCATCCTTTTCTTGTTCCAGTTCTGACAGGGAATGCTTTCATCTTTTGCCCATTCAGTATAATATTGGCTGTGAGTTTGTCATATATGGTTTTTATAATTTGGGGGTATGTTCCATCTATGCCTATTTTCTTAAGAGTTTTTATCACAAAAGGGTGCTGAATTTTGTCGAATACTTTTTCTGCATCTATTGAGATAATCATATGATCTTTGTTTTTGCTTCTGTTTATGTGGTGAATCACATTTATGGATTTATATATGTTGAATCATCCTTGCATCCCTGGAATAAAGCCCACTTCATTGTGGTAGATTATTTTTTTGATGTGCTGCTGAATTCAGTTTGCTAGAATTTTATTATTTTTGCATTTATATTCATAAGGGATATTGGTCTATAGTTTTCCTTTATTGTTGTTCCCTTTCTTGGCTTTGGTATCAAGGTGATACTGGCTTTGTTGAATGAGCTGGGAGAATCCTTCCTTTCCAATGTTATGAAATAATTTCTGCAGTGTGGGTACCAATTCTTCTTTGTAGTTCTGATAAAATTCAGCTAAATTCAGATAAAACCATCTGGTCTGGGCTTTTTTTGGTTGGAATATTTTTTATTGCTACTTCAATTTTGTTGCTTGTAATGGTCTTTTCAGGAGTTGTATTTCTTCTTGATTGAGCCTTGGAACATTGAGTGTTTCCAGGAATTTGTCTATTTCCTCAATGTTTTTGAGTTTATGTGCATAGAGATCTTTATAGTGTTCACAGATGATATTTTGTATTTCTGTGGTCTCAGTTGTAATGTCTCCTTTTTCATTTCTGATTGAGCTTATTTGCATACTTTATGTTCTATTTCTGTTTAATCTAGAGTGAGATCTATCAATTTTGTTTATCTTTTCAAAGAACCTACTCTTTGTTTAATCTTCTGTGTTTTTGTTTTGTTTTGTTTTAGATTTCACTTAGTTCTGCTCTGACCTTAGTTATTTTTTTTCTTTTGCTGGGTTTGCTCTTCCTTTTCTAGTTCCTTGAGATGATTCATTAGATTGTTGATTTGTGATCTATCTTCTTTATGTAGGCATTTTAAAGCTATGAATTTTCCCCTTAGGACTGCTTTTGCTGAATCCCACAGATTTTGACAACTTGTGTCCCTTTTGTCATTTAGTTTGAGGAATCTTTTGATTTCCATCTTAATTTCCTTCTTGACCCAATAATTGTTCAGCAGTAGGTTGTTTAATTTTCAGGACTTTGTGTAGATTTGAGTGTTTCTGTCAGAGTTGATTTCTAATATTATTCCACTATGGCCTGAGATGATACATGGTATAATTTCTGCTTTTTTGAATTTGTTGGGACATGTTTTGTGGCCTAAGATGTGATCAATCTTAGAGAATGTTCCATGTACTGATGAGAAGAATGTATATTCAGTAGTTTTGGGGTAGAATGTTCTGCAAATGTCTCTTAGGCCCATTCACTCTAGAGTCCTCAAGAGGTAAAACAAAGCAATAAGGTTCTACCCAGCAGGATGAATAGAAATGCATCTCACTTATCAATTCTTTCAATAAACATGAACAGTTTGAATTTCTCACACAAGAGACATAGGCTGGTTGGATGGATAAAAAAAATATAAGCCAAGCATCTGCTATCCCCAGGAAACACATCTAACCCACAAGGACTCATTCAGACTCAAGGTAAAGAGGTGGAAAGAAATGTTCCATGCAAATGGAAATCAAAAGAAAGCAGGTATAGCCATTCTCATTTCCGATAACATAGACTTCAAAATCAACAATAGTAAAGAACGACAAAGTTGGTCATTATATACTGATAAAGGGAATGAACAAGAAGACATAGCAATCCTAAATATTTATGTGCCCAACACAGGTGTGCCCATAAAGTAGACCCTACTAGATCTAAACTAAGTGATAAACAGCAATATTGTAATTGCTGGGAACTTCAACACCATGCTGACAGGACTGGACAGATCCTCCAAGCAGAAAATAAGTAAAAAAACCTATTTTGTTTATTGTCTATGTCTTCTTGCTAGAATGTAAACTCCACAAAGGTAGGCGTGCTTGTTTATTTTGTCACTGTTGTGTCCCGAGCTCCTAAAACACCGACAACATGGCCGGCTGCATGCTCTCCTGTCAGTCTTGAAATCCTTAATAAGTTTTGGACAAGCCCCTCCTGTTTCATTTTATGCTGGACCCTGCAAATTAGGTAGTTGGTCCTGACTTCTAGGCACATAGTAGGTACTCAGTAAATAAGTTGTTGGATGAATGTTGAATGTGGTGGTTTGCAAAGTGGATGTGAGATATAAGATTGCTGATCGGTCAACTAGATGGAGGGAAGGCTGATCATTCATTCATTTATTCATTGTCACTCAACAAATATTTATCTAATATCCTTGGGAATTAAGATATTTGTACACAGACGGTGAGCCTCATTCATTATGCCGAACACTCCATAGACTTGAGGTATTTTAGGAATACAACGTCCTATAATGTAGGTATGACTGTCCCCTTTTCCAGATGAGAAGACTGAGGAGTCAAGTGATTGCCTGAGGTCATGTGGTGAGTGAACCATGGCCTGGCTGAGCTGTGGGGGCAGCTCCTGTATACTCAGCCTTCTCTCTCAGAATTGCTCCCCATTTGTGGGCTGATTCTCCCAGACTCAGGAAGCCTCTGCCCACCTTTTCTCACTTCACCCTTTTCTCCTTGCAGAATTAGAAAGCTATTTATTTCTTATCGTGGATTTATCCATGTGTCACCTCTCCCAGGGAAAATTGCATTTTTAATTTATCTCTAAAGAGGAATGAGAGGCAGTGCTCCAAGGAGAAGGACTTTTAGACCTCAGGAAACAGGTGTCAAGGCCCTGGGGTGAGGCACGGACCCTGGAGCCCTGAAGAGACCCCACGTAGGTGCCACCAAATCTGCCTACACATCAGGCCAAGCCCTGAATATAGAAATGGAAAATAGTCCCACTTTAGGCCACAGATTCTAGAAAGCTGTAAAATGCTTGGGAAATCCACTTTAAGCAATACCTTTTATAAGAAAGAAGAAAAAATGAAAGTAGCTAACCGCAGGATAAATTTTGTTAGACAAAGATGGCAACTCAAGTGGAAACACAAATTTAACAACTCTTAGGTATGCACAGCTGACATCTCATGGGCTGGAGCTGGTGATTAAATCAGAAGTTACTGTCTGCATCCTCTGGAACTTATAAGATAAAAATGGGGACCAGAGCTTAGTTACGAAATACATGAAAAACCATTGCTATAGGAGCCACATAAAAATCTGGCCATTTAGGCCGGGCGTGGTGGCTCACGCCTGTAATCCTAGCACTCTGGGAGGCCGAGGCGGGAGGATCAATCAAGGTCAGGAGTTCGAAACCAGCCTGAGCAAGAGGGAGACCCCGTCTCTACTATAAATAGAAAGAAATTAATTGGCCAACTAATATATATAAAAAAATTAGCCGGGCATGGTGGTGCATGCCTGTAGTCCCAGCTACTCGGGAGGATGAGGCAGCAGGATTGCTTGAGCCCAGGAGTTTGAGGTTGCTGTGAGCTAGGCTGACGCCACGGCACTCACTCTAGCCTGGGCAACAGAGTGAGACTCTGTCTCAAAAAAAAAAAAAAAAAATCTGACCATTTCAAATACTTGACCTAAGCATTTGTCTTTGTGGTTTCATTAGAAAATGGTGGGGTGCCTGAAATTCTCAGAACTTCCAAAATTCTAAGCATTGAAATAAGAAATAGAAGAAATATATGAAAATATAATATATAATAAATATACAAATATCTAAATATAATATTCTATATACAAAACATACATTTTACATATCTATGCCACACATATTACATATAAATATGTATATGTAATTTTACATATATATGCCACACATACTTACATATAAATATGCTACACTTTATAGTTTATAAATTATATAATTAGATTAATGTAACTAATCACATTACTATATATTAACATATGATTAAATTAAAATGAATATATTAATACATATATAATGATAAATATAGTGCATAGAAAATATAATATATTACATCAGAAATGAACATAAGGAATGTGAGAATTGAAATTTCATTGTGAGCTTGCTTTTTGCAGTCAGGCCTTCCCTACCTTATTAGCATGCTTTAATTGGTTAAGTAAGAGAAACTGAGCTCAGCCCAGGACAGCGGGGAATTGATTGATCGATTGATTGGTTGCCTCTGTGATTGAACGCACTGCCTCACCTCCAGGCCTCCAGCTTGGTGCCCAGAGGCACAAGGAAGCTCTTGTTTTCTCCCAGAGGTCACAGGCTAAATCACAGATGAGCTTAGACTGGCCTTGCTTGGTCACAGGGCCCCCCCTTAGGCTCCCAGTTGGCAGGAGGGGTGGGGCAGTCTGACTGACCAGGCCTCGAGGGGGCCAGGCACTGCCTCCGCCCCCCAGAACCAATCCCCTCAGTACTGGGAGAAGCAGCTCCCCCCTCCTCACCGGGAAAGGGAAACAGCAATTGCCTGTAATCTCGCTTTTCTCTCCATGCTGACAAGAGACATTTTCTGAGACCGAATCAAAGCACTGTTTTATAATTCGCCCTTTCTCTCGTCTGTTGCCATAATTCCAGGTGTTTTGTGTTCCAGTCAAAAGGCTTGAGGGAAGAAAAATTTCCCAGCCCAAGGATCAGCTTCTTTCTTATTCTGGGGGCAGTAAGTAAAATGTGGGCTCTGAAGTCAGGCAATCCTAGATTCAAACCCTGCCTCTGCTGGGGAGGGTAGGAATTTGGAAACATTACTTAGGTCCCGCGGGCCTCGCTTTCCCCATTTGTAAAATGGGCATGAAATTATACCCCTCTTAGTTGTATAGTAAGAGTTAGACAAAGTAACATGTTTTACGAGATAGCACAGGTCTCAGTAGATTTTCTTTTATTTACTTTCCCTTTCAAGTATCAACTGGGTAATTCATTACCCCTCCATCCTTGGAAAAGCAAACTGTGACAGCCTGCAGCGATACCATGTGCATTCACTTACCTTATCACTCGCCACATTCATTATGCTGAAATCATCCATTTCAGTCTTTCTCCCTCTCTCTTTTTCCATCAGGCAGCAGGTTCCTTGAGACTCAGGGCCATGTGTTATCCATTTTTATGTCCCCAGTGTCAAACTCAATGGCTGGAACACAATAGGAATTCAATCAGTGTGGAGCTGCTGAACTACTGAACCACCAGGCAGAGTTTTTGAGGGTGACTGATCAATGCTGCCTTTAGAAAGGCAAGATATGTGGGCGTCTGGGCTTGTTTAACCTGATGTACGCGTTTACCTGGGCCCCAAAGGGACTGTTTATACGAACATAACATCTTATTGGGGAGAGGCAGCTGGAGTTACACCGCTGGGTTTGAGTCCTTCCTCCACCACCTACTTGCTTGTGGGATCTTGGGCAAGTTTTTTTGATATATTTGTGCCTCAGTTTGCTCATCTTTAAAATGGAACAGCCGTAATACCAACCCCAGAGGGCTGTTGGGAGAATTAAATAAGGTGATGGATAGAAACCACTCAGTACATAGTCTGTGCCCCATGTTATTTATGCTTGGAATAAAAGCCACTGTCCAGATGCATCAGCATAGGATTTAGGTGGTGGAAGGTGCCCAGAACTGGGACCACAGGGTTTGCTTGGTAGGCCCTGTGTTTGTAGGAGACCCGGCTTAGCTGCTGTAACAAAAAGACTCCAAAAATACGACTTAGCAAGATACAAGTTGATCTTGTGATCTGTTTCCATGTGACAGTCTAGAGGTCTGCAGTTCAGGGCTGCCAGGTCAGCTCTGCACCCTTACCATGTGCTTCCCATCTCTGTGTCCAGGGAGACACCAATTCTTGTCCTCTCCTTCCGGCAGTGGAAAAGGGGAAAGGGAGCGGGGGCTGGGGTCAATTATACCACCAGTTCTTAGAGGGCAAGATCAAGACGTGACTCTTTTCACGTCTGCTAACTTTATCTAGTCACATGACCATATCTACTGCAAGGGAGGCTGGGAAATGTAGTCTTTAGCTAGACAGCCATGTTGCCAGCTAAAATTTATGCTACAAAAATAGAAAAACAAAAATTGGGGGACAACCAACAGCTTGCCATAGGCACTCAGGACCTCAGAGAAAAGGCAAGAGCAATAGTTACCTCTCAAAAGGGCTCTTCCCTGGGTTCCCTCAGCAGCAAGTGCATTGTACAAAGCCAAACTCCCCATGAACCAAAAGGGAATTTAGGAAATGATTCATTCAGTCTCCCTGGCTGACTCACACCCTCAGCATCCTGGAGAGAAAAGTAGCCATACACCCATTTGGGGCTTGGGGTTTAGTTTATAATAATAATAATGACTTTGGCACAGAAAACTTCCTGAGGGTTAATGAATGACTGGCTTGGATTAATAGCCCAAATTGCTGCTGAAGTCTATCAACTCCTTCCAGCTTCATATTAATTTACAGGAAATTCTTTGTGCACCCAGCTATTAGTGCTTCAATCTCACAAAATAAAAATGAATGGATGTTTCATAGGAACTTGGAAAAAAACTTAATCATCATTGTGTGTGGCCACCATGCTATTATTTTTCTTTTTTTCAGGAACATTTCCTGCATTTTCTTTGATTCACTTTTTGGCTTCAATCTGCTGCAGTGGCAGCAGCAGCAGCAACAGCTGGATCTCTAGATTAGTTTGAATCTCGTTGCTATTTATAGCGCACTTTGCAATGCTCATCACCACTCAACTTCGTCTTCCCAGCTAGATTGGTTGCTTCATGAGGTCCAACAACCAGTAGACCCCCAGCTCGGCAGAGCCTGGCTACAGCAGTCATTCAGTAACTATTTGCTGAATTGGACCTAATAAAGTAGCTGCAGAATTTTAAATAACTCACCATCAGTCCAGTGGTTTCCTCAAAGCAAACCTGGGAATCTCAGCATTAGTTGGATTTAAAGTAGTGCATTTTCAGCTCCTTAAAATTTGAACAGTTTCCTAAGAGAACAACTCAAAACAGAAAGGCGAGGTTGGGGATGTAATTGTGGAAGATGATGTCTAATGCCATCACACTGTTGACTATGAAGAGAAACCATGCATGTGCTAAAGTAAGTGGGGGCTCCCCCTTGCCTGTGGAGACTCCTACTGCTTCCCTGGCCTTGGAATTCTCTGCCAGGAGATGTTATTGAGCAAATAAGCACGTGTCCCTTAGCAAAATCCACCGGTTCAGGGAAGTAGAGTTTATGATGGCTCCAGATCTCCCCTGCCATGCTATTTAAATTCCTGCCTTCTTGTTCAGCACAGAGTCAGCATCTGTGAGTACTTGCCACGTGCAAGGTGCAAGCCCCGAGGAAAGAGAACACCAGCACATCGAGTCACAGTGCCATGGAGAGCTGGACAGTGCAGTGGTGTAGGCAGGCCCTGTTTAGGTGGAGGATGGCTACCTGGCCATTAGGAAGCTTCTACCTGATTCCACACTGATCCCTGCAGGTGGGCTTCAGACAGCCACATCTCCTAATTAAGACAGCAGACTGGGGGGTCCCAGTCAGAGGAAATTCCTGGCAACAATAGAGGTGTTAGTGGCTTTTCAATCAGAGATGAAGATTGAGAAACAGGAAGCCTGAGCAGAAACACTGAGGGAGGTTAGGTAGGAGTGGGATTAAGGGTTTATAGAAAACGCTCGTTTCCTTCTGTTGTTCTTATGAGAGCTGATAAGGGGATTTCAGAATTTTAGGGGAGATCCTTGGAAAAGAATGAGGGAATTTAAGAAGCCGGAGGGACTTTTCCAACTTATATTTCCCAGTGTTTGTTAGATGGAACGTTTGTCTAAGAAGTTAAAGGTGCCCGAAATAGAAATGGAAACTCCATAACGTTAAGATTTGGTAGTGCATTTTCAGCTCCTCATGATTTGAACAGAATTTCCCAAGAGAACAAATCAAAACAGAAAGGCGAGGATGGAGCTGTAATTGTGGAAGATGATGTCTAATGCCATCACACTGTTGACTATGAAGATAATGCACATGTGCCAAAGTAAGGGGGGCTCCCCCTTGCCTGTGGGGACTGCTGCTTCCCTGGCCTTGGAATTCTCTGCCACTAGATGCTATGGACCAAATAAGCACGTGTCCCTTAGCAAAATCCACCGGTTCAGGGAAGTAGAGTTTATGATGGCTTCAGACCTTCCCTGCCATGCTATTTAAATTCCTGCATTCATGCTACCATCTTCTGGCTAGGGACCTTGTGCTCTTGTTTTTCTATTCCCCAACAAGGACATGAAATGCATTGTAACCCCTCAGATAATACTATGACATCATATATACCTAACCTAACCAGATGTACTTATACATAAACAGCCAGGTGAGGTCAAAATTTTTATATCAAAGGGAGTAGGGCACAAGTGGAGTTTTCATATATAAAAAAGCACCGAGCAGCTCAGCAACAGATAGGATTTCATGATAAACTGCTTTCTCAGAAGATGATAAAAGGAGAGATACTTGTAGTTCTTCCATCCAGAGCTTTAAGAAAGTGAGAGAAGCTTTCCTCATTCCCTGCAAGTACTGGTGATCTATCAGATTGGGCACACGACCTGCAGCTTCTGAGCTGCCCCTGACCTCTCTGGGCCTCAGAATTTTCATTAAGTTAAATGAGGTACCGTCCCAGTTTGCAATTCTAGGGGTTTTTTGTTTTGTTTTTTGAGCACCTAAACAGGAAAGAAAATTCAACACGTGCCAGGTGAGCAAGGCCTCAAGGATGGCTCTGGCACAAAGGTGACCAGTGTCCATTAGGGCTGTGCCCACCCTGGGTCTCCTTTGGGAAATGCATCCACTGGACTTTGGCCTTCAGGCCCTGAGCCTGGCTTGTATCTATTCTATGCACATCCTGTTATTTAACAGGACACACAAGGGACCGTAATTTGTTTTCTTTCTAGCGTTTCTAGAAGGCCAGCACTTTAGGTGAACGCATGGACAGAACGAGATCATCACTCTGTATTGCAACATGAAGACCGACGACAGTGTGACTAGAGAAAACGGAGGCAGGAAACTGAGCTTCATGACATCTCTTTAAAAGTCGTATTTGGGGGCAGGCGTGGGTGGCTCATGCCTGTCATCCTAGCACTATGGGAGGCTGAGGCTGGAGGATCGCTTGAGCTCAGGAGTTTGAGACCAGCCCGAGCAAGACTGAGACCCTGTCTCTATCAAAAATGGAAAAAATTATTGGGCATGGTAGTGTGTCCCTGTAGTGCCAGCTACTTGGGAGGCTGAGGTAGGAGGATCACTTGAGCCCAGGAGTTTGAGGTTCCAGTGAGCTATGATGCCTGGTGACAGAGTGAGACTCTGTCTCAACAAACAAACAAACAAACAAACAAAACAAAACTTATATTTAGTGCATCTCAATTTTCCATTGGATAGTTTGAGGGATAAATACAATTCAATGATATGTTCTTTCTTATGCCTCTCTCTCCTCTTGCTAACACAGGCGCACACACATACTTGCACACATACACACATGATGTTTACCTAATTTATCCGTTTTCTAATTATTATACTCTGAATTGCTGCATAGTCTCATAAGCAGCATGGTGTAGCAGAATATGAGGCTTAGAATCCAAAGGTCAGAGTGGGAATTCCAGCTCTACTTAACCTGTTGGACGACATGAAGCAAGTCATTAAACCTCTCGGTTTACTCATTTTATTAGTTTCCTATTGCCTCTGTAATATATTAGCACAAACGTGTAGACTTAAAATAGCACACATTTATTCTCTTAGCGTTCTGGAGGTCAGAAGTCTGAAATCAATTTCGCTGGGCTGAGATCAAGATGTTGGCAGGGCCAAGATCCCTGCGGAGGCTCCAGGGTAGAGTCCATTTCCTTGCCTTTTCCAGCTTCGACGCTGCACTCATTGTGTTCCTTGGTTGGTGGTCCCTTCCTCCATCTTCAAAGCCAGCAGCGTAGCTTCTTGTTTTATTGCCTTCTTTCCTGTCAAATCTCCCTCTGCCTCCTTCGTAGGAGAACATCTGTGGTTGCATTCCGAGCCCATCCTGATAATCCGGAACGGTTATCTTCATCTCAAGATCTTTGACTTAATGGCATCTGCAAAGTCTCTTTTGCCATAGAAGGAAACGTTCACAGGCTCCAGAGATCAGGGTGTGGATATCTTTGGGGGCCGATATTCAGTCTACCAGACTCATCAATTAAGTAGGGCTAGTCATTCCTACCCTAAAGGACACAAAAATGAAAAAAGGTAAAATTTGTGAAAAGGTACCCACAGGAGAAGTCAATAAATGTGGCTGAGTCTGAAAGTGGGAGTGGAGTGGCCTGACCTCCCGCTGGCTGGTCTCTGCCTTGATGGGCACAATGAAGAATGACAGAGCCAGGACAGGCCTGGCTGAGGTCTGTTCAGAGGCCAAGGTGGCTTCAAGTGCCAGCAGCTTTGGCCAAAGGATGACCCAGAGGCAAGGCCCAGAGCAAGGCAGAAGATGCTTCAGGAAAAGGCACCTGAACGCTCGTGACAGGGGGAGACAACCTCACTTTAGGACTCGATTCGAGCATGTGGATTAGTGTCTTCTATGTGGGAAGATCATTTTCACCACTTAGAGATCTGATAGTGCCTGGTTCCCCTATAATGTTGGGACGTGGCAGGCTCAACTCCCCCTTTAAAAGTCTTAATGCATCTGGGGCCTCAGCTCTGGCAAACTTGAGCTGGATGTTCACCGGGGAGTCATGATGTGACATAGGAAGAGAAGACACACAGCTATCCTTTGTTTTCAAGAAGGCAATATGGTCATGTGCCCAGAGGGTTATTAATATTTATTTCATCCCTCTTCTCCACGAAGTTTTGTTTTCCCAGGGGATAAGATTCCTCTCCATACCCTTAGGCGGGGGTGGGCTTGGGGCCTGTGTGTGCGCCACTTCTCTGGAATCGTCACTGGCCCTCCGGCCTCTGGGCGGGAACCGCGGTGTGCAGAGGCGCTGGGAGTTACACGGGAGAAGCCAGGACAAAGGAACTCACAGCCCGAGGTCTCTGCAGGTGGCTCCTGGAAGGAGAAGCTAACAGAGGGGGCCAGACCTAGATATGGGCTCTCCCAAGGGACTTACAGCACCCCCAAATCCAATCACAACCTGAGGAGTTGCTGCTGGGCTCCTGCTCACACGTCTGTGACAACACGGTGCGTTTGTCATTTGTTTAATTGCTTGAGCCCAACTGATGCTCTTTCAGTCCCT
Organism: Microcebus murinus; assembly: GCF_040939455.1. NCBI lineage: Eukaryota > Metazoa > Chordata > Mammalia > Primates > Cheirogaleidae > Microcebus > Microcebus murinus. The sequence continues at coordinate 10,507,648 of NC_134104.1, read as the reverse complement.
TGAAGAGTGATTTGAGGCAGTGGCCATACTTGGCCTCTGTATGGCTTTCCCTGCCTTCGGAGGTGCTTTGAGAGGACTTTTCTCCTTTGAAGACTCCTCTAGGAACTCAGGGCGTGGCTGAGATGTGACATCGGGGGGCCTTGCTCTCTGCTCTACAGGAACTGGGAACAGAGAGCTTGAGTGACTTCTCAGAGTCACACAGCAAATGTGGTCAGACTCTGCGTCCAGTGCTCTGATCATGTCACCAAGGACCAGGAATTTCCCTGCTTCTGTCCCTCTGTCATGGAACTATATGTTCTGAAGACACTAATAGTTTTCTTTTTACTGTTCCTCAGGATCATCTTGTTGAGGTATAGGTGACCAACCATCTGGTTTGCTTGGGACTGAGGGTTGACTTCCTGGGTAGTGGGATTTTTGGTGCTAGGACTGAGAACGTCCTGGGCAAAATGGGATGAGTTGGTCACCCATCACCTGTCTAGAGCAGGTAAGGGCTATTGGCTGGGGCTGGCCTGCATTCTCTGCGTGGCACACAACTCTTTTTTTTTTTTTTTTTTTTGAGACAGAGTCTCACTCTGTTGCCTGGGCTAGAGTACAGTGGTGTCATCGCAGCTCACAGCAACCTCAAATTTCTGGGTCAAGCAGTCCTCATGCCTCAGCCTCCTGAGTAGCTGGAACTACAGGCATGAGCCACCATGCTCGGCTAATTTTTTCTATATATTTTTAGTTGTCCAGCTAATTTCCTTCTCTTTGTAGTAGAGATAGGGTCTTGCTCTTGCTCAGGCTGGTTTCGAACTCCTGAGCTCAAACAATCCACCTGCCTCAGCCTCCCAGAGTGCTAGGATTACAGGCGTGAGCCACCATGCCCCGCCACCCAATAACTCTTGAGCCCCTGTTTTCCCTGGGGCTATACACACATTCCAGGGGGCTCTGAGGTGCCAAGGCCTATGGGGGCCCCATCGGTTTTCACTGATGTCCACAGTGGTTGGTCCACACAGGTCACCGAGGAGCAATGCCCCTGCTGGAAGCTCTGAGCAAAACATTAGCTCCATGTTCCACACTGTTCCTGGTGCCACCCTCAGGCCCCCTGGACCCTGCCACTGCCTCTGCCCACAGCAGGGACCAAAAGCCCTCCCTCCAGATGCACGCGGCTGTTTTTCCTCCTCTGGGGTCTGGGCCCCTCCTTAGGTGTTACATGGACAGAGAGGCCTGGGAAGCTGTTGCTATCAGATTCCATTAGGGCCTTGGCCCAGCACTTGTCCTGGAGTGGGGGGAAGGCCCCTCTTCTTGGGGCCCACCAGTACCAAAGGGACCATGGCTTCCCTCTGGTCCCCTTCCTCCTCTCGTTCTAGGACAACCTTACTTAGACTGGGTGTTCTTCCAACTCTACCATCTGGGGATGATCTTCTATGCCCCCTGGAGACTCAGGAACTAGAAGACATTCTGTTATAACACCCCTTCGCTGAGCAGCGAGCCTCGGATGGCTGTGCTGCCCCCAAAGGTTGGAGAGGAGAGAGGGCAGAGGAGTACAGGGCAATCGTGGGCAAGACCACTGCTTGTTATTCAGTAATATTATCCTGCCTCGCCATACATATGCTTATATGTGGATAATTAAAATTCTGGAAGGCCTGAACACCTAATTGTAAATGATGATTTCTCTTCTTAGATTACGGGCTATTTTTATTTTCTTCTTTTTAATTATCTATATTTTCAAAATACTTATACACATTCTTGTTAAATGATCTCATCCCAATCTGTGGCTTTATATGCCATCCATAATGTGCTAATAATTCCAATATTTATATTTATAGCCTCAACCCCTCCTCTGGGCTCCAACTGCAGACAGGCTGTCTCCACGTGGAGGTCTCACAAAGCATCACCAATTTAAAAGTCTAAAATTAGGCCGCATGCAGTAGCTCACGCCTGTAATCCTAGCACTGTGGGAGGCCAAGGCGGGAGGATCGCTTGAACTCAGGAGTTAGAGATCAGCCTGAGTAAGAGTGAGACACCGTCTCTACTAAAGAAAAATTAGCTGGGCATGGTGGCGCATGCCTGTAGTTCCAGCTACTTCAGAGGCCGAGGCAGGATTGCTTGGGCCCAGGAGATTGAGGTTACTGTGAGCTATGATGACACCACTGCATTCTACCTAGGGTGACAGAGTGAGATTCTATCTCAAGAAAAAAACTAACCAACCAAATAAAGAAGCCTAAAATAGAAATCTTGAATCTGCATTCTTCCTACTCCTGTCCCCCAATTTTCTTTTCTTTTCTTCTTTTTCCTTCTCTCCCCCCTCCCCTTCCAATCCCCTTTCATTTATAGACGTGATCTTGCTCTGTCACCTAGGCTGGAGTGCAAATAAAATTTTAAGTGTGTTTAAAATCTTTTCTGTGTGTTTCTCATCTCAGTAAAAGGCACCCCTGAGCGTCTCAAGTTAGATTTTTTGAGTACTCTTTGATCCACTCACCCCTAGGCTTCCCGTGCCATTCATTTGCAGCTGAGCTTTGCTTCACTGCCGCCACCCTGCTCCAAGCCAATGTCACCTCCCACTTGTATGACTTTACAGAATTTTTTTTTTTTTGTGACTCTGCATAGTAGTTTTCTTCTTTGAATATGAGGGGACTAGATGATCACTCCCCCGGTGTTAAATAAACAGATCCTTGAAGTTTTTCACCCTGGGGCTCACTAGGTAGTGTCACGAGAGACTCAGCTTTGTTGCAGACTGCAAGTGTCCTCGCGATGTTTCCTTTGTGGCTCATGTTTGGGAACCCGGTTTGCTTCCTGTGAATCTCACTGGACAATCTCACACCCCTCCTGATCACTCTCTCCGTGGAGGGCGGAGCTCAGCCTCCGCCCCCAGGAGGATGGCGGCTCGCCAGCCCTCTGGGAGTTTGCCTGACCCCGACAGTCAATTTCTCACATGACTGGAGTGAGCTTAGGTAGTTCCCAACACACTTCTTTTTGTTTCCCCTCCTCCCCGCCCCCAAACACACTTCTGATCTGATGACAGTCCAGTCACTTTTTCCCATGAAGATATTTACCATTTCTTCAATTCTCATTCTTTCTTGCACTTCTAATCTTCCAACCTGATCTGCTGGTGGTGAATGCTCTTGGGGTTTTGTAGGGTTTTTTTTCTTATCTCAAATGGCTGTGTTTTGCCTTCATTCTTCCTTTTTTTTCATCTTCTTTTATTTATTTTTTTAGAGACAGGGTCTCACTCTGTCACCCTGGCTGGAGTGCAGTGGTGTGATCGCAGCTCACTTCAGCCTCGAATTCCTGGGTTCAAGCGATCCTCCTGCTTCAGCCTCCAGGCACGAGCCAAAGCACCAGCTCACACCTTCATTCTTGAAGGGTATTTTTTCTGGGTAGAGGATCTGGGCTTTTCTTTGGGCCAATGGAAGTCATGATTGCATAGTCTTCTGGCTTCCATTGTGGCTTTTAAGAAGTCAGTTGACCGGTTTTCTATGGCTTCTGTAAAGGCAATCTCTTTTTTCCTTCAGGCTGTTTTAAAAATCTCCCTTGCCTTCCCATCTCTCCCTGTCTCCCTCCTTCACTCCCTCTCTTTCTTGCTTCCTTCCCTCATCATTACATTAATATATTCAAATATTTTTTTCTATGCCTTTCCCTCTTTTACTTCCTTTGATACTTCAAGTAAATGTACATTAGGTCTACTCACTGTATGCTCTAAGTCTATTGCCTTCTCTTTCCTTTTAATTTCTGTCTCCCTATATTGTAATGGTGATCATTTCTTCTGCTTTAATTTGGTATACAAATTCTGTCTTCAGCTGTGTTCAAAGTGTAGTTAAAGCCATTTATTTGGTCTTTAATTTTAGTTAGTGTACTTTTCACATCTGGAAATTCTTTTTTTTTAGTTCTTTTTTGTATCAACTGTGACATTGCTTACAGTTTCCAATTCCTTGCTAAAATTTTCAAACTTGTTGATTATTTCTTTGAATATAGTAGCTAGAATTGTTTTAGTCTGTGTCTCATGATTTAAATACCTGAAACCTTTGTGAGCCTGTTTATTTTGTCCGATGGCTCTCACTCATGGTGTCATGTTTTCTCGGATGTCTAGTTGTCGCTGAATATGTCCAACTCCAGTTGCCTTTGAGCACGCCCGGAGAGCGACCACATGTGTTCGTGAACATAACTTGTCCACTGTTAGCCAGTGGGTGGCCACGGTCTTCCTCTTCTGCCCTGTGACTCTCAGCCATCTTCAGAACTGCAAGAAATCCTCTCATTGTCATCTTCAACAAAGGTTGTCACCTCTTGGTCACTGCCACTTCATCACATGACCAATGCCACTCGTGTTCACAGCGCCAGAGCGATAAGGCGTTCTCGGTGGGCCGGAGCGATCCCACATCCTCTGAGGTTCTCAGAAAACCAAGGCCACAGAGCCATCCGTGCCTGAGTGACAGTGGCAGTGGTAGGCACCTAAGCTGCCAGAGCCACAGTTTTTAATACTGTTCTTTACAGTTTTTGATATTTTAGATGAAACAACAACTCCCTCTTTTTTTTTTTTTTTTCATTTGTAACATCTCTGGCTACACCCCACAGAGACAAATTCTGGTCACAGAAGTCAGGGTAGGCTGTAAACATAACGGTCCCTTCTCTTTGATGATAGCAGCTTTTTTACCCCAGAGGGTGGCCAAACTTTCGGGTCCAACTTTCCTTTCCTTTCTGATACTCCTCTGAGGCTGCTTGGGCCACCTTGCACATAAGCTCCTGGAGGGCTGGCCTCACCCCCTGCCAGACACGCTTCACTCAGATGTGCAAGAATGGGAAGTGGGGGGGACAGAGGTGCGGAGAGCCACAGCCTTGTCTTTGTAGATTACCAGAACTGCCACCCCCCCCACACACACACACATGCTCACTCATCTATTTTTGGCTTCAGTAGCCTCAGGCCCTTCTTCGGAAAAGCACATGAACTCTTTCAGCGTCCCCTGTTCCACTTGGTAAATTTCCTACAGCCACACACTGACAGTCCCCGCCACCCTCCTGCCTGCCTCTGAGCTTGTGGGCCCCGCAGACCGCAGGCTCCACTTCCTGCCTGGTGAGCCAAGGCGGGCTTGAGGGGAGGGAAGGGGAGCACCCCGGCGCCCATGCCCCCAATCCAGCATCTGTGGACCCAGTGCCCAGTCGCCCCTACCCCACCCCAGCGCTTTTGGTCCCAGCCTCAGAAACTGCGCTGGGAACAGTTTTGTTCCCTGTGCCCTTCTCTTAAGACGCACTCTTGGCCTCTCTAAGGACAGAGTTGGTTCCGTTTTTGTTGTTCTGATACCATCCGAATGCCTGAGGGATTACATTTTACAATCCTGTGAAAAACAGCAGCTTGTCACGGTGAATAGTGCAGTTTTGAGTTCAAACTCCTTCTTATTCCAAGAATGAGTAAGTTTCCCTATTCTTCTCATTCTCTCCTCCCCCGTTGCATTCAGGTTTGACATGGCATGAATCATTGTGGTTTTACTCTTGGGCAGAACTGTTTCTCTTTGGTTACTGCCTTGCAACTGATGGGAGAGTAGGAAAGGAATCAGATCAATTAGCAGTCTGGGATGAACGTAAAATCCCAGAAATCCTAAAGAGAGAATGAACTACCACTTTTCAAAGTCGCTAGAATGTTCAAATAGGAAGAGACGAATATACAGGACACCAACCTGGTCCTTTTACAGATCCGAAAAGAAAACTAAGACCCAGAGAAAGATAGTGACTTCCCCAATGTCACACAGCAAGTGAATGTTGGGACTGGTCACCCAAGTGTCCTGACTCACCAGCCCAGGTGTCCTGACCCCAGACCAGCAGACTGACTCGTGGTTGGAGAACATGGAAAAACAGGTTATGTTTGAATTTTTAAATCATGCCAATACTAAAGATCTTCATTCCACAGATGTGAGCTTTGCTATGTGCCGGCTGTTACACATTTTGTAACTGTTTTCTCTAAGAGCAGTCAGTATAATACATATGCCATCCTGTCATTTACCATGTCAGTTTCTGAGGCATCTGAAGGGATCCCGTTGTCCAGGGACGAAGTTGGATTTACTGAGCAGCACGAGGGTGGCTTGAAGCCCCTGGGGCCCCTGCCCTTGTCGTTCAACGGAGACTGCACTCTGGGTCACATTCGCTCCCAGCACACTGCATTTGCATGTGCCAGGCACCTCTCACGTGCCATGAGCGAAGCAGGCAAACCCCTGCCTCGCAAGGGGAGAGAAAGAATAAACAAGCAGACCGCGGCACTCACGGCGTCACCTATGGGAAGTGCCGTGAAGAGGAATAAAGCGACGGTGCCTGCCGTTCCGGAAAGGCTGTTTAGGGCCAGTCTCCTTGCACAGAGGCCCGAGAGCGTGGCAGGGTAAGATACGAGAACATCTGGAGGAAGAACATTCGGGTGGGGGGAGGGGAGAAGGATGTCAACCAGGAGGCCAGATTGGCCCCCAAGGGAGTAGGGAGAGGTGTAGGAGACAAGGTTGGAGATGGCGGTCGGGCCAGAGAACATAGAAGGAGTTGGATTTTTTTTTAAGTTGTGGCAAAATACACAGAATATAAAATTTACAATCTTAACTGGTTTTTTTTTTTTTTTTTTTTTTTTTTACAGGTTCTCACTCTGTTGCTCAGGAGAGAGTGCAGTGGTATCATCATAGCTCATTGCAGCCTCGAGCTCCTGGGATCAAGCGATCCTCCTGCCTCAGCCTCCTGAGCAGATGGGACTATGGACATGCGCCACCACACCTGGCTAATTTTTCTATCTTTTTTTTTGCAGAGATAGGCTCTTGATATGTTGCTCAGGCCGTTGTGGATCCTCCAGTCTTCTGCCTCCTAAAGTGCTGGGATTATACACATGAGCCACCACACCAGGCCTATCTTAACTACTTCCTAGTGTACACAGTTCAGTAGTGTTAAGTACATTCCCATTGTCGTACAACCAATGCCCAGAACTCTGTACACCCATTATGGACACTGGGGTGGCTCTGGACCTGGGGAGTGGGTCATCAGGGAAGAAAGAGAAGAAATGTAGGGACAACATCTGGCCAGGGCTCGTCATGGGTCAGCAACAGTCCATGTGAGTCCAGGGTGCCAAGATGGCGCCTGCTCCACGAGCAACCAAGTCCCGGAGCCCAGCAAGCCCAGGCTGCTGGGCGCCACTCCTGGGCTGGCTGAGCACCTTGCGACTGCCTGAGTCGACTGCCCCAGACCAGGCACACCCACCGTGAGCCACGTGGAATGGCTGACATTCAACCACCCTTGTCCATACCATATTAATTTCCTAGGGCTGCCAGAACGATTTACTGCAAACCGGATGACTTAAAACAATGGAAACGTATTCCCTCACAGTTCTAGAGGGTATGCAGCCAAAGCCAAGGTGTAAGCAGGCCATGCCGCCAAAGAAAGCTCTAGGGAAGGAGCCTTCCTCGTCTCTTCCTACCTCCTAGCGGTTGTCCACACTCTTTGGCATTTGTTGTTTATATAGCTGCATCACTCTGGTCTCTGCCTCTGTCATTGCATGCCTTCATCCCTGGGCTCTTCTGTGTCTCTGTGTCCAAGTGTTCCTCTTGTTATAATGACATTAGTCATTGGATTAGGAGTCGGTCTAAGCCAGTATGACTTTTTATTAACCTGATGACATCTATAAAGACCTTGTTTCCAAATAAGGTCATATTCACAGTTACCTGGGGTTAGGATGTGAATACATCTTTTTGGAGGATGAAGTTCTACCCACTACACTTCCACATGCAGATTTCACATGGTTCAGGCTAAGAGTACTTGGGTTCTTAAGATTTTTTAAAAGGACGTGGCCAGGCGACTAATCTCAGGGAAAGAAAAAAAAAAAAAAGAAAAGAAAAGAAAAAACACCTCTAGTATTAGTTTTAAGACTAATTGTACTGAGTTGTACTTTATCTCCTCAACACTCCCTTCTGCCTTTGGGCGGGATGGCCACCTCTCTAAGGGCAGAACTGGGGAAAGAATGCAAGTCCCTCTGATGTCACCACTGAGCTCAGGCAACCCACCGTGGAGGTTCACAGTTTCAGGCTGAGGGTTTCTGCCAGCGATTCTGAGGCTTTTGGCCAGAGATGATGTGTCAGGACACAGGGAGGGGCTCATGGGAGGAGGAGCACCAGACCAGGGTCTGGAAGCTTCCAGGGCAAGGCTGTGTGACCTTCAGCAAGTCATTCACCCTCGTCCCCTAGAGTCTCAGTTTCTTCTCTTATAGGAAGGAAATACCCACAGCCCCGTCTCTTTCACAGTGTAGAAGCGAGGTTGACAGGTAAACAGTGAGGCCTCTCACCTGGCAAGCCCTTCACAAAGCTGAGGGACTTCACTGGACAGTAACCCGGACAAGGGTCGCAGAGGATTGGATTGTTCTACTTTGGCACCAGCCTCTCCCGAGCAGAGCCTCCAACATGAAGCTTCCAGATGAGGCAAATCTGACATCACAGAATACTTAAAAGCTTGAAACCTAGCTTTTAATTAGATGTAGATTAAGTTCCTTTTCAATAAATCAAAGTTTGTGAACTTAAGGAAGGAGGAAAATTGCCGGATAACATTTTTTGGAGTCTCTCTCCACCATTTTAACCACATGCAAGCATACAATTCAGTAGCATTAAGTACATTCTAGTTCCAGAATTTTTTCATCATCCCAAACAGATGGGTATCCGTACCCACTGGGCAGTCACTCCTCGTCTCTCCACACTCCCTTCTCCAGCCCCTGGCAGCCATGAATGTGCATTTTGTCTCTCTCGATTTGCCTGTTCTGGACGTTTCACATAATAGAATTGTACAACACGTGGCCTTCGTGTCTGGCTTCTTTCACTTAGCATGACGTTCCAAGGTTCATCCATGTCATGGCATGTATCGGTACTTCCTTTCTTTCTGTGGCTGAATCATATTCAATTGTGCGGATATGCCATATTTTGTTTATTTATTTGTTGATGAGCCTTTGGGTTATTTCCACCTCTTCGCTGTTATGAATAGTGCTGCTATGCACATTCCTGTATAAATTTTTGTTTGAACATCTGCTTTCAATTCTTTTGGGTATATACCTAGCGGTGGAATCACTGGGTCATATGATAATGCTGGGTTTTATTATTTGAGTAACCACCAAACCGTTTTCCACGGTGGCTGCATCGTTTTTGCATTGCCACCAACAGTGTATGAAGCTTCCAGTTTCTCCTGGATAACGTTTTAACACTTGGTTTATTAAACGCAATATCCCCTCCTGCATCTGGCCCGGGTGGCCTGGGCCAGTCGGCTGCTTGCTCTCTTTCTTTCCTGCTGTGTGTGGTCAAAGGCCCTGGGAGTAGGCAGGGGGACCCTCTCTGATCCTCTCGGTGACTTCTCCTGGTGGGTCACCATGGACACTCATTTAGGCAGGTCTTCTAGAGCCCGGGCAGTAAGGAGATGGGGATACAGTGGCTGGAATCTCTCAGGCAGTCACGAAGGTAGAGGACAGCTCTGGCCAGCATGGGGACAGTTTCCATGGTTCCTGGACTTGATCTGAATCAAGTCTGTCTTCCTCACCTCCTGCCTGGAGCTTCTGGCTGAGGAGTTGTGTCTGGGGGGGTCTATTTGCTTTGAGCTCACATCTTCTGGCAACTTCTTGCCCTACCTTAATGGCCTGCTGGTGCTTCCAATTTCCTCTTTTCTCAGACATTCTCCCACTCTCTTTCTATTCCACACCCCTTATTCTCCCACCTTGGGATGGCTCTCACCACCTCTTTGATCCTGGTAGAACATTCCATTGTCTCTTACTCAAGAAGAAAAGGCATCCCAGTTTATATTCAGACACATGGCCTTGAACTCATAATAAGTCACACATGTAATCCACAATAACTCATTTATATGCAACCAGCTAGAATGAATTATCTCAGTAAATGTATTACTTAATCTTAGTGTTCTGGAGTGCTGGGAAAAAAGTGGGGTCAAAGGATCCCAGTCTGCCCGTGTGACTGTGGCCTCCCATCACCTTTTCCTCTTCTCTTACGTGGGGACAGAAACTCCAGTAGAGCCACGCCTCTGCATCACTGTGAGGGGTTGAATGAGAAGCTGTACCTGGGCACCCTTTTTCACATGGCAGCATTTATTTATTTATTTATTTATTTTTTGAGACAGAGTCTCACTCTGTTGCCTGGGCTAGAGTGCTGTGGCGTCAGCCTAGCTCACAGCAACCTCAAACTCCTGGCTCAAGCGATCCTCCTGCCTCAGCCTCCCGAGTAACTGGGACAATAGGCATGTGCCACCATGCCCAGCTAACTTCTTTTTTTTTTTTTTTCTCTATATATTTTTAGTTCTCCAGATAATTTCTTTCTATTTTTGGTAGAGACTAGGTCTCGCTCTTGCTCAGGCTGGTCTCTAACTCCTGACCTTGAGTGATCCTCCCGCCTCAGCCTCCCAGAGTGCTAGGATTACAGGTGTGAGCCACCGCGTCCCGCACATGGCAGTGTTTTTATCCTGCGGGGGGCTGGAGTATCCTTGCCATGTCTTACCACAGTTGCCTGGGACCACCAGACTAGTCCCCTGCCCTTTGTGGGGGCTGTCCTTTGAAGAACACCCCCCCCCACACGCATTCTGGAAGTGCAGGCCTGGCCCAAACCACCTTTGAGGATAGGCGCCTGCGCAGGAAAAGGCTGAGGAGACAATAGTGTCTGGCGAGAACCGGCGCCTTTGACTGGCAGGTGTTGCGGAGAGTTTCTGGCGCCCGGCTGCATTCCATTTTTGGTTCTTAGTTCTTCACAAGCGATTACAGGAAACGATGTTTTCAAAAACAAAGTTGTCCCTGGCCCAGCAGCACCGGGTCATTCCATGCGAGCCGTCCCCATCCCCTAAGAAAAGGCCCAAAATATGCAGGCGCATGAGCGAAACCCGCGGGACCCATGAGGCTGCATAATTTTCGAGGCCGAGTCAAGGTGTTCCGCTGGGCGCCTGCCTGTCTGTGTAGGAATCTGCCTCGGGGCCTGAGCCCGGCCTCCCCGCCGGTGGGGCCTGCAGGCTGCACCGGCCCAGGCGCAGGACGCCTGCTAGTGCCCTCCGCTGGCGGGCCAGGCGTGCCCTTCGTTCCAGGGAAAGTCTGTCCCCGCTCCCACGCTGCGCCGCGGCTCCGCGGCACTTTCCGTGGGAGTCGGGCAGGGGCTATAAAGAGTGGGAGGGCAGTGGATCTTCTAGCTCTACCTCTTTTAAAAAATATAGTGTCTTGCCAACTTTTTAAATCAGCCAACGAAAAAAGACTGATGTCTATTTTTTGCTGCACAGCGCAGACCTGAAGTGCCTGCTAAGAGACTCTCCAGGTTGACATTTGGCACTAGATTTGGGGAGCAGGAAGGGGAGGAAAAAGAAGTGGAGAGGAGCCCAGGAAGGGTTAATGTTTCTCTTTTCCCCTTCTCGGTCCTCTGCTCCAGGCCGGCAGGGAGTAAATCAAAGCAGCTTGGTGGGGGCTGGGGGAGGGGCTGGGGGGAGCTTTGTCTCCAGTCCCCGCCCAGGGCATGCCCTGCCCCACCCTGCCTGCCCCGACACGCGCCACGCACCACACACACACACACACACACCACACACACACCACACACACACACACACCACACACACCACACACACCATACACCACACACCATACACCACACACACACACACCACACACACCACACACACACACCATACACCACACACCATACACCACACACACACACACACACCATACACACCACACACACACACCATACACCACACACCATACACCACACACACACACACCACACACACCACACACACACACCATACACCACACACCATACACCACACACCACACACACACACCATACACACCACACACACCACACACATCACACACACACCACACACACCACACACACACACCGTACACCACACACCACACACACACACCACACACATCACACACACACCACACACACCACACACACCACACACATCACACACACACCACACACCATACACCACACACCCTACATACCCCATACACCACACACACCACACACACACACCCAATACACACCACATACACCATATACACCACACACCACACACACCATACACACACCACACACACCATACACACACCACACACACCCCATACACACCACACACACACCCCATACACATCACACACCACACACTCTCCACACACCACACACACACCCCATGCACACCATGTGCACCACACGCACACCACACACACCACATACCATACACAATCCCATACACCACACACACCACACACACACCACACATCACACATACCACACCACACACCACACATCACACACACCACACCACACACACACCCCATACACACCACATACACCACACACACACACCACACACATACCACACATACCCATACACCGCACACTCCATGCACCCCACACACCACACACATTCCACACACAACCCATACACACCACACATACCACACACATACCACATACCACACACCCCATAAACCACATACACCATACACATCACATACACCATACATACCACACATCACACACACCATACACACCACACATCACACACACCACACCACACACACCATACACACCACACATCACATACACCACACCACACACACCATACACACCACACATCACATACACCACACCACACACACCATACACACCACACATCGCACACACCACACCACACACACCATACACACCACACATCACACACCACACCACACACCATACACACCACACATCGCACACACCACACCACACACACCATACACACCACACATCGCACACACCACACCACACACACCATACACACCACACATCACACACCACACCACACACACCATACACATCACACATCGCACACACCACACCACACACACCATACACACCACACATCACACACACCACACCACACACACCATACACACCACACATCACACACCACACCACACACACCATACACACCACACATCGCACACACCACACCACACACACCATACACACCACACATCGCACACACCACACCACACACACCATACACACCACACACCACACACACCACACCGCACACACAAACACACCACGCACACACATCATGCACACGCACACTACACACCACACCCTGTAGGGTGTTGTAGGGAGCTCCTGAGGGGAGCTCGAACCCCCGGAGGAACAGTCCAGTTAGCCCTTCCCAGGGCTCCCTCACCCGCTGCCCGTTCCGTGTCTGGCAAACGGGGACTCCCAGGACGGGAGCTGCCAGGTGTCCGGTGTCCCAGGGCCGAGAGACAGAGCACCGCAAACTGGGGGGCTGCACCACACAAGCGTGTCGTCACAGCCCTGGGGGCCAGAAGGCCAAGACCAGGCTCGGCTCCTCCTGAGGGCTGTGAGGGAGAACCTGTCCTGGGCTCCCGCCCGCTCCCAGGGTGCCGGCAATTCTTGTCTGTCCTTGGCTTATAGAAGCATCACCCATATCTCTGCCTCCGTCTTTACGTGGTGTTCTCCTTGTGTGAGTGTCTGTGTCCAAACGTTCTCTTTTTATGAGGACACTGGTCATACTGGATATGACCTCTTCGTAACTTATATCTGCAACAACCTTATTTCCAAGTGAGGTCAACTCTGAGGTACTGGCGGTAAGAACTTCAAAAACTTCAAAATATGAATCTGAGTACAGAACTTCAAAATATGAATCTGAAATCTGGGTACACAAGTCAACCCACAACGCCAGGTATACACGTTCCCCGCCTTCTAGGGCTCACTGCCCTCTGGGGCTTGGACTCTGAGGCCCAGATTTTGAGCAGGTCGGGTGTTGAGTGCTATGAGGAACGCAAATGTTAGCGAAGACCTGTCCCCGGGCCCTCAGGAAACTAGGACCTGGTCATAATAAAACCTGACAGTCGCCCCAGGGCAACGTAGCTGCCAAGCACTGTCACGCTTATTATCCATTCCAGCCTCACAACTAACAGCCTTGAGAGGCAGGTCTGGAAAGAATTCTCATCCCCGAATCCAAACAGAAGACGTACCTTGTGCACAAATCATGCGGTTAGTTGGAATCGGGAGGTAGGTCCTTAGACTCTGCGCTTGGCCCTGTCAGGAGGTAAAGCCAGGTACACGGGGTGGGGCTGCATATGGAGGTTCACTTTTGGGGGGTCAGGGAAAGGTCTTGTGAGGCGGTGACACCAGAGGAGGGCCTTGGCTACGGTCTGGGGGAGAAGGGAGCTTTCTAATCACAGGTGACAGCTATGTGCACGGGATGGCCAATCGGAAGTGTGCCTGAGTCCGGGGAGCACCCAAGCTGCACCGTCCTTGTTAGAATGGGATGATGCGGTCTTCGGCATGATCTGTGTCGCTCACTGTCACCTTTGTCTCACCCGTTACCCCCAGACTCACCCCATCTATGACAAAATAGAAAGCTCTTGCGACTTTCCACTGCGTCTCAAACCTAGTCCTTGAGGCCAATGGAACTCCTCTTCTTAAACTCTCCTCCGTCTACAAAGATCCTCCCCACAGCCTTGGTGCGTACAGGGTAATGCAAATAGCCCAGAGGGGTGACACAAAGCTGGAGTCTTAATTCCATTTTGGGCTCCCGTCCCCCCACGACTCAAATCCCCACTGGATCCTGGCACATCCGGGCAGGATTTGTGCCTGCCCACCTCAAACCCCGGGGATAAAAGTGACCTGTGGCTGCCCCTACAGGTCAGGCCGCAAACGTCTATCTGTAGAGTGCGATGGTGTTCTGGCTGCTTCCCCACGCGTTGTCTTGTCTGGTGCTTGTGAGAGCTCCCTTGTAGGGCTGGGCAGATCATGGCGTTCCCACAGACAGCGCCCTGTGACTCGCCCACAACCCCACAGTCATCAAGCCTCAGAGTGGGACTGAAGGCAGTTCCTCTGAATTCCAGGCCAGGTGTTGTTTCCCAATCTGACTTTGCCTCTGGGTGGAGGCAGCTTCTTGAGAGAGGATGCATCTGGCCTCCTTGCAGAAGAACCTACCTGGAGGGCACTGGATTTGGAAGGGCCTGGAGGAGGGGGCAGGTGGGTGTTGCCTGAGAGCATTAGAGTTCGGAGGAGGGAACTAGTCTGTGATTCTCTTATGAATACATTTTCTGGGGAGAAGATGGTGTCCACTGTCCAAGCCCGGATGAGAAGCTTTGTGTATTGCATCTAAATCTAAGAAGAAAGAGAAGGTCTTTTGTTGGGCCAATTGGGATAATCGATTCAGCTAAGGACTGCTCATAAGGAACATTCACCAGCTCTCTCCTTGACCTTTTCTTGAATATCTTCAAGTTCACTTAAGTGTAAAGCAAAGCCCTGTTCTAGTTACTTCTTCTGTTCAGACACAGGCTCAGTTGGCAGGCAGACACCTTAGGGTGCTGAGGGGCCAGGCCTGCTGATGGGAGTGCTCAGTGTGGCCTGCATGCCAGCTCTAGGGGAAGCGAGAGGGACCCTGGCTCCCAGTAGTGCTGACCTTGGATGACCTTGGGTGACTTGGTGGGGTCCAAGACTGCAGACCCTGAGTGATCTCTGCAAGATGCCAGAGACACAGTATGGCCACGGTCTGGGAATAAAGCACTTGTCCTCTCTCTGAAGGTCCGAATGGTGGCAGTCAGCTTGAGCTTTGGAATGTCCCCAGACCAGCAACCTGGTCCCAGCCCCTGGGGAACCTAGGACCACTGCAAGAGGATGAAACAGGCTGGGCACCAAGTATTTGTCTACAGATCGACACACCTCCCGCTTCCACAAATTCTACTTTTCAAGTATATGTGAGCATTGTGAAATATAAAATACCAACTTAAATATTTTATCAATACATCCTCATTTACCATACATTCACTTAACAGATACCAATGTTTGACATAGACTAACATTTAACATATACTAAAATATAATGGGGACAAATGAAATGATTTGACATTGCTATAGGCTGAAGTGTGTACCCCCCACCCCCAAATCCACGTGTTGATGTGCTCACCTCTAGAATCTCAAATTGTGAATGTATTTAGAGACAGGGCCTTTAAAGAGGTGATTAAGTGAAACTGAGGCTGTTGCAGTGGGCCCTTGCTCAGTCTGACTGGTGTCCTTGTAAGAAGAGGCGATTAGGACACACGGAGCCAGCAGGGATGCAGGCAAACGGAGGGAAGGCCGTGTGAAACACGTGGTGAGAAGGCAGTTGTGGGTCAAGCCAAGGAGAGAGGCCTCAGAAGATCAAACCTTCTGACACCGTGATCTTGGACTTCTGGCCTCCAGGCTTGAGAACATCAATTTCCACTAAGCCACCCAGTCTGTGGCATTTTGATGTGGTCGCCCTAGCAAATGCATACAGTGATTAAAAGAAGTGTGCTACTTGAAAAGGTTGTCTCGCACTGTTCCCACTTGGGGCCACCGATGGAGTGAAGAAATCACCCGGCTAGAGAGGCTCGTGGGTGGTCAGCTGTCCTCCAGCCCGGGCACCTGTATGACATACTCGGCGATTGATACCCTTGGTGCCGAGTTGCTTGCCCTCGGCTGATGTATCTGATGGGCTTTTGTCCTCAGCGAGGCTCACAAAGCTCCTCGTAAGGCCACAGACAATACGGAGGAAAGCCACGGCTGTAGCCAGGACCACAGCAGACCATGCCCCGACCCTGCACCCTGGCCACTGCTGCTACCGCTGGAAGGGCT
The DNA here is from genome assembly GCF_040939455.1 of Microcebus murinus. Lineage (NCBI taxonomy): Eukaryota > Metazoa > Chordata > Mammalia > Primates > Cheirogaleidae > Microcebus > Microcebus murinus. The sequence goes on along the minus strand of NC_134104.1, from coordinate 10,491,020 downwards.
TCCTGTGGGCCCCACTCCGCACACCCACCAGCTCCTGAATTGGAACCCAGGAGGACACATCTGATCGGCTGGGCCCAGGTCACAGGCTTGAGCCCTAACGGCAAGGGAGGCTGGAAAAGGTAGGAGTCAACGTGCTCAACTTCTGTACCAGGGGGCTCTACACTCTCCTCCTACAAGATCCATCCATAATATGGAGGAGTCCCCGGATGCAGTTAGGGCGTTCACATGAGGGCAGCCAAAGATGATTACAGACATCCTCTATGTTAGGGTGTGTGTGTGTGTGTGTGCATGTTTGCGTGTGTGTAGGACAGGGCTGGAAATGACTTCAGATGAGCAGAGTAGTTAAGAGAATGAGCTTTGGCATCACACAGATGGGTCTCAGCTACCAGCAGCCTTACTTACTAGCTTCCAGTCCTGGCCATATACAATCCGACTAAGCCTCACTTTTTTTTCATCCGTAAAACTAGGCTTCGAATGCCCAACGGTGCCATCAGTTTTGTCATAGCTGATGTTAATAGAAATAGCATGATAGGCATGTCGTGATGCCTCAGTCATGGACTCTAGGCCTAACTATTATACAAGGTCCGGTTAGATTGACCTTCTAATGTTTCACCTGTATCTCCAGCACAGATGGTCAAATCACTTTTTTACACCTGCGTCCTGATAGAGTCCTCAAAAGGCAGGTGCTTTTTAAAGGATTAACCTAAGCTCCAAGCATAAGCTTTTTATTGCTGTTTTATCCTACCGTGCAATGACCTTCTAACATTTTTTTTTTTTTCAAAGCTATGGCTGGTTGGATGTACCCAATGTCCTTTATAGCTCTACGCTTCAGAAAAATAAATAGAAGGAAAAGGGAATTAAAAGACTAAGATAAAGTAAAACAGGTGTGTTTCCCACTGGAATTTGAAGGAGTTGGAGTTTGGAAGTAGGGGAGTTGGAGGGGGTAGTTCAACTGGCAGACAGGCCGGTTCGGAGGGTCACTGGAGTTGATTGACATGAAAGCTTCCGTGGCGCGGGCAGCCCTGCGCATGTGCAGTGCGTACCCCAGTCCGCGCTCGCAGGGCTCTGTTTACAAACAGGCTCGCTGACCGCAGTGCTTCGGTGCACCTTTCATGAAAAGATATTGATGTTCGTGCTAATCCTGGGGCCATATAGATCCAGAAACCATCAAAGAAAGATTGGATTCCGTCCAATAGATTTTTACTGTGAAGCGCGTTTCACTGTGTTCTAATGCTTGGCAACTTAGGGACGGATGAGTGAGGTGAACAGCAGTTCTCTGTCAACCACAATGTTTAACCGAGCAGAATACTCTGTTCTCCGCCTACCTGAATAGTTGCCTAACTCTCGTGGTTAAATAGGCCCATAAAGTTTGCATGGCAGACTCAATTTTTTTCTTCCTTTTTTTTTTTTTTTTGCACCTAGGGAAAAAAATAAGTACAGGGTACAAGGTCAACTTCTGGATTGTATCACACTGGGAAGAATTTACCTAATCTCTCAACCAGGAGATTTGCACCAAAATTCCTGATCCAGACAGGACAGTGTGATGAATAGAGATTTAGGAAAGGTGGCATTCCCTCTGCCCTCTGCCTAGGTCTTACTTCATTAGTAATCCAGGGATTCTCAGATCTGCCTTTGGGCAGGAAGCTCCTGACATAACTGATTTATTTGCGCCCAGAGTTTGTGTGGCCCGTTGCTTCTGTAGTGTTTGAGTGTTCTGGGTTAGTCACACCCTGGAGGTGTGAGTGCAGGAGGAGGGGAGTTGTTGGGGGGGGTGTGGTCCTCTGGGATATGGAGAGTACTGGGTAGAGGAGGTGGGTTTTGAGCGGTACGTTTAAAGGATTCATCCATATAGTCAATGAATGTCTACTGAGCACTTACGATGTGCCAGGCATGGTTGTGGACACTGGGGATATAACAAGGATCAGAACAGACACTACTCCTGCCCTCACAGTAGGTCTGCGGTTTTTGGGTTATTCTGGGCCAAAAGATGAAAGTTGGTGGAGGAGAGAGTGGGTGTTGTACAGAGGTCCGCACGTGGGCTTGCTTCGTGTATACGTCGTTCAATCCATCCAGCGTCTACGGCCCACCTTCCATGGGCAGATTTGTGCAAGGCGGTGGGGATACAGAGGTGACCAAGCCCCGTCTCTTGCCCTTGAGGAGTTCAAAGTCGGGTGCAGAGGCGCAGACATTCCAGGGCAGTATGTATGAGCTCGGGGGCAGAGGCAGGCTCAGAGGAAGAAGTTTGCCAAATCCTGCTAGAGAGGATTCGAAGGCTTCCTAGAAGGAGAGAGAGGGTTGATGGCAGCCTTAGACGACAAAGAAGAGCTTGCCAGATGGCATGGAGAGTGGAAGAGGATTCCAGGCAAGGGGATGAGAGGGCATCCACTGAGGCAGGGGGCACAAGAAGGCTGTTAGGTGGGGGAGGGCTGATGGTGGAGAGCCTGGCTGGGAATTGTGGCTTTAATCTTATTTGAGATGTGACGGGGGCCACAGCCAGGTTCAGAAAGTAACTCCTTGAAAATTACATTTGAGCTTGAAGACCGAGGTGTGCTTACTCAGGATCATGTGCTTAAATAGGGAATACTCATTAGCAAACCAATTAAGGCCCTTAATAGGCAGGACTGTACTTTGCTGGGTTTTAGAAGACTTAGAGACCAGAGAACAATAGTACAATAAATATATTGATTGAGTTTGGGTTTGCCAAGAAATTAAAGAGTCTGCACTTCACTAGTAAAAGTGAAATGAAAGTGCTTTTTTTTTGAAAACTAACAGTAAAGCAGCAATGACTATAATAAATCAGAAGTCCTTTGTCCACACACCATTCTGGTTGACAATAAGAGATTAAACATGATCCTGATCGGTAGAGAATTATTAATAGCTGCTGATTTTTAGATAGACGTGTACTGCCAGTCCCTGGGGAGGAGGGAGAAGCAGGGAGGTGAGGTGTCCATGGCTGTGTAGGGCACCAGCGACGCCTCTTCCTTTCTCATTCTCTCTGCCCCCATCTCCCTTCCAAACTGAGAACCCAGACTCCCTGCCTGGGGGGCCGAGGGAGGAGGAGGAAGACGTGAGAGATGGGTGGGAGGATAAGAACAAGCCGTATTCTTTATGCATTTCTTGGTAGGTTTTTAATCTTGTTTTAATTTCTTACACCTTGTTAAACTTGGAGCTCCGAAATATCTCCTGGGCCTTACCCTGGGGCCCCAGTCTCAGCCTTGGCAGGCTGCAGAATCCTTAAACAAAAAGTTGAGAACTGCACATTCCCAGCCCCACCCTGCTCCTTTCCTGGGTCTTCTGTTTACCTAGATGTGGAGTGGAAGTGCCAACACTGTAGATCCTAAAGCTCCCCAGGTGACCTGGATGCCCCACCGGGGTAGAGGTACTGACTGGAGGAGGCTCACTCGTGTACTCTGAGGTCCTGTTGTACCTCGTAAATATCCCTGGGAAGGTGGAGCTGCTTGGCCCTTGGACCTTCTGTGGCCCTGGGTGAACTGTTTTCACTTGGCTGTTTTCCTAGACGTACAGCAAGACTGGGTACAAGGGGACAAGGCAGAGAAGCCCCAGGTGGTGGGAGAAGCTTCCAGAAAAGAGGCAGTAGGGAGCTGGGTGCTTGCTGGGCAGGCCCACATCCTCGGACCTTGCACGCTTATCTCTAGCCTCACCCCTTTCCTGTGCTGGGTGGGGCATGCCAGCCCGCAGACGAAATACCTGGAAAGAAACCATGTTGCAACCGACTAAGCCAGGTACTTTTCCACTCCATATGTTGTTCTGTGCTTCTAGAACTGCCGGCATGTCCTCCCGTGCGATTTCCCACAGTGCACTGGGGCTTCCCTGGAGCAATCTGCAAGCGCTGGCTGCAGAGGTTGCCACAGAATTTTTTTTTTTTTTTGCTCTGGGTCATTTGCCACCTTCAGTTCCCTTTTTTCTTGTGTCTACTGCTCTTCAGTGATTTGTAATAAGGGGATATGTGTTTTTTCCCTGTGGCCGAAGCCTGAAACCTGCCTCCCAGTTTTCCTGTTGCCTTCAGAAACTAATTATTTTTGCAAAGGAGCACTCCTCCCTCTGATCCAATCTTGAAACAAACGTGGTTTTGGCACCCTGAGCTTGCCTCCTCCAGGTAACGGCTGCCACTGCCAGTTGCTACTGCCCCCTCCCAAGTGTGGGGCGTGTGTTTCCTCTCCCTGGTTCTTCTTCATTTCCCTGCCCCTCCTCCTCGTGGGCACAGGGCGGGCAGGACATCTGCTCCCAAGGGGCTACCCAGCATCTCAGAACTGACTGGCAGAAGATTCAGGTCTCCCTTCAAAATCTCCACCAACGTTTTAAGGTTTTTGCTGCAAGACAAATGCTGGTTTCTGATCCTTCCTGTTTATCAATGTCCTTCTCTTTCTGGTCAGTCTGGTGTGTAGGCAGTTCCCTATAGACTCTGTGTTTGTGGGTTTGGCAATCTCGTTCTGTGTTCTCGGTTCTTGGTGTGCTCTTGGCTGAGGAATGACCAGACACACCAAAGGGCAAGCACAAGGTGACATTTACTGGGTGGGAGCAAGATAGGATTATAGAGCAAGAGCAGGATACATACACCACAGATGACTAACTGGACCCCTTGTCGTAGCAAAAAGAGGCCTTGGTTATGGTCTGGGTCTTGTTTTATAGTGTCTGAATAAGGACTTCTCTGTGGTTCAGATGTCGTCATGGAACCACTTTGATGGACAGCTGGGAGTTATATGACCTGAGTCTTACTGAGCATGCAGATCTCCCATGAGTCTCTCTGAAAGTGCATGGGGGGGTGGGTGAACCCAAATGTAAATGGGTTGTCCTGAGTCACCTTCCAGACTCTGTTGTACCTGTGCTGCTTGGCCCGTGGGCAAGACAGTCCTCTGCATTCTTTTGTAGCTGGTGTGCTAAGTTCTGATTGGTGGATTGGTAGGGCATTCCTCCCTCCCCCATGTTTGGCAGTCACTCGGGACAGGATTAAAGTGGGGCAGCATGGTGGGGGTGGGGCCTGGGGCCCACCCTTATTCTTCTTCCCAGGTGGGGCAATTGCTTGAGACAGCACCAGCACCAGTACTCACTTTCGTCCCTAGGAGACCTGGAATTCCTCGCTACCTACCTAACATGTTAGGGGTCCTGAGAGAGTCCCTTGAAAAGGGACTCATCCCATTTCAAGAAGAGACTTAAACAAGATAGAATTTTCTTTCTTTCTCATGAAATAATCTGAGCATAAGCAGTCTGGCAACCCTTAGTGTCAGGGAACCACTGACATTATTTCTTTGCTGTCTCCAGGGCATTGCCCCATTTAGCATGACCGAAGATCAGCGCACAGCCATGCCGTAGGATGCCATTAAGGGCATGATTCAGAACTTGCATGTGGCACCTCCACTCACATCCTAGCTCTTAGTCACATGGCCATACCAAGGGGCAACTGAGGCTGGGAAATGTATAGTCTTTACCTGGGTCTCTGGGAAACAAACTAAAACCTCTGTTAATTATTAGAAGATTTAAAAAGATAAATGTGCACGTGTGAGAAGACTGTGCATACTCTAATTGTCAGATGCAGAATTCTGTCTATGGCCATTACTAGGTCAAGCTTATTATTTGTGTTACTGTTTTGTCCGCCTGAACTATCAAGAATTGCAGTTTCCCTCTATGATAGTAGATTTGTCAATTTCCCCATGTATTTCTATCAATTTTTTGTTTCATATATTTTGAAGCTAGTTAATTAGATGCATTTATATTTAGCATTGTCATGTCTTCTTGGAGAATTAATCCTTTTGTCTCTCTCAAGTGATCCTTTCTAACCCTAGTTATTCCTTTTTTTTTAAAAAAAGTATATTTTGTCTGATAGTGATGTATGTCTTTTTTCATTTTTTACTTTCAACATTTTCATGTTTTTATACTTTATATATATATACCTTTTATAAATAGTATGCAGGTGGATTTTATTTTTTAAATTCAATCTGACAATTTCTGTCCTTTAACTGGCAAATTTAGATGATTGATATATACATTTTTTTCTTTCTTTTCTTTTCTTTTCTTTTCTTTTTTTTTTTTTTGAGACAAGGCTCACTTAGTCTCCCAACCTGGAGTGCAGTGGTGCGATCTTAGCTCACTGTAGGCCTGAACTCTTGGGCTCAAGGGATCCTTCTGCCTCAACCTCCCAAGTAGCTGGGATTATAGGTGTATACCACCATGATGGCTAATTTTTTAATTTTAATTTTTGTTTTTGGTAGAGATGAGGTCTTGCTGTATTGCCTGGGGTGGTTTGGAACTCCTGGCCTCAAGCGATCCTCCCACCTCTGCCTCCCAAAGTGCTGTAATTATAGGTGTGAACCATAGTGCCCTATCTACATCACTGATATTTATTTGATTTTTAAAAGGTTTTTTAAATGTTTTTCTACCTCTTAATTTTAATTTCAATTAAAAATTTCTGCTTTTGTATTTAGAAAATTTCAAATTTCTATCTTTTCTTTAGCAAAATAGCTTTAGCATGCCTTCATATCCTTTGAGTTTACCCCACCTCCCATGTTAATATCCACAGAAAAAAATTCTAAGATATGGGATCCCTGTTATTTCACATATTTCTTATAGTTTCTTCAGAATTTGTTTTTCTTATTTGTATGTCACTTCTTTAAAAAGTGTTTTTAAGTGAGTCTTAGCATAGCAAACTTCCTCAAGCCTTATACACCTAAGAATATTTTTATTACACACTGTCACATTTGAATGCCAATCTTACCAGAAATGGAATTCTAGGTTCAAAGTACTTCTTTTAGTACTTTAAAACTCATGGTTCATTATCTTTTTGCATTTAGTGTTGTGTTCCTTTGTAGGTGATAGGCTCTTTGTGAGAGTTTTCAAAAATTTTCTCTTTGAATTTGGAATTCCTAAATTTAATTCTAATGTGTCTAGCTGTGGGATTTTTCTTCTCTTCTTTTGACACTCCACATACCATTTTAATTGGAAGTGATTCATCTTTTATTTAAAGTTGTTCATCTTTAATTCTAGGAAATTTATCTGCATGAGTTCTTCATCTATTTTCATCTCTTCACATTAATTTTTTTCCCTACTGTGACTTCTATTATCTGAAAGATGGTTCTTCTACTTCCATTCTCCAAGTCCATTAACTTTTCTTTTATATTTTCTATATCTGAATCCTTCCCTGCTTGGTTTCTAAAGAGTTCCTCAATTTAATTTTCCAATTTACTAATTCATTCTTTAGCTATATCCATCCAACCATGAAGCCCATTTATTGTGCTCTTTATTCCCATTATATAATTTCCATACCTTATATTTCTCCTATTCTTGTTATATGTTGCTATGTTTGGACGAACAAAGAGAGAGAAGGGCAAGCCTGGGGGAGAACTCCAAACAGGATGCCCCTATTTGGTTTCACCCACAAGCAACTCTTGAGTCCAGAGCTTGCCCTTCAGGTTCTTAGGAGGAGGCAGCAACAGGAAGAGGCACGCACAGTTTATCACCCACCAACCCTGGGATCGGGAGGGCAGGTTATGCGGAGCACATGCAGCCTTTGCTTGTGTTCTGCAGTGTTTTACTGGGACGGGGCTTCTGGGCTGCCTCGATTATACTCTTGCACCAGTATCCTGGGCCATTACTGCTAATTTCTAAAGGGAAAGGGAAGGTATTGATTGTGTCAAGGCAATGGTGGGGGAGAAGAGTGGAATTCAAGTTACTTTTTCTACTCTATCCTACTAGAGCAGCACCAGCTGCCCCATCCCAGGCTGCAGCCCCTACCACTACCACCACCACCACCACACACTTGGTGGTTGCTTTTCCTGGGTTCCCATAGTTTTCTTCTTCTCATAGTTTTTTTTCTTTAGTTCCAGAATTTTGGGTTTCCTGCCTCAATTGGGTTGACGCTGAGGGAGACATGTAATGATTTGTGTGAATTCTCCATCTTGGCAGCAATTGGAAACTCAGCAGAGCATTTTGTAACCCTGTTGTCTTAGTCAGGATTCCCCTGAGAAACAGCACAAATAGGATGTGTATACATAGAGGAAGGGATTTATTATAAGGAATTGGCTCATGTGATCATGGAAGCTGGCAAGGCTCAAATCTGCAGGGTGAGCCAGGAGCCTGGAGACCCAGGAGAAGCAATGCTTTAGTTCAAGTTCAAGGGCAGTCTGCTGTAGAATCAGGAAGAGCCACGGTTGCAGGAGAAGTCCAAAGGCGATCTGCTGGAGAATTCTCTCTTGCTCCGTGAAGGTCGATCCTTTTGTTCTATTCAGGCCTTCAGCTGATTGGCTGAGGCCCACAGACATAACGGAGGGCAATCTGCTTTACTTGGAGTCCATGGATCTAAATGTTAATTTCATCCCAAACCACCCTCACACCCAGAATAGTGTTTTACCAAATATCTGTGTACTTTGTGGCCCAGCCAAGTCAACACGTAAAATGAACCATTACACCTGCTATTCCAAGTGTGGTCAGAGGACCAGTGTTGGCCTCACCTGAGAGCTTGTTAGAAATGCAGAATCTCAGGCCCATTCCAGGATATACTTTTTAGCCAGATCCTTACATTTTAATAAGTTATAAATCCCTTCAAGCTATTGATCCAGAGCTTCACCTCTGTAAAATAAAGACTTTGGGTTACATCAGAGATTCTCTGATTCAGGTCCCTGCATGGCCAAGGACTTTCAAAAATACAACAACAAACCCTGCCTGGGCTTACACCAGATAAATTAAACTGAATCCCCAGAATGGGGCCCAGGCATCCGTATAGTTTTATAAAACTATGCTGGTGAATCTGTCACTCATTGAAGGTGAGAACCTTGAGTGCCGTATTTCTTGTCTTGTCTTGTCTTGTCTTGTCTTGTCTTGTCTTGTCTTGTCTTGTCTTGTCTTGTCTTGTCTTGTCTTGTCTTTTCTTTTCTTTTCTTTTCTTTTCTTTTCTTTTCTTTTCTTTTCTTTTCTTTTCTTTTCTTTTCTTTTTGAGACAGAGTCTTGCTTTGTTGCCCAGGCTAGAGTGAGTGCCATGGTGTCAGCCTAGCTCACAGCAACCTCAAACTCCTGGACTCAAGCAATCCTCCTGCCTCAGCCTCCCGAGTAGCTGGGACTACAGGCATGCGCCACCATGCCCAACTAATTTTTTCTATATATATTAGTTGGCCAATTAATTTCTTTCTATTTATAGTAGAGACAGGGTCTTGCTCTTGCCCAGGCTGGTTTCGAACTCCTGACCTTGAGCAATCTGCCCGCCTCGGCCTCCCAGAGTGCTAGGATTATAGGCGTGAGCCACCGCGCCCGGCCTATGTTTCTTAAACTACAATATGCATGTGTATCTCTTGGAGATCTTATGAACATGAAGCTTCTGGTCCATGAGACCTGGCCAGGCTTGAGATCACATTGCCAACACGTGCTGCTGTCCCAGGGCCACACTTGGAGTCGGGAGATGCTGGATGATGGGTGAGGTCCTTTGCAGCTTGGAACTGCTCTTGTCCCTGAAAACCAAGAGAGCTACACAGGTTCCAAGGTGGGCTCCACTTGGAAACATGTCTCTCAGTATCTAACCAGGATATAAGGCCTTGCTCTCTGTGGCTTCCAGCATCTTCTGAACTCCTCAAGTGAAAGGAATCAGATATCTTCACGCTGCTGTTACCCCCATGCAAGCTCGTGTGTCACTCCTATTGAAAGCTTGGCTCCGTGCCCTGTGGCTGGGTATAAGGCTTTAGCAGACATCAAATGCGTCCTCTGTGGGGACGGGCAGATTGGGAATGGTTATTTGGCATCAGAATAACTTTATGCAGTGGCTGGGCAACTCCAGTCAACTGCATACTAACTCCAAGATGATTCTACCCTAAGCTGCAACCCTACAGAGTCTCCTCCTGTCTCTTCAGCTGAAATGACTTTTTCTCAACTGGCTGCTGTCTTGGCCTTTGGGTTAAAGCTCTGTTGTAATGCCTAACTCGGTCGTCCTGATCTGAGTGCTAGGTATTTTGTTCCTTTTAGACAGAGATCTCCTTCAGGGCAGCCTCCATGACTCCCTGCTCCTTCTAACACCCGTCCCAAGCAGCAGCCACGGTGAACCTTAAAAACCTAAGGTTGGCCGGGTGCGGTGGCTCACACCTGTAATCCTAGCACTCTGGGAGGCCGAGGCAGGCGGATTGCTCGAGGTCAGGAGTTCAAAACCAGCCTGAGCAAGAACGAGACCCCATCTCTACTATAAATAGAAAGAGATTAATTGGCCAACTAATATATATAGAAAAAATTAGCCGGGCATGGTGGCGCATGCCTGTAGTCCCAGCTACTTGGAAGGCTGAGGCAGGAGGATCGCTTGAGCCCAGGAGTTTGAAGTTGCTGTGAGCTAGGCTGACACCATGGCACTCACTCTAGCCTGGGCAACAAAGTGAGACTCTGTCTCAAAAATAAATAAATAAATAATAAATAAATAAACAAATAAATAAAACAAATAAAACAAACAAAAAACCCCTAAGCTTTTGTACTCTTGGCTTGGAGCCCCCCAATGGTTCCACTTGATGCTTAGAGTAAAATTCATACTCATCTCCGTGGCCTGTGTGGTCCTGGAGGTCCCCAAGGGCATCCTTCACTTCTCCTTGCTCACCTGCTCCAGCCACGGCGGCCTTTCCCGGTGTAGCAAGCTCACTCTTGCCAAGTTCTGTTCCTCCTGCCAACACACTCTTCTCCAGACCTCCGTGTGGCTGCTGCTTCACTCATCTCACTGTCACTCATCTCACAGCCTCAGTGTCAACTCTTTTAAAAGGAGGACTTACCCTTCTATGTAGTCTCTCCCATCCCAATGCCCCATCAATATCTTCGTAGCATTTGACAATTAGAATTCTCTTACTAATTGAATGAATCTTGAATTTTGCACTGCACTTAGCTCAGTTTGTTCATGTAATAAAACTTTTTTTTTCCCCAACCACATGTGGATAGTAATTTTTTTTGTGTGTGAGACAGAGTCTCACTCTGTTTCCCGGGCTAGAGTGCCGTGGCGTCAGCCTAGCTCACAGCAACATCAAACTCCTGGGCTCAAGCAATCCTCCTGCCTCAGCCTCCCGAGTAGCTGGGACTATAGGCATGTGGCACCATGCCCGGCTAATTTTTTCTATATATTTTTAGTTGGCCAATTAATTTCCTTCTATTTTTAGTAGAGACAGGGTCTCGCTGTTGCTCAGGCTGGTTTCGAACTCCTGACCTTGAGCAATCCACCCACCTTGGCCTCCCAGAGTGCTAGGATTACAGGCGTGAGCCACCGCGCCTGACCTGGATAGTAATTTTGAGTGTTCTCTAGAAAAACTAATTCACAAAGAAGCGTTATGAAAGCAACACACATTTGACAGAAATAGCCTGGGACTCAGTCGGACTCTAGTTTGCATTTGTCGGGGCTCCGAGCTGTGGAATGTTTGCCAATCAGATTTGAGGAGCTCCTAAAAACTTCAGAATAGGCTTTTGCTCACACTCCATGCTCTAAATTCCTCTTTGGTGCCCAGTGGCAATCTGGCAAGAAGCAGCAGATGAGGGCACGGGCAGAATGTGCTGGTCCTGGGTCTCTGCCTTGCCCCAGTAGTCTAACACCTCCAGGAAGATAGCAGCTCTCAGCACCTGGCTCAGGTCTCTACTAAACCCTGGCAAAGTAACCCAGACATGGGACAGCAGGGATGCCACACAGGGAGGCCAGGTCCCCTCAGCAGAAGAGGCTGACGTTACCAGGGGAGTAGCAGTGAGCCACGGGCAGGCAGGAGATCATGCCGGGCAGCTGGGGACAGGGCTGTGTCTCCACTGAGTCTCAAGCCATCTCTTGACCTCTTTAGTTGGACTTTACTGTGTTCCCGGGTCTGTGTGATTCAACGCGACACAGCGGGCAAGGTAGAGAGGCAAGGCGATGTTTCCCTTGTACTAATATTGCAGCTTCACAGCCTCACAGGGTGGTCCCTGGGCCCCTCCAGGTGGCCTTAGGGGGTGGAAGGAGGGGCAGAGCTTGGCATACAAATTGCATCAGCCTGAATCTCCTTTCAAGGTCTGTTTTCCACTGGAGATGTAAATTTGCATTAACGAGTGCAAAGTGAACGCTAAAACAGAACCACGGGAAAGGTTATTTGCTCAGAAAAAGATCCTCAGATGCTTTTTCTGTGTGTGTTGGGGAAGGAGAGAGCATCAAAGGACCGACAAAGCCAACCTCTGTGGGATTTGGGCTTTGCCAAAAGGCCCCAGAGACGGGGTGACTTAGGCAATGCTTATGAAGGCTTCTGGTGTGTCCCGTTCTTTTCATGCGACAGAATTGAATTCGTCAAGGAGTCGCGTGCCTGCTCCACACCAGGCGCTGTGTCGGGTGCTGGGACACAGCAATGGGCAAGATGGATTTCATTTGCCCTCCGGAGTCATGTTACCTGGTGGCGGGTGAAACAAGAGCCACTTCCACCAAATTGTGCAAAAGCAGGAGGCAACGACCTCTTTCCCAGCTAGGACCAAGGATTTGAAATCCAGGGCCCAGGGGAAGCTCCTAATCCACCAGCTTCCAGCTGTTTGACTTAGGGCCAATTATTTTATTTTTTAAGCCTTAGTTTTCTCAGCTATAACATGAGGCAATGACATCTGCCCTGTACACTTCATGGTTTTTTTTTGTTTTTTTTTTTGAGATAGCGTCTCACTCTGTTGCCCAGGCTAGAGTGAGTGCCGTGGCGTCAGCCTAGCTCACAGCAACCTCAAACTCCTGGGCTCAAGCAATCCTCCTGCCTCAGCCTCCCAACTAGGTGGGACTACAGGCATGCGCCACCATGCCCGGCTAATTTTTTCCTAGTTTTGGTAGGGACGGGGTCTCGCTCTTGCTCAGGCTTGACAATCTGCCCTCCTTGGCCTCCCAGAGTGCTAAGATTACAGACGTGAGCCACCACGCCTGGTCTACTTCATGGGTTTTTATGAAAACCCAAGGAAATAATTTACCCAAAAGCCTTTTATAAGCTCACAAGGAGACATTTGAATTGTTATTGGTACTACCGAGAGCTTGGTTTGGGAGTTTTCCATGACGTTTTCTCACTGTTCACGGCAATGTATGATACCACTTGTTATCAATGGGATGTGAAACTCTGAGAAAAGCTATAAAAAGATATGGTCCATTGCAGTAGCCACTGGTCACATGCAGGGCTATGAAATAGGGCTATTAGATTTGAGATGTGCTGTCAGTGGAGAATACCTACTAGATTATGAACTTAATAATAAAAAAAGAATATAAAATACCTCACTAACAATCTCTTATATTGATTATATACTCAAATGATAACATTTTGGATGTATTGGGTCAAATCAAACATATTATTTAAACTAATTTTGTCAATTTTTAAGTGTGCTTACCAGAAAATTTTAAATTAAATACGTGGCTCACATTACACATTTATTGAGCAGTGCATCTATGGCAGCTTTCTTTGGAAACTTTGTTATATAGTCAGTACATACAAATATCCATATGGTTTCAGGGGTATTATAGACCCTTTAAAGTCTCATTTATGAAACCCTAAAATGACTAGTTTATAGGTTGCTTTTTATTGACATTCAAAATGTCCCTGTCAATTTGGCTGGGCTAAGGGATACCCAGGGAACTGGTAACACATCATTCCTGGGAGTGTCCAAGGGAGTTTTTTAAGAAGAGGTTAGCATTCAAATGGGTAGACTGAGTCAGGAAGACAGCCCTCACCAAAATTCAATGCCTCGTCCAATCCATCCAGGGCCTATGTATGCACACATGAAGAACGTCCCCCTAAGATTAGAGCTCTTTAGTGAGAAACACTGTGGTTCTTCGTGCAGGAAGTGGTTTCATCCCATCATTCATGAAGGATGCTGCGTGGATGGCTGCACTGGACGGCACTTAGTGCGCTCAGCCTGAGAGAGGCAGATCTCTGCACAGGGACAACAAAAGCATCGGTACGATCGTGGACTAGAATGAGAACACCCTAAAAATCTCACAAATGGAGAGATTTTCCAAGTAGCATCTGAACAAGCACCCTTCCCTCCTACCCCCAGAGTCTTCCCCTTTCTCAAAGAAAAAAAGACAAAACAAAAAGGGAGCCATTCTTTTATGTCCCTTATCTCGCTGAATTCATCCCCAAATCCTCTGAAGTCTCATCCATGCCTGTTTTGTCAATTGAAGAAGGAGGCTCAGAAGCTTGCCAGTAGGGTGGAAGGATAACTGGATTCAAATGCTTGTCAGTGTTAGTCTGTTTCTACCACGCAACTGCTGCCAGGAGGAGGAAAGTGAGGAAAGAGGGAGGAAGCTCAGGAGAGGAAGAGGCAGCCTCTGGCCAAGCCCCACCCTCTCGCCTTTATTTCATGAGAAGCAAACCGTGGGGTTTGGTTTAGAGATCTTACCATGGACCAGTTGCAGGGCGTATTAGAAGCATCCAGGGACACAGAATTAACATATAGATGTGGGTATTGGCTCACATGATTATGGAGGCTGAGAAGTCCCACAATGTCACCTGCCATCTGCAAGCTGGAGACCCAGGACACCTAGGGGTGAAATTCAGTCTGAGTCTGTAGGTCTGAGAAAGGGGGGCAGGGAGAGTGCTTGTGTAAGTTCCAGAGTCAGAGGCCTCGAGAGCCAGGAGCTCCCATGTCCAAAGGCAGGAGAAGATGACACCCCAGTTCAATGTCCCGGCCCGCGGGACCTTCTGTTACTCGCGGGGGCGAGGGGGACCGTGCCTGAAAGAGATGAGCGAGAGAAAGAAACGAGACCAAGCGAATGATTGTCAAGGTCTACTTTACTTAGATTTTTAGTAGGTTTTATAAGCATACAAAAATAAGGAAGTAGAAACAAAAAAATAGAGTGTTGACGATGAGGCTTGGGTCTGGGTTAATTAGCCCCAATCAGCGTCTTATCAGTATCCTGTTTTTGACTGGTTACTCATCTCCAACCTGGCAGGTGGTCGGGAACAATTGCAGTCAGCATACCCTGGAGCATCCCGTGGTCAGCACGTCATGGACTGCATTCTTCTCGGAGCTATAGCTGGAATTTTCCAGGGCGAAGTCCGTGTGTAGGACGAGTCATAGGGGAGTTGAGGGTCTTTGAGGGTCCTTGCCTCTGACAGTTCAAGAGGAGAGAACAAATTCACCCTTCCTCTACCACTGTGTTCTATTCGGGCCCTTAACGGATAGGACGAGGATAGCCCCCACACTGGTGAGGGCTATCTTCCTCACTCAGTCTACCGAGTCAAGTGCAACTTCTTCTGGAAACACCCTCAGACACACCCAGAAATAATGTGTTACCCGCTCTCTGGGTAACCCTGAGCCCAGTCACGTTGACAGGTTAAAATTCCACGGAGATTTCCTACAGGTCTTGGGGAGGCAACCTTTCCATGGCTTACTTCCAGAGGAAAATTCCTGCCAGATGCTTGACAGTAAGAGACAAAACCCCAAACAAACAAAAAGACTAGTCTATGGAATGCATACATCTTGGGTTAGCTGTGGCTCCCTGCCTAGGGGAGCCAGTGAAATGAACCATTTCCATGCACCAAAGATGGGCTTGGAATGTGGTCTACCTTTCAGCACGCTGCCACTAAGGGTGTCTGAGCTGACTGCGATGGGAAGAACCCTGGTGTTGGTTGACTCATGGAGGAGTTTGCTAGCTGGCCTGGCCCCAAGCAGAAGCAGCAGATCGCTGCCCAAATCCTACGAGTGGGATGGCCAGTGGCAGTATAAAGGGCAAACAAACAAGAAAGTCTTTCTTTCTGAGAATGTTTCCACTGCAGTTAGGTTAGAAAATGATCCAGGGAAGATACAAACTAGCCCTTTCACTTAGCAAAATAAAATGCCTATCCACTTGGTAATCTGTGCAGTGGAGGTCTGAGCCAGAGTCTTGTTTTTAAAGGTTTTGTCTAATTGGCCACCCCCACACCAGCCCCCCTCTTACTGCCTTGCTCAGCCTGGACCAGAAGAAAGGGGACAATGGCCTGCAGATGCTGCCACGTGACATGTCCTTGTAGAGTGGCTTCCGTGACATTTAGATTAAATAACCACAGGCAAAAGGTGAAATGCTGATGACAGGAGGCATCCGTATTTCCTGGGGTTTTGTTCCAGTTTTAATGAATATGGAGAATGCATGGAACGTCTCATTTTTCAGAGCTGTTTTTTCATTAAACACTGCCACTCTGCATGGGGAAGGAACTGGACATTCCTGACACATTATTTGGCAGATCTCAATCACAAGTGCTCCAATAGTGGCTTTCAGAAACCCATTCCAGATTTGGCCCACACCGCCAAACCCCGTCCAGGGCACCAAGTAGAAAGGTGCCTCCAGGCTCTGAGCACAGTGCCAGCCTCAAAAAAACATTTGCTGGATCACCAGGGCCCCTGGCTGAGAGAGGCCAGTGATTTGCTCTTCCAATGACCTTTCCTTCCTTGGGAAAGAGCACATGGAAAGGAAGTGCAAGAGGTGCTTCAGGGGTTCCCCCAAGAGTTGCACACAAGCAAAGGTGTCAAGGGGCTTCTGTGCATGCGTGGACCACGTGAGAAACGTTCTGTTCCTGCCCGCAGATGCCTGCTCTCAAGCAGTTAATCCAACTACTGTACAACCCGTGTCACCTGCCAAATTAAAAATGAAATTTGCGTTAAGGTAACGATATGTTACATTCCAGGATTGGGGCCCCTGAGTGGTGCCTCACACAGCATTTCTCAATGCATGGTCTGGAAACGACGTTCTCACCACACTGGTCAGAATCAGGGGACCTATTGCCATTGCAGATTTCTGGGCTCCTGACCACCTACTGTAGGAGCCAGAGTCAAGCTCCCAGGAAATCCTGATATATTCCAAAGTTTGTGAGCCCTTGGTTGTAAAAAACCCTTCATCTATTTTTAAGCCATCACAGCAGACTATAGTGGAGAACAAGATTGGTTTCTTTTGCTAACATCCATGTGAACACATTTAATTGTGTGTCGATTGTAGGAAAAGTCTGAGCCACAAAAGGCAGGGACTACTTCAAGCCTTTGCTTTTGCTGATTGTTATGTGTATCTTGTCCTTTTGCAGTAACAGGTCATTATCTGCCCAAGAGCAGTATTTCTAAGGACTTGTTTCTGTGTATCTTCTGGGGAAGAATTTGTCCTTCAATTAAATGATTTCAACATGTTTATAAAAGCAAAAGAAAAACAATAAAACCATTTTTGTTGAATTTCTCAATTCTCTGACTCTAAACAGTTTTGGAGTGATAAGAAAGCAATTCAGTGAAACTTAACTGTTCACCATCTTATACTACAGAATACACAAGGACTTGTGTATTCACACACTCATTCATCTACACATTGTCACCGAAGGGCGTCTGAGTTTCCTGGTCCTCAAAAAATGTGCTTTTTAGAATTTACACTGTACACAAAATCTAGAATGATGTTTGTTGCTTAAAGGATGCTGACATAGCAAGAGTTGGATAGAGCATTGAACATTTTCTGACGAATGTGGATGGATCTAAATTTCTTATTTTCAGACAAAGTGAACTTTTTAGTTTTAAACTTTATGGTTATCTGGTTAACTTAGGCAAAACCTACTGGACAACAGTGAAACAAATGACCCACACCTCAAATAACAAATGAACCTTTAACCAAATAGTACCTAATTATTAGAAAACAGCTCTCTAAATTCCCCCAAACAACTTCATCTAGGGACCACATAAAGTCAGTAAGATCAAATGAAGATGCCAGTATTAAACCAAAGTCACAATATCTTTCTTCTTATGAACAATGTATCTTTTGTCCACTAAAGAAGCTCTCTTTTTAGTTTGCCTGATAAACTTAGGAATACCAGGATGACCCCAGGAGACTTCATCATGAAGAAAGAAAAATGTTGCTTCCTTAATTCTGTGACCATGGAGAGCCTTGAAAGTGTGTTGCCAAAAATTTTGTTAGTTTTAGAGGAGATACATTTAATGATTTTGCAGAGGTCGTTGGGCCAGGAGGTCGTATAAAGTCCATCTGTGCTTTTAGAGCATTCTCTCAAATCTTCTTATAACTCCCTGGCTTAATCATAGTGTTAGAGACCCACCTCGTTCAGCTTCCATGTTTCCAAGAAACACTAACTGTTATGATATAAAATTAGGAAGACTGATACAAAATGTTTTTCAAAATGTATGTGTGTGAGTGTGTGTGTGTGTGTTTGTGTGTGCATGTATGTATTTCCTTTTCTTGGTCTGGAGGAGAATGAAAAAAATCAGATCTTAATACATTGCAGAGTTTAACCAGGAAATCAAAATTTATTCTAAGTATTTTAAATAGAGGATATTGAATATAGGGAATTGTTTAAGCATATGACGAAAGCTCTGAGAAGTCAAACAAAGGGCAGTGAAGGAACCCAGAAGTCAGCAGGAGCAGGAAGCCAATACGTACGTCTCTATGCTTGGAGGTCAAAAGGAGGAGAAGTGTTACTGGAGCCAGGAGCTGGGGCACTCGGCACCTATGGGTGGGCATGTCTGGTGGGAGGTGAGGCAGAGAAAGAAGGGGAGAGATACCCAGACTTCCCCCTTCTTTCCACTCTCCAATCTCCTGCCAATGCCCCACTTAGCCAAACTCACTTGGAAGCCTGCAAAACACAATCTGCATGGGTCAGCCCCTCTGTGATCAGCACATGGAAAAGAGAAGGGGTGAAATTGACCAGAACATTGCTCTATGAGGAGTGGGGCGGGACTCACTCCTTGCTGTCGAATGTGGGATTCACTGAACCGCAGGAACTCCGGCCCATCACCTTGACCATCTGCCTTTTGGGCATCTTTTCATCCGAACCATTTTGTTGCTTGAGGGTGATGATCCATGACATTTCAAACACAGGTAAGTCATGGGCAGACCTTTATCAGAAACCACTGTGCTTCACCATCACCTGCTCTTGTCGCCTGGGGCAGTGTTGTGGTTCTGCTAGGGGATAGAAGTGCAACTAGCAGCCCTCTGAGAGCCACTAACAAAGGGACCACACCTTTCAGAAATTCCCCTCTAGGATGGTCTTATGAAACTGAGATGGAGACTCTTTATTAAGCCATACTGGTTCTTCCCAAAGAAAAGTCTGTGCCTTTGGGGAGTTGTGTTAACTTATAGTATTTAGCTGATATATTGACCTAATATGGGCAATAAAATATAGTAATTATTATTAGAATAATAATCCATCTATAAAATGCATCCCTTATGGGACTATAACTCATGTTGAGAACTGTAAATAGCTTTGTTTTTCATTTTCTATACAGCCTCTCTCCCCCACAAACAGAGAGTAATCTATCTGGAATGCCACTTAATGGCATGATTTGGCCTTTTAAAAAAATAAATGTTTAAATTTTAAAGCAGTTTTAGATTTACAGAAAAATGGCAAGGATAGCACAGAGAGTTCCCATATACCTCACACCCATTTTATTCTTTTTGTCTTTCTTTCTTTCTTTCTTTCTTTCTTTCTTTCTTTCTTTCTTTCTTTCTTTCTTTCTTTCTTTCTTTCCTTCCTTCCTTCCTTCCTTCCTTCCTTCCTTCCTTCCTTCCTTCCTTCCTTCCTTCCTTCCTTCCTTCCTTCTTTCTTTCTTTTTTTTTTTTTTTTTTTTTTTTTTTGTTTTTTTTGAGACAGAGTCTCACTCTGTTGCCCAGGCTAGAGTGAGTGCTGTGGCATCAGCCTAGCTCACAGCAACCTCAAACTCCTGGGCTCAAGCGATCCTTCTGCCTCAGCCTCCTGAGTAGCTGGTACTACAGGCATGCGCCACCATGCCCGGATTTTATATATATATGTGTGTGTGTGTGTGTGTGTGTGTGTGTGTATTTTTTTTAGTTGTCCAGCTAATTTTTTTCTCTTTTTTTCAGTAGAGACAGGGTCTCACTCTTGCTCAGGCTGGCCTCGAACTCCTGATCTCAAACGATCCACCGACCTTGGCCTCCCAGAGTGCTAGGATTAAGGGCGTGAGCCACGCGTCCAGCCCCACTTTATTTTTATTAACAACTTATATTAGTATGGTAGCTTGTTACAATTAATGAACCAATACTGATACATTATTATTAACTAAAGTCCATACTTTATTCACATTTTCTTCAAGTTTTCCTAACGTCCTTTTACGTATTTTATTTTTCTGTTCCAGGATCCCATTCAGGCTACTACATTGCATTCGATCATCACATCTCCTTCAGCTCCTCTTTGCCGTGACAGTTTCTCAGACTTTCTTGTTCTTCGCTGACCTTGACAGTTCTGAGGAGTACTGGCCAGCCATCTTGTAGAAGGTGGAATTGGGATTTGTCTGATATTTTTTCTCATGATTAGACTGAGGTTATGGAGTTATGGGAAGACCATGGAGTTTAAATGTCATTTTCTGCAAATCATGTCAAGGACACATGCTATCTATTCATACATGATTTACTATAGTTGTTGCTGACCTTGACCACCTGGCTGAGCCAGTGCAGGTCAGATTTCTCTGCTGAGAGCTGCTCTTCCCCCAGCCCTTCCATTCTGCACCGTCGGAAGGAAGTCATTGTCAGTTATGTGTGCTCCACCTTTTTGAGGATAGAATATCTACATAAATCGTTTGGAATTCCTCTGCACTGGAGATTTGTCTATTCTCCCCCATTTATTTATTTATTCAATCCTTTATTTATATTAGTATGGACTCACAAATATTCATTTTATATTTTGGGTTACAATTCAATACTACTTTATTTATTTTTTGGCCCAAATTGTTCCAGCATTGGTCAGTGGGAGCTCTTTCAGTCGGCTCCTTTGTCCCTTTGATACACCCCATTGCTGTGGTTTTTGTTTATTTGGTTGGCACTTCATTACCTTCTGGCACTGCACAAAGCCCCAGGCTCATCTTGGGTATTTCCTGCCCTAGTCTTGGAATCCGCCATTTTCCCAAGGAGCCCTGGATAAACTCTTACTGAAGAATAGTTTTAGAAACCAAGATCCTGGGTGCTGAACGTGTTCAACCTGGCCACTTTTAATCTCCGTATTCATTTCCTAAACATGCCTGTTTTCTCAGCCCTGATCTTGAGCAGGACTCTGGGGCAGACAAGAGAGATGGAATGCAAGTAACTCTACTACTCATGGTCCAAGCAGAGCACTGCCTGTGCGGTATAAATCAAGCTCCATGGGAGTTTGAAGATGGAAAGAGACTTCAGCTGGAGATATACCTCATGTGAGTCTTTGTTCTTGATTCTACACTTTATTTACCATTCTCAAGGTCCATATCTTAGTGACTCTACTCAGATCTGCTCTTCCAGAGTCTGTAATATCAGGCAGACTTGAGTTTGAATTCTAGTTCTGCCACTTATTAGCCATGTGACCTGGCACAAGTGCCTCAACTGCACTGGACTTCAGTTTCGTCATTTTAAAATCAGGGGTGGTGATGCTATTAGGAGCCACCTCCAGAGGCCCTTGGGAAGATTCAAGGGAAGGCATGTGGAGTGCCCAGCGCACTGTCTGGCACAGCAAACCCTGGTGAGCAAAACAGCAATGGCAGTTAGCTTCTTGGGACAAACTTGTCTTTGGAGTATCAGCTGATTCCTAGGCAGGGCTGGAGTAGAGGCCATAATTAATACAGGTTGTAAAGGCTGAGTCCAGGAAATGGCTGTGGAAAGGGTTAACTCCAGAGGTCAAAGTCAGGTCTGCCTGCAGATGACATTTCTCTTGGGAAGTAAACTGTAAACGATCAGGACCTTGGGGTCACATAGCATTTGGTGGCTCAGCACAAACTCTAGCACCAGGAGTTGTGGCACCTGCTACAAAAACAAGAAAACATGAAACAACCGTCGTGATTTGTGCTCATCAAAATGCATTAGCACAGCCTCGGCCATCAACACCTGCGTGACATTCCAGAAGGGGTCCTCGTGCTAGGGTTCCCAACCTCAGAGCTGCACCCCCAGAGGGCGACAACATGATTAATGAATCGTTTCCTGTTCTGGAAGGAAAACGGGATTTAGATTGAGCTCTTTAAAGAGGATTGAGACTTTTATGGGTCAGGCAAAGCATGGATGTCATAAACTTTCCTAACATGCTGGGTTA
Source organism: Microcebus murinus (assembly GCF_040939455.1). Lineage (NCBI taxonomy): Eukaryota > Metazoa > Chordata > Mammalia > Primates > Cheirogaleidae > Microcebus > Microcebus murinus. The sequence goes on along the minus strand of NC_134104.1, from coordinate 10,469,064 downwards.
GATGCCTCCCAGCAACCCTGAGATAGACCCTAATACAGAGGCTGTGGCCCTTCCACTGGTGTTTTTCTGATATCTGAGAATGGGCATGGTTGTCCCATTGGGTGTTTTTCTTTCACCTGAGAAGCATCTAGACCAGTCATTCTCAAGGTGTAGCCCTGGACCAGCAGTGGCAATGTCACTTGGGAATTGTTAGAAACACAAATTCTTTGGTCCCATCCCAGACCTACTGAATTAGAAATTCTGGAGCTGAGCCTCACCCCTCTTCCTCTCCCACTGCAATCTGTGTTCTAGTAAGTACTCCAGGTGACTCGGATGCCAGGCAAAGTTTAGGAACCACTGATCCGAAGGATGCAGGATTTCCCACAACTTTCTTTGGAAACCCAAGACATTCTGAACTCCAAAGCACCTTAAGTTAGAGAATGACTTTCTCCTCTGTGTGACATCAAGTAGGTGTGCAGTAAATATGTGTTGAATGAATTCATTAATAAATATTAAAGTGGCTAAAATCCAAAACACTGTCAACCCCAAATGGTTATGAGGATATGGAGCAATGGGAATTCTTGTTCATTGCTAGTGGGAATGCAAAATAGCACAATCACTTTGGAAGACAGTTTGGCAGTTTCCCATGAAACGAAACACACTCTTACCATCTGATCTAGCAATCATGCTCATTGGTATTTACCCAAGGGAGTTGAAAACTTATGGCCATGTTTATAGCAGCTTTATTCATAATTGCCCAAACATGGAAACAACCAAGATGTCCTCCAGTACGTGAATGGACAAACCGTGGTATGTCGAATGATGGAATATTATCAGTGCTAAATATAATTGAGCTATCAAGCATGAAAAGACTTGGAGAAACCATAAATGCATATTGCTAAGTGAAAGAAGCCAGTCTGAAAGGCAACATACTGTATGATTCCGGAAAAGGCAAAACTATGGAGACAGTAAAAAGATCAGTGCCTGCCAAGGGTTGGGGGGAGGGAGGGATGAATAGGTGAAGCACAGAGGAATTTTAGAGGCAGGGAAACTACTCTGTATGATACGGTAACGGTGGATCTGTGTCTCCATGCATTTGTCAAAACCCATAGAATGTACAACACAAAGAGTGAACCCTAATGTAACTATGAACTTGAGTTAATAATAATGTATCAAAATTGGCTCGTCAATGGTAACACATGTACCACACTAATGTAAGATGTTAGTAATAGAGGAAACTGGCTGGGGGGGATGGGGTGGTGGGAGGGGGTATATATGGGCACTCTCTGTATTTTCTGATCAATTTTTCTGTAAGCCCAAGATTCCTCTAAAAAAAATCTGTTTTAAAAAATGGAAGTAGGTAAAGCCAGAATACCCCTTGATGAATGATCACTGTGTGGGCATTTGAATTAATATCCCAGTGAAAAGCAGCTTAGAGAGCCCCATGCCCAAGTAAAGTGTCAGATCTGGTTGCCCTTGATGTCCCCATGGTCCCTTCTTACCATCGAGCCTCGCTACCAACAGATTGGGGTTACCTCCCTGGGCTCATGTGCACAAGGATTGCAGAGCATCTTGTTTCAATTGAAGCAGTCCTTTCATCTCTTCTCCATAGTGAAGAAGGATCTTCCTCACTCCCAAGTGTAGGAGTGCGATGAATTTTGGATGGAATTGTGCCTGGCCCCCTTTGTGAAAGTCCAGGTCCTTGGGGAACATCTTGGGATACCGGCAGGTAAATTTCAATAGTTGGACTGTCCTGGTGGATGAAGGCCTTGGATACTGCTCCTTGCAGGGGTGCATTGGTTGTTCTGAAGAAGTTTGGTATTTGCCTTAAGATAATGAGTAGAAGCTTCTCTGTGACACAACGAAGCTTCACACGCACAGATCCATTCCAGTAATATCAACCACATGGCTCTTCTAATCTTAAGGAATGCCTAATGCCTCAGTGATGTTGGCAAAGGGGCTGCTAGGGAAGCAACGGGAGATGAGGCAGAACATCAGTTTTCTTTAGGGTGGCAATAAACTCAGCTAAGAGGCTACACTTCTCAGCTCCCTTGTAGCCAGGGGTGACCCTGTGGCAGTACTGGCCAAGGAGACACAAGCAGATGTTTCAGGGTAGGGCTTCCAGGAAAGTTCTTTAAAAGAGGATGGAAAAAGAAAAGTTAGGGTGGGGAGAATAAATTGGCATGCACCTTTTATCATCGGTCCTTGCCTTTCTTCTGCCTGGAATGCTGATGCAATGCTGGAGGTAGAGTGACCATTTTTGTGGTCATGAGGTGGCCATGAGCAGGAAGGCACAAACTAAAGGTAGGTAAGAAGAGAGCTAGAAGAAAAGTCAGTTCTAGATGGCGCTGTGCAGCTGCCACACCAGTCCCGAATGGCTTACCACTAGAGCTCTTTACACTGGAAAAATAAAGCCCCTAATTTGTTTAAGTCAGTATTTTGGGAGTTTCTGTTACTTGCGGTGAAACCCAGCCTCTACCTGACTCCGAGGTATTGCCACTCCACTCTAATGGTTGAAAGTGAGGACTCTGAGGTCTGACATACCCAGCAATGTGCTCTGCTGCGCGACCTTGAAGACATCACGTCACATTTCTCAACTTCCAATGCTTCACTTGTAAAATGGAATCAACGACAGACCCCTGGATTGTTCTAAGGATACCTTGGTATATTTTAAGATCTATTAGCACAATGCCTGACACACCAACTGAATAGATGGTAGTGCAAAATTGGAGTTGCTTTCCAACACCGATATAGGGTGCATAGTCATGTACAAGAATTTAAAAAAATAGAGCAGGATCTGGCAGCACTGTGTTTTGGACACTTGGAATATCATACAACTTCTGGATTTCACTGCCATGTAAAAGAGTCAGGGTCATCTGCCGCCAAGTGGATCTTCCCAGGCCTAACCTCAGACTGGTATTATCTCCCTCAGCACCTCTAGGGGTTGATGCCTATAGATCATTCCAGAAAAACTACCCCGCTCAACATACAGCGCTTTACTGGCTAACGGGAACGGGACAGTTATGCAGAGAGAGCACGCCGTGATCCGTGTCTCTAAGGCCATCCCTTCGGATCAGCTGCTCCCACCGGAAGTAGACATCCAACCTGTAGGGCCCATTCTGTAGGCTGACCGGAAGCTGAACAACCGTCCCAGTGGGACAATTTCTTACCCTCTGAAATGGCCATTTTGAATGTTCTTGTCTCTCTTCAGAAATTCTTCCCATTCTTATCCCTACCTGATGGTATTGCTTCTGATTTTAATGAGAAAATAGAAGCAACTGGAAGAGAACTGGTTCATTCTCCCTGCCCTGAATCTGTGCCCCGGGCTCTGCCTTCCTTCCTGTCCCCAGGGCTGACCTGGACCTGCTTCTTACAGAGGAGCGCGCCTCACCAGGGCTCCAGGACCCCACTTCTCTCTCCTAATCATGCCATCCAATTGTCCCTGTCTTCTGGATCAGTCTCCATGCAGACGAGCTCTCATCTCTCCCTCTTGAAACAACAACAGCACAGCAACCTCTCCTCCTTGTCACTCTTGAACTCACTCCTGTCCCCACCGTCATACTGAAACTGCCCTTGTCAAGGTCACGAAGGTCTTTTGTTGCCAAATACAATGGGCGATTCTCAGTCCTTGGCTTATGCAGTCTTTAGCAGCACTTCACCCAGATGATTGCTCTCTGTTTGCAACGTTGCCTTTCTTTGGTCTCCTTGGTATGCAAAACGGACCACTACAAACATCTTTATAACTCAATGTGAGCTCCATGACAGCGAGGACTTTGTTTTGTTTACAGTGCTGTGCCCAGCACCCAGAATGCCACCTGTTCCCCACCGGCACACAGCACATGTGTTGAATGGATGAATCCAGATGAGGGCCAGCAAGGGGCGGCTCAGAGGCCAAATCTGGCCCATTGCCTGTTTGGTAAATAAAGTTTTATTGGAACGCAGCCATGCTCATTCCTTCGTGGATTGCCTGAGGCTGCCTTCACGCCACATCAGCAGAGTTGACTAGTTGTGACAGACACTGTGTGACCCACAGAGCCAAAAGTATTTGCTTTCTGGTCTTTTACAGCAAATTTTGCCAACCTCTGATTCAGACTGCTGCCCTGACTTCCACTACATGCTGTGTGTGTAAGACCCTGACCCCCCAGAGGATGAAGGAAAGTCCCCAGGGAGAGGATGCAGCCACCCCACCCTCCATCACCAGGGATTGTCTTGGCCAAGGGCTGACGTGGACTCTTCATGTTGTATAATAAAGGGACATAGGGAGAAGGTGGAAGTTTTTTTAAAAAATAAAATTAACCATTATTAATAAGAAAAACATTCCCTGTGTAACCATTATATACCATGCACTTTGCACACTTTATTTCACTCAATCCTCCTATAATCCCTTGGGCAGGCACTGTCGTAGGGGACGAGGAAACAGAAACACATGCAAGTTCAATGTTTTGTAGCAGGTCGCAGAGCTACCAAATATCAGAAAAGGGGTCATCCATGCCAGTACCGGGGACAGACCCTGGGCCGGGCAGCAGTAGTGAGAACCACAAGCACACGTAGGGCTTATGACAATGTGCAGGTGCTGGTCTCTGTCTGACCCCTCGATCTTGGGAAACTGAGGCATGGGAAGATGGACTGACTTGCCCAAGGCCACATGGCCCTGGGAAAGGGCACAGCAGGACTTGATCTCACGATCTGGCTCTAGACTCAGTTTCTTACTACTTTACCGTAATGGATAATAGGACCTCAACGAATAGTGTTGAGTGAATGAATTTGAATCCAGTTCTCCTGAACCCCAGCTGGTGCTCTTGTTACTGCCCCGCAGACCCCTTCTGAGGTTCCCAGGGCTGTGCAGCAGCTCGCTCAGAGTAGAGCTGGCAAGGAGGGGAGAGCCGTTCCCGCAGAAATTACTAGAACATTTCAGAATTTATTTATCCTCTGTCTACATTTTATCTCTCTTGGGGCACTGCCCATTTCCCTGGGGAAACTATAATTTCAAGAACTGGCGATAACATCTGTCTTTAGATTTGTGAACCATTTACAGAAATGTATTTCAGGAGAGAACTAAGACTTCCCATTTCAAGGCGGTTTCTTACAAAATCATTGAAGTAGCGTTTTTACTCAAATCTGGCTACAGGTTGGAATTGTGCAACAAAATGTATTCTCCAACTGACTACTGTACAAATTATGGCTCTCCATTGGGAGGTGAATTTTTCACCCCTGTGAAAGTTATTTAACTTAAAAAAAATGGGATTTGATATATTTCTCTTTCAAAATCAGATAAAGCTATTATCAATTTTATGCACTTTGGGCCATCTCTCAAAAGTAGGACATGGCTATTCAAGAAAGGAGGCATTCTCTGCTCGTTAAGGCATGTTTTTGATTTTTCTGGTTATGGGGAAAAATTAATGACTTCTTTCCCTCTGTACTAATTAGCTTGGGCTTCCATAATAAGATACCATAGACGGAGGCTTAAATAACAGACGTTAATTTCTTTAAAAAATTTTTTTTATTTTATCATTTATTTTATTTTTATTTTTCACTAATGTCCAGGGGTTAGAACAGATGTTAATTTCTTACAGTTCTGGAGACTGGAAGAGGAAGGTGCCAGCTGAGTCGGTTCCAAGTAAGGGCTCTCTTCCTGGCTTGCAGATGGCCACCTTCTTGCTGTGTCCTCACTTGGCCTTCCTTAACGTGTGCACTGGGGGGATGGGGGGAGGGGGAAAGTAGGGGAGAGAGAGAGAGAGAGAGAGAGAGAGAGAGAGAGAGAGACCGTCCTTTTCTTATAAGACAATTCTATTGGATTAGGACCCCACCTTTATGACCTCATTTAACTTTAATTACCTCCTAAATGTCCTATCTCCAAATACAATCACATTGGGAGTTAGGGCTTCAACATACGAATTTTGGGAGGACACAATTCAGTCCCTCTCCCAGGTCCCTGAGAACTGTTCCATGTGGCCAAACACTCTGCAAATTTTGCAAGCTGACTTTGCTAATATCTGAGTCCAAAATCAACCTGTTTCCATGAGGGAAGATCTCAAACTATATGCTTTAGCTTCAAGCCCTTGCACACACGAAGAAAAAAATGTGTGCGTTGTGCAGCAGTTAATAGTTTTTCTGAATATTCCATACGGTAGGTAATAACAATAATGATTACTCTCAACAGTTGCTTAAAAGGTACCAGGCGCCACACTTGGTATTTTGTATCTCAACGCATTTTTTAAAATCTTTTAATCCTATTGACAATCTTGTGATGGATGAAGCAGTATTATTATTACCCCCCCCCCTTTTTTTGAGACAGAGTCTCACTCTGTTGCCCGGGCTAGAATGCCATGGCGTCAGCCTAGCTCACAGCAACCTCAAATTCCTGGGCTCAAGCGATCCTCCTGCCTCAGCCTCCCGAGTAGCTGGGACTACAGGCATATGCCACCATGCCTCACTAATTTTTTCTATTTTTAGTTGTTTGGCTAATTTCTTTCTATTTATAGTAGAGACAGGGTCTCGCTCTTGCTCAGGCTGGTCTTGAACTCGTGAGCTCAAGCAATCCTCCCACCTCGGCCTCCCATATTATTCCCATTTGAAGGAGGAGGAGGCTCAGTTTAGAGAAGTTGAGTAGCTTGCTCAAGAGAACACAATAAGGAAATGACCCAGTCGGGATTTGAACCCAGCCCTGCTCCATTCCAAGGCGTCCTCCTAACCACACTCTGCGTCTCCCAGTTGGTGATGAACTTACACTTCTGTAAACCTTGGCCCAGAATCACCATGAATGATGGTTCAGCATAACCCTTCGGCTTAACCTCTAGCTGAGAAGAAAGGCAATTCAGTTTGGTCCTCTTCCTGAGATTTATTTTATTTATTTGTTTTTGTTAGTAACCATTGAGGCAAGGGGATACCTTTCTGAAAAACCACTCATAACTGAAAACATTTTGCTTCTACTAGATGTCAAAAAAGTTTCTGGAAAAAGACAGTTTTCAAAAAAAAAAAAAAAAGAAAGAAAAGAAAGAAAAGAAAAGAAAAGACAAAACTAGTAGAGAATTGTAATGGTACCATTTCCCATTTTGTAATTTATTTTAATGGCTGTTTCCTCTCAACTGTGTCAAGTGTGTCCTAAGACAAGTTTATGGTTTGTTTTTTTTTAATTAAAATTTTTCTTCACTTTTCAGAAACCAAAAGGAAAAACTATTACAGAAAATGTTTTTCCTTTCTGTCTGGTCTTTGTTGCAAGTAATATGTTTTTGTCATGATTAAAGTCATTTTTTTTTCCCAAAGGAGTCCAGCTGTTGGAACGCTCTGAATTGGAAGAATGGCGAGGAATCGAAGGGCTGCTCCTTTCTTCTGGAAAGCTAAGGGGAGCAGAAGGTGGCTGCGAGCCTCAGAGAGGAGCAGCAGTGGAGGTGAGGACGGATGATCCAATTGCTTGTCCCTGGTTGTTAGGATTGAGGGCTTATCTCTTTCTCCCTAAATGTTGACACTTACAAGAGAATTTTCCAGCTTCCTGAGAAAACAATTTTTTTTCAGGGAAGATAAGGGTGTTGACCCCTTGCAATATCTATTCAACTGCAAAGAAGTATTGCAGGGCGGAAATAAGCCCTTCAACGACAAAAGCAGCTCATTTCAAAGGTTCCCTGGCTTACTTTGGTTGCCTGTGCCTACTCATTCTATAAACTGTTCCTCATCCAAATAGTTGACTGTGCTCTGCTCTGACCACGTGGGGTCCCAGGAATGGGAGGATGGAAGGAAATCATCAATACAAAATCCACATGGCAACAACTATTTGGCCTGTTCAGAGGTGCTTGTGCAGAAGGAAACACAAGAAAACAAAGGGGAAGAGTATGTGAACTTCTAACCCTCTTCCCCCATGCTGTTTGGATGGTGGGTGGCATGAGCGAGCGTTCGTGTTCCCTCCAGTGGGCGTTTTTATGGGGCCAGTGACAAAGAGCCAAAGAGGGTAAGAACTTTGAGCGGCAAGTGGAAAACTACCAACAACTGTCCCCTGACCCCTGCAACAAACTTCATCTCGCCCACGTAGGGGGGTAGCCTAGGTTCGGGTTTCCAAATCCTGCAGGATCCCACCCTCACCCCATCCCCTTTGACCCCCTCGTGTCCACATGGAGTGAAACTTTATCAATCAGGGGGCGGGCAATGAGGTAGAGGCTATTAATCATTGCTAACTGACTCTTGTCTGCTGTCCAGTCTGCTTACAAACCCCACATCTTAAAATTGACACAATGAAAAGGCAAATTGGCTCAAAAGTGCTGGAGAGGAGAGTGAATGAATTGATCCCCACTCTGTGGTTGTGTGAATGGATCTGCTAAATGTGGGCTTGGGGAAGGGCAGGAAATGGTCTGAAAACTAGCATGAGAACACGGGCAAGCTGAGCAGTGACTCCATCAAGGACTTCCAGAAGGTTTCAGCTCTAGATTTAGCATTTGGTGAAAGCTTTCTGGGGAGATGGGACTATGGGTTCCCAGGCAGGAGGAGCAGAAATGGAACCCACAGCAGCTGAGGATGGCTAGTGCACGTGGGTTAGTGGTTTGTGTCTTTGCAGAGCGTGCAGGAAGGCGGAGGGGTTTTCTGGAAATCGCACTGGGTCTGGACTCATGAGACCTGGGATTGGGCCGGGTCTTCCTCTTATTGTGACACCCTGGGCAAGAAGCAACGTTTCCAAGTGTCTGTTAAAAGGGGACAATAATACCTGCCTAGCTCCAATGAGACAGTGGGTGAGAAAGACAGTACTGTACATACTCTATAAATTTTTTATATAACTTGTAAATAATGTAAGTTGTCAATTCATGTATTTGTTCAACAAACATATAATGAACATCGACAAGGATCTGGTGATATACAAATAAGAAACAGACTCAGTTTCTGTCCTCACAAAGTTTACACTTGATACTCACAAGTAAACAAACAAATACTCCAAAGCATGGTTAGTGCTATGATGGGTAAACACGGGCTCCATGGAAGTTCAGAAAAATAGCACTTAACCTGGACTTGGAAAATTTCCAGAAGGGTTCCAGGAGGGAGGGATATCCAAGCCAAGCTTCAATGGCGTCTTCTCAGTGAAGACTCTTACGCTCACCCAAGTAAAAATTGAAGCCCCACCTTCCTGCTTTATTTTTCTCTAAAGCACTTATCCTCATCTGTGTTTACTTGCTGATTTTTTTTTTTTTTGAGACAGAGTCTTGCTTTGTTGCTCAGGCTAGAGTGAGTGCCATGGCATCAGCCTAGCTCACAGCAACCTTAATCTCCTGAGCTCAAGCAATCCTGCTGCCTCAGCCTCCCGAGTAGCTGACTACAGGCATGAGCCACCATGCCCAGCTAAGTTTTTCTATATATATTAGTTGGCCAATTAATTTCTACTTATAGTAGAGACGGGGTCTCGCTCTTGCTCAGGCTGGTTTTGAACTCCTGACCTGGAGCAATCTGCCCGCCTCGGTCTCCCAAAGTGCTAGGATTACAGGCGTGAGCCACCGCGCCCGGCCTACTTGCTGATGTTTTATGTCTTTCTCCCTCCACCAAGATATAAGCTCATATGGTTAGATTTTTTTTTCTTTTAATTTTTATTTATTAGAGACAGAGTCTCGCTCTGTCGCCCAGGCTGGAGTGCTGTGGTGCTATCATAGCTCACTGCAGCCTCTAGCTCTGGGCTCCAGGGAGCCTCCTGCCTCAGCCACTTGAGTAGTTTTTCTCTGCTTTGTCTCCTACTGTATCCTCAGCGCCTAAAATAGTCAGTGACACATAGCAGACATTCAATATATATTTGTTGTATAAACAAACAGAAAATACAAATGTGATATGGACAGCCAAGAGGGCAGGAAGGAAAATTCCAGGAGAGGAAAACCCTAAGTGAAGACCAGGAGGCAAAGCCAGGTGGTCTGGTTTGGCCGGAGCATTAACCTTGTAAGGCAGGTTCAAGAGTTTGGACTTTATTCTGAGGGTTACAAGGACGACCAAAGTACTGAATGTGGAAGTGATGATGACATCTGAGTTTCCACACAGCTGGGGACAGGGAGACCATTTTTCGGGGGTCTGGGAGCAAGCCAACGATGGCCTACACTAGGACGATGGCCGTGGGGAGAGGTATCGGGAAGACAGGCCTAGGCGGCTGCTTGGCAGGAGGGACGCAGAGGAGGGAAGGCTCAGGGACAGGGTGGAGGCCTTCATGGGTGGCGGTGCCATTCTCGGAGATGGGGTAGGCGACAGAAGAAGCAGGTTTGGGATGAAGATGATGCATTTTCAGCATGGACCTTCTAACTGAACACATTTTATGAGCATTTGGGTGTGGGGAGGGGTCAGTCTAGAAATGATCACCGAAGCCATCAGTGGACGGGATTTTCCAGGTAAGAGAGAAAAGGAAGGGGGTTGGGAAAATCCCCGAGAGACACTAATGACAGAGGGTGGACGGAGGGAGGGAAGACCAAGAAGGACAGTGGGAAAGAGATCTGTCCGAGGAAGACCAGGGAAGGTTAGATATGAAAGTGTCGTGGGTTTGAAATGCGTCCGCCCAGAATAATATGCTGAAGTTTCTAACCTCCGCCCCCTGTGAGTGTGGCCTTATACAGATACAGGGTCTTTGCAGATGCAATCAAAGAAGATGCGGTAATGCTAGATAAGGCGGGCCCTAACCTAATGCTCAGTGTCCTTGTAAGAAGAGGGAAACTTGGACGGGGTGACACGGCGAGGAAGGCCATACGTAGGTGAGAGGCAGAGATCTCAGCGGTGCAGCTACAGCCCGAGGATGTGGGCAGCCCCCAGAACCAGGGCGAGGCAAGGACGACTCCTTCCCTAGAGCCTTTGGAGGGAGGGCCTAGCCCTGCTGACACCTTCCTTCCAGACTTCCAGCCTCTGGAACTGTGACAGAACAAGATTCTGTCGTTTTAAGCCACCTGATGATCTGTGGCGATGAATCATAGCAATCCTAGAAAACTAACGCAGAAAGAGAAAGTGTCCACAGATGTACCAACCAGGAAGTCACAAGAAATGGCAGCGAAAGCAGCTTCAGTTTCAGAGTGAAGGAGGCCCAGGCAGGAGAGGGCAGCGGGGCTAACGACCGGGCAGACAGGGAGACGCAGTCTAGGCAACTCTTTCCAAAAACCTGGGTAAGCAGGGGGGAGAGAGAAGACTGCCGTAGCTGGAAGGTGTCGATGAGATTTTTTTCTGTCTAGTCTAAATGGCTAATGAACATATCCATCACCTCACATAGTTAAAATTGTGTGTGGGTGTGGTGAGGACACTTAAGATAAACTCTCTTAGCACATTTAGAGAACACGATACAGTATTATCGACTAAGGTCACCATGCTGTACATTTGCGCCCCAGAACTCACTCATTCTGTATAACTGGAATCTTGTGCGCTTTGACCAATATTTCCCCATTTCTCTCACTGCCCCCAAACCCTGGCAACCACCATTCTATTCTCTGCTTCTATGAGTTCAAACTGTTTTAGATATAAGTGACATCATGTAGTATTTTTACATCAGCGCCTGGCTTGTTTCATTTAGCATAGTGTCCTCCAGGCTCACCTATGTTGTTCAGAATGTCAGGATTTTGGCCAGGCACTGTGGCTCGCGCCTGTAATCCTAGCACTCTGGGAAGCCAAGATGGATGGATGGTTTGAGCTCAGGAGTTCGAGACCAGCCTGAGCAAGAACGAGACCCTGTCTCTACTAAAAATAGAAAGAAATTAGCTGGAAAACTAAAAATATATATAGAAAAAATTAGCCAGACGTGGTGGCGCTTGCCTGTAGTCCCAGCTACTCAGGAGGCTGAGGCAGGAGGATGGCTTGAGCCCAGGAGTTTGAGGTTGCTGTGAGCTAGGCTGACGCCACGGCATTCTACTCAGGGCAACAGAGTGAGATCATTCTGGGGTTTTTCTTTCTCTAGATATATTTTTTAATGAGAGATAATAAACTTTTCTATTGCCAAACTTTTTTGAATTGGCAAATTGTTTTTTTTTATTACTTACAACCAAAAATATCCTCATTCAGAAGCCATGAATTTAATTAGGTTACTTAAACAACTTATCACATTTAGATTATTATATTTCATTTTGGGTAAATAGGCAGAACAGGATCTAGTTTATTGCCTAGGTTTCAGGAAACTCACCTTGTTTGATCTTTTTTGAAACCCCATTGGGAAATGGAAGTCTTATGTCTCAGAGTGAGGGTACAATTGACTATTTGTATGAAGTTTACTTTATGTAAGAAAAAATCAGGAACATGACTGTGTTAATTGGCATTTTGAACAGTCTGTCACTGACTGAGCATACAGATATGACCTGCTTTAAAACCTCCCTCTAATGCTTTGTTCCTTTATTTATGAAATGTTTATGTAGGACTCAATATATGCGATTGCATCTATCGTCACCTGCTGGCTTGGGCATTACTGAAGGGAGGTGTTTCTCTGATTTATCCTTATGACCTTATCACCTAACAAACAAGATTTGATACATAGATGCAACAAAAATAAATACTTGCTGAATAAAGTGTGATGTGATCGTCCCGGTAGAACTGAAAATGAATGGAGTTTAGATGGTGTTGGGATGGAATTCTGACTTTAATACAAGGATTGGGTGATCTCGAGGGAGGTAACTTAACCTACCTGAGCCTCAGATTCCTACTTACTGAGGCCGACAGCCCACGAGAGAGTCCATGTAAAGCATCTAGTTTGTCGCCTGGCATGAGACAGGCATGGTGGACATAACGGTCCTCCTCCTCCTTCCAGTGTATCTCATAGATCAAGCCACTCCCTGCATTCCAATTGACGAACATCCTGAAAACATCAAGTTTTATGGTAAACATAATTAAGAAGGAGAATCTGCTGCCAGAAAGTTATGTAAAACCCATTTCAAATTAGGTTTAGATTAGTTTCTGTCTTGGATGATCTGTGACAGGGTTTCTTGCTATTAGTGAATGTAGTTGAAAGCCAACAACTTTTCAACTCACAAGCTCTCAGAGCATCTCCCAAACACACCAATGCAAAGAAAAGAATTTTCTCTCCGTTTTTCAGGTGAAGTGTTTCTCTTTTCAGCTGAGCTAGACCGTGGCTTAAACTCTACTCTCATTCTCACACTACAGGCTCTGAGCAACTGTTCTTTTCAGTTGGCGTGATTTCTCTTACAATTGACCTGGAAGCCACAATTTTATGACAAGGTTAGACAGGAGAAATTCGTTCCTGTTGGCGATTGCTGTGTAGGTGAGGCAGAGAGCCTGGCTTGTGGTTATTTTGTTTGGATTAAAGAATGTGACCTCGGTCAAAAGCCCTGAGTTTGAGTTTCAGGTCTGCAATTTAGCTGCACTGTGGCCTTTGGTATGTTCCTTCAAACATGTCCTGGCCTCAGTTTCCTCATTGGTAAAATTAGGGCTTTAGACTAGGTGATTCTGGAGGTTCCTCAGGCTCTAAATTCTATGGTAGAGGTTTCTTTGCTGCTTTTTTCTCCCCTTCTTGATTTCTTATTTCAATATTCGCTTCTTAAGTAATTAAAAAAAAAAAAGAACCAAAGCATGTATATGAAGATAGTCAGTGCTCTATTATTTTTCCATGGGGGGGGCAATAAAAAGAAAGAGTTTAAATGTCCAGTAAGAGGGGGAAAAGCTAAGTGCATTACAGTAAGTCAATCAACTCGGTGAAACATTACCCAGTGATCGAAAGGAATGTTTGTGAAGCCTATCTGGCAAAATGGGAAAATGTTTCTGAATGATGTTAAATGAAAAAGGCAGAAGATAAATAAATGATCCCTCTACCATGATAACAACAATCTGAAAAATATACGGGAATATGTGCAAATTCTAGAAGGGGAGTGGGAAAAGTGGAAACAGTTGATATATAAAAATATTATTATTTTCTCACTTGTAGAGGGAGGAGGGAAATGGTCAGTATATTTCTATATTTCTGGCTTCTCACTGGGTGTCTTGTTTTGTAAATTTATCTAAGGTGGGTCAATGGCTTTCCTTGCGCCTCAAATGCTAGAAGGGGCAGGATGGGGAATAGCTAACCTCAGGCAGGAGAGATTGCAGGCCCTGTCATTGAGCTCCTTGCATGATGAAGGAGGAAAATGTGTTCCCCAAATAGATTGGGCTTCACTTTTCTTTCCCTGCCCATTTCCTTTTCCTCTTTTTTTCTTTTATTATTCCCTTACATTTGATTATTTCTTTTTATTTATTTTTTTACTTCAGCATATTATTCCTCTTCCTCTTCTTTTTCTTCCTCCTCCTCTTTCTCCTTTTTCCTCTTCTCTCTCTTTTTGTTTGTTGTTGCTTACTTTCCCCCAAAATGCATACAATGAAATGCACAGCTCTAAAATGTACAGTTCCCTGAGTTTTGATACATCTGTGTGATCGACCCTACCATCAAGATAATCAAGACAGAGAACATTTCCATCACCCCTGAAAGTTCTTTGTGTCCCTTTTCAGTAAGTCACCTGCCCCCAGCCAACTACTGTTCTGATTTCTATCAACACTGATTAGTTTCAGCTGTTCTAGAACTTCCTATCCATGGAAGCCTACAGATGTCCTCTTTATTGGTCTGGCTTCTTTGGCTCAATATTGTTTTTAACATTCATCTGTGCTGTTGTTTATGTCGGTGGCTCTCTCCTTTTTCCTAGGACATGTATCCCTGTGGTGGGCTGCGTGATGGCTCCAAAGATCCCCAGGTCTTCCTCCCTGGAACCTGTGAATGACATGTTGCAAAAGGGACTTGGCAGGTGTGCTGGAGGGATCTGGAGATGGGAAGATTAGCCCAGATTATCCAGGTGGCCCTAAATATTCACAAGTAACAGGGAGGCAGAAGGAGATCTGACCACAGAAAAAGAGTAGAAAATGTGACCACAGAGGCACAGATGGGAGTGGCGCACCTGCTGCAGAGCACCGAAGCCATGAGGCGCTGCTAAGGCCAGGGAACAATTCCTCCTCATGTCCTTAACTTGGCCAGCCAACACCTTGGCTTTAGCCCACTGAAATTGGATTCAGACTTCTGACCTCCGGAACTGTAAGACAGTACATTTGTACTGTTGTAAGCCATTAAAATTTGTGGTGATCTGTGACAGTGACAATAGGAATCTAATATAACTTTTATCGTAATTTGTTTATCCATTCACCTCTTCCTGCATGTGGGTTGGTTGTTTGCTGTTTGGGGGTTATTATGCATAAAGCTGCCAGGAACGTTCTTATACGAGTTCTTGGGTACACAGATGTTTTCATTTCTCTGGGGTAAATGTACCTAGGAATGGAATTGCTGGTGCAGGTGTGTGTTTAACTTCCTAAGAAACTTCCAGTTTTCCCAAGTGGTTGTACCATTTTACACTTACAGTATGAGACCCAACCCCTTTAAACAAAATAACAGGAAGGCTCGGGCCATTCATCCCAAAGGGTAAGGGCTTGGGGGGGGAGTCAATTGTGGGTCCTTTCTGGGTGATTCTGGGCCCTGATTGGACTCCCAGAGTCCTGGGCATGAGTACTGGTCCAGATTTATGCCTGGATTGTTTTTCCCCTTTATTTTCCTGTCTTGCAAAAAGGATGGTTCACCTGACAGACAGCTCCATACTCATCCTCCTCTTCCTCTTCCTGTCTCTGTGCTCCCCTTTAGCATGCATGATGCAGGCGGGAGGCACAGCCCCAACTTCCTGGACCTGGGCGACCCAGGGAACAGGAGCCGGTGAGTCTGGACCTCAGAGTCCCGGGAGCAACAGGAAGATAAGTCTGCAGCATGCTGAGTGCCCTTCTCGTTGCAGGGCTGTCAACCATGTGATTCTCCACCGAATGGAATTTTCTTGCTCCTTTAAGTAGTAAAACACCAGGAGCTCAGCTGCCACCCACTGCAGTAGCTGATAAAACACACAAAGAAAGGGAGTAGGGAGGAAGAGTGGAAAGTCTCCCCAGATCTGGTTTTGGGGGGGTGGGATGTGGGTAGGGGTGGAGGAAGCTGTTTTGTTATTTTTGCTTTTGTTTTTTCACCTAAAGAAAACCAGCCAGGGCCACTTCCAACTGCGATTACACTAGATTCCAGAAGTCTTCTGAGGTTAAGCTCAAGAACAAAGGGGTGGTTGTTTTCCAGATGCAGTCTCAGTGAGCCAAGCTTTGACTCCTGAAAGAGGATCTGGAATTTGGGGATTAGCTGGCTTACTCTCTCCACGATTCTCAAACTGGCTCAGATTACGGATCTTTAGAAAACAGAACGGTTCCTCGGCCTCTCCCGTCTCCTTCCATCTATGCCTCTGTAGGAATACCTTGCACAGCACACCACGGACGCCTCCTTCCTCCTGAGCCCGTGCTATGTTCTGGCACATTGTTTGGAACCGCTGAGTTTATATCCACGTAAACCCTGAGGTACTCCTAAACTCTGCAGGCCATGCTGGAAGCGTTGGGAACTCAAGACCCCAGCGACCCTTTGGGACCAAGGAGAGCTGTCTTGTACAATATCAGTGGGCTGCACCCCCACTCTTCCCGGTTGTCAGTCTTGGAGTGGAGCTCGGCGATGGTCTCTTTGGCAGTGACCAGACGGGCCCCCATGCCAGGCCTGCCAGATGTTGGCCCGGGAGCCCTCTTTGCACGGGGTGGTACAAGTGCTCTCGCTGCCTCCCGCAGTGGTAGGAGCTCTGGAATGTGGGGGCAGTGCGCGGTGCAGGCACAGGCCTGTTCCTCCGCAGGTGTCGGGCGGGTTGGCACATGTGGAGACCTCATGGGAGGCGCAGCGAGGTGCTTTGCAAAGGGAATCATCTGGACAAGCCCCCAGGCTCAGATGCAAGTGAGAGTGGAACCACTCGGTTAACTCGCCTTGGCATGAAGGTGCTGCCCAGGGCAGAGAGGAGCCTTTGCTCCCCGAGTGGCCTTCTCTACCGGACTCCCGCCGCCCCGGGCTTGACCCATGCCATCTCTTTGTCTTCTCGCCATCCTTAGTAGGTGGGCAGGCAAACAGTGGGAGCGAGAGCGGCTCGGGCTCGGGGCGTGGCACGTGCCTGTCCTCTTCTGGCCGAGCCAGTGGGCACAGACGTGGACGCCCTGTGGGAGCCACGGAACAGCGTGTTTGGGGAAGAAGACGAGGGAGGGAGCTGAGTCACTTACCCGGCTGCAAGCCTGGTCCCTCATCTGGGAAACGGAGACGACGCCACTCTCCCTTCCTCCCAGGGCGGTGGTGAGGAGCGAGGGAGGCCCCACGCACAAAGGTGCTTTGTCAACTGCCGAGGGCCACGCAGTCGCAGGTGATGATCGCCCCCGGATGGGAGGGTAGCACTCATTCAGGCAGCGGGAGAGAGTGCTCGTCTTTGGCAGAACGTGGCACCCGGGGAGATTAGCACCCAGGAAGGTGGGTGGTACACTGAGAGGAGGTCACACGTACCAGGGAGGTTGGTACTCTGCAGGGGGGAGGTTCTATCCAGAGAGGAGATTGTTACCCAGTGAGGTTAGTGCTCAGGGAGGAGTCCGTGCCCAGTCAGGAACATGGCACCCAATGAGGAGGTTGTTAGGAGGGAAAATGGTACCCAGAGGGGAGGTTGCAGCCAGTGGGAGGTTAGGCCTTGGCCCATCACCTGATTTGGGCTGCAAAGAGGCCTAATGGCAGAGGTCAAATGAGACAGAAAAGAGACAGCTTGTGCAATTCTTCCCATTTATATAAAAAAGCAGCAGTGTGTCCCAAACCTTCAGTCCCCTGCCCACGGTCCGGTGTTTGAGAGCATCCATTTGCCCACATTGGTTTCAGATTTCTGCCCAAGGAACGCTAGTTAAAATTAAAGTCAACATTGCTGTGATCAAACTGATCTCATATTTCTCCTGCCTGGAAATACCTATAATTCCTTAAAACAATGTTTCAATTTACCACAAGTCTGGTGGCATTTCAAAGTGTAATAAAAAACCCACCATCCTTTTTCCTGCCTCCCACTCCCGGTGTTCCGGAGAAGACTGCGGAACCCACATGGGCTTTCGATCGAGGTGGGGGGTGGCTCTTCCTTTATTTTGTGCACCTTCATCTTTTCCGAAGCGAAGTGTTGTGACAAACCTATGGGCGCTGGTGACTCAGGTGGGATCAAGGGAGGAGTGGCTGAGTCACAGCTCAGTGAGTTCCTGGGGTGCTTTCCCCCCAGTGGACATGTTCCGGAGCTTGAGTCTGATGGGTTGGTAGGCCAGTGTGGATTTGCAGCCATTCATTCACCGGATAGGTGCCACCAGCCCACCCCTCACCCCACCGTGTGCCTGTGTTTGCACTTATGGTCAGGGCCACTGTTTGGCAGGTACATCTCAACCTGTTAAAATATTGAAATACTTTCACACTCGTTGTGAAATAACCACTGCCTGGACACCTCCCAACCTCCCCAAGGGCCTGTGTCCATTCTAATTGGTCGGTGCCTGTTATTACACCGACTGTTAAATTGTTTAACAGTCCACACGCAACAAGGCGGTGGAAAATGACGTGCTTTCCTTTGCCTAGGAAGTTCCCAGGATTCTTTCAGGATGAAAGGGGCCATAACCACCATCTTTGTTTAAGGGATTGAGAAAACCAAGTTTGGAGAACACATTCCACTGACCCGATACAGAAAAACGAATTAATATTTGCTATCTTTTTTTGGTACCGAGAAAGTCACTGGAACAATTCAACCAAATAAAATAAGCAGATATGTGCATTTAAAAAGATGAAGTTTGCACAACGAAGCAGATGCCGTCTGGCCCAGGAGGAATTCGACAATGGTGGCATCATTCTCTTTGATGTCAGAACTACCTGGGGCTGTCTATTTGTAGAGTCTAGAGATATGTTGGAGACAAAATTCAGAAAGCAATTTTAATTCTGAGAGTTTTTCAACCCTGAACCCACAGTTGATCACCATAAGGCATGTCCATACTAGAAATCTCTCATTAGTTTTTGTGTTCTGATAATATATGATTAATGTTAAAAAATTAGAACACTTGATATTACATATTTTCCCCCATCCCAGCCACTGCCAACCCTTCCCCAGAGGACCCTCTGTTAATGATTTCATGTGTGACTTTTCTAACCTTTCTAATGCCTATACATAAACATATATTTTAATGCTTCACATCTATAAAGTCTCTAATCTGCTTCTTTTCACTTAATGTGAAAAGACAGCAGACAGCTCCTGCAGTGGAAGGTGTGGTGGGCACCCCCATCCTGCCCCAGAGTTGGGGCACTCCTTCCCCAGCTGCCAGGATGTTGACGGTTCCCAGCTAAATCCTTCCCCAGGAGTTGTGTTTGGTCAAGGTTGCACTGTCTCCCAGGGGACAGCTCACATCCAAGAGCCTTTGATCAGTGCAGAGTAGAGACCCTCACCTTCCCTGGGAAAAGCTTCCCTAGCTCGAGAGAGTCCTATGGAATCAGCCGAGACCTCTGTTCCAAGTGCATCTCAGTTTAACTTCTGTTCCCTCTGGCCACCCTCAGTTCCTCACGGGTGTTGTACCCGAGGGCTTTTCCCATTAAAGCTCTAGCCTGCAAACCCCCATCTCAGATCCTGCTTCCCAGGAACCAGTCTAAGGCAAGGCCCCATCTTGTCAATATCTGCAGAATATTTCACTGTACAGAATCTATTAATAATAAACAATATGTTTAGTCTCATACCTGTAATCATGTTTGATGTTTTCTGTTTATTATTCTTTCCTATTGTTTCCTTCTAATTTTTAATGGATTTAATTTTGTTTTATTTTACTAGGTTAATAGTTTCCTTTGTACTTTGTTTCCTTCTGATCAACACTGTCCAATAGAAGTATATTGAGAGCCACGTATGTAGTTTAAAATTTTCTAGCACTCACAAATACATGACTCATTGGTGATTATCATAGAATCCTGCTTACCACATTAAAAAAATGTTTAGGCCAGACGCGGTGGCTCATGCCTGTAATCCCAGCACACTCGGAGGCTGAGGCAGGAGGATCCCTTGAGCTCAGGACTTTGAGGTTACAGTGAGCTGTGAGCTATGATGATGACATTGGGCACTCTAGCCTGGGCGACAGTGCAAGACTGTCTCAAAAAAAAAAGTTTTAAAAACGTAAAACTAATTTTAATAACATGTTATTTAATATAGTATAACAAAAGTATTTTCATTTCAAAATATGTTCAGAGTGAAATTATTATGGAGATATTTTAAATTCTTTTCTTTTTTTTTGTATTAAGAATTTGAAATCCAGCGTGTATTTTACACTTGGAGCACATATAAATTTCAAGGGCTCAACAGCACGTGTGCGAGTGGCTGCTGCCATACTGCATAGACAACTTCTAGAGTTTAGAAAGTCTCTATTAAAAGTATTAAATATATTCTAGGACATCAGCAAAACTGGCAAAGACTGAACTCCAAAAATTCTCTACTCCATAAAAGCAACAAGAGCACTAGCAAAAAAAATTCAGAATCAACTTTTTCAGAACTTTTGGAAATTAACCAAAGGCTTGCAGCAATTTGGGGAGAAGTTATTAAACAAAACAAAACAAAACAAAAAAACAGCTGAATCTTGGTAAGAACAGTGAGATTTGTGGCATATGAATTTGCTATATTCCCATTCACACTCTCCTTAGCATCAGAGTAGCCCTGGAATCCAACAGCCTGCAGAAGGCCCGTGATCACAGGGAAAAGCCCAATGGCCACTGCAAGGGCTGCGGGCCCTTCAAAGCCCCATTTTCAGAGAATTGACAAGCCACGTGTCCAGTGGTTCCCTGGAAGACCCCACTGGCCAGTCTGTCTTTTTTTGGGGCCTACTCAAAGCTCTTGCAGTGCACACAATTCCAGAGGCATTTGTTGAAAACAATCAGAGTCAATTATTGACCACTACAGCTGCCTGAGGTGATGGGTCACAGTTGGGACAAACAATTGGCTAATTAAAAACTTAAAAGGAGAAGGGAATGAGATGTCCGTGGGGGGCTTGGGGGAGCGGGTTTCAAAAAGTTCTAACTCCTTCCTGGGAATCTAGAAAGCCACGCAAGCTTTCTCTGTGGGGCTGTGGGGGCACGTGGGGCTGTGTGTGTGCTCGGGGAGCACCTGACAGGGTCCAGGCTCGTTCCTTGAGCGACCCTGGAGCTCTGCTCAAGCAGGAGGTGAAGGCTAAGACAGAGTCGTAAAGTGCTTTGCTAAATGCTGAAGCATCCCCTAAACCAGTGGTCCCCAACTTTTTTGGCACCAGGGAGTGGGTTCATGGACAATGTTTCCACGGACCGGTTTTGGGTGGGGGTGTGTGTGGGGTGTGGAGATCAGGTGGTGATGTGCAGACCATTTCCTAATAGGGCACGGACCAGTACCAGGCCACGGCCCCTGGGGTTGGGGCCAGCAGCCCTAAAACACACAGAGAACACAGTCTTGGGAAAGACTGGGAGCCTTGTTGGTTCCAGCCATGTAAGGAAACCTCTGTGGAATCACTAACTGACCACTAAGCTACGTGATCAGAGACTTTAATGCACACACTCAACAAAGAGTATGCACTTTGTAGAATTAGTTCAGAAAAGTCACTAAATGACAACAATAAACAGTAACAACAACAAACCCAGGGTATGATCTGATTTCCAGAGTTGCTAAGTTATGCTATTTCAAATGTCCAATTTTCAACAAAAAATTACCAGACATGCAAAGAGACAAGAAAGTGTGTCCCATATGCAGGGGAAGTAAAAAAAGCACTTGGTAGAAACTGTCCTGAGGAAGCACAGACATTGGATTTACTATACAAAGACTTAACTCAGTTGTATTATATATGTTAGAAAAAAACAAAAAAGAAACTAAAGGAAACCATGGCTAACAGAGGAAAAAGTCATATTAATATATAGGTAATCGTAGGGAATCCACAAAAAATATAAAAGCAATAATACAAAAAAATTGTATTTTTATAAGCTAACAGTGAATAATATAAAAATGAAATTAAGAAAAAATTCCATTTACAACAGCATCCAAAAAATTCTTAGGAACAAGTTTAACAAGAGAAGTGTAAAACTTTTACACTGAAAACTATAAAACATAGGTGAAAGAAATTAAAGAAGATCTAACTAAATGGAAAGACATGCTGTGTTCATGGATTGGAAGATGGCAATACTCCCAAATTGATTTTTAGGTTTAATTAAATCTCAATCAAAATTCCAGTGCTGGTCAGGCATGGTGGCTCACACCTGTAATCCCGCACTCCAGGAGGCCAAGGTGAGAGGATTGCTTGAGGTCAGGAGTTTGAGACCAGCCTGAGCAAGAGTGAGACCCCATCTCTGCTAAAAATAGAAAAAATTAGCCAGGCATGGTGGTGTGTACCTGTAGTCCCAGCTACTCAGGAGGCTGCGGCAGGAGGATCACTTGAGCCCAGGAGTTTGAGGTTGTAGTGAGCTATGATGATGCCACTGCTCTCTAGTTGGGGTGACAGAGTGAGACTGTGTCTCAAAAACAAAACAAAACAAAACAAAACAAACAAACAAAAAAACAAATCTAATGCTGGTTTTTACAGAAATTGACAAACTGATTCAAAAATTCATATGAAAATGCAAGGATCCATAATAGCCAAAGCAATCTTAAAAAAGAAGAAAAAAGTTGGAGGACTCACATTTCCCAATTTCAAAGCTTAAGCTACCGTAATCAAGACTGCGTGGTTCTGACAAGAGAGTAGACATATAGACAATGGAAAAGAATTTTGTGTCCAGAAATAAGCCCATACATTTATGGTAAATTGATTTTCAACAAGAGTACCAAGACAATTCAATGGGGTAAAAATAATCTTTTCAACAAGAGGTGCTATGATAAATGAATATCCACATGTGCAAAAGAATGAAATTGGATCCTTACCTCACACCGTATATGTCATTTAACTCAAAATGAATCAAAGACCTAACTGCAAAAGCTAAAACTATAAGACTATTAGAAGAAAGCACAGGTGTAAATATTCCTGACCTTGAATTAAACAATAGTTTCTTAGCTATGACACCAAAAGCATAAGCAAAGAAAAAATAGATAAATTGAATTTTATCAAAATGTTAAGAGTTTGTGCTCCAAAGTACACTATCAAAAAAGTATTTCCTGAACACTGGTAGAAGCAAAGAAAATAAAAAGTAAGAAGACAAGTCACAGAATGGGAGAAAATACTGGCAAATCATATATCTGTTAAGGGCCTAATATACAGACTATATTGTTGGGGCTTGGAAAATGTCATCCCCAAATAAGATGCTTTGACATGAAGCAGCCTCAAGGCCTCTCTGACCTGCCCCCATCCCTGCCCACACCCCCTCCAATCCTCTGTTCTTCCCAAAGCACAGGATGAAGCTGTTCTCTGAAGTTCTTTTCTCTACCTAGAAACCAAACCTGCCGAAGAGAAACACAATTGCCTTCCTTGAAATTTCATTAACCAGAGAAGATCATATCACAGAGGAAGAGACTGGAAATTAAGCAGCACACCAGGAGCCCAGACAAACTTCATCCCAAACCATCATCTGCTCTCCGTGCCATACAATTCCCAAAGAAAATTATTTATTAACTATTGTCTGAACATTAGGCCCACTCATTTCCCCCGAAAAATCACTTACTGTCCCTCAAATCATCCGCATTTCTCCACCTCCTTTTCCCCTCTGAAGAAGGATATATAAGCATTTGTACCTCACCGACTGGTTATTGGGTAATCATTCTCCTGTGATTCCACCGTGCTTTGTTAAAATAAATCTGTATGTCTTTTTCTCCTGTTAATCTGCCTTTGTCAGTTCATTTTCAGCAAACTTACCAAGAGTGAAGAGAAAGCTTCTCCCTTTATCCCTACAATATAAAGAACTATTTCACTGCAACAATAAAAAGACAAATAACTCAATTTTAAAATGAGTAAAGAATTGGATATTTCTCAAGTGAAGATATGCAAATGGCTAGCGAACATATAAAAAGAAGTTTAATATCATTTGTCATAGGAAAACATAAATTAAAACCGCAGTGAGATATAACTTCACACCCACTAGCATGGCCATAATCAAAGACAGGTAACAGCAAGTGTTGGCAAGGATGTGGAGAAACTAAACCCTCCATATGTTGCTAGTAAGATGATTAAATTGCACAGCTGCTTTGGAAGAGTTTGACAGTCCCTTAAAAGGTTAAACATAGAGTTTTCATATGATCCAGCAACTCCACTCCTAGGGACAGTTTCAAAAGAAATTACAGCATACATCCACAAGGAAACCTTGCACGTGAATGTTCATGGCAGTATTATTCACAGTAGCCAGAAAATAAACGTCCGTCAGCAGATGAGCAGGTAAGCAAGATATATCTGTTTATTTTATCTGTAGAATGGAATATCTGCAGAATGGAATACTATTCAGCCATAAAGAGGAGTGAAGTACTGACTCATGATACAACACGGATGAACCTCAAAAACATTGTGCTAAATGAGAGAAGCCAGACATCAAAGTCCACATATTGTATGATTCCATTTACAGGAGTGTCCCCCTTACCTGTGAGGGAGATGTTCTGAACCCCCACTGGATGCCTGAAACTGCAGATAGCATTGCACCCCATATGGACCATGTTTTTTGATCTGATAACCAAGACAGCTACTAAGTGGCTAACGGGCAAGTAGCGTACACAGCATGGATATGCTGGACAAAGGGGTGATTCACATCACAAGGATGGCGCAATACTTCATCACGCTACTCAGAATGGCGTGCAATTTAAAATGTATAAGTTGTTTATTTCTGGAATTTTCTACGTAGTATTTTCTGACTGTGATTGCCCGTGGGTAACTGAAACCACATAAGGTAAAACTGTGGCTAAGGGGGGACTATTGCATATAAAATGTCCAGAATAGGCAAATCCATAGATACAAAAAAGTAGATCTTTGGCTCCCAGGGGCTGGACGGCAGGGGGAGAGGAAAATGGGAGGTGAGTGCTAAGGGGTGTGGAGGTTCTCTCTGTGGTGATTAAAATAAAATAATGGTGATAGCTGTTCAACTTTGTGAATATATGAAAACATATTAAATTGAATACTTTAAAAGGTGAATTTTATGGTATGTGAATATATCTCAGTTTTAAAAATAATTTTTTTAAATGGGAGGAAATATTGCATCTTATTAGATATTCTTAAATTTTTAAACAATCCTATTTTAACCCACATTTCTCCATTGACATGGAGAATTACACAGCATATATAACCTCCCTCTATCATCTCCGGAGCCCAAGAAATTTAACATGCTTTTGTTCTCCTATTCACCTCTCTACAACCTAGATTTTATTGTTAATGATGATAATGAAAATTATATGTAATTATTACTTGTTGAATGCTAAGTACCATGTGTCGTGTTTGTTTTGTTTTCTATGCATTATCTTGTTTTCCCAAGCTCTTAACTACTACCTCGAACTACCTCTCAGACTGTTTGGGATCTTGGGATCTTTAAAAAGCACTTATCTTCTATTTTAAGCCTCCTTTAAACATTTTTAATTAAATGGTACAACCACACTGTCAATAATTTTTTTTTTTTTTTTTTGCCTTGGTTTCTTAAAGCCACTTTCCTTCTGTGGCTTCTGTGACATCATGTACTCTCAGTGTTCTTTCGCCTCTCAGAGGTCCCTGCTCATCCTCTTTCTTGATTCTCCTCTTCTTTCTACCCCCTAAATAATTGACAGCCCCAAGACTGAGTCCTCAGACATCTTCTCTCTTCACTGACCTGACACCTTAGTTGATCTCATCTGGTCCCACGACCTCAAACACCACATTTTGCAGATAATTCTCAAATTTACATCCCCAATCCTAACCTCTCTCCTAAACGCCACCTGTCAATGTGACATCTCCACTTGGATGTCCAACAGGCAACCTGAAATTAACATGTCCAAGACCAAACTTTTAATTCTCTCCCCAGACTTGCTCTTCCCCAGACATGTTCTCCATCTCTGTGAGTGGCACCCTCTTCACCCACTTACGCAGGTCAAAAAATTTAGAATCAACCCTGAGTCTTCTCTTCCCCTCGCACTCCCTAATTCCAATCCAATAGCAGCAAATCCTGTTGTTCTTCAAAGTACACATCCGGTTCCTCTACCAATATCATCTTGGGCCAAAACAACATCGCGTTCTTCCCGGATCACCATGACACACTCTTACCTGTTGTGATTCTGTCCCTCTTGCCTCCCTACAATCTTGTCTTCAAACTGAAGATGGAATGATCCTTTCCACTGTTTCCCATCACAATGGGATACAATCCCAAATCCTCCGATGGTCTACAGACCTCAAGGTATCTGGTTCCTGGGTGCCTCTCCCATTCATTCCACTTCCCACGGTTTTCCTTGCATTCACTTGACTCCAGCCACATCTCCTTCTTACTGATTCTTGAGTTTTCCAAGACTGCCTCTGCCTTACCGCTTGGAACACTTGCCCCACACATCCTCACGGGCAGCCTCCCTCACCTGATTTGGGTCTCCGCTCCAGTGTCTCCTCGGGGATGTCCTCTCCACCCACCCCGTCTATGCTAGCAGCTTCCTTCCGCTCATTCTGTTTACCCTAGGCTGTTGTCCTTCATAGCAGTCCTGGCATCTAGAATAGTGTTTAATGGATGGTTTTGTTTTTTCCCATCAGAATAAATCGATGGGTAAGAGTGCTCGCTGTGGGCCCAAAGACCAGCTCTGCCACCCTTCTGGCTTATAACCTTACACAAATTATTCTTATGTCTCAGTTTCTTCATCTGTATAATGGGGATAGTAATAGTGCCTACTCCATAGTGACACGGTGATATTGGAACAATTCTTTGTAAAGTTGTTCAGAATAGAACTTGAATCAGAGTTCCAGCCCACATTTATTGTGGGCTATTATTATTACAACTATATGCTAGACTTTTCCCCTTCATGCCTTTATTCTGATTCTTCTTTTTTATTTGGTTAAAGTGCATCCTTAAGTAATATTCTGAGAAAAGGTAAGCAAATGATGAATGTTTTACTCTCCTGCATTCCAAAAGACTTTTCCTTTGATTATCACATGTTTGACCCATAGTAAGTGCTCAATAAATATTAGCTATTATGTTTGGCATATACAAAACCTTCCTTTTCTTGTCATCCTTATTCTGATCCATTTTAATTGGATTATTCTTCAAGTAACTTCTCCAGGAAAAAAAATATAAGTGGTATGGAATCAAATCTTTGCCTGCACAAGCCTGTCACTTGTTTATTTTTCACACATGACTCACGGTTTGACTGGGAATAGAGTTCTAGAATTCCCTCAGAATTCTGTCAATGTCATTTCACTCTTCTAGCATTTGACGAGCATTTCAATGTCTGTCCTCAAAACATAGTTCTTTGTTTCTATTTGGAAGTGTATAGGATTTTCTCTTCAACTTCAAGACTCAGAAATTTCACCATGACATGTTTTGTTGACTGTTTTCTTCAGTCTTCCTGCCTTGTGTTTGAAGGGTCCTTTTGATGTGAAGATTTAAGTGTTTCTTTAGTGTAGGGAAATTTATCATTATTATTTATTGGATTATGGCTTTTCCTCCAAGTGAAATTATTGTCTCCTGAAACTCATTTAAGTGGCTGACTCTCGTAGATCGGGCCTCATGTCTCATATCTTAGTCTTAAAATGTCCATTTTTTTGGTTTTTATTTTTGGAGAATTTTTTAAAGTTATTCATACACTGAGTTTCAGAAGTGTTTATTTAGCTATTCATTGCCATATTGGAGTTATTTTGATGTACTTAAAAAAAATTTCTAAGATACTTTCTCCATGTTCATAGCAGCTTGATTTTAGGATGTAAAATCTTCACAAAAATCAATGAGAATGAAAACTAGAATTTTTTGAAAGGTTACTCATGTTTTCTGCAGTATTCCCAATGCCTTTATGCTTTTCTCTCTCCAATGGCTCTCTGTCCTTGAGCTAGACTTATGCACTGCTGAACGATACAGAAACTTCTGGAGTTGTCTTTGAATTTAATCCATATTGCATTCTAGCTGAACATCCATCAGCATTTGCAGTAAAAGGTTGGGGCTTTCTTAGTTTCTGTTAGAAGGAGTTCTCATTCCTATTTTAATTTCATTTTGCTTATTTCCTTCTTTAAGGATTTTTTTAATGAACTGTAACTTCATAATTTCACTTTTACTATGTAAGCATATTAAATTTACACCTTAATTTTCATGATAAGAAATTACAATGGAGACTGGGATAAAAGGGTGATGCTCTTTTATTATTCAAGGGCTGATAATGTGAACAGTTTCGGCTGTGTTCTTATTTTTCCTATCTTAGGATATTATTTTACTATTTTATCAACAAAACTTCCTTAAATTCTTGTAGTGACATTTCTACAATATTGAGTTTTATGTACTATAGAGTTAATCTGTTATCTCCCAACAAGCATTTTTGACTGAGCCTTTCTGGATAATTGTCACCATCCAAGTTATGGGAGAAACGTGGAAATGTCTGTTTGTCCTTATCCTCAGAAAACATATCGTTTTATGGGGGGGGGAAGGAAACAAGACAATAAAACAAAAAAAGTATATAATTTTTTTTTTTTTTTTTTTTTTTTTTTTTATTTTTTTTTTTTTTTTTGAGACAGAGTCTCGCTTTGTTGCCCAGGCTAGAGTGAGTGCCGTGGCATCAGCCTAGCTCACAGCAACCTCAAACTCCTGGGCTCGAGTGATCCTTCTGCCTCAGCCTCCCGGGTAGCTGGGACTACAGGCATGCGCCACCATGCCCGGCTAATTTTTTTTTTTTTATATATATATCAGTTGGCCAATTAATTTCTTTCTATTTATAGTAGAGACGGGGTCTCGCTCTTGCTCAGGCTGGTTTTGAACTCCTGACCTTGAGCAATCCGCCCGCCTCGGCCTCCCAAGAGCTAGGATTACAGGCGTGAGCCACAGCGCCCGGCCAAAAAAGTATATAATTAAGAACAAATTGGAATGTAGAGATACAAACAGACAGATGTCCAGATAAGAGGGAAGTCACTGAGGGATAAGATAGTCGTCAAATTCTCTACATGGAGACCATGGAACCCTGTGCAGAGCCTGGTTGGGTGAATGAGGTCGACAAGGCAGAAAAGTCTGGTTTTCCAGACAAGAGAAACAACCAGGAAAGGGTTTTGTGTGTGTGTGTGTGTGTGTGAATAAAGATCCAGGTCTGATTAGAGATTTAAAGTAAACCAAAGTGTCAGAAATTAAAAGATGAACATTATTACAGATCTTGGAGGCATCAAAAAGACAAGAGGAGATTATGAAACACCGTTATGCCAAAAATGAGATAAGTTCCTCAAAAAACTCCACTTATCAAAATAGACTTCAGAACAACAGATTATCTGAATAATTGGAAGAGAAATTGAATCCATCATTTAAAACCTTCTCGCAAAAAAAATGAGGCCCCGAAGTCTTCAGCAGTGAATTCTAAAAAATATCAAGGGAAGAAATGACCCCAATCTTATACAAAGAGCCCCGGAAAATAGAAAAAGGAGAAATTATCCAAAACCTGCCATATGAGGAAAGCATAACCTTGCCAAGGACATTATAAGAAAGGAAAATTGAAGTTAATCAGACTCTAGAACATCCAAGCAAAAATCCCAAACACTGGCCAGCCAAATGCAGCTATGCAAAAGATAATATCATGACCAAATTAAATTTGTTCCAAGAATAACATTACAAAATTAATCAATGTTCAGCCTGAAGAATCTCAGAAATAAAAAAGGAAAAGTAATCAATGCAATTCAACACATTAACACAAAAAGAAAACTATGACTAATCTAGAGATGCAGGAAAAACTTTTGATAAAATTTGTCATCCATCAAAAATATTCTTGGAAAATTAGTAATGGAAGAGAACTAACTTCCTTAGTCTTATAAAGGTTATCCAGAAGGGGAACAAAAAACCTATGGCTAACATATGGTAAAACGTTGAAAGGTTCTCCTTTGATAATGGGAATAAGATACAGATGTCCACTCTCATTCCTGTTAAACATTGTATGAAATCTCCTAGCCAAAGAAGAAAAGCAGTAAAAAGAATTAAAAGATGTATGAAATGGAAAGGAAAGTATAAAATGTACTATTCATAAATGATATAGTATATGTAAAATATCCAGAAGAACCTCAAAGTATGAAAATGCAAAGGGCCAAAAATAGGAAAGCACTCTTTAGAAGAATAGCAAGGTAGAAGGATTTACTCTACTGGATATCAAATTATCATAAAACCACAGTAATTAAATAATGTGTATTAGTGTATGAACAGACAAATGAATCAATAGAACAGAATAGAGAAATCTAGAAACAGACTCTTGCATATTGACAAACTTATCTCTAATGGCGCAAAGTTACCTGAATGGCACTGGGACAATTGGATATCTATATGGAAAAAATTAAAGTCGACCCTTATCTCACACCATATATAAAACTCAATTTTGGGTGGATTAGAGATCTAAATGTGAAAGGTAACATAGAGCCTTTTGTTGATAATGTAGTATAATATCTTCCTACTTTGATGTTAGGGAAAGACTTCTTAAACAGGGCTCAAAACATATTAACCATTAAAATAAAATCAATAAACTGTATTTCACTAAAATTAAGAATTTTTGTTCATTAAAACACACCATTTAGAGTGAAAAGCTAAGCAACAATTATTCTGAGCAGCAATTATTCTGAATTTTAATAAAAATGCACACAACTCTTATAAGCCCATGAGATAAGCCAGTACAAAAAAGAAGGACAAGACACTTGGATGAGCACTTCATGAAACAGGGTATCCAAATGACCAGTAAACCTATAAATCAGAGAAGTGCAAATTAAAACCACAGTGAAATTCAACTACACATGCATCAGAATGGTTATAATTAAGAAGACTGATAATACTAAATGTTGGTGAGGATGTAAAAGCAAAGGAAATTCTCATACACAACTGGTAAGAGAATAAATTGCTACGGTCACTTTGAAAAAGTTTAGCATTATCTGTTAAAGTTGAAGCTATGCACACATTATGACCCTACAGATCCACTCTTACATACAGATGCCCAAAAGACATGTACATGGGCATGAACCAAGAGACATATACAAGAATGTTCACAGCAGAGCTGTCCCCAATAGCCTCAAACTTCAAACAGCCCATTGTCCTTTAACAGTAGGATGGATAAATAAAAGTATGTTGTATTCATTGAATAAGATACAGTAAGTGATGAAAATGAAGGAACTTTAGCTGCATGGAACAACGTGGATAAATCTCCAAATACAATTTTGAGTGAAAGAAAAACCAAACACAAAAGAATGCATACTGTAAGATTCCATTTACATGAAACTCAAAACGTAGGCAAAACTAAACTATAGCATTTAGGGATACAAGCTTTGGTGGTAAAAATATTTTTTAAAAAATCAGGGATGTTCCAGGCACAGTGGCTCATGTCCATAATCCTAGCACTTTGGGAGGCTGAGGGGGGAGGATCCCTTGAGCCCAGGAGTCTGAGGCTGTCGTGAGCTATGATCACACCACTGCTCTCCAGCCTGGGTGACAGAGTGAGACCCTGGCTCTAAAAAACAAACACAAACACAACCAAAAAACCCCTAAAAAATTAGGCAGGGAAGTGGACTTTCATAAAAATCAGGATAGTGGCTACTTTAATCAGACAGGGATAGTGTGGTGATTGAGATACAGAGAGGGTTTCTAGAGTGCTGTCATATTCTATTTCTTAGACAGGTTATGTGGATATTCACTTTGGTATAAACCATTGAGCTACACATTTTTTGTTTTTTCCCTTTTCTGTATTTGGATTTTAACACACACACACACACACGCGCGCACACACACACACACGCACACACACACACGAGAACAAAAGCTTGGAGAGTTTTTGAAGATATACCATTACCATTGAGAAATGAAACAGTTTGCAGAATGATACACAGAATGTGATACATTTATGTAAAAAGAAAACAATACCATACATATTTACACATATAGTAGCCGTACATGCATAGAAGTACATAGAAATAATTTTAGAAGTATCCACATCAATCTAGAAACAGTGGTTACTTCTAGGGAGGAACCTTGGTATTTGTTGAGGGGGCTGAATATGTGACTTGTATAATTAGATATAACAAAGAAGGAGAAGGAGGAGAAGAAAAAGAAGAAGACGAGGAGGAGGATGAAAAGGAGGGCGAGGAGGAAGAGGAGGAGGAAGAACAAGTAGAAGAAGAAGAAGAAAGAAGGAAGGAAAAGTGGAAAAAAGGGAGGGCAGGAAGCACCAAACCTAGGATTTTGAACCAAGCCACCCAAGATCACAACGGAGATGATATTGAGCAACTTCACCTAGAATGTTCCCTAGACATTTCTTTCCTGCTTTCACTTTTGGGGCTGCCATAAATTTCAAGAATTTGTTCATTCATTCATTTATTCAACAAACATATTACTGTGTTCCCCAAAACAGAGCTGTTGATAGTTTTCATGTTTCAGTCCAGCCACTGAGCAGGTAAACATTTGACAATCGCATGAAAACCTCACTCCGATAACATTCGAAATGTTCACCATGAATGGGTGCTGGGTAGATCATGTTTATAAGAATGTGTGCATGTCTGAGTGTTTAGAATTATGTGTGTTCTTATATGTCAAGTTCATCAAAGCTTTAAAAGTCTCAAAAGTGTAACAATGGCTGAGCAGCTTATAGGACTCTGCGAAACTGCAGAGGAAATGCAGACAAAACTGTAAGGAGGAATCCAACAGACGGTGATGGAAACGAAACTCCAAGGAGTCGGCCGAGGAGCCACAGAGGGGGAGACATACAATTGCACCAGCAGTGATGCAGATGTGAACAGCTGCCCAGGTATGATGGTCACGGTAGGACTTGATGCAGGACATCAGTGCGTGGCAGGAAACACAGCAGGTTTCACAGATTCCAGCGGCCACGAATGTGCTCTTCATGTGCAAGGCACCATCTTCTAAACAGGGCCCTTCCAGGGGTGACTGTCAGTGAGTCTCTGGGACGTGACAGGATCTGCTTCCAGAAACACGAAGTCAGAAGCATCATCGTTTCCATGGCAACAGCCTCCATTTTTTACCTGCGGCTGGGGTGCTCCTGCAAGAGTGTAAACTTGATCATCTCTCTCTCTTGCTTCAAGCCCTGCAATAAGGACAATGTTTATTAAGCATCAGTGATGGCTCCATCCAGCACCCAGTGTAATCCTCCCAGTACCCGGTGCTGGACCTGCTGTTATCACACCCAACTCACCCATGAGGAAGTCGGGGCGCAGCCGCCTTCCCCAATCACCCCTGCCAATGCCGAGGGCCCCTCTCCTGCCCCCAAGAACGCTCTCTCCCAATGTCATCGAGTTTTCTTCAGAGCATTTACCACTGTCCGAGGTTTCTATGTGCTTATGTGTTCACAGCCTGTCCTTCCTCTGCTAGAGCACAAGCTCCATGGGGACAGGGACTTTGTCTGATTTTTTTCATTGCCATATCCCTGTGCCAAAATGATGTCTGGTACACAGTAGGCACTCGATAAAAATGTGTGCAGTAGGCACTGACCCGATGAACTTCACGCTACTCTCTCAAGAGTTTATTAAATGTCATATCCAAGGTGATCAAGACATTAACTGGCATTTATAATGATCTATATAAATAAATGCATTAAATATGATATTTTAAGTAGGTCAACAATAAGAATGATGTCTGTTATCTTTATATAGTTTACCAAATGTGGACCATGCATCAGGCATTGTTGGGCACTGGTGATAAAAAATACCTAGGCCCTCATCTCCTCATCTTAAGGGGCTTTTGAGAGAGAGAGAGAGAGAGAGAGAGTGAGTGTAGGGGGGGTGGGAGGAAGGGAACATAGCAAGTAAACAGTGTCACCATACTGTGTGGTAAACACAATTGTAGGGGTAAACACAGGTGCTGGTGGCGCAGAGGAGGGCAGGTAGCTCTGGATCGGGGTGGGGAGGGGTGTTAGGGACACCTGCAAGAGGAACTGAGGATGCAGCAGAGTCGAGAAGAACAAATGCTATTGTAATTATCCACAGGAAGAGCAGGGAAGCGCATACAAGGCTGGGGAAGCAACCTGTCCCAGGCAGGGACGTGCAGTGCTTTGGGGAACTGCAAGGTCGTGAGGGTAGCTGTGTAGGGGAAGGCTGGAACATGGGGCAGATTAGACCGGATGTGTGTGGCAGAGCCATTCATAGATGCCCTTGAATATCGTGTCCGCTCTATGTCCCCGTGCACGCCCAGCGCTAGCGCAGAGCCTGCTGGATGCAAGGCCCTCAGCACACGTTCCCAACGGAGTGAAGGGATGAATGGACTGGGAATGCTACCTCTTGGCACCCCTTGCTCCAGAAGGCAGTTCGGGTTTGAACCGGGAAGTGACCTGATCACGTTGCTGTTTGAGAAGGGCCACTCTGGGAGCCACAGAGGACAAGAGGGGACACCCGGGTCGGTGAGGCTGATGAGGTGGTGACAGTGGGAGTGCATTTGAGGGCCCCGGGGTGAGGTGGGCCGGGAGGATGGGATGGATTTGAGAGCTACTTGGTGGCAAATTTCTGGCCTGGGTGTTTGGAGGTGCCACTCACAGGACACGGGACAGAAGGAAGCAAAACCTGAAGGGGAGATACGAGGTTCAGCCGACTCCTGAGTCCAAGTTGCATTTGGGATACCGAGGTAGAAACGTCTATAAGTCAGCTGAAATGCGGGCCTGGACCCAGGAGACAGGTCTGGGCTGGAAGAAGGTGTGGCCGGCAGCAGGGTCTGAGCCACGATGGAAACTAGACAGAGGGCTCAGGGAGGGGGACCCCCGGGGCCGGCATGGTGGTGGTCACGTGGAAGGAGTGAGCAGAGGTGATGCAGTCCTGACTGGCCAGTGCTGGTGGAACCAGAATTATGGTTGGGGGAGCCAATGTCACATGCAAAAGGAACTTGCCATTTTCACCTTCAAGGAAAGGCTCAAATGCAGGAGAGAATGAGTTGGGAGGAAGGGCTGCAGCAGGTAGCTTGGAACCCGGCAGGGAGTGGGTGCTGGAACTCCCTTTTTATATGGTGCCCCCAGGTGAGATGCAGGGTGGGGTGGCTTTCAGGAACCACTGGCATGGGGCGGTTTCTGCCTTTGAGTAACTTTCCATGCCACCTCCCAGGAGATGAGAGCTTCTCCTTTAAATATTATGCCCGTGGGGTCCTGGCCTTCACCTGTACTTTGCCTGTAATTTTCCACCCTCCTGGCCTCTTGGAACAGCGCTTGAGCAATCAGCTGCTTGGGGTGGTGCAGCTGGAAGCACCATCTGCACATGGGCAGTTACACGTCTAGACTCATTACTCACTTTCTTTAGGCACAGACTCCACATGATTCATTCACGTCCAGCATCCCCAGTTCCTCTT
Organism: Microcebus murinus; assembly: GCF_040939455.1. Classification (NCBI taxonomy): domain Eukaryota; kingdom Metazoa; phylum Chordata; class Mammalia; order Primates; family Cheirogaleidae; genus Microcebus; species Microcebus murinus. Next base: position 10,433,873 of record NC_134104.1, on the reverse strand, counting down.
CCCGGATCCTTTGACCTCTGACCCTGTTCCTGGAGAAATTTCATTGCAGTGGTTCAGGTACTTAGAACACAGGACCCTTGCTGTTCAGGCCTCGGTTTCCCCTCGTTTAACTGCTCCCCCCTGCTGGAAAAACAGTGCGGCAACGGAGCTAGGGAGCCATCGACGATTCTAGAAATTCTGCTTTGGAAGGCCAAGCAGAGGAAGCATTCCTAAATGCAGAATAAGCTGATGCACAAAGAGGTGCACCGAGGAATTGGTTATAAAAAGTGAAAAAGTGTAAACTGAAGAGTCTAAGAGCAGGGGAAAGAGGAAACGGACAACGCATCCTCGAGTGGAATGTGACACAGCAGTTTGAAACCACAGTTACGAAGGTTAGTTACGAACATGGATGTGATCATGATTAGATATCAAGGGGAAAAGTGGGATGCAAAATTATGTGTACAGTCTGATTAAAGTGATGTGAACAAAAACACATGTCCATAAGGAGTCCAGAAAGAAACTCCTCAAGTGGGAACAGCGGCTCTGCTCGGGTTGTAGGATTTCGGGCATCTCTTTTTCTCCTGTTTCCCAAATTTTCTGTAATGAGGTTATATTGACCTTAAGCAGAAAAATGCAAATAATAAAAACAGCAACCTCTTATTAATAAAACCCTGAAGCCTAGTTTCACAGCTACCTTCTTTTCTCGGCCATACCTCAAGCGCAGGGCTGTTCCTGGGAACCAGACTCTTGCCCTGGGTGGGGCAGGCACTGGCTCTGTCCTGGGGTGTGGACTTTTAAAATGCACAGGAAAACAATTAAATACGGGCTTTAAAGCTTTGCATGCAGTGATCAGGGAAGCTTCCGGAAAGTACTCCAGGCCCATTTATCACAATTTGCCCCTGACACTAGCTATGAAAACCCCCGGGGTGGGGCACACGAGGGTGGGGCCCTTGGCCCCCTGCAGGTCACTCCAGCTGAGCAGAGCATGCCCAGAGTGGACTTCGCAGCCACAAGGAAATAACACCATCAAGGCCAGGGGGGTGGCATCATGGGTGTGCCCTCAGGGAGACCCAGGAGCTGCAAGCCAGCCGATAGCTGGTGCAGAGGAGTGTGGCGGCCACGGTGGGTGACCTTCCTGAGTCAGGGGCCAGTCTTGGTGCCTGGGAGGTCAGCCAACAAGAGCCAAGGGGGGAGAGATGGGGGACAGGATATCGTAGGGACTAGGGACCAGGCACAGGAACAGGACAGCCAGGGCAGATAAATATTTTCTACCTCAGGAGGGAGAAAACACACCGCGGTGTTGCACTGTCATTGTTTTGCACAGCTGTGGGCACAGGAAGGAGAAGGCCACCTTCCCCACCCTACTCTAGGGTGGAGGGGTTCGAGCTGTCCTCTGTCTGCCCTAGCATGTTTTTGTCTCAGGTCCCCTGAGAGGTAGGATGTGAAGGGACCTCCTGGGGGAGAGAACATGGGGGCAGAAATGGCAGAGACCCACGTCCCAAATGGAACCTGTGGCCTCAAGGATAAGGCTCCTCAAACCTCTAGCTGGGGCCTCTTTTCCTCCCTCCCTGGGGACTCAACCCAGACAAAGGCTTCAGGCAACACCCCCACAGGGGACTCACCCGCTGCTAAGCCGGGAAATCCCTTCCTTAGTCTGCCCACAAGTCCTTACTGAGCACCCTCTAGGTGTCGGGCGTTGTACCGAGGGCCAGGACCCAGCTGCGATTAGACCAAGGCCCTGCACGCTCTGCTGCCGGCTCAGCCACACCTCAAACCCATTACGTGCCAAAGGCTAGTGAAGCTTGTGGAGCCAGGCACTGTTTTGCACGTTTGACGTTTATGAACTCATTTCATCTTCACAACAGCCTGTGCACTGGGACCACTGTGTTCCTCTTTTCAGAGAAGAAAATAGATAAAGAAATTAAGTGACTTGGCTGCCACAGCACAGCTGGGGTGGCACCTGGGCAACACGATTCCAAGTGCCTGCTGTCAACCAGGATGTGACGTCACCCCAAACAAAAGTCGTGATTTCCCTTTCACGTCCTCTCCCTACAGGTCACCCATGTCCCATCCAATGACACTGAGCAGAAGCCCAGAAGTCACTGTTGACACCTTCCTCTCCCTCACCCATTTGGTCACCGAGCCTAGATGATTTTAAGTTTTAAGCATTTCTCCAAGAGGCAGACAGCATGTGTGGTTTGGTCACCATTGCGTCCCCAACCCCAGGCACATAGAATGACCCCTGGAGGTGAGTGACTCACCGAAGCCCATGCTCATGCTTAGCACACAAGGATGGAATCTGTACCCTTAGATGCATCTTGGGCAAATCATAACTGAGAAGAGATGAGCCAAGTCAGATTATCTAATTAGGAAATAAACAAAAATAAAGAAATATGATAATTCTAGCACCCGAGCTGGGGAGCAAGTTCATGCATGCTGCATGTTTCCTTGTTCTCGTCTCCAACTGGAATGCAAGCTCTTTATGGACAAGGCTCATCCCCACCCCCTTTCCTTTCTCACCCCCTTGTAGTGTGGTGAACCCTAGGAGACATTTAGTGGTTTCTGGAATCATTGCATGCATGCACGCATGCAGAAATGCCCTGCCCAGGGAACACCATGGGAGCAGTCTTTGGGGAGTGAGAGCTTTGGAGTCAGGCACGTGTGGGTGTGAGGTTTTCTCCATCACTGACCAGTGGGTGGTTTGAGAACAACATGCTGAATATTTTTGAATCTCAGTCCTCATTTTTTTTTTCACATGAAAAATATAGATAATTCCCACCTCCCCTACTGTGTGTGGATGGGAGGAGACAGGTGGGTACTCAGCTCTCAGGCCTTGTCCTGACTACGCTTCCTCTCGGGAAGGGGTCAGAAGTCGCCCATCAGACCTGATTCTCAAGGTCAAGGCCTGGGCAGCCACAGGATGATGTGACGCTGAGTCCTGAAGAGCCAAATTAGAGCACCGGAAGCCCCTTCTGTTCATTAAGGTCAGCTTTTTCCCAGCTCCTGGAGTGCCACTGAGCCTTCACGTGAAGTCAAGCTTCTCCAGCTGTGGAAAGAGGAGACATCTGAGGAACAGGAGGCTAGCAGGGCTTGATGATCTGAACCAATTTTTCTTTTAAAGCATCAGGTTTAAGCACGTGTGTTTTCTGTGTGATCCTAGACACAACCCTATGCCTTAGGTATGATTATGTTACAGATGAGGAAACTGCGGCACAGAGAAGTTCAGTAACTGGTTCAAGGTCACACAGCCATTGGACCCAGGCAGTCTGGTTTGGGTTCCATGCTCTCAACCATCAAGCTTTACTGTCCCCAAACAGCCTGGTGAGATCTGCTCTGCCCACAACTCCCCAAGACAGCTCTTCTCTGGGAACCAAGCACTTGTACTTCATTACCACCCTCTTGTGGATTCAGAGGGACCCCAAGATGAAAGTCAAGTGAGATCCCTCCTGATCAGAGATGGTGGTGAGTGTCTGTGGTCACTTAAACTCAGCATGAGTGTGTCCTCGGGACACTCAGGTTATGGGCTAGCTGTCTTCCAGGGTGAGCACGGAGAAGCAGAGAGCTTGTCTCCAGAGAGACAAGTTGGGGTGGGAGTGGTGGGGTGGCAGCATACACTTCATGAGCAGAGAGAGGATGCATGTGTCCCAGAGAAACCAAGAAGGTCACATCTAGTTCCTCAGGAGCCCTGGCTGCACATCCTATTTCTGGATTCTAGGGTTCCAATCTAGGGTCCGTTGATAAATTCCTGCTTTGGCTTTTTCAATGTGATAATTACAAAGTGAGGGTCCATGAGACAGGCAAAAATATGAAATATAAAAAGAGTGTTGCAATGAGCTCTAGTCTCACAACAAAGAGATTAGCAGCTTAGCGTGTGCATGGATTGGCAAGAGCGTGCCTGTGTCTGCCCACTCAGATCAGGCGACAAAAAGTTGACAGAGGTTTCAGTTACAAATTGGCAAAAGGTGAAACTTGAAAGCCACCCAGAAAACGCATGATACATTGTTATGAAACTAAATCCCAGGTGAAAGGTGTGGGCACAAAATCCTCTCTTGACACAGTAGACAGGTTCCAAGTCCACTACTCCAAATTGTAGTATTCACTGCTGCTCAGGCAAAATCATTCCACAAGCACCAAGCATCTGCGTCCATGTCTGGTTATCACTTCTCTACCGAGAACTTGAATCTGTAGCTGCACCAAGGTCCTGAGTCTGCCGCCAGTAGACTCAGTCGATCGGAGACAGCAAATCTCCTCCCCTTGGTTGAGCAATGACTTTGTAACCCCAGGGAAAATGTAGAGAGCAGTGTAGAATCAATGACGAGCTGAATCAAAATGAGAGTATTGTGTTGGAAATTTATTCCTCAATGCCACAGTGTCAGGTGGTGGGGCTGAATAAGAGGTGGTTAAGCCATGAGGGTTCCACTCTCAAGAATGGATTAATGTTTAATGCAGGAGTTGGTTCCTTATAAAAGGATGAGTTTGGCCCTCTCTTTCTCTCTCTCTCTCTCTCTCTCTCTCTCTCTCTCACCCTCTCTCGCCTTTTAGCCTTCTGCCATGGGAGGGTGCAGTAAGAAGGCCCTCACCAGTTCATCTCCTTGATCTTGAACTTCCCAGCCTTTAGGACTGTGAGAAATAAATTTATGTTCATTATAAATTACTCAGTCTGTAGTATCCTGTTATAGCTGCACAAAATGGATTATAAGACACATTCCTTTTTCTATTTCAGTAGATTTAGGGGGTACAAGTAGCTTTTCGTTACATGGATGAATTGTATAGTGGTGAAGTCTGGGCTTTTAGTGTAGCCATCACCTGAATAGCGTACATTGTACCCAATAGGTAGTTTTCCATTCCTCACCCCCACCTTCCACTTCCCCCTTCTGAGTCTCCGATGTCCATTATGTCACTGTGCATGACCATGCATACTCATAGCTTAGCTCCCACTTATGAGTGAGAACGTGTGGTGTTTGGTTTTCTGTTCCTGAGTTATGTCACTTAGGATGATGGCTCCTGCTTCCATCCAAGTTGTTACAAAAGACATTATTTCATTCTTTTTTATGGCTGAGTACTATTATATGTGTGTGTGTGTGTGTGTGTGTGTATACACATATATATGTATGTATGCACACCACATTTTCTTTATCCACTCATTGGCTGATGGGCACGTAAGCGGATTCCATATCTTTGCAATTGTGAATTGTGCCATGATAAACATGTGAGTTCAGGTATCTTCTGGATCTAATGATTTCTTTTCCTTTGGGTAAATACCCACTAGTGGGATTACTGGATCCAATAGATCTACTTTTAGTTCCTTTAGAAATCTCCACACTATTTTCCATAGAGGTTGTATTATACTAATTTACATTCCTACCAACAGTGTGCAAGTATTCCCCTTTCGTGAATCCGCGCCAACATTGTTTTTTGACCTTTAATAATGGCCATTCTGACAGAGGTAAGGTGGTTTTCATTTGCATTTCCCTGATGATTAGTGATGTTGAACATTTTTTCATGTTTCTTGGCCATTTGTTTCTCTTCTTTTGAAAAATGTCTGTTACTGTTGTCTGCCCACTTTTGCATTGTTTGTTTTTTTCTTCCTGATTTGTTTGAGCTCCTTGTAGATTCTGGATATTAGCCCTTTGTTGGAGCTATAGTTTGTGAATATTTTCTCCCAGTCTGTAGGTTGTCTGTTGATTATTTCTTTTGTTACGTTTTTTACTTTAATTAAGTCCTATTTACTTATTTTTGTTTTTTTTTTTTTTTTTTTTTTGAGACAGAGTCTCGCTTTGTTGTCCAGGCTAGAGTGAGTGCCGTGGCGTCAGCCTAGCTCACAGCAACCTCAAACTCCTGAGCTCAAGCGATCCTTCTGCCTCAGCCTCCCGAGTAGCTGGGACTACAGGCATGCGCCACCATGCCCGGCTAATTTTTTCTATATATATCAGTTGGCCAATTAATTTCTTTCTATTTATAGTAGAGACAGGGTCTCGCTCTTGCTCAGGCTGGTTTTGAACTCCTGACCTTGAGCAATCCGCCCGCCTCGGCCTCCCAAGAGCTAGGATTACAGGCGTGAGCCACCGCGCCCGGCCTTATTTTTGTTTTTGTTGCACTTGCTTTTGAGGTCTTAGTGTTACATTCTTTTCCTAGGCCAATTTCAAGAATAGTTTTTCCTAGGTTTTCTTCTAGAAACCTCCTTATCTGATGTTTCTATCTGTCTCAGTCTCATAGACCTCACAGCTAGATTTCTAAATTTATGACAATCCTTGACACATGCCTGAGTACAGGAGATAACTATTGGGTTGCCTGTCTAGCCTTTCCTCTGCTGCAGACTATTTCTCCTTACCTATAACCTCCCAAATGTACAGGGTTCAGAGGTAGTTGTTGGCAGCCATAGTGAAAGGATTTGTCCTACTCTTTATTTATTTATTTATTTAGAGACACAGTCTCACTTTGTTGCCTGGGCTAGAGTGCCGTGGCGTCAGCCTCGCTCACAGCAACCTCAAACTCCTGGGCTCAAGCGATCCTCCTGCCTCAGCCTCCCGAGTAGCTGGGGACTGCAGGCATGCGCCACCATGCCCGGTGAATTTTTTCTATATATATTAGTTGGCCAATTAATTTCTTTCTATTTATAGTAGAGATGGGGTCTCGCTCTTGCTCAGGCTGGTTTCAAACTCCTGACCTGGATCGATCCGCCTGCCTCGGCCTCCCAGAGTGCTAGGATTACAGGCATGAGCCACTGCGCCCAGCCCTGCCCTATTCTTTAGACCTGGCTAACTGGCCCAATGGTGGACCACTGAGTCAGGCTAATTGATCCAGTTGATGGAGAGCTTCAGATGGTCTCTAGGTGGTCAGAGGGATTCTATGTAGACCAAGAAGCTGAGAATGTCCAGCTATTGCCTATTGCACAGAAAGGAGAGCAGAGAAAATGTGTCCTTGCAGAGAAAGAAGAAAGAAGCTGGTGAGCAGAGAAGCAGAAGCAAAAGATGGAGAGCATCCTGGTTCTAGTCAGATCCAGAGGTCCAATCAGCTGCACATCGCCCAGAGACATCTGGTACACTTATCCTAATTCATCCCTCCCTTCTAAATAAGCTAGAGCCAGTTTCTATTACTTGTAACCAAAAGAATTCTACCTAATATGCATAAACTTATACGAATCTCATTGTGTGAAGCAAACTTGTGGGTTTTGTTTTCAAAAGAAATAGCTACTTGGTTGTCTCAATTAGTGGAAAATTCCAGCTTAGATCCGACCTTTGTGTTAGAGGGTGCAGGGACTGATCCAAGGCATGTGCCCTGGTAAGCCTATGAAATCAAATTTACTTAAAACCTAAACCCTTCCAGTAACTTCTAGCCTGATAATCACTTGCATAATGTCCACAAATGACTGAGTATAAGAAAGTTACAGCCAATTAACCATTTGTGACTCATATGACATCTCAATTCACTTACAGTAATCTATGGGATGATATGAAAAGCACATTATATGGTCTAGGGCAGAGATTGTTAGTTTACCATCCTCTCCTTACTAGAGCTACATTTCCCAGCCCTTCCTGAAGGCAAGGCCGGGCCATAGGAAGAACTAAGGTCTGACCCTTGGATTATGGGTGCAAGTGATGGGTGCAATTTCTGGGCCACTTCCTTAAAAGGAATAACCCAAGACCTTGCTTCTCTGTTCCCTTCCTGCTCCTGGAATGTGACTATGGTGCTGGGGCAGGAGCAGCCCTGCTAAACCATGAGGCAAAAGCCATGTGTTGTAAAGCCATGTCTAGCTAGAGAGCAACAAGCTGTAAAGAGGCCAGGTCCCCCACTCACTCTACTCACATTTAGACTTTTCCATGAGAAAGAAAGAAACCATCATTTGTCACTGTTATTTTGATTTTTGTTGCAGTAGCCGAACCAGTACCCTAACTATAAGTGTTGGCATGGGGGGAAAAAAAGGAAGGACTATTTCTTGCAAAAGGTATTGTAGCCAAAAGCAACACTTTAAATTGACAAGGTTCACTCACTCAGTAAATACTTGTTGAGTCACAAAGGTCTGAACGTGGACAGCTGAGCATCCTTGGGAAAAGCACCCAGGGTGGTGAAGCAGTGCAGCCCATGTGAGACGGGGAGCACCAAATGAGCATGGGACAGCGAGCCCAGGGAAGGGAGGCCTCGGGACAGGCCATACAGCTGTCTTCAGACATGTGCACGAGGGGACTTGTTCCATATGGCCCCAGGGGACTGAACTAAACCAACAGGTTATTCAGGGAACCAAAGCACTAACATCCCGAGAGTTCCATCAGTCAAGGTTCTTGGCTGCAAGCTCCAGAAACAGACTCTGTATAAAGCAAAAATGAAATCTATTGGAATGATAGTTGAAGGAATCATAGAATGGACCAGAGACCAGGGGACTGGCCAGGAACCAAGCATACTCTGGAGGGCTGGTTACCAGGAGGCACAGCCACAGCTGTGGAGCAGGAAGGTTCTGGTCAGCGCGATGAATGACCTCTAACTGTTCTTCACATTGCTGAGTTGTTCACTTAGGATTCGGAATCATGCGAGAGAGTCTGGTTGGCTGCACCTGAATGTCTTCCCTTCCCCGGGTGAAGGTGGGTAGAGTAGGGGGAAATCTAGTTCTGCTGACCCCAGCATGGGAGTCAGGCACCACTGCCAAGAGGCACCAAGATGCTCTCAGGCAAATGTCCTGTGCCACCTCTGTAAGGCTGGTGGTGGGCCCCCTTCCCCTCCCTAGATCAAAAAGAAAAGGCTCACAAGACCAGACCCGCCAAAGACAACTGCCAGGCCCTGCTGAAAACAACAACACCTGGATGTCAACCCAGATAAGAAAGTTTTCGGTTTCTGGATTTTGCAAATACGACCAGCCCCTCCTATTTCTCAATAACCACCGAAGGTCACAGGGGAAAATCCCCAGCCCTTCCCGCCAAAAGTCCATGGTCTGCCTCAAACAGTATAAAAGCCTTAAACCCTTCCAAACGGATGCAACTTCTCAGCCCCCACCCCTTGAGACCTGCAAACCTCACCCAGGAGCGCTCAATAAAGCCACGTTGTTTGGCCCCACTCTCTTTCTCTCTCTGTTTCTTTCACCACTGGAAAACTTTACAACCTCCACCTCCAAAGATGCTTTCAAAGCTCATGAATCTGTGACCAGTGTCTCAGAATTGGGAGAGAACTGTCTATTTAGGAAAGTTATCTCCTTTCCACATGCTTCACATATGCACATACACCCTGCTGAGTGATTGCAGTGATGAAAGATTCACTACCTCCCAAGTTCTTTTTCACATTAAGATGAAATTGAGCCTGGAGAGTTTAGACTCTGCCTGGCACTCAAGTCTCTCAAATCTGGACTCGTTTTCATAGAGGTGAGTCCTGTGATTCTCCTACATAAACCTTTCCTCCTGTCAAACTTATTCACTCAATGCCACCATCCTCTGACCCCACTGAAACATCTTCTGCTTATTCTCTCTCCTCTTATTTAGCAAAATGTTATCCATTCTTCACATTCCAGCTTAAATCCCACATCACACGTGGAACATTCCGGAACCACCCCAGCCCAAAGTAATCTTTCTTCGGAAATTTTTGCCTGTACTGTTCATTAGGCAATTAATTTCTTTTTATTTCTTCTCTTGCTACCCAGATTATAACTTCTTGAAGACATGGACTATTTCTTATACACCTTTGCATCTCCTGGAGAACTTGAAAAAATTCTTTTCATGTGGACTTCTGTTTGTTCGTTTTGGCTTAATTGGTTTGAATACCAAAGGTAGGTATGACTTTGGCCCCTTATGCGGGAATTTGAGGAAGGGGCAACAGGAGAAGATGAGGATGGAAGTATATCAGAGAATAACCTAAAATGACTTCCCTCGGAGCATAATAATATGAATGATTTATAATTTTACAGCTTTATTTGAGGTCTAATTGATATACAATAAACTGTACATATTTAAAGTATGCCATTTGATAAGTTTTGACATATGTATATATCCATGAGAACATTGCCTTAATCAAGATAATAAATATATCCATCATGCTCCCAAAGTTTCCTCATTTCCCTTTGTAATATCTCTGCTTCACTCCTACCACAATCAACCATCAATTTGTTTTATAGAACTGTAAGTTTGCATTTTCTAGAATTTTATATAAGTAGAATCATTCGGTATGTAATTTTTTTATCTTGTTTCTTTCACTCAGCATAATTATTTTGAGATCCATCCATGTTGTTTAACATATCAGTAGTTCATTCTTTTTTATTGCTAAGCAGAATTTCATTGTATAGGTACATCACAATTCGTTTTTCCATTCACCTATTAATGGTCATTTGAGTTGTTTCTAATTTTTGACTATTACAAATAAAGCTTCTATGAACGTTTGTGTACAAGTCTTTGTATGGACACACACTTTCATTTATCATAGGTAAATACCTAGGATTAGAATGGCTGGGTCACATGGTAGGTCTATGTATAACATTGTAAGAAATTACCGCAATGATCTCACCATTACATTCCCATCAGCAGCGTATGAGTGTTCCAGTTGCTCCATCTCCTTATCAACATTTGGTCTTTTGAGTCTTTTTAATTGTAGTCATTCTAATACCACTAATTAATATGTAGTGGTATCTCATTATAGTTTTATTTTGCATTATCTTAATAACTAACGCTGTTGAACATCTTTTCATGTGCTTATTTGCCATCCACAGATGGTTTATTTGATGAAATGTCTGTTCATGTTTAAAATTTTTAAAATTGGGTGTTTTCTTATTGTTGAGTTTTGACTCAGGTTACGTATTATGCATATTGTGGACATACATCTTTCACCAGAGGAGGCCTGTGTGTGACAGCAATGAGCCTGCATTTGTACCTCCACTATGCTCAGTCATTTGACTGGGGGCAGCCTGAGGGACACGTGGCTTCAGCCCCATGGGGTAGTGGATCCAGAGGGACAGCAGTTGGTGATCTGAGCAGCATCTTTTTACCTCCATCATGTGCATGCAAGAAGGTACGATCGGGGCCAGGCATGGTGGCTCATGCCTGTAATCTCAGTACTTTGGGAGGTCGAGACTGAAGGACCCCTTGAGGCCAGGAGTTAGCCTGAGCAACACAGCAAGACCCTGTCTCCACAAAAAGTACAAAATGAAAAAAAAAATTAGCTGGGCATGATGGTGTGAGCCTGTAGTTCCAGCTACTTGGGAGTCTGAGGCGGAAGGATCACTTGAGCCAGGAGTTTGAGGTTGCAGTGAGCTATGATGCCACTGTACCGCTCCAGCCCAGGAAACAGAGCAAGACCCTGTCTGGAAAAAAGAAAAAAGAAAGGTATGATCGGTGTGAGGATGGAGTAGGCACAGGTGCTACGGGAATATAGCTGAGAGGCGCCTGTGTCAGTCTTTCAGGGTAAGGGTGGGCTTTCTGTCAGACAGTGGTCAAACTTGAGATCTAAGAAGAGAATAGGAGTTAGCAAAGTCACATCTACTACTGATGGAAGAGCAAACTAGTACCATCACTTTAGAAACCACATGGAAGGCAGCACTCCATTTCTAGGTGCAGGCCTTAGAGGAACTCCTGCACACGTACATATATGCATGAATCTATGTGTACAACAATGTTCCCAGCAGTATAACAGCTATCCCCAAAAGAAACAACCCAGATCCATCAACAGTCGGATGGATAAATAGTGGTTTAGCTGAACAATGGAATAGCATTGGCAATGAAAATAAATGAACCACAGCTGCACTATCTTTGATGAATCTCATAAATATAACAGTGAGGGGAGCAAGCAAGACACTCACACAACATTCAGAAAACAGGCAGAAATAGCTGTTGCTTAGGAATGCATCCTCAAAGGGTGAGACTACGAAGAAAAGCAAGGAAAGGAGTAGGAGAGAGAGTGGTTGTGCTTCCAGAGAGGTGTGGAGAGGGGTTCTGGGATGTTTGCTAATAATTATTCTTGAAATTCTCTATATGGGTTTCATGCAATTTCTGTCTATGTGATATATCTTGTAATTTTTTTTAAAAAAGGGGTAAAATAGGAGGAGTCAGCTGAAGGAGAGGCCCGGGTTCCAGGCAGAGGGCAAAGGACAGGAGGGAAAATGAGTGCAGAGCTCTGGGACTTACGAACAGGGACAGAAGGCAGAAAGGCAGCAGGGAGGAGTGGAGAGGGGAGGAGGTGGGCAGGTGGCCCTTACGGAAGGAAGGGCCTCATAAAACCTGTTGAGTAGCGTGGACTTCACCCTTAGGGCAATGGGGAGCCACTTGTAAGTACAGTATTTAAGCTGGGAAGAGACTGAGTGGGATTTGCATTTTCAGAAAGCTCCTCTGGCCATAGAAGGATGTGTCTCCCAGTAACCAAATGAGGAACAGGGAAGTGGGGGAAGAGAATCTCTGATCTTAGACCTTGGTGCTGCATGTGGCCCTCACCAAGGCCTTGGTTTAAATTGAGTTTAAAGCTCTGCTTTCAAAGCCTGAGTCTGGGCTTCTGCATCCTCAGACCCATGGCTCACGGTTCTTGGTCACACAGCATCAAGGGACTTGTCATTTCTTAAGCATTGAATCATTAATGACAAGAGGAGATTCTTCTATCTGGTTGCTCTCTCATGTCAATCAGGCAAATATTTGATTGAGGAGAAAGTGTCATCCCTAGCCCCAAAGGCCTCCTCATTTACATTCTGAATGTTTTGGCATTTGGGGGCAAAGGAGAAACACACACGCAAGAGAAAAAAAATAAAATAAAAAATAAAAGGATTTACAGCAAGTAGTTGATCCTTACAGAAAGTTAACCTTTTGTAGGAATCATTTAATAACAGCACTATATGGGCTGGGTGTGGTGGCTCATGCCTGTAATCCTAGCACTTTGGGAAGCCAAGGCGGGAGGATTGCTTGAGGTCAGGAGTTTGAGACTAGCCTGAGCAAGAGTCAGACCCTATCTCTACTAAAAATAGAAAAATTAGCTGGGTGTGGTAGTGGGTGCCTATATTTCCAGCTACGAGGGAGGCTGAGGCAGGAGGATTATTTGAGCCCAAGAGTTGGAGGTTGCAGTGAACTGTGACAACGTCACTGCATTAGTCTAACCTGGGTGACAGAGACTCTGTCTCAAAAAAAGAAAAAAGTACTATTTGTGATAATTCTTTACCACTACTAAAATGAGTTGTTCCATTTGCAATAAATTATGGAGGAGCATCTGGATAATGTGGTTAAAGTTTTCATAGTTGTTATATACTTAATATTAAGGTCAATTGTGGACTTCTTTATTCAAGTTGGGAACTAAATGACCAAGGTTATATCTTGCATGTTCTCCTAAGATCTCAGTACACCTAGGCTGAAAGTTCAAGATGATTTATTGTGGGAGGTATCACTTGATAGCGCCCAATTACCTTGTAATTTTAATTGTACCTGAGGGATTTTTTTTGTCAGTCTAGAAACCTACTGCTATTGTTGTCATTATTTTTAAAAATATGAGCAACTTGAAAAAATAGATATTATCTGATACTGAAATATTATATCCTGACCTGATATATAAAATCTTCCTCATAGCTACTTTTGAGGGCTTTGGCTTGCTACCAGATATCTTCTCCACTGCAAATGATCATTTACTTCCTGAATATTTTCTCTGTTGGAAGCCCTCCTGCCTCCTACACAGTATTTCCCTCTTCTTCCTTAGTAAAAGGATAGTCCAAAGAAGTTCAGATCAAGGGTACAATTCTGTTTTGTCTAGGCAACCTTGACTCTCAGTCAGTGTGAGTTGCGTAACTATTGGTATAATCAAGCACCTACAGGCTTTGATCCTGTTGCTAAGTCTCTACTCAAGCCTGGCTGAGTAGAATGATGGCACTCTCCTCTTTGGATCAGCAGAACTGCACCCAGTCAATCCCAGCCATAGGGGGCGGGATGGTTCTCACAGCTGGTTAGACTTGGAGATGACACTTGCATATGGACCTTACTAGGAAGTGGTGACTGGTGGTGTCATGACACCCATCTGTCAACATTCCGTAAGTGGCAGACCCAAGGCAGGCTTTGGGACTATCCCCATCCTCTTCCTGGTTAAAGCCCGGAATAGAGACTATTTAGAGCAATAAAAGATAACCTCGGCTCATCAGAAGATTATCATCTTACTGTGAAGTTTTATGAAGGTAAAACATCCAGAGAAGAAATGCTAACGAATTGAATTGCAACATAAGCCTTCTATTAGGAGCTGAAAAACACCAAAGGTGGGTGTGGCCAGAACAAAGGAAAGTTGGTCTAGAATGTTTTTGGAGAAGAGACCTAAGACCATAGTTGACACTTGCCCCCCTAAGATAACCCTGCAAACATCCAAGCAGTCGCCAAGTCCTCTAGATTCTACCCGATAACACTCTTTTCTTCCTCTGCATTCTGCATGCTCTTGCCCACTTGGAAGCAGTTTAGGCCTGATCGCGTTCTGCCCTTTCATCTCTGGCCTCAAAACTCCTTGGTGCTGAGTGGGCCCGGGCCTGGCCCAGGCCTCCTGCCCCACCCTGAGTGGCTGCCACCCTCCCCAGGTTTGTTCTGTGGGGTCCTCCTGCAGCCCTTTGTGCAGCAATCCCTGGAGAGCCGGCAGACACGTTTCCTCCACCTGCGGCCCTCTCCAGCTCACGCCTCTGTTCCTCCCTTTACTAAACCTGCAAGGCTTCCAGTGTGTTCTTCTGGATTTTGCACTTGTGGAGAAATAACATAAAGCTGTTTAATACGTCCAACTTTATTGACGTTTAACACTAAGAACACCTGTGGGCCTGTTGGGGGACACTGTATAACACTGTTAGAAGAAAGAACTAACTCTTGCAGCAAGTGGAGATGCAGGAAGTAGTTTGTCTTTTTCAAGTCACAGAGTTAAAAAAAAAGTATTAATTATCTCTTTCCTAAAAAAGATATTGTGGTAAAGAGAATATTTCCCATAATCATTCTTTTTTTTTTTTTTGGCAAGGGATGGCGAAGTTGGGGTGAAAATAAGGAAGTATTGCATTTAGACCACCTTCCCTTTATTTCTTACAAGTAGGGCCCAAAGTTGACCGCCCCCCAAAAGTAGTTGATCAAAATTTGAAAAATAATTAGGAAATGGGTGGATTAAAAGGGAGAAAATCCTTAAAAAGCTTTCCAAATGTCTGTGTGGAATATATGTTCCATGCAGTATTTCATTCCGCAAGGAGCACAGCCTTGGCACGTGCAAGCTGATCAAGTAAGGTAAAAATTAGCCTCCTTAGTACTTAGAGCCTTAGTGAGAAGAACAAGAAGACTCCAGGGCAAATGGTCATGACCTAAGGGTCCAAAGGGTGGACGAGGGTGTGTGTGGGGGGGTATAGAAAATACCAGTGGGTTCACCGGTAAAACAGTTAAAAACAAAATTAGTTTGAAACGTTGCGATGTGCATCTGGGCCATGGACTGAGGAATGCAGGTGCACGTTGAGTAGCTGGACAGAGAAGTGGGTTTTCACAGGTCCAGGGCCTTCCTGGGAGCTGGCAGCCATGGGACGATGACAAGTCTTAGTGAAGCCAGACTGAGCAGGTGGCGTACACTGTGCCACAAATGGAGGCTCACTTTTTTCAAGAAGATGATAGGATGATGAGAGTGATGACCGGTAGCTTAAAACATGACTTGGTTCTCCTGTGGGATCATTTTCTCCAAGAACTGAAAATATCCACATTTCTGCACTTTCTGGGGGGGGGCTTATTTAGAGACACAAGGTTACTTAAGTAGAATGATGATTTATCTTCCCTTCTCCCAGTGATATTTAGAACTCACCTTTTAGAATATAGGAGGACCCTATTCACTGTATTTATCCATTAGCAACAGTAAAACTGGCATCATAGCACATAGCACATGGATAAGAAGAATCTGGTAAATGAAGGTTTGTTTTTTTTGCCTTGTGCCAGCCCGGGGCTCTAGGGCTTGGGATAAATAATTTACCTTGTTTCCTTATTAGATTCCTTATCTACAGACAGGGAGATCACTCATTTTATATACTTTCCACTGCCCACCTGAATGGTTCCGGTAGACTGGGATCCTGGCTGGAAGCCTCAATTCACAGTTTTCAGAACCAAACTCCAGTGCACTTGGATCACGGGAACTCGGGTTATAGCACTAGCTCTGCCTTAAATCCTTGCTGCTGGGATTCTTCCTTGCTTTGGAGAACAGCCACATTTAGGGGAAGGAAGGAAAAAGGAACCAGAAAAAAGAGAACCAAGGAGGCAAAGGAGAACCCCAAGAGTGCAGGGTCATGCATGGCGAAGAAGAGACCCTCAGGGCTGCAGAAGGGTCCCTGACAATGATGCCAGGGAAATAGCTACTCGATGGGTGCATAGGAGATCAGCGGTGATGGTGTGAGCGAACCCAGGCTGCAAAGGCTGGGGGCAGATGCAGTGAGCCTAGACTGTTCGGGAAATGGGGCTGAGAGAAGAAAGAAGAAAAATGATGAATTGGGAGGGCAACAGGGTAAAGATAATGCTGTTTTTTCCCGAAAGAAGTCTGTGCAAAGGGAGAGTTTGATCACTCTAGGGAGGACCCATTATAAGGGCCCTACGAGTAGGAGACTGCAGTAGCACTGACAGTACAGAGTAGGGCTGCAAAGTTTGTTCATCCACTGATAGTTGCTCAGTTTGCATTGGCTAGTAAACATTATGCTGTGTGGTACTGGGCTTAAGTGTGCAGGCTCTGAGTTTTCTGCCATGCAGAGCAAGTTATTGAAGCTCTTATTGTCTCATTTTCCTTATGGGCAAAATGTGATAATACCCATCTTTGTGGTAAGAATTGAATGTTAATATATGCAAAGCACTTAAAACACGTCCTGGCTCATACTGAATGGTATAAATGTTACATTGAGTAATAAAAATAACAGTGATCTTTGAGAATGAACGATTAAAATCTCAAGGTCAAGTCTCGTTATACAGCAACATAAAATAAGAAGGTAGAGGTGATGAAACTGACCAGGGCCTATCCTGAAATTACTTTTTTGAAATAGGGCTGGATTTTAACTTCTGTTCCTATTCTTTTTTCCTCTGTCCCCCTCAAGAAAAACTTACTTGAAAATTAATCAGAACTTCTGGTTAATCACATCTTAAACATATACCATGTTTTGGAGACCCTAAGAATTAGAGACACTTTTTAAAGTAATAACCTATGTGAAGAAAAGCATACAATTTTACTGAGACATAAAAAGGTAATGAGTCTAAATATGGAGGAAGTGCCAATGCTTTACAAATTAACATACCTACTTAATATAATTTGAATTACTATCCTAGTGAGAAGAAATTTTAAAATTCATACAAAAAATAAACAAGCAAAAATAATCAACAATTTTTTTAAAAAGGAGATAAATGAGGGAGGCTAACTCTACCAGAAATTAAAGCATGCTCTAAAACTACAATAAACAAAACATGAGAATTTATTACTAGATTAATGAAATAGATCATGTGGCTCCTAATGTAGTCATTTTCAAAAATAGGAGCTTTTTCAAAGAATGCATGCCACCCCCTGGCAATTCTGGCATGCCTCTCTTTGGGATCAAACCCTCCAGTTGTAAATCATTGCACATTTTGCCTTTGTATTTTGTGGAAATAGAAAAAATAGTAAGAACCACTTCCCCACAATATATAAGAATTTAGCATATGATTAAAAGTCTATCTCAAATTAATTAAAGTATAGAATATCCAATAATTCATACTGAGAGAAATGATTAACTATTTGGGAAAAAAATTAGAGTTTCCCGTCAGAATTTGTACCACATATATTCCAGAAGGTTTCTTAAAATTTTTTTTACTTCAAAATATTAAGGGGGTACAAATGTATTATGTGGATCATTTTTGTAAAGCCTGAGTCCTGGCTATAGATATGCCTGTCGCCCAAATAGTGTTCATAGTACCCATTAAGTTGGCTTATTCTCCCACTCCTACCCCCTCCCCCTGGTTGATTTCCACTGAATTTTACTTACCTCTGTGCACTTGTGTGCTCATTGGTTAGTTCCAATATAATAGCGAGTACATGTGGTATTTATTTTCCATTCTTGTAATACTTCACTTAGGAGAATGGTTTCCAGTTCTATCCAGATTGTTGCAAAAGGTATTAATTCATCTTTTTTATAGCCAAGTAGTATTCCATGGTATGTATATATCACATTAATCCACTCATGAATTGATGGGCACTTGACATTTTTAAATTACTACATCAAATACTGCAGTAATGTTTTATAATACCATATGCTGACTATACATAATATAAAGTTAAAAATTGTTTTGGTGAATTTAAGTTTGTAGTTATAGCAGGAAGACACTAAATTTACAGCATTTCTTATACTTTCAAGAATCTTTTCCTTTACTTTAATGAAGCCACAAGCATTCTGCTGCTGTGCTTTTTAAAACAAGGTTGAAGGGGAAACATCAGGCTAGCTGCCCTCTCTCTCCCTTTCAGAAATGGAATGAGTCCGTGGGTGGTCACCAAATTGGGAGGGTTTGACAGTGCTGACTCTGTGGTGAGGTATTGTGCAAACAGGCTAATTTCCTTATACCACTTGTCAAGTTAGAGGAAGGGGGAGAAGAAGAAGCCAGATCCTTACTTATCCCTCCCTGGGCATTAGGCAAAACTGTGCAGATTCCAAGAGGAAATGCTCCAAGTTGAAGTCAACTCATGGTATCGCCTTGGTCTTCGGCTTGGCACATTACCGAGGAGTCCATTTGTAAACTGGGTCACATAATTGACAACAGGAGGGATAGTTGAAGTGGTATTATCCTAGAAAAATCTGTAACTCACTTATGAAACTCCAGAAATTCCTTGTTTCCTACTCTTAAAGGTGAAGTTAGTTGATGCTATACAGGTAATTTGGATTAATTACCTGTGTGGTTTTTCTTAAGAATGTGGGCTGTGGACCAGTCCAGCAAGAGAACATGTTAAAGCCCAGAGATCACGGAAAAAACTTGTGCTCAAACCATCCTCTTCATCTTTGTGGTGAATGGGAGATAGGAGATGTGAAATGGTAAAGCCTCTGGGTAGCGTGACAAAGCGACTCTGTTCTTGGTTTTCATGGAATACATGATTAATCCATTGAATGATGCCAGCACCATGATCTGTGTGGTAGGAGAACCAGAGGCCAGAAATATAGCATGGTGGCTAAGAGTATGAGATCAGCCTTCAGACAGTCTAGATCCAAATTTTGTTTCTATTACCATGCATGTAATCTTGGGCTAGTTACAAAACCTTTGCATGCCTGTATTTCCTAATCCCTAAAATGGGACTAATTATACTTGACTCTATTAAAGAAAAAATTATTCAAATAATGCTTGTGAAAGCACCGTAAAAAAGACTTTATTCAAGACTATCGCTGTGGGCATAGGGACCACTGCAGTGGGGGACAGGGGTAAGGCTCGACTGGGAATACATCGCGGGCAAGTGGGAATTCATAGCCACGGAGCAGAGTGTGTGAGGTCTACGGATGGAAAACTAGCAAGAGGAAATATCAGGGTTGAGGGGGATCATGGCTAAAGCAACCTAACAGGATGGTTGTCGGAGACAGGCTGGGGTGATCAGACATCACGTGGGACTGAGGAGGATGAGAAACCTGTTCAGCTACGAAGGAAGGGTTGGGGTTTCTCTGTACACTAACCTAGCAGGGTTCTTTGCTAAAATTGGATTTTACAAGGAAGTGCACAGATGGGCCTGGTAGAAGATTCAAAAGCCTGAATAAAATTTGGTCAAGCAAAGAGTCTCTGTCACCTCAGGGCTGTGGTGAGAATTTTATGACTTATGTTATCAACCTCAGCATGGTGCCTGATCCAGACGAAGTGCTCAATACACGTTTTTACCTATTGACATCAAAGCACTTTAAAGTTGACGAACACTTCACTGACAGACCCTTTTCACGGGGCAAACCCAAGAGTGGCAGGGGACTGTATCTCTGGGAGGCGGCGCTGAGGAAAGCTGCATTTATTTGCACAGCGGCAGGAGGGGAACCCTGTGTGCGTGTACCAGGGTCTCGGGGAGGGCAGGATGCGCCCCCTAACCTCCAGCTCAGCTGTTGCGCGATCTCCCAAGCCCTCAGCCTATCCGTCAAACGGACGCTGAGCAAACATTTAAAGAATATTCGATGAGGCCAAAGTATCAGGCTGCCCTTGGCAACAGCACGTGGGGCAGGCCGGGCGCACACAACAAACGCCGGAGTCGCGCGTCGCCGTCAGCGCCCAGCACCGCTCGGCGCGGTTTCCGCGCACGGACTCACTCAAAGGCATCCTGTCCCCCACTTTCCGCACAAGCAGCCTGCCCAAGGTCACGCAGCCGCCGAGGAACCCGGCCGGACCCGAGCCCGCGCGCCGGGAAGGGCGGGAGGCCGGGGACCGGGGGCGAGCGGCGAACCGCCCCTCGCGCGCCCACCCCGGCCCCGCGCGCCAACGCTCCGGAGTCCCCGCGCGCAGCCGCCGGCCGCGGCCCGCGGTCCCGCCTCGACCCCGCCTTCCGCCCGGAAGACCCCCGCGCCCGGGCGTCGCGGGCGAGGGGCGCGCGCACGGACGAGACCGCACCGCGGCGCACGCGCACACGCGGGCACTCACTCGCCCGCCGCCCAGGAGGAGACGCGAGGCATGGAAAGTTCCAGCCGGTTCGAGAGCCCTAGGTAGCAGGCGCGGCGGAGGGGGCGCGGTCGCGAGAAGGCGGGCGGCCTCCGCTGCCCGCTCCCGGCCGAGCCCGCCGCAGTGCCCCCGCGCCGCGGCAGGCCGGCGGGGACGGGGTCCCGGCGGGGGCGACGCCGCGGGGCGCGGGGCCGGGGAGGGGGCGCGGCGGCCGGCGCGGGGCGGGGGCGGGGCGGGGCGGCGGGCCGGGCCGCGGCGCGTCGAGGGGGCGTGGCGCGCCGTCTGCGCAGCTGCCAGAGCCTTTAAGCCCGGGCTCGCGCGGCCGGAGCGTGCTTTCGCCGCCCGGCCCCGTGCCCGCCAGGTCGCTGCCGTCCCCGCGGTCCCGCCACTCCACGTCCCGGGAGCAGGCTCGGCCCGGAGCCGCGCGCCGCGCCTTCTGGCATGCCCCGCTACGAGCTGGCTTTGATCCTGAAAGCCATGCAGCGAGTAAGTGACCTTCCCTCGGAGCCGGTCTTCCCGCGCGGGCGCCCCCGCCGCCGCTAGGCCGCCGGCCCCCGCGCGCCCCGGCCGCGGGATCCGGGCCTCCCCACGCAGCCCAGAAGAGGCCGGGGCGGCGGGCGGCGGGCGTCCGCGCGGAGGGGGCGCGCGTGGGCCGGCTCGGCCCGGCCGCGTGCGCGCGGGAGGCGGGGTTGTGCGGCGCGTGTGCGCGGCCGCGGGAGGGTGTGCTTCCCACGCGGGCGGGCGGGGGGCGGGGCGGCCCCGACGGGCCCCGGCCCGGCCCCGGCCCGCGGGAGTCCACTGGAAGGCCCGTGGGAGGACACGCGCGACAGCCCAGCCCGCCTCGGCCTCGGCCCGCCCCCGCTCGTCGTGGAGCCGCCTCGTCGCCGTCCCCGCCGCCCGCTCCGTCCCGCTCCGCCGCCCGCCGGCCTTCGCCGCCCGCCTCCACTCTAGCGCCCGCCCGCCGGCCGCCCTGGGACGCCGGCGCTCAATAAAGCGTTCCTCCAAAGCGTGTCTGTGCACTTGTCTGTACCGCGGTCGCTTGTAACCGCTCTCACGTTAAAAAAACAACAACAACAAAAAAAAAACCTTTGATTTCTCTTTTTCTGACTTCAGCGAAAATCCTGCTCCGGGTGCCTTTAGCCCAGTTTCATTCATCCAAGTTGTGGCCTTTCTTGCGCCTTCAGAAGACACTTTTCTCCCCACTGCTTTTGATTGATCTTGAGGTAGGGGATTTCAGGTTTGGAGGGATGATAAGCGAACCAGCAGCCCGTTCACGTCAGGTGATGGCGTGGCCAAGGACAGGGGCCCGCGGCCCGGAGGCAGCTCTTCGTCCTCAGTTCTGGGTCAGGTGCTTCTCAAGTCGTCGCTGAAATCCCCATCCTCCTGTGAGTTCGGTAACGTAGAGTGTGATGTCTGCTTCTCCCTCTCTGCCCCCACCCGCAGGTATAATAAACGAAAATCGTTGTACTACGTGTGAACTTCGGAAGCTTAGCTTCCTACAGCGATAGAGGTGTGGATACATTTTTATATTTGATTCAGGCTTTGGGTCAATTGTGAAGCGTACCTGTTACCTAGTTTGGTTGAACTTAAGCCAGGCATTATGGTCCAGGCTCTTTTGATGAAAACGAACAGTCAGGGAGCATAGGAGATTGTCAGAAAGTGTGCTTTGCACTCTGTCAACTGGCAAAGACACCAGGGCCTCTTGACCAGGGCTAGACAGTCTGGCCGGGCATGCCATTCATTGTGTTCCCAAGCTTGTTCCTGAATTTGGGAGAAGTTAGGATTGTATTGTTTAGCCTCTTGAGTATCCCCTTTGGTTCTCCTCCCTCCTTAACCAGTGTATACAGCTTAAAAGGATAGGAACAACGAAAAGAAAACAGCAAATTATTGAAAAGGAAACATTTTTAATTAAGTGGAAATTGTCTAAGCCCTCCCTTTAACCTATGCTTTTAAGAGATGTAGAACCTGGGAAATGTGGTTACTGAAGTTTTTTTTTGTTTACCTTGTCTTAGGAAGGTAGCAGGTGATCACTGAAGAGGCAACAGGCATAATGTTGCGTGTTCCATAAACCTTTGATGTAAGACTCTGCACTCCTTTGTTTCTGGCATAGCTGCCCAGTACCTTGGTTAACATGAATGCAAGTATATTAGTTAACTTTATTTCCTTTACTATGCTACTTGGATTTTTTTTTTTTTTTGTATCCTGTAACCACCAGGATTCACAGTCTTTGGGTGTGGAGCATACAGGTTTTATTGTAGTTCAGGTAAGCCAAGTGTAGTTTGAATTAAAAGAATAAATACCTTCCTTGAAATCCTTACTTGAGGGCAGAGGGCAAAAAAAAAAAAAACAAAACCCACCTAGAAAGCAAGTAATAAAGGTGAACTGCTTCTTAGCAGAGACAGAAGGGGAGGGGTGGCTGGGGCAGTAGATGGAAGGGTTGTATCAATGGTTAAGTTGTGTTGAGGAGATCCTTGACTTAAATAAAGTAAGATTAAAACAACAAACATTTTTCATTTGTTTTGTTCAAAGACTTACATTTGAGTTAAAGGAGGATGAATACTTGGGGGAAAATGAATGAAAAAATTTAGGTTTATTTAATGTAAAATGCAACTGTGAACTTGCACACATTAGCAGCTCTTGGGGAAACCTCAGTTGTAAGCTGAGGCAGTTTGTGCTTCTGCAGAAAGGCTATTGTAACTCCTCAATTCTAAGAACACATCTTTGATGTTTTTGGATTCCGAAATGTATACCTCTTAAGGTACCCCTTTAATGTGATGGTTTATTTTTCCTCCTCTCCACCCCAGAATCATTTATGTATCTTGGAATTGAGGAATATGCCATGTTAGGCAACTTGTATAGCAGATGGGTCAGTTAAGAGATCGTACTTTTCCAGGCTTTTCTTGGAGTCCCAGAAACTCCTCTTTCTTTCCTGTGGTAATGTATAAGCCTGAAGAGCATTCTTAGTCTCTTTGGAGGGTGTTACTCCCCCCTGTCTCCTAGCTTGACTCCTTAAAATTGAACATAAACAGAGTTTTTAAGTTTAATATATGGATACTGTATTGAGACCCTCACAACATTTGCATTGTAATAAAGTCACTTGTGGGAGCTCCCACTGAAAGTCAGATTTTAGAGTGTAGTATGTAGAATAGGTCCTTACTGAACTGTACAGTTGTGTGTTAATCACTCAGAAATTCCAATACTGTCTTTCTCAGTTTGCAATTCAGAGTTGATTATAATGAGTCTCTGCTTTTGTTGCAAATACCTGTCCTCCCAAGAAGAAATTTATTTAGTTTGATACCATTTAGTTTGAATTTTAATATATGTATTTAAAAAAATTACTTCTATTTTCTCTGTACTTCAACATGAAAAGTAGTTAAAAGTGTTAAATTCTGAAATATGACACAGTAATGATGTTGTCAAACTAGGCCTTTAAGGGTGATGACAAGCAATTTGAAAAAGTAGTTCCTTAGACCAGTCTTAGACCCTATTTATAGAAGAGTCTCCAGAATAAAAAGATGGTTAAAGTCCTGTTATATCAGATAGCATTAGAAGAGTTTTATTCACTTTTGGAAAATGTAGTATTCAAAGGCTAAATGTGGAAGGACATAGCCACAGAGGAAAGACCAAGGCTGCAAATTCTCAGGCAGTCTCATTGTAGTAGAAGGAAGACCTTTTCTGACATCTGAGAAAGAAATGGATTGCCTGTGAGATGGTGAGTTCTCTCTCCACCTCCACCTTGTCCTCCCGCAGTGGAAACTTTCAGGTAGATGAGCACGGGTCATGCATTTGGTGGGTGAGCTCTGAGACTGATTTCTGAGTCCCCTCTCTTGAGAGTCTGGGAAAATGGTTGACATCCTTTAGTTTCACTTTGTAATAGATTTTAAGGATTCATTTTTAATTTCAGTTAGGTAAAAGACTGAATTACTAACACATGAATGATAAAATGTATACTTTGTAGAGGAGCTTAGAAAAAGCTATGTAAACCTTGTAGATAACTTTTATGCCTGTGATGGGTGCAGGAAGAATAATTTTGAGAAAAATCTATGCGGTACATATATACACATACATACTTTGATTGCTTAGTTTAGGAACAGTTTAATTATCATGTCTCACTTTGTTTGCCCAGAAGATGATTACAATTAGCATGGTTAGATTTATGAAAGCCTTGGGATAATAATTTTCCTGAGGTCTTTTCATCACCATTCAGGAATTTTTACATGAAGAATTGAAGGTTAAATGGTTTAAATAATAACTAGCTTAATAGCTAAATGAATGCATGCACAATAAAATGGCAATATCCTGTTGTATATGTTTTCCTAAGGAATAAGTAAGGAGATAACTATTTGGGAAATGTTAAGTTTTTTCTCATTAAAACAAACTTTGTAAGTTTGTTTTTCATAAGTTATTTTTATGTTCAGTACTCCCCATTTATTTTAAATTTCATTGAAAAGCAGGTTATATTTTATAGTAAGAGAACTCATTGAGGTAGTTATTTGTGGGTAAAGAGTTGCATGATGTGATCTGAGTTTAACTTAAGACCAGCTTTTATTTAGATATAGAAAAGTGTAATGATAATCAGTTCCTAAAATGTAGAAAGCAGTAGGTTTTCTGGTTGTGTGGTGAAGAATGTATCCTTTTTCTCTTCACTGAAGCCTTTTTGATTAGAAAACCTGGCAAAAGTTTTGTATTCTAAAGTGTGCAAGTTAGGATATTCTGAAAGTGATACCTACAAAATGTTTGCAATTTAGGTACCTTTTGGAGGTGTAGGGTACTGATGAACTTATGGGTCTGGCCACCCTTAGGTCATTCTAGCTTGGCTTGCTTGGCAACATTTGATAACAAGGAAAGAGTGAAATTTCTGCTGTTAGTTGGTGGGAGACATCACTTCAAATGGAAACATCTTCTAGCTGTCAGGTGGCCAAGTCAAGTCTTTTTTCTTCTCATGAGCCCTCCCTGAATAGCTTAGCCTTGTGTCTTTAATAATCTCTCTGTGTTTTGTCTGCTTGAAGCCAGACAGCTTAAAATAGTTATTCAGTAATGCAAAACTTGAGCCTGTGGACAATGTTATACTTTCATTTGGTATTAAAGTTTTCTTGGGTTACAGCTATTGCCGCAGCAAGTGATTGAAGAAGGAATCCTGTTCCTGCCCCTGAGCTACAGCTAAAGTACAAGGAGTGGCTTGGGGGTAAGGAGTCCTTCCTCACCACCTATGGTTTGTATGTATGAAGACAATTCCATGAAAACTGATTGTCAGAAGTTGACATTCTGCACTAATTTTGTTCTTAATTGTTATTCATGACTCACATTCAATACTGGTGTGTATAGGTTTTTTAAAAATGTAGGTTGTATTTTGTATTTATTTGTGGGCTGCTATTGAATTTTCTCACTTTAAATTGAAAAATCACTTTAAAGAAAACTGAGTTCAAAAGCGATGACGGACAAATTCTAAAGTGATATTTTTTCATGTAGTGCCTTTGGTGTGTTCATTCTAAAAGTATAACTTATCTAAAAACTATAATACAGAAATGGGGTTTAACATCAAGGTAGAAGGAAGAGTAGAGGGCATGATGAATTACTGTGGTGTGATTACTCATATTTTTTATAAAGCTGTTGTAATTTATTAAACTTTTCCTAGTTCGTTATTGGCTTTGTGTTAGAATTCATTTCTAATATTCTCATGAGTTTATCTGTTCCAGATTAGGAGTACTTCCTATTAGTGGAAGACAATAGTTTGAAACCAGTAGTTATCAGCACATGTAGTTATCTTTTATTTAGGGGAATTAAATTTAAGGAATTAGTCAGATGAATATCTGGTAAGTCATCAATTTATCTAAAGGGAGAACTACCCTTGGGAAAGGTCAGTTGCTCTTAACTTTGAGCAGGAATTGGCCAGATCTGACTGGCCATCTATATTTTTATGGCCTATGAGTCAGAAAGGATATTGCAGTTAAATAGTTGAAAAAAATCAAAAGAACAATATTTTATTGTGTGTGAAAATTATGTGAAATTAAAGTTATATTGGAACATTATCTTGTTCCTTTGTTTATGTTTATTACCTGCTTGTTTACAGAAGAAAATTTCCTAACCCTGATTTAGAGTATACAGACAGAATTTTCTAGGTTCAACATTTCTCTTGGCTTCTTATGGTGCTGTTTCTGACATTTCTTCCTTGATCCCTCCCTTTCTGTTTTCTTCA
The DNA here is from genome assembly GCF_040939455.1 of Microcebus murinus. Taxonomy (NCBI): domain Eukaryota; kingdom Metazoa; phylum Chordata; class Mammalia; order Primates; family Cheirogaleidae; genus Microcebus; species Microcebus murinus. The sequence continues at coordinate 10,407,161 of NC_134104.1, read as the reverse complement.
TGTACTATGCCTTTAACCTTCTGATGGAAGATTTGCTGTTTTTCTGTAACAAGCTGACAACTCAGGCATTTTCCTACTGCTTTCTGTGTTGGTTATAGCCTGGATGTCCCCTTGTTACCGCAAACTCAGTGTAGCTCAAAACATAATGAGTTGCTTACCCTACCTGTGTCTTCTGTCATTTGGGACTGAACACATGCAATTCTTTCTTTTCCTGTGGTGTCAGTCCTGTATAGTCTCTCCTCTGCCTTAGTTGAACTGCTCATGTTTCTTTCTTGAACTCTTGAAGTTTCTTAGCTGGTCTCTTCTGATGTACTCCTGAGGAGAGAATAGTTAATGTCTGTAAATATGCTTGTTGGGTTGCAAAAATATATGTCTTTGAGATACTTTAAAAGAACTAAGCAGATACATTTTTAACAAGGAGATAATAGAAAGCATTGTATGGTGATGGCTCTCTGATTCCCATACTGGTTGATTGTGTCAACTCTGCTGCCAAATCACAGCATATATGTCTTTCTCAAAGGCATTCAGAAAGAGGTCTGGCATCCAAGACTCAACTTGGTTTTTTAACCTCATCTCTCTCCTTCCATTCTCCATTCCATATACTGAGTAAACAGAGCTATAGTAGATCCCTGTAAATACCAGTCCCTTTTATTTTATTTGGTGCCTTACGCTGCTTTTCTGTTTGGAATGCCCTCCCTTTCCACATTACCCCATCACCTCCATGAAAACATTTCTCAAGTTCATTCTAACTCATTTTGGTACATTAAACAAACATCGAGGACTGGCACTGCTGTATAGACTGTAGTCTTTCCTTTGGTTGCATGGTGTTTTTCTGTCTATCATCACATGGACCACTTTTCACTTTGTATTCCAGTTAATTGGTGAATGTATCTTACCTCTGCTAGATTATGAATTCTTGAAGGTCAAGTCTGTTTGATTTCTGTCCTCTGCTGTGCTTTGCACATACGGTAGGTGCTCACTTAGCTACCTTGAGGGGGGATCACTACTCATTTTTCTAAAACCATTCTTTGATGTGATACAGCATGTTGACCTCTTGTGCTCTAGTAAGTTGCTTTCAAGTTAGTGTACTTTGCTTGCACTGGGTGAGTTGTGTGTACCAGAAGTTGTGTTCATTTTCAGGACTATTTTATGGCAGATACTCTTGTTTTTATAATAATTTAAATGTCATGTGAACTGATTGAAATGAGTGCAGATTTTTTTTTGCATGAAAACCAAGTTGGATTCTTTGGGAAGACTTGATAAAAGGTGAGTCCTAAAATAATGGCTGTAGAGTTAGATATGACTGGAATAACTAAAAGTTTGGGAGGAAGAGTAATAGTTGAAGGATTTTGTATGTAGACTGTGTTAAAGGATCCCTGAAAACTTTCCACTTTGATTAAACTACAGCTGGACATTGTAGATGATATATTTGTGCATGTGGCTTAGGTCAAGCGGAAAGAACTTCAGTCTTCGAAGAACTCCAAATCAGTGAAATGTTCTCCAAGTACTTTGACCCCGTATTAAGGTTGGCAAGTCAGTAATGTATGTTTGTGTGTTAAATAAAATACTTAAGGTATGTATGTATGGTTTCTTGGCTGGATGTGATTGTTTTGGGAATGAATACTTCTGTATGTGCTCCGATTGTTTTGTTTTCTAGATGAGAAGAACCTTGTAAGATTTCAAGACAATGGTGTGTTATGTTAGAATAAACAACTGGCATTGAGAGTCAAGAAGGAGCTTTAAAGGCAGATTGATCTGGTTTTGAATTCTAGCACCTACTTCCTAGGGATCTTAACCTTTTTGGATCCTCAGTTACTCATCTGTAAGATGGGGTTAATCTTTATATTGGAGGGCCTTTGAAGATTAAGTGGTAACACGATCTTGGAGGTAGTACTTGTTCAATATGTCATTAAAGTAGCTTTGTGATTTCAGGCAAGTTGTTGGATTTCATTGCCTAGTTTTTCATTATCTCAGTTTTTGATGAAGAGACTCCAAAAGATAAACTTACATGTAAGTTTATTTTATCAAAATCCCAGACTGAGTCAAACCTGAAATACAGTTCTTGCTCAGTAAATATTTGAATTAGTGGTGTTGGTGCTTACTACACTCCCGTCTACTGTTGCCATGTGAGTTCGAGGCCTGGTTTTGCCAATTCTTCCTTTTCTATCCTGCTACTCCTAGCCAGAAATTTAGGTTTTATAGGAAATTTGATTTTCTAAGGTAATTGGCAACTAATTAAAAAATACATTAACATTTGGCCCATGGTACTTATATGTCTGTGGGTTAGATATGGCCATTGTTTTGTAATTTAGGTATTTAGATATTTGGCATTAGATGTTCTTTTAAACCTCTTTTAGCATTTATGCTGACAAAGCCCACCTTGTTAATTTGTCATTGGTTTAAAATAGGACTAGTAGGTCGTGAGTAAATGGCAACCATGTTCAATTCTTAAAAGTAATGTCCTAGTTTTGGATTGTTGGATTGCGTGTTTCCATTTAGGCTAAAATGTACGCAGATGTCAGAGTTGCATGTGGCTTAAGCATGACTTAACAGTGTAAACTATCAGGAATTGATATTCATGGTCCACTTTTTCTTGAAATGTCTGATTTCTTATTTTAAATATGCATTAGTATGATTTGTACTCATTTTATTAGCCTCATAAGGGTTTGAAATACTTCCATGTGAAGACTGCTTTGTCTAGAAAATGACATTTTTTGGCTTGGTATATCTGTGAAATTCATAATAGTTTATGTTACCCATGATCCTTGGGATATAGTGTTAGGGGAAAAATTCAAGTGCTCTTCTAGTCAAAAGAGTATGGAATGAGGATGGTGATGTTATATTTTTATTTTTGACTAGGCTTCATGTTCTATAGAATAGAAGCCAAGTTATTACCTTGACTACCTTTACCTTTTTTGTCTTTTCCCTTCCCTATTCCCTTTCCAGACATATAACTGCAAATAGCAAAAAAAAAAAAAACAAGAAAAACCCCAAAACCCTCAGATCCAAGTTGTTCTTAATCTACCTTTTGATTCCCAGTACAATTGGCTCATTTTGGTCCCCCTCTCCTCTTGCTCTTTTTTTTTTTTTTTTTTTTTTTTTTTGAGATAGGGTTTGTCTCTGTTGCCAGGCTAGAGTACAGTGGCATCATAGCTCACTGCAATCTCAAACTCCTGGGCTAAAGGGATCCTTCTGCCTCAGCCTCTCAAGCAGCTGGGACAACAGGTGTACACCACCATGACCAGTGAGTTTTTTTTTTTAATTTTTTGTAGAGACGGGGTCATGCTCTTTCCCATGTTGGTTTTCAGCTTCGGGCTTCAAGTGATCTTCCTGTCTCGGCCTCCAGAGTGCTGGGATTATGGGCTTGAGCCACCACACCTGCCCCCATCATTTTTACTGTGATTCCAGTTGAGGGAAAGTCTACTCACTTTGGGAATACAGCTTGGTGTAGATGAGAGCTTAAAGATGAGCTTACAGTGAAAGCATAAACTTCAAACCTTCTGTTACAGCCCTCAGACCTCAAACTGGCATTAACTTGCTTCTGCCTCAGAATCAAGAATTCCTGATTGTGTCTTTGTTTAGACTTCAGTTGTTTAAAAGGTTCTCCTTAACACTAGCCTGGTTGTGAAATGCTTTAATTTCGTTGGGTGAAGAAACCCAAGTGTAGCTGGGTTGCTGTGGACGAGGTCCAGTTAGAGGACAGTCTGACTGTGAGGTAGTCAGAGAGGCGATGCTGTGCTTGCTTTGCACTGCTGGAGGGCATACTCCACTGCCATCCTAGCCTGTGTTCGAAAGGCGCAGAATCACTTAAAGCCCCAGACATCGGACCTGTTTTCAGATGCCTTATGTGTGAATTAGGAATATAAAAACCTAAGTACTGGTTTTAATTCAAAATTAAGGTGAGTTTCTGTTGCTGAGTGAAAAGCTAAATTTGAGGGTAAGCTGTTGGTCTGGGAGACTGGGTAGCAAGCGCTATTGACATTCTCGTGTGTGGACTAAGTAAGGGCCAGACATTTTTGCATATTCAGTCTGTAAGAATATTAAGTGAAGGAAAAACATTTTTCCTAAAGCCATTTTCTTTTCAAATATTTTATCTGATTAGGATGAAATCAGTAGAAGCTATTTGTAATGTCAAGATCTCCTATCTACATCTATACAAGGAAAGCAGTTCTGAACCTATTTCTCTGGATTTTTATACCCAGCTACTTGTCCTGTCTTTGAAATACAAGAGGAAATTCTAGCTACATTCATAATCTAGAACACAACGTCTCTGTTTCACTTTTATTTCTTAGGCTTAATAAAGGGTATAATTTCTACCATTCCTTGCAAATAATGTTACAGTTATCCTATTAGTGGTCCTATTTTTTACTTCTTGGAAATCTTATTTTGTCTAAACCATGGGGAGAATTAGAAAGTTTTGCAATTTTCCAACCAAAAGTATCTTTCTGGGGAAACATCCCAATTTCAAGGTCTTCTGTTTATGACCTGGTCTTGGGAGAATTAGAATCTTACCAAGAAGGTGCTTGTGTGTACATTTTCTGCCTTGGTCACATGGAAAAATGAGGAGGAACTGTTTTGTGTCTGTTCTTCTAGAAATGGTTTTTGTAGGAACATAAAATTGGAACCAAGTAGGATGAGAACAGAAAAAAAAGTTGACCTGGCTGGATGTTTCATCTCTCTAAACCTGTGGTCATTAGCTTTTGAGGGAGGTTAGATGAGTGGCAATACCTAACGTTAGCAGTTGATAGAAGCAGGGTTTACATACATGTATATATATTTACGATTTATATATGTCTATTTTCTCTTTAATCCTCAGCCGTCTTAAGGTTAGGTAGTGTGATTTCCATTTTACAAATGAAGAAACTGAAGTAAAAAGGTGCCCAGGGTTACACAGCTCATTAAATAGCCAAGCCCAGGATTCTGAAGGCAGTTTTAAACTAGAAGTTAGGCTTTTGGTCACTGCGTATGTAACAAGAGTGTACGCTGTAGTCATGGTGTGTTAAAGTTCCTTTAGATTGAAGGATATATTCCACATCTGTTTTGAGTGCCTGCTAGGTGCCAGTGTGACCACGTGTTTGGGGAGTCAACTCAAGGTGCTTACGTTCTACTAGTAAGGGGACAGACTAGCAAATTTTATGAAGAAAACCAAAGCAGGATAAGGAAATCAAATGTGGCAAGTTCCATTTTAGTTAGGGTGCTCAGGCAAAGCAGAAACAAATGAAGGGAGAGAGCAAGTTGAGGCCATTAATTAGTGCAGAAGAGCTGTAAGGGGTGCAGAGGACTTGGAGCAGTTGTGTTCACATCAGTTCTGTTCAGCATGTTTGTTTTTAATGGTCCTCCGAAAGACTTCCTGGAAGAATTGTGACAGTGTGTGACAATTGTTTAATGCTTAATTTTTTTCCACAGGACTTTTTATCTAGTAATCTATATTGATGGTTTTGCCTTGAGGTGCATATTTTTTATTTTTATTTTATAGAAGTAAGAATTAAGACATTGACTCAGGCATACCTAAAAATAAATACAGTAGATTAATGAGTCTCCATATTGTACCCATCCATCACTCAGCTTCTACTGTTAATCAACATTTACCAACCTTTCTTCACCCCCTCCTTTTTTTTTGCTGGAATATTTTATGTTTTCTTAATTATATCTTAAAATTTCAAACTGTTAACAAGAACAGTTTATTTAACTGCTTTTCACCTAGGTCACTAGGTGTTAGAATTTGCCATATTTTATCTTTTTAAAAATCTGTACTATTTGAGCATTCCAGATATTTAGACATACCTTTCTTAGCAATAGGGCCTTTTTTCTAGCCACAACATAGCCATTACACTGAAAATTGACATTGATATGATAATATTACAGATTTTTCAATTTATATTGAAATTTACAGTTATTTCAGTAATATTTTTTAGTTTTCTAATCTAATATTCAATCAAGGATCATGCATTTAGTTGTTTAGTCTCCTTGAACAGTACTAAGGCCTCTGTCATTAATGACAGTGGCACCTGGAGGAGTCCAAGGCCCAGTATTCAGCAGAATCCCTCACTGTGTCTGTAGGTGCTTTCTCATGATCAGAGATAGGTTAAACCTTGTCAGCAGGAAGAGTCCACAGTCCGCTGATAGGATGTCAGCGCATCATATCAGGAGGCTTGCCAGTTTGTCCCATTGTTGGGGATGTTAAGCAGTCATTTGGTTTAGGTGGCATCCACCAGATTGCTCTGTTTTAAGTGTACTTTTTTTATAGTAAGTGATCGATAGAGTAATAAACTTCAGAGCAAGTATTTTCTTCAGTCTTCCACTGATTTAGCACCTGTTGGTGATTGTGAATCAGTTATTGCTGGAGTACTTAAACACAGATACATCATTTAACCTATAAATACTTAGTACGTGTTTAAAAGATAAGGACTTTTTTTAAGAACAACCATAGTGCCTTTATCATACCTAACTACAATTCTTTAACAGTCAACGTCCGTGTTCAAGTTCCCTAATTTGTCTCAGATGTCTCTCTATAGTTGTCTGTATTGTCTTGTTTGACTCCAAACTAGGTCCACAGGTTATGTGCACTTAATGGCCTCTAAGTCTCTTACTCTGTAATAGCTTCCCCTGTGTCTGGATGTGGCTGATCACTTCCTGTTCTTTATGTATTCTTCTATTCTAGGTATTTTCTGTAGACCGACAGATAGAAATTTGATTCAGGTTTTGTTTTATTTTGCAAGAGTATTATACTAGGCATCCTGGGTTGTAGCATCACATCAAAAGACACATGTTAGCCTTTACAGATGAGATTCTTGGTGAACAGATGTTGTCAGCCTCATCCATCCATTTTAAAGTCCTCTATCAGCCTTTCACCAGAGGATTTTATTAATAGCACCCCTTGGAATCATTGCCTAGGTGCATTACTGTGTTAGGGGTTACTAGTGGTGATTTTCTCGTTGTAGCATTCCTTCTGCATCAGTTAGCTGGAGTTTTTTCATTCAGACTTGTGTTTATTTCTAGTTTTTTGAGTATGTCTTCCTGAAAAGTGTTGTGAAAGGATGCATTCCTCATCTTTACTTCAGAGAGATGTCCCTGAGTCCCCTTAGTGGTCCTCTCTAGTGTCTTTAATTATCTTATCTGTAAATTGGGGATAATTATGCCTGCCTCTTGGGTATTTTGGGGAGGATTAGATGAGCTTGAACATGTGGTGTAAAAGTAGTGCTTATTGCTTGTTTGGTAAATGCTAGTACTAAAGCAGCTTTTTCAGTTTGATGGGAACATTGAACTCCAGTGGAATAGAGAGGTGGGAAAGGGAGCAGTTCTTCATGGGCTGGCATCAGCAGGGTGGTTGGGTGTGTGGAGTGAGCTGAGGGACGTGCCACTTGCCCATACCGATCTACCCTTTCGACTGTGTGGAAACAGTCACCAGATAAACACATGCATGGGGAAGGTCTGCGCACTAGGAAGAGGATGTCGACAATAGCAGCAGTAAAACCTGCAACACATTCCAAGATGGAGCTAGTACAATGAAGGGAAGTGGGCTGCTCTTGGGGTAGGTAGGTAGGGGGAGATGGTGGCCCCAGATACGGGTTTTTATTGCGTCATGGCCCACTGAGATTTTTATCTGAACAAAGGGCATTTTTACCTAGTTTGATTTGCCTTGACCTTCAGCACACCCTCAGAGCTTGAGGTTGCTGGTGGGGGATGCCCTTTGTGCTTTGGCCTTTTTAATGTCCATGTCTTACTGCTTAAAAAAACACTTGATGGTTATGTAGGATATTGGAAGCTAGTAGTTTTGAAGATGAGGTACTTAGTTCGTATTTGTTTTGTCACTTAACAAAAAAACCAAAAAAATTGTTGTTTAACATCTGCAATGTGCAAGATGATGTTCTAGACACAGACCTCATCAGGGAACAACACAGACAAGAACTTCTGCCCTCTTGGAGTTTATATCCTGGTAGTGAGGAAAAAGAAGAAACAAATACTTTTATAGTATAGAAGCTGTTGAGCACTGTGGAAAAAAATAAAGCGGGATATGGATTGAGATGGTCAGGGAAGTTACTTGTGAGCAAAGACATAAAAAGGAGGGGGGCAAGTCTTAAGGAGATTGGGGGTGAACTTGTTGCCTGCACAGGGAAGAGCCAGCCTGGAGACTAGTTTGGTCCATTGTGATTGAGGGGTGACTGCTTGCTGTGCTAATGCCCTGTAGTGGGCAAGGGCAGAAGCATGGCGACAAGAGGCTGAGACAGTTAGTCTGTATGAGATGGATGATTTGAACCAGGTTGCTAGCAGTTGTCATGGTATGTGGTCTGATTCTGGATATATTGAGAAGGTAGAGCCAGTAGACTTCTGGATCGACTGCATGTGGGTTGAAGAAGAAGATGAGGTAGCAGTCAGGGGTGACTGATTCTGGCCTGAGCAGTATCGAGGATGATGTTGCTATTCTCTGTAATGGGGAGAACTGAGAGGAGAACAGGTTTTAGGGGCCAAGCCAAATTGTTCACACACTGAACAGAAGGATAGGCTGTCACAAACACTTCATTCAATAAGAGCAGGGCTCCCTGAATTTTTACTGTGAGAACCCCTGTACCTGTGGGTCATATTGCCAATTCTTTTAACACAGTGTGTTAGTTAATATAGTGGGAGTTAAAAGATTGGCTTAGACACGTTGATACAGCCTGTGCTAACTGGGTCAAGTATAGTATAGACCTGCGGTCCCCAGCCCTGAGGCTGTGGACTAGTACTGGACCGTGGCCTGTTAGGATCCGAGCCGCACGGCAGGAGGTGAGCGGTGGTAGGGCAAGGGAAGCTTCATCTGTGTTTGCAGGCACTCCCCTTCGCTTGGATCACCACCTGAGCTCCGCCTGTTGTCAGATCAGTGGCAGCATTAGATTCTCATAGGAGCGTGAACCCTACTATAAACTGCATGCAGGGATCTAGGTTCCTCACTCCTTATGAGAATCTAATGCCCGATGACCTGAGGTGGAGCTGAGGCGGTGATGCTAGTGCTAGGGAACAGCTGCAAATACAGATTATCATTAACAGAAAGGTTAATGTGTGACTGCACAATAAATGTAATGTGCTTGAATCATCTCGAAACCATCCCTGTCCCCTGGAAAAATTGCCTTCCATGAAACCTGTCCCTGGTGCCTAAAAGGTTGGAGGGGACTGCTGGAATAGACCTTGAGATTTAATTTTCTTTCCTCTGGTGGAAGGACTGATTAACAGTGAAAGAGAATGAAGGCAAGGCTTGACTTGGCTGGTGAAAACCTTGATAAGCTCTGGTCTTACAGTTGACTCATTAGGGTTTTCCTGCTCCGGCTTTACTTACCTAAGAAGACTATGCCTAGGACTGCTTTTCATTTTTATTCTCTTCATTTCTCCGTACACATATCCATTCACATAGGATCAACTGGACTTTGTCCTTTGTGCTGTTTGCAGTCTTTCTTCTGTGTTATTTGTTATGTATCCATTTTGGGCATTTTCTTTGCAAGCACAAATGTTTAAACATGCATGGTGTTGAATGATTTTTTTTTTTTTTTTTTTTATCAATTAATGTTTCTTCCTATCAGTAAAGAAACCATAATGATTAGGGCAGAAGCTATTTGGACACGTAGCTGTGAGCACAAATCCTGGCTTCAACATAAATACCCACGTCCTGGGGCAAGTTACACTATCTCTTTGGCTTCTGTTTTCTCATCTGTAAAATGCTCATAATTAAACTCTTACCTCATGATTATTGTGAGGATCAAAGTAATGCACATAAAACTCCAGACACAGTACTTAGATAGTGGTAGTCAGGATTAAAGCCAGTATCAGCTTTTCATTTTTTATCTCTATTTATAACTCAATTGCCTTTGACAAATAGTCTTTTACAAGTGGATAGTGCTCTGCCTGTTGAATTCTTCCCACCAAGTCACACAAATGTTTAGTCATTAGATTACATGACATGGTATCATAGGCAGTGCTGCTCTATTTTGTCTTTTTATCTCTCTCAAAAAAGGTTGTTAGTTTGTTCCTTATATGTGATCTAGTATCATTCACATAAAAGTTAAAACCAGTGGTAGTTTCACAGTTGTTGCCATACCCAAAATGTCTTACTTCACTGAGATGTCTTTTTAAAAAAATGCGTTGTGAGCCAAACTTTTATATTGATAGAGGCAGGTTAAAATGAACATATCTTGGGAGGGGGATGTATATAGATGAAATAATAAACTTGGTGGTTTATTTCTAGGTGGATAAGATTTTCTTTGAAGAAATGGTTTACTTACATGGGAGACACCTCCCTCACCAAAACAATAAACATAGTAGAAGAAACTGATGAAAGTAGAGCTGTTGTGGTTGATAGAAGGTACAGGAGGGGCTGCAATCCCTGCCTGCTCTGCCTCCCTGTCCATCCATCCCGTGATGGTACATGAGGAACGAGGAATCCTCAGAATATGGTTTCAATACCATCTGAGTCCAATCAGGGTTTCATATGCTTAAGTATTTTTGAAACCTCGAATAGCTGAGATTGTAGGTATAATAGAAGTATTTTGTCAAAGGTTTAAGGGCAAACAACTTATGTTTTAGGGGCTTATACAGTTACATATTGAGTATCTGAAATGCTTGGAACCAGAAGTATTTTGGATTATGGAATACTTGCATTATACTTACCAGCTAAGTATCCCAAATCCAAACATTTGAAATACTCCAATGAGCATTTCCTTTGAGTGCCATGTTAGCACTCAAGAAGTTTCATATCTTGGAGCATTTCAGATTTCAGATTTTTGGATTAGGACAACACTACTTAACCTGTAGTGTTGTCTTCAGCTCTGCTTGTAATTTACAATTGTCTGGAGTTCATGTCAGTTGTATTAGGAAAACTCATTTTGCTTTTAAGTGTCACTGATAAAACACTAACAGTACCTGTGCTCCACATTTTTAAAGTAAGCAAGGGTTGAGGACGGTCCTGGGTGAGTTCATGTGCTCTCTGCACTGAGCACCATTAATTTATTCCACTACTAGAATTTCCTTTCTTGGATCTTGAATCAAGATATCGAAAGTGAAAGGATGTATGAAAATTCTGTGAGAATTCTATATAAATTTTCCTATATATTTTTTCATATTTTATTTGAATGAAGCGATTTAAGTAGAAGCTCATAGTTGATGGGGTGGTTGGGAGTCTTTAAAATATTTGTGAGAGAATTGCATTCTTTTAACTAGTTTTTTAATGTATAACAACTTTCATGAATATCCTAATATGCCTGGCAAAGAGTTGGCACTTTAAACTGAAAGGAGCTAATATCACTGCTAGTACCTTCTGGTTGTGGAGAGTAAACCCACATTTACTGAGCCACCTCTGTTGCACTGGCAGTAGGAGCCTTCTGTTACTTCTGTTACTTATTGCATGTTAAACCTTTAGGAGCTAAGTGGTTTCATTTTACAAACAAGACAATTGAGGCTCCTGGAGATAAGTTGTTTGCCTACAGTCTTGCAGTTAGGAAGTGACAGAGCATAGAACCCAGCCCTTCAAAGTTTGGCTCCTTTCTGCTGTATAGTACCACCTGTACCCGTGAAATCTGAATCATGAAATCTGGTAATTGGGGGGGGGGGGTTAGGATGGAAGAAACAGGCTTTGAATATGACTATGTTATTCCTTTGGTTTTGGTAGGTTACACACAGGTAACATAACAGGCAATTATGTTATAATTCGGGCCATTAGGTTTTCAGAGGTGTCTGTGTGTTCTATGTCCTTTAAATTAGCTAGTAAAGTAGATATTTTTTATTTGAGCAGCACTCATCAAGCCTACCATTGACAGGCTGGGCCTGTTCAGGTTGTCCCTTGAGTGTGTGGTTTGTAAATTGACTCCAGAGCTAAAGAGATTGGTCACTTTTAGGGTTACCATACTCCAACCTTTGTTAGCCTACATGTGTCAGCCTACATGTGTCATTGAATTTGTGACTTGGACCCCTGACTGAGTTTAAGGATCATTTTCCTTGTTTCTTACTTGGTGTTTATGGCAGGACTACTACTACCTTTTTTTTTTTTTTTTTAATAGAATAAGCGTATGTCTTGATTTTACAGATTTTTCCAGAATAGTTTCCTGGTTGGAAGATAAATTATATGATCACTCTAGATAGTAGAAGAGAGATTTGGTCGTTATAACTAATTATATTTTGGTTGATATGTTTTATATAACCTGAATGAGTTTAATTAGCTGGTTTAAATTTGATTTTACCTTATTTTATCAACTGATCAAATGCAGCAAATATTTATATATACTTCTCTATTTGGATTAATTCTTCATTTGTAATTTAATTCATCCAAATACATGAAATAATACCGAAATTGCATTCTAATTCTCTGCAAAACTATCAGTAAAAACATTACTTTCTGAGAAGAATACTCTCTTTTGGGGAGGAATCTGCTCTGTTTCAAAGCACCTTTGGTATTCAAGTTTTGTCTAAATTTGTCCATCACTAAGGGACCATTTCTTTATACATTCTACAAATATTACTATCATTATAGAAATAAAATTTTAAAAAGTTACCAAGGAACCAACCCACATAACTTTTCATAATTATACCTGTTTTACTGCTTATCCCACATTTCTCATTTGAGGTTTTCTTGAATTGTGAACTATGAAAAAAGGGCATATATAAATTTAAAAATATAAGGTAAACTTCATGTTAGCTGAAGAAAAGATTTTTTTTCATGTGTATTCTTCTAAACATGAACTCCAGGCAGTATTCATTTTATTTTGTTGAAATGTTTATGTCTTTAAAAGAAAGATGAAACATACAAAACTTACAAAGTATATTTTATTTGGAACCCTTTTTAAGGAATATATAACTTATTTCCTGAAAGGCTGAAATTCAAGGCTGTGACAATCTCTCTTCATGACTAGAGTATGAAATTTAGCAGCATTGTATTTTGTATCTTTCTACAAACTAAACTGACCTATTTTTGGTTTTATTTTGTTTTTCCTTTTCCAGTCTTTACCAGGTGCTGGTCTCTGGATGTATTTTGTTTAAGTTGGAAAAATCTAAAAACCTACCCACAGACTGGTATAGTATCCAGTGAGAAGGGGACTGTCTGCATTGGCATTGGAAGGGGCTAAGGAGGCCTAGGCAGAAAGAGTTGAGAACTCAGCCGTGAGCTGCCATTTGCCCACTGTCTGCTACTTCTCCTGTGGGCAGAACATGTTTTCTAGTTTACCGGCTCTTCTAGAGAAGTTAGGGGTTAAGCCCAGCATGGGAATTTCAACCAGTTTGAACATTCAGCAGGGAGCAGAATATGGCTAGATACCTGCCTTGCATGCCATATTTGACAATGAGAAGCAATGTAATTAATTGATAGTAGCAGTATTTCCTAGTGATCAAGGAAGGAAGTGGTTGTTTCTGTGCATTTTTGTTTGTTCTCTGAAAAAATAAGCTGCTACAGCAGCCACTACTACACATAACCCACCTCACCTCCCCCTGTACAAAAACAAACACCCTGGGTGTTTTTCTTTCTTTTCTTTGGGAAACATGGTAAGCTGCTACCATTGAGAAGAGTGATACCTTCTGACCAGTGAGCCAGGAGGCTTCTCTATGGAGATTGAAACGGATGAGTATGGCTTGGAAGTCGGTGGCTGGGAGTGCTCTGTGGAAAGCAGGGTTTCAGAACTGCCAAATGGCAGTTTTGTCATTGAGGACTTTTCCCTTATACTGAAACACTTAAAGGTGCCCTTTTTAAATAACCAATGTTTATTAGTCAGTCTGATTAGATTTTATTAAAAATTCAGGTGATTCTTCCTAAATAATGTCAAAGTGTTTTTTTAAGAAACTTAAGTTTTTTGGCCAGGTGCAGTAGCTCATGCCTGTAATCCTAGCACTTTGGGAGGCCAAGGTGGGAGGATTGCTTGAGGCCAGGAAGAGACCAGCCTGAGCAAGAGGGAGACCTGTCTCTACTAAAAATAGAACACTAAGCCAGAGTGGTGGCTCGGGCCTGTTGTCCCAGCTACTCGGAATGCTGAGACGAGGATCGCTTGAGGTCAAGAGTTGGAGGTTGCCTTCTCCAAGTTTTTTGGGGTGGGGAACATGGTCATAGAAATATGACCAACTTCAGGATTTGGCATATATGAAGTGATACAAATCTCAACTTTTAGTATGTTTTTTGCTTTTGTCTGACAATTATGCCAATCACTGACATCTTTAGGAGGAAAGATTTTAATTAGTTTTCTTAGCATAAAAAAGGCTTAAAGATGAGATGAGAACATTTCTGTCCAGGCAGCTTTATAAAGGAGACCTAACAACCTCATTTGGTAGGGCATTAGTCTTTAGGCCTTATGTCTGGCTCCTTTTCTTGCCAGTGAGGAAGACATTTTAAAGTTGTTAGTACCGTGGTCTATTTTGAACAGTTTTGAAAAGAGGTGGCTTTAGTATCATTTATAGGACTTTAGTTTACTGCTGATTTTAAGAGGAAAATGCCTAGATTCATCGGAAAGCAACTTTTCTTTAAGTACAGAAAGGCATTTTGCTCTCTGAGGTTGCCTAATTGCAGAAGGAGACATCACTTAGAAGTTAACATGTGGAAGGCGTCAGGTTGAATAAAAATCTTCTTTGTATTGATCTGTGAGCTATAATTTCAATTAACATTGAAGATTCAGAATTTTCTTTCCAGGAGAAAAACCATCACATTAATAAACTTGATTTTTAAGTAAATTTAAATGTCTGTTTTACAGAGTGATTATCTTAATCCAGGACTGAAAAATATCTGATTGATTTACTGAAGATGATTTGTTAGCTAATAATGGTCGACAGTTGTTTTGTTGTGGTTTGGAAGACGACATGATAAATTATTTTTCAGTCTTCCAGAAAACTTTTCTCCTTTTCCCTCCTCCCTGTTTTTAATACCCTTCACCAAAAAAGCATTAAAAGGAAAAAATACTCAATGAAGTCAAACCTAGAGTAAGTGCCTTTATCCTCTCAGAGGTACTTAGAAATACTGCCTGATGAAAAGGAAGAGAAGGAAATTACCTTTTTAAAAGTTTTTTTTTTAATCTTCCAATATCTTCAAACTAGCAGAAATAATAAAATTTTAGTTGTTCTGTAAGTTGTATGTTCCTAGTTTTTTGTGCAGAATGTCTCGTTTCCCAGTAGGGCAGGAGACATCTCACAGATTCTAGGTCACTCTATGATAGCTATACACATTTACAGAAGGACTTTAGTCAAGTTTTGCAACAGTGGATTTCCACAGACCGAGCCTTACTTGGTCTCTGGGGGTAGATGATACTACCTACCTATTAAACATCACCTGTCTGTTCCATCCAGGACCCTAAAATGGCCATAAAGTTAGCCCCAAAGTCTCTTGGGGGGATTCTTAGTATTTGAATTTCATTTTCACACCCTTATTATGAATAGTGTTTTCCCCTCTTTACGGTGATATAAGATCTTAATGGCCTGTTCCAATCTTGAGTCTAGCATAGTGAGACAAGAAAGGGCAATGTCATGGTAGACAGTCACTGAAGTTAAGCTACTAGAGTTATGAACTTGATAAATTTTTGTTCTTAGTTCAAAATGATAAATATTCTCACTTTAAGTATTAGCTGCCATAGTATAGATTGTTCTTTGCTGTGGAACTGAAGTGTACTGTAAAAGTTTTTTTCTTTTTATAAAGAATGTCTTGTTACGCCGTGTTTGCTAGACTGAAAGTTTCCTCATCGCATGGTGAGACCCTCCTCTAATTCAATCTTTGTCTTTTGTCTTTGCTGCCTTGCAGGGTTGGTACAGTAGGCTTCACTAGACTTAGCTGCAACTCAGAATTTCTCCTCCAGCACCTGAGTAAATGCTGATGGTCTTGTGGAGAGTGGATTAAGAGTACGAGCTAAGTTCTCAGTCCCAGTTAAGAAGCGGAAAATTTAAACTGTCTCCTTCAAAGTTTATCACAACCACCACCATCAAGACAGCAAACCAAAGGACAAAGACTTTGACCTGCTTTGTTGCTCTGTGTAGTCCGGTTCACGTATGGTTTACAGACTTGGCTGGGGTTACTAAAAAGTAAATAAAAAGTCGGACACTTCTGTTACTGGACGCTTTTATTCACAAGTTACCAGAATGAGGGCTGTACTGGAGACAGCAGACATTGCCATAGTGGCCCTGTATTTTATCCTGGTCATGTGCATTGGTTTTTTTGCCATGTGGAAATCTAATAGAAGCACTGTGAGCGGATACTTCCTGGCGGGGCGCTCTATGACCTGGGTGGCAATTGGTGCCTCTCTGTTTGTGAGCAATATTGGGAGTGAGCACTTCATTGGGCTGGCAGGATCTGGAGCTGCAAGTGGATTTGCAGTGGGCGCATGGGAATTCAATGCCTTACTGCTTTTGCAACTTCTGGGATGGGTTTTCATCCCGATTTACATCCGGTCAGGGGTATACACGATGCCTGAATACTTGTCCAAGCGATTTGGTGGCCATAGGATTCAGGTCTATTTTGCAGCCTTGTCTCTGATTCTCTATATCTTCACCAAGCTCTCAGTGGATCTGTATTCGGGTGCCCTCTTTATCCAGGAGTCTTTGGGTTGGAATCTTTATGTGTCGGTCATCCTGCTCATTGGCATGACGGCTTTGCTGACTGTCACCGGAGGCCTTGTTGCAGTGATCTACACAGACACTCTACAGGCTCTGCTCATGATCGTTGGGGCACTTACACTTATGGTTATTAGCATGATGGAGATTGGTGGGTTTGAGGAAGTTAAGAGAAGGTACATGTTGGCCTCACCAAATGTTACTTCCATCTTATTGACATACAACCTTTCCAACACAAATTCTTGTAATGTCCACCCTAAGAAAGAAGCCCTGAAAATGCTGCGGGATCCAACAGATGAAGATGTTCCTTGGCCTGGATTCATTCTTGGGCAGACTCCAGCCTCAGTATGGTACTGGTGTGCTGACCAAGTCATCGTGCAGAGGGTCCTAGCGGCCAAAAACATTGCTCATGCCAAAGGCTCTACTCTTATGGCTGGCTTCTTGAAGCTTCTGCCAATGTTTATCATAGTTGTCCCAGGAATGATTTCCAGGATACTGTTTGCTGATGATATAGCTTGCATCAACCCAGAGCACTGCATGCAAGTGTGTGGAAGCAGAGCTGGGTGCTCCAATATTGCTTACCCACGCCTGGTGATGAAGCTGGTTCCAGTCGGCCTTCGGGGCTTAATGATGGCAGTGATGATTGCAGCTCTGATGAGTGACTTGGACTCTATCTTTAACAGTGCCAGTACCATATTCACCCTTGATGTGTATAAACTCATCCGCAAGAGTGCAAGCTCCCGTGAGCTAATGATTGTGGGGAGGATATTTGTGGCTTTTATGGTGGTGATCAGCATAGCATGGGTGCCAATCATCGTGGAGATGCAAGGCGGCCAGATGTACCTTTACATTCAGGAGGTAGCAGATTACTTGACACCCCCAGTGGCAGCCCTGTTCCTTCTGGCAATTTTCTGGAAGCGCTGCAATGAACAAGGGGCTTTCTATGGTGGAATGGCTGGCTTTGTTCTTGGAGCAGTCCGTTTGATACTGGCCTTTGCCTACCGTGCCCCAGAGTGTGACCAACCTGATAACAGACCAGGCTTCATCAAAGACATACATTATATGTATGTGGCCACAGCACTGTTTTGGGTCACAGGACTCATTACTGTAATTGTTAGCCTTCTCACGCCACCTCCCACGAAGGAACAGATTCGTACCACCACCTTTTGGTCTAAGAAGAGCTTGGTGGTGAAGGAGAGCTGTTCCCCAAAAGATGAACCATACAAAATGCAAGAGAAGAGCATTCTGAGATGCAGTGAGAACAGTGAGGCCATCAACCACGTCATTCCCAATGGGAAATCCGAAGACAGCATTAAGGGCCTGCAACCTGAAGATGTTAATCTGTTGGTGACCTGCAAAGAGGAGAGCAACCCGGTGGCTTCCTTAGGTCATTCAGAGGCAGAAACACCGGTAGATGCTTACTCCAATGGGCAAGCAGCTCTCATGGGTGAGAAAGAGAGAAAGAAGGAAACGGAGAATGTAGGCCGGTATTGGAAGTTCATAGACTGGTTTTGTGGCTTTAAAAGTAAGAGCCTGAGCAAGCGGAGTCTCAGAGACCTGATGGAGGAGGAGGCCGTTTGTTTACAAATGTTGGAAGAGACTCCACAAGTCAAACTAATACTAAATATTGGACTTTTTGCTGTGTGTTCGCTTGGGATTTTCATGTTTGTTTATTTCTCCTTATGAACTTAAGGATATGGTGAGACACTAAGAAAATACTGGTCGTTGGAAAAAAAATTATGTAACTGTTGATCTCTCAGGCATTGTTTACGCTGTAGGTTTTAGCCAAATTTTACTTAGCAGAAAATCATCTATTTGCAAGACTTTATTTTCTCAGAGATGGATGAAAGTAAATTTATCTTCAACTTAAGCGAAACAAAGCTTAACAGACTGAATTGTGCAAATGTGGTTTAAAATTTTGCATACCAAAGTAAGGAGAGACCAGTTATTCTTATTAGAGCACTTAGAGCAGAGTATATGTTAAGATACCATGAATAAGGTATGCTGTCTGCACTGCCAAGTCTTGGCAGACCTTATCCTGAAGTAGAAGATTTGCTCATTTCTAAGTTTTTTCTCTTGTTTCTATAATTCCCACTACAATTAAAAAAAAAAACAAACCTGAATTCTTAGACATTGTACAATCAGTTATATACTGAAAAACTTAACTGATCTGCTTGTGTTGATACTTGTTTCAGGACAAGTTAGTTAGTTCACCAGGTGTATTTTGTTAGCATGAGCCTATCTATGGATTCTGGTTGCCAAAAGAAAGAATGTATCCCGTAGGTATTTTTGTACCACCAGTATATGGAATATTGGGGAAAAACTTTGATTTGTTTTTCTTTTTTCCTGCTTTGAAGTTTCAGTGAACTATACTCAAATGCCCACCAAGTCTGTGAAGTGATACGTGATTGTACTGTCTCCCTGATCACAGGGAGAAGATAAAGTGGTCTTGCTGGTGGTCCCTGTATTTGTCAGTCATATTAAGTTTGTTCATGTGGTTTGGGAATTACCAACTCCCAAGCAATGTTTGATTAACTTTTGCTGAGCAGATCATACTCCTGATTTTCTAGCTTTGTTCTTGTTATTTAGTAAAATTCTTTATTAGTCTAATGCCTTCCCAAGTGGATCCAGCTGGAAGATATGTCCAGAAACCTGGAGAAAAATTGACATTGCCTTTGTGTGCTGGGTTGCTCTGCTTCATTAGATCGTGATTTTGAGGTTGAGTTTTTACAGGCAAAATTTAATTCTGATGCCATACTACATTCTTAATAAGACTGGTCATCTGTACACAGCCTCTACATTTTTGTTGTTATAGTGACTTAGAGCAGGAAGATGTTTCGGTACTAATTGGCCATCAGTAATAGAATTCAGTGCACACTTTGCTGTTGGAACATTGTCAATATAGTCTTTCTGTAGGATGAATAAGCATGTTTGAGAGGTGCTATGAACAAGAACTCCTGGAATTAGTTGTTTGTCTTGTGGAGGGTATTACAGGACTATTTAATTATAGGACCCTCTATCTCGACACAGCTTGGTACCCAGTTACAGCGTCTGTGGGCAAGAATCTATTTTTCACAGGCCATTTCCCCTTCTTGAGAACAGGGTACAAAAGATGTTAGAGAAAAGCTCTACAGATTATGTATTTCTTTGTCCCTGTGTGCTCAACATTGTCCTTTGTCCTCCATAGAAGATGAAGGAAGCAAATTGTGTATCTACTTTCTTTAGTCTTTGAAACTTTTTTAATTGCATGATTTTATTAAGCTTGTATCCTTTAGGGAAAACTAATTTTATAGATAATTTTGTAGATTTTGAATCAAAACTCAGTCCTGATGACTTTAAATTTTTTGTAGTCTACAAACTAGTTTCATTATGGTGGGCTTGATTAGTCCAAAGTTGATTTTAGAAATTATCAGATAGCATATTGTCTTCCCATCTTCAGGAGGCTTTCCGATGGACTGAGTCTGTAGATGAAAAAGTTACTCATGTGTGAATAAGCATGTATTTCTGAAGAGCTTAGAGTGCCTTGTAGAATTTTTTTCTCAATTTCATTCTTGAGGTTATAATGTGGGGGCCAAATAGATAGGGACTGTCCTTGTATGGAAGTGGAGGCTGTGACATGTCTGAGGTTAAAAAGTCTATTTGGGAAGAACAGTAACCAGGTCTCCAAATCTGTACTCATGGTTTGTCCAGAAATGTCCGGACAAATGGTTTGTCCGTGTTTTGCTCTGTTCTTTTCTCAAAGGAATGGTTCTTCCTTTGAGACAACCTTTTGGTATTTGAGAAAGTAATGGGATCTTGGTTTTTCCAGATTGGCATTAAATTGTAGGAATTAAAATTTTCTTTGACCCTGAACACATTGCCAGGTTAATTCAGCAGTGAGAATTGACATACTGGCTGGGCAGCCTTCCTATCTTTTCTATATACAGCATAAATAAATAGGAGGTGTTTATGTGGATTTTTCCCCCTTTATTTAACATTGAGTTCTAATAGTTCAGAGTATTAGGGTCCCCCCACCTTCTCTCTGTTGTTGTCTTAGTAAGATTCATGAAGTATTATATATCATCTTGGGTCTATTTGTGTGTATATAGCAGTAGGTCAAGTTTAGAGTACTAATGTCTGTAAATAAGGAATGACTATTAGCATATTCATTAGAATTGTTTATTCTTGCCAGTGTAAACATCACTTTATTTAGACTGAAGTCCCTGAAGCTTGTCCTTTTTATTGCTTCCCAGTAATAGATAATGTGCTTGAGTAAGTATGTGAATTGCAGACTGCAACTTCATTTTAGGGACCAAACTTCAGTCTTTATTTCATTAGAATGATTGTTCCTGGAATGATACATGAACTGTTTTAAGCTAGCAGAATGTTCATACTTTTTACATTGACTAAATGTGTCCTAAATGATAGCATTGATCTCCAGACATTAACACATATATTTTTATATTAGCTCAAGCTAAGGTTCAGAATTAACTTAAGAGTGATATTGAATAAAATAGTAGCTAAAGGTCAAAATGAGGTGAGGTCATTGGTCTTCAAAGTAGAGGAAAATACTGTCTTAGCAGCTGTTAATGGTACCCCCAGTTCTTAGATTCTTGTCTTCTCAGGCAATTTTAGTCTGAAGATCTGTTGAGAAGGGCTTATTACACTGATACGTAGAATAATTAGTGGCTCTTTATGGGACCTCTGATTTCCCTGATCATCTAAGATATTCTGTCCTGCCACCTAAGAGAGTAAACAGTTGAGTCAATCTCTTCTTTTCCAGTTATTCTTTCCACAGGGAGGTTATCTCTTTTTGTGTTTAGATTAGGAAAGCATCAAGCAGTAGCAGTGGTGCTGTGTCCTTTGGCCTAAATTCAATAGCTCTCATCTCCCAGGACTTCCTTTTCACGTGGCTCAAAGGATCTATTGTCTTTTTGCACAGAGAGGCTGGCCAGGGTCACGTAGCCATATCTGTTAGGGATGATACCCAAGAAATTAGCAGGGACCCATCTCTGAAACTGCACATTTGAAGACATGAGTTGGGAGGGTTGTTACCCAGTTGTCTACCTTGAGGCTGAGCGAGGGGCTAAAAGTCTTGTTGGAGCAATTAGTCTTTTAGTTTCTATATTTGCAGTCCAAGGCTTTTTTCTCTGTCTGGGTACATGGCTCTTCCCTCTCTTTGAACACATTTAGTGTAGTCTAGGGGTTACTCTTTACCACCAGACCAAACTGGCTGTGTTGTTAGCTTTAGGTGGTTAGGTCCTTCGTTATTCCCACTTGGCAGCGTTAGGCTTATTAGTCCCTTGCTCTTTACTCCCATCTCATTTTCATCTGAGGTGTGATGACTAGAAAGGAACCACATGGGTATCCAGTGGTGACACCTCACCAGTCCCTAGGTTTGGGTTGAGAGAAGATGTATACAAGACCATTCCTGTTAAATTGTGTGACTACAGTGACCTGCCAGGGCAAAAATTTCCCAAGAAATCAGAAAAATTGAGATGCTGATATAAACCTGGATCATGCAGACATTAATAAGTTGTTAAAAGACAAACTTAGCTTAAAATCCACAGACGTAGAATCATACTAATTGGATTCTAGAACTTGAAGCATCTTGGCTCTCAGCTAGTTTAAAGGCCTCCCCCATTATAAATTAGGGTATCAGTGAATAAGATCCAGTTTGTTAAACCCTGGTTTGATGTTAAGTATTGTAAAGTACAAATCTTTTAACACATTAGAGGTTAAAAATGGCTATTTGATAATGGTAATGTAGTAGAAAAATGCTTTTAGGGTTTAGTATCCATAAAATTCTTAATAGCCAGGTGCTAGGTTGCTTAAGTCATTTCAATGTTGATATCAGGCTGAGCAGACTTTACAAATGGGATACATTTCTCTGTGTGTATACCCACTTCCCATTCCGAGAGAGTGGTCTTTCTCTTTGTCTTCCTTCACATTCCCTCCTTTTTTTAAATTCACATTCCTTCCTTTTTTTAAATTCTTCACTTCTTTCAACACTTACCAGATTCCCATTTTGATCTTTAGTCAGCTGGGTTCACTTTTAGGCATATCGTGTCCAAGATTGCCATTTTGCCCCAGATTGAGGACTTAGATCTAAATAATGATTCCTTAAATACGGTTTAAAACACTAAATTTCTTTTAGTTTAAAATGTTAATTCTCGAGGATGCTTTTATCAGACTTTATGTTGACTAATATTAAAAGCACTAATAGTTCATCAGTATCTTATTCTCAGAACTGTGTTTTCAGGCACGATGGAGAAAGCAATAGTGAAAATTCATACTAGTCCCTTTGGAATGATGGTGTCAGAGTGCAGAGAGGCAATGGAGTTTGTTTTGAAGCCAAAAGGACTTGTTCCTGTAGTAAGTAAAGGTAAAAATTTGGAACTAGTTGGCATATAGAGAAACCCTTAAACCCTTTCATACTAGTAGTAGGTATGAAACTGGATTGCATAAGAAGTAATCTTTGATTACTAGACTTGGTTGACTTAACTCAGGACTGCAAATCCCTTTTCCTCCATTTAAAGTCACTTCTCTTAATTTGGAATGTTTTTATCTAACTCTCCCCTCTGCTGGAATACTCTGGCTGTTCAGCTTTTTTGACTCCTGGGAGAAGATTTAGCTGAGGTTCAAAGTAATTAATAGGCCTTGCCCATGCTGAGTCCCACACCATTATTCACTTAGTCATATAAATATTTTTATTTAAACTTCTCTCTGTCCAGTGCTGGAAATAAGGCTTTAAACTACTGATTCACCTTTAAAGGAATGTTGTGAGAATTGATGTAATTTGTGTTTATGTTTCCATTTTAATTCCTTCGTAAAAGGTAAGATTTAGTTTTTTATTTTGGAGTGAGCACCCCATTTATTTGGTAACCAACACCTGTAACCATTGGCATATAGTCTTTTACTGAAAAATAGGATTTACTGTATCTGTATCATTACTACTCTCATGCACTTTACTTTTTAGAGGAGTACCATATATAATCTGAGGCTGTTGACTTAAACCAATTACGTTACCTTGTGTAACCACTCTTAAATTTGGTTACCTGAATTCACAGCATGTTTGAAACAAGGGATGCCAGAATAAAGTAAACAACAGCTGGAGAGCATGTCAAGATATAAAAGCACAGTGGTCTCAGATTCTTCTTAGTATAGGAGCAGTGGTTTTGCTGTCCTAGGAAAAGCACTGTACTGTAATTATTGCTCATAATAGTGAAGCCCTCCCCTCTTTCTTCAAGATGGTTTACGTTCAGTGAACTCTGCAATAAGGGAAATACATATTACAGTGATTTTTTTTAACAATAAATTTTTTAACAAGTTGACAGTAGAGATCCACAACCTAATTTATCTTGGTAAATTCACTCTGTTCTCTAGTGCTGCTGGATAAAGGAGTGTTAGAGTGTTTACTTTTTTTTATTGCTTTTGGACAAGCTAGTCTAGATAATTTTTAAAGTTATCAGTGTAGCCTAGACTTCTGTAAGTGGAATGTTCGTTGATAACTCACATTTTTGTTGTAATAAATGGAAACTGAAACTAGGCTTATTGCTATTATTGAAATTCTAAATTGACAAAGGCCAATATATATGGTATTCCATACTATAACCAGCTTTTGAAATTTATACATTTGAATTAGTGCCTTCTGGTTGCCAGTATTGACTCTGCTAGTTTGCACCTTTCCCTTTCTTAATTGTTATTTCTCTTCTTAATTTTTGTTACAACTAGTGAAGGAAGTGAAAAAAAAACAAAAACAGTATATTTACATCCTTTATATGTGGCCTTTATTTAGGTTCAGTGAAACCAGGTAGCTCTATGTTGCAGCCTAAATGTTATTTATTTGTCTTTGTTTCTTGTATATGCATAATAAAAATTTTACTTATATTCTGTGATATTATTTTAATTTTGTTGTTTTTCCACTGTAGGTTTGGTAGATATATCTGAGAACAGATGAGTGACAACAGTTTATATTCCTTGACAGAGAAAAAGCTAAAGTCCATAGAAAGCACAAAATTGTGTTCACACATGTATGTATCCACACATAGAAAGCACAAAACTAGTTAGTAGTGTCAGTATTCCACAAGTGCCAGCCATAAAGCCCAGCAAGGTGTTTGTCTCAGAGTTGTTATGAGGATACAGTTTTGAAAGCCCAAGACAATATGGTATCTAAGTTTTGGGTCCTAAATGTTCAAAGTAATAATTTGGCAGAGGGAGAGAATACAAATGTTAATGCTGCAATTGTATTTGGGGGTTACTAGCTAAAATGGGGTCTGTGGGCTCTTTCCCACAATCTGGAACTAAAGACACAGAGATAGATGCCTTGGTTTTTGATGAGTGGAACAGGTGACACACTTTTGCTGTAAGCTGTAGAGTCATTGGAGTTGTTTTTTTAAAATCTTAAATCTTTAGGAAATGTTACCTCTTATCAGCAATGCCCCCAAAACTTGGAGAAATTCATAGTTTAATAGGGCAAATATTAATGCCACTTGTCATTAATTTTTGTGTAGGTTTGTATGTGAGAAATGAAGTTACCTTTTTTGTCCCTGTTTGCTTGACTGCTTCATTATAATAGAGGAGAATTTGGTCCAAATATTCTGAGCATCAAACTCATTCTGAAACAGATTTGCCAAATGAACTACCTTGCTTTTCACAATGGCACTAGGAGTCTAAAGGATTCTTTTACTTGTCCCATTACCCTCTTCAAGACTAGATGAGATGAAATCTGTGAATGTACATGCAAAAGAAGAGAATAATGTGTTTTTTCTTCCAGTTGGCATGGCACTTACCCTACCCCTCACTTCCTCTGAGGAGTCACTGCTACAAGCATGAATAAAATATCTTTGTCTTAAATTTTGCCCATATATCGAAAGATAGAATTCATAGAATGGAAGAGAAGTGACTACCTTTGTTCCTATTCTTTTCTATTTTGTATACTTATCTTTTTAGGGAAAGACTTTGTCAACTCTAAAATGTCTAGAACAGAGCTTATAGCTGGTGTAAACTAATGTGATATATTTTAGAAGAGTTAACCTGAACATTTTGAGGGAGAAATTCCTTCAACAAAAAGCTAGCCAGGTGTATACCTACATTATTTGAGAATGTGAAACCTCAGCCTTGGGAGAATGAGGGGAAAGAGGAGTGCCAGAAATGCAGGAAAAAGGAGAAGTTTGAGGAACATCCTTGGCTTAGCAGTATGTGATAATGCAGAGTAGTTATAACCTGTTAATCCCATATATTATGTATTCTGTACCTTTAAATGTTTTTAAATTTAAAATAGTTTGTAAGAACTTTAAGAAAGATTGCATTCTTAAGGTATTTGGCAGAAATATCTTTCATTTATAATTCCATGGAAAACGCTTTAATTAGCCTAGGTGAAAAGTAGTCCTAGCAATGTAAATATGTATAATTAGAATTTTCTAATTTCACTGTGAGATCTCTAACTCTTGAGTGGCAAACAGATCAAGTCTTTTGCTCATGGACTTTTCTGTGGGGTTGTTGAAATGCAAAAGCTTTATTTTTTTTAATAATGACATATTACGTTAGTGTCAGATAATGATATGGAATCTGTTCCCTGCTTCCCCCACCGTATTGCTTCAGTTTATAGATTGCCAGCAGAGTTCCGAAATAGAGCAGGGATTTACCCATTCTTTGTGTGGACATCCCATTTTCTGTTGTCCAGACCTATGTTGGCAATCACATATGAACTGTATTATGCTTCTCAGTGCTTTTTTTTCTTTTTGATAAGATGGATATCAAAAATAGTTGCTGTGCAAAAGTTAGTAGTCTTCTTCAAGAAGAAAACCAATTCCTTTTCTAATAATATCCTGTGAAATTGCTTCATTCATTCATTCATTTTTAAGCCAAATGTCAGCAGAATACTGCTGCTTTTATCTAGTAATTTTGATATATAAGTATTAATGCATTTTTAAAGATGTCTACATAGAAAAATGTTTTTCCCAGTGTCCTGCCTGTTACACTTTGTTCAGATTTTCTGTAAGAGACCAGTCAGTGCACTGGGGGTGTGTATTGTGTACCTGTATCATTTTAGTCCCTTAAGCATTGTAGACCAAATGTGATTATAGATGAAGTTGATAAACATTAATTTTGTTATTGGTGAGTTTTTTGAATTGTAAACTGATTTCAATTTACTCCTCTTTGTGCACAGTTTTTTTAAGATGTGACTAATTGGATCCATCTCATTGTACAATGTTTTAGATGGAAGCAGAAAGTAGAATTTGGTGTAAAACCAGGTTACTTCCGTATCGAAAGGAATATGATTGAAATTGTAGATTTAACATTGTTAATCATTCATGACAGTTCTAACTTGACTGTTCTAACCTACTGTGTACAATCTGATTTTTAAAATTGTAGACATGTATGATCTTGGTTTAATGTGTTTTTAAAAGTGTTATTGTTTAAAATGAAAAAAATGAAGCATATCTGCTAAAGAGCTGTCAGTTTTCATTACTGACTCTGTAAAATACACTGTTCTTTGTGTACTGTGTGTTATTTTGCCAGCTGCTGCATTAGCCTTCAAAAGTATTTGGAAACTTAAGATGAACTGCATTTCTTGCAAAGTATATTCCTTTCTGTGGTATTTTGTCCTGTAACTGAAGTATAGTAATTATTTTATGGAAATGTTAGCAATTCTGTACCAACTTTGAATAAAATGAAAAATTTATATTTCTGTGACTGAGTATATTCAGTATGAACACATGTCTACCCCCCAAAATTTATATAGTGTTCTGTGTGTTAGAGTTGAAGAGGTTTTACCTCAGTTTCTTTTCTCTTGGCTCATGAATGGTGTCCAGAGCATTTACCCTGCTGAGTATATATAAAATACTGAGTGAATTAAAATATTCTTGGTTTTTTCACTTCTAATTCTGAAATAATTTCAGATTACAGGAAAGTTGTAAGAATAGAGTGAAGAATTTAGGAATTCTCATATTCATCCAGATTGACTGATAGTTAACCTGTTGCCACATTTGTTCTTTCCAGCACACATTTTTTCTGACCAATCATATACATTTTTTCTGAACCATTTGTGGACATAATTCCCCTTTACCTCCTAAGCATTTTGGGTTTTTTTTCTTAAGGACAGTCACTCATAATTATCAAACGCTGAAAAGTTAAGTGATTTTTAATCCAGAGATACTCAAATGTTTCTGATTCCAGTAATGTGTTTATAAGCTTTATTATTATTTTTCAAACTTTCCAAAGCTAGTTCATTGCATTTAGCTTTTATGTCTCATCTCTTTTAATCTGTAGCGATTCCTTGGCTGGCTGTTTTTCGTGGTATTGACCCTTTTCACATAATACAGGCCATTTTGTGAATGTCCTTCCCCAATTTGTGTTTGTTTCCTCATGATGAGATTCAGACTATGCATTTTCATCGGGAATATAGCATAAGCGATGGTAGTGTCCTCAAAGCTTCATATGAGGAGGCAAATGATATGTTGTCCCATTATTGTTGACATTAACTTTGAAAACTTGGTCAAGGTTGTGTCTACCAGGTTTTTCCACTGCCAAGTTACTATTTTTCCCTTTGGCAATAAGTAATTTGTGGGGAGATAGAGATTATTTGTGGGGAGATATAAATAACCTATTTCCCACCAAACTTGAATCCCTAGTTTTAGCATCCATGCATAATTCTTGTTTCAGTTACTGCTATGATGGCTGATTTTCTAAGTTCTTTTGAAGGGAGCATACTGAACTCAAGAGCTTCCCCTTTTCCCATTTATTTGTACAAACTCATGGATTATTCTCTTCTGTAGGGTATAATCCATTACAGTCGTTGTTTTGCTCAATTGTTTGCAGATGTAGCTGGCGGAACCCCTCTCAGGGCAGTTCTTTGTCCTTTTGTGACATGTTCCTGTCAATTTTTGAGCACTTCTTACTTTCCAACACAAGGTGTTCCGGGCTCAGTTTATCCTTTCT
Organism: Microcebus murinus; assembly: GCF_040939455.1. NCBI lineage: Eukaryota > Metazoa > Chordata > Mammalia > Primates > Cheirogaleidae > Microcebus > Microcebus murinus. The sequence continues at coordinate 10,378,709 of NC_134104.1, read as the reverse complement.
CTGCCCCAGTCTGGGCATTGGTCTGAGTGTGTGCATTCCTACAGGGGTGTCCTGACTTCTGGGCCCTTCAGTGTAGAGAGCTAGAAAATTCGTACGCAGTCATGTACCACACAGCGCTGTTTCGATCAACAATGGCCTGCATGTGTGACGGTGCATCCATAAGATCATAACGGAGCTGAAAAATCCCTATCGCCTAGCGACATTGTAGTGTGTAGCGCGATACTTAATTATGAGTTTGTGGTGGTGCTGGTGTCAACAAACCTTCTGTGCTGCCAGTCTTACAAAAGTGCATGGTAATGTCCTAGGCTATCCCATTCATTCACCGACTCACCCAGAGCAGTTGCTGTCTGCTGTAGGCTCCATTTATGGGAAGTGTCCTTTACAGCAGGTATATGTTTTATACCATATTTTTATTGTACCTTTTCTATGTTTGGATATACCTTATACCATTGGTGTATCTTTTACTGTACCTTTTCTATGTTTGGATATGTTTAGGTACACAAATACCAATGTGTTATATAGTTGCCTATAGTGTTCGGTACAGTGACATCTGTACCTGTACAGGTTTGTAGCTTAGGAGCAACAGGCTATCCCACATGGCCTAGGTGTCCAGTAGGCTATGCCAACTAGGTTTGTGTAAGTATACATTATGATGACACGGCAACACAGTCACCCAATGATGCATTTCTTAGAATGTGTTTCCATTGTTAAGCATCTACAGATGCCTCCAGTTCTAACCCAGCGTTACCCCATTCTGTGTTCGTATCTCCCTTCTCCAACAGTGAGAAATCTGCTGATAATATTGACACTACTCATTTTTCCCAATCCTACAACTGCCTTGTGATATAAAAAATTTTTTTTTCACGTCAAAAGTCTTTATTTTACCTCATGTTTGCTTGAAAATTTGACTGAATATAGAATTCTAGGTTGGAAATCACTTTCCTTGAGAAGTTTGGAAGCGTAAGACTGTATTTTCTAGCTTCTAGTCACTGTTCTGAAATTTTACAGTTAACGTGCCTTTTCTTTCACTGTAGCTGGCCTGCAGTGGGCTCTTTCGGTTTGGCATCTCATAACTGTCCTCCGCTCTCTCCCATGTGGAACACCTTTTGTGAAGCTCTTGGGTCTCCTGGAATGGTACACTTAGTTTTGTATGTCTTCTCTTTTTTCATCTCTTTTTGCTCTTTCTAGGGGTGTTTCTAAACTATTGAAAGATAATTTTTCAAAAGTTTCTGCCAGGTTTTTGATTTTAAGAGCTCTTTTGTTCCCTGAATCTTTCTTTTTTATGGCTGCTTGTTCTGGTCTCATGAATGCTCTATCTTCTGATCTCTGAAGATACCGTAGTCACCTTCTCCTGCATTATTGTATGTTCCAAGATAGTTTTTTCTGTTTGTGTTTTCTCATTTTAAAGGCTTTTCTCTGATGTGTGCTGATCCTTGGTTGTCTGCTTATATTTACTGAGGTGGACAAAAAAATGAGCTGAACGTGTGGATGGAGAGTGCCGGCATCACGGCTGAGTCTACACAGCCTGGCTGTTTGTCTGAAAGTCCTGTAGTATCTTTAAAACAGGTCAAGTTCCCCAAAGAAAGTTCTTTAACTGAAGGGTAAAAGTTCTCACGTCATCATTCTGATAGCCAAATGGGGAAAGTGCAGGGTTCCCAGCATTTGGTCTGTATTTTTTTCTTAATCTCTTTTTGGTGCAATACCCCACAGCTATGCATGTGTCCTGCAATCCAGAGACTTCTGTTTTTTCTACTCCAGAGAACAGCCTCCAAATTCATATTTATGCATCTAGGGATCCCTAGATTCTCTCCTTAAACTTTCGACCACCTGAGTTTTTATCTTAGTCTCACTTCACCACGATTTTCAGAGGTGACTGTTGATATGATCAGTTCTTGATTTTCCCATTGTTGCTTTTCTCCGTCTACTTCCTTTCTTCCAAGATTTTATTGCTGTTCCTTCTTTTCTATATCCCACATTCTTGCAGGGTTATACCTGGAAAAAAAAAAAAAAACCCAGCACAATATATACATTTATCAAAGCATCATGTTGTACACCTTGAATATATGCAGTTTTTATTTGTCAGCTATACCTCAGCTGAAAAAAATCTCTTTACAGTAGTTCTAGTAGGTTTTCAGGAGAGTGCACAATTAAATGTTTGTGTTGCATCTTTTACCTTGCCTGGAAGTTCCGGTGTCCACTCTTCATTTAGCCTTGATGGTTGAAATTTCAGAAGCTTTTGCTCATTTCTGCCCTTCCCTTGAAAGAACATGTTGACTACCTGGAGCATGGTTGGAGTCTTAAAATTCTATTTCTAAGTGCAAAACTATGAAGATTATTCACATTCTAAGAGGCCTTAGAAGCTGTATAGTTGATTTCTTTTGTACAATGCACAAATCCCACCCATCAAAGTTTGCTCCCTCCTCACCCCCTCCCAGAAAGTGTCCTGCTCTGTCGCCCATGCTAGAGTGCAGTGGTGTCATCATAGCTCACTGCAACCCCAAACTCCTGGGCTCAAGTGATCCTCTTGCCTCAGCCTCCCAAAGTGCTAGGATTATAGGCATGAACCACTGTGCCTGGCCCATCAAAGCATTTTTATTATGATATTTAAATACTCAGTCCATCCAACAACACAGATGTTCAGTGTAGTGAGTACAGTTGATTATTGTTATTCACGGTAGGTAGGTTCATAAATTCACCCGGAACACCGAATTAGTGAATACTGAGTCATTGCTCCTTGGCCAAATTGTCAGTTTTCCTTTGAGCCTCTGGTCAGGTCAGTTTTGTCAACTGATCAATATATAACTTTGTTTTCTATGTGTTTCTGTTTAAACATGCCATATTTACTACATGTTGTTGATTCGTTAACAATGAGCTCAAGACCAACAGCAGTAAAACTGGTGCCTGAGTGAAGCTCATCTAACACGCATTTTCTCCCTAAGGCACATCATGGCCTTGTGCTTAGGAACACAGCACTTCATCACTACACTTAGGAGCCATTTTAAATGGTGAAATCGCCACCAGAAAGCACACAAATGCGAAAAACATGGCACTAAGTAGACTGCAGAAAGGACACTTGTTTATAGCATGAGAGCTGAAACAAAAAGGCCCAGTGTTGCCTTGTTCTACCTCAGCTGGGGACATGCTCAATAGGCGACTCAGATTTTCCACCACTCTACATGTGTGCCTGTCTACAAATGACTGCGAACTTGCTGGGAATGTTGATTTGGGGGTTGCAAGTAAATTTTAGCAAGTAGGCAAACTGGCAAATACAGATTTTACGAATGGTGAGATGTAACCACCACCCATAAAAAATAGAACATTATCAGTCCCCCCACCCCCAAGAATGCTCTTTCTGTTTTCAGAAAGTTACCATTTTAAGCAAATTTCTTATTGACCCCAAATCTGTCTCTGGCTTTTACTCCCAAGTTCTGCCTCTCAAGTGTTTTCTTTATTTGAAAGTAAATATTGAAGATAAATGTATTAAGTCTCAGAATCAGGTTTAACTTTCTCTATGGTCAGGGGTGGGTAACACAGGACATGGGTTTCAGACCCTTTACCATGTTCATCTTTTGTTTTTTTCTGGGTAACTTTGAGGCATTTGAGGTCCTTTTTTGTATGTGGCCTCCAAGTTGAATTCAGTCCTCCAGGGTAGACACTGCTAATGTTGGACTAATATAGTAATGACAGAGAAATACAACAAAATAAGGACTGCCATTCCTTCTTGTTTCTGCTCCCCTTCCAGTTCTAATCTTAAATCTCACCGTCACTTCTTAATGCAGACCCTGGTAAAGTCCTGTTTACATCAGCTTTCTGACTCAGTTTCCAGAAGTTTATCAGCTTTTCCGAGTGTGGATTTTGTTGTTGCTGTAATATTCCCTGTACACACTAGGGATTGAGCATCCATCCCAGTTTTTGTTTTGTCCCAAGAATTTTTAGAAGTTTGGAGGCACCATCAAGGATTTCTGTCTCTACCTTGATTTTTGTTTCTGTCTTTCATCTTGTTTATCCCTGTTTCCTTTACTCTGCATCTCTGTTTTTGACTAACAGGATTTATATTAGCTTAATTATGCATCTCTGCCTTTCAAAAAACATGTTGCTGCTTTCCACTTTGCAGTGAAGATCTTATTTTTTTTTCTTAAGTTTTATGACTCAGTTTAATCTCTCCTTTCTAGTTGTATTAAGTACAGTTAGCAACTTAGATCCCTCAACTTTCCATTTATTTTTTGATTTATACATTCATCAAGCATTTATTGAACGTGTACTACATGCTAGGTTCTTCGCATCTCCAAGCATCTAGTAAAGAGGAGTAAGAGGCAACCTTGAAGAGGTTAATTTGGGGAAGGAGACTCCTAAACAATCACACACTTGCAAGATGTATGTGGAATGAGAGACATATGTGGGTTACAGAGGAAAGGTACGCTGCTAGGAAGTTGCTGCATCTTTTTTTTTTAAGACAGCTTTACTGAGATATAATTTATATATAAAATTCACCCATTTAAAGTGTGTAATCCAGTAGTTTTTAGTTTGTTCAGAGTTGTGCAGCCATCCCCACAATCAATTTTAGAACATTTCTCTCACCCAAAAAAGAAGGTCCATAACCATTTGTAGTCACTCCCCATTTCTCCCCACCATGCAGCCCAGGCAGTCACTCACCTACTTTCTGTCTCTATGTATTTGCCTATTCTGGACATTTTTTCCCCCAGTTAGAGTGGCTTTGATTAAAAAGTCCAAAAACAATAGATGCCAATGTGGACATTTGAAAAAACATTCATGCTAACTATATATCCTTTGACTGACACCTGCCAGCCCCACTCCACCATAGCCACCTAAGCCTCTGGAGACCGCCCTTCTGCTCTCTACGTCTGTGAGATCAACTGTTTGAAATTGCACATATGAGTGAGATCATGTGCTGTTTGTCTTCCTTTGCCTGGCTTGTTTCACTTAACGTAATTCAGGGAAATGCAAATCAAAAGCACACTGAGGTATCCTCTCATACCTGTTAGGATGGCTGTTCTCAAAAAGACAAAAGATAGGCGTTAGCAAGGATGTGGAGAAAAAGGAACCCTTATGCACTGCTGGTGGGAATGTAAATTAGTGCAGCCATTATGGAAAACAGTACGGAGGTTCCTCAAAATAATAGAAATAGAACTACCATATGATCCAGCAGTCCCACCGCTGGTGTCCTGTACAAAAGGAATGAAATCAGTGTACGCAGCACTAGTCACAATAGCTGAGATATGCAGTCAGCCTAAGTGTCCATCAGTGGATGAATGGATAAAGAAAATGTGGTGTCTGTACACAATAGAATACTGTTCAGCCTTAAAAAGAACAAACTCCTGTCATTTGTTGACAACATGGAAACCTAGAGAACATGTTAAGTGAAATAAGCCAGGCATAGAAGGACAGATACCACTCACACGTGAAATCTAAGAAAGTAACTGACTCTTGGTGGATGTATTTCTGTAATTCTTTTGTGTTTTTATACCCTTCCTGCTCCTCAGGGTTGAGCAGTCCATTAGTGTGCCTTCCTCCCTAGTTGATGGACACGCTTTTGGTATGTTGTTCAGCAAAGTACACGCAAATGTGTCTCTTGCCAAAGCCCATGTTTGTCAGTCTATCAGGGCATAATTTTAAAAACTTTTCCTTAACTCTATCAACTAACTGATATTTTTGCTGAACCTTGCCCGTGTTTAGGCACAGGACCTACATAGAGTTTTCTTACCAACCTTTTGTCTCTACTGTCTAAATGCTTTGTTGAGTCTTCCCACCCCTGGTCTTGTCATTCCAGTGTTGTCTGCCCTCCTCCCTGCGGCACTGAACTGTGCATGAGGGAGAGCAGTCAGTGAGACAGGTAGCTCCGTGAAGTCTACCTGATTCTCCTGCTTTTGCCATCTGTGTCACATGCTTTGGCATTTCATTTACTTGCTGCCATAGTAACCAGGACTCTTGGCAATCTTCCTGTTTCCCATCTTTTATTCATCTGTGAGTGCATCTGAGGGGGATGGGGAGGATAGAAATGGAAACCTTGCAGCAAGGGGATCATGGGCTTCAGAATGTCCTCACAGTAGCAAACATGAGTACTTGAATTTTTGCATTGTTTCCATCTGATGAAGTAGTATTTACAACAAATAACCATCCATTGGGATTGTCATTTCTCCATTTCACATTCAGGGAGGACACTAGTGAAAGAGTGGAATTTCTATGTTCCCTAAATTAGGATTGGAGAAGATCATTGCTTAAAATTCCTTACAACTGCAGTTAAGCCAGAATCATTCATTTTGGGATGATGAGAAGCCAGCTAACTTCCCACTAGAGTGTGGCTCTCACCTTTTTTGGCACCTGGAGAACTTTAAAAAAAAATCTTGGTGTCTAGGATTTTTGAATCCACAGGTTAATCGAATTGAAATAGCTAGGGTGAGATGCAGGTATAGGTAGTTAAGTTTTTGGAGAGTTAAAAGTTATGTGCACATTTTTTGCTGGACAGAGAATTGGCACCCCTAATCTCTACATTGTTCAGGAGTCAAATAGCCTACTGTTGACTGGAAGCCTTATTGATAACAATCAATTAACACATACTTTGCATGTAATATGTATTATATACTGTTGTATTCTTACAATAAAGTAAGCTAGAGAAAAAGCAAGATTTTTCAGATGGTTGCAAATTTTCAAAAAATTTTCCAGTTTGTTTATTGAATAAAATCTGCATGTAAGTGGACCCATGCAGTTCAAACCCGTGTTTATGGGTCAACTGTATATTGGTTCTTGTCTCTTCCTTCTCCTCCAGCTCCCCTACTTTTTTTTTTTTTTTTTGAGACAAGGTCTCACTTTGTTGCCAGGCTGGAGTGCAGTGGCGCCATCATAGCTCACTGCAGCCTCAAACTCCTAGGCTTGCTATCCTTGTGCCTCAGCCTCCCAGGTAGCTGGGACAACGGGTGAGTGCCATAACACCTGGCTTCCCCTATTTTTTAAAGTCTGTTAAAAACTGCCTGTTAAATATTAGTTTGGTAGCTACTTCATATTTGTTATAGATGGCCCATTAAATGTGATTCATAGGCAAAATAGAGCAGTTAAGTGTTCAGAAGTGTTTTCTATCTTTGATGTTTAAAAAGCCTTTATAAGTTAACTTTCCTAGTCACTTCAAGTTAAGGTCCATCCAGGTAAATACTCATGTTTGGACATGTATGTATTCATGTATCTTTATGTTTCTTAGTGTTCCATGCTTGATAATTTTTATTCTTTCATTACCTAGAGGACTACAACTCGTCGTGATTCAACAAGTTAATGGGGCAAAAGGAGTTCACTCGAATCGAAAGTATTTGATCAAATGGTTGCTGTGGAACCAGTTTCGGGGTTGATTCTGCAGCTTTCGGTAGGCAGGGCTGACCCTCGGCACATTTCGAGGTGGATTGTTGCCCACCTTCTCCTTCCAAGATCTGCAGGTTACAGAACGTCTCCACTTCCCTTGAATCCTCTACTGTGGAAAGGTCCGTGCTCACACACGTTCTTCTCACATTGCTGTGAGAATCTCAATGCAGAGTTTCCAGGGATAATCTCTGTATTTGAAAATTCAAATTTCATGAACATTTTTTAAAAGGAAAATAAGCCTTGGAATTAAGACTCAGCAAAGAATGAGAAAGGCTTTTTACATTTCCATTTTCACAGGTTTTGATAGTTTTCTGTCCTGGCTGTACCTTCCCCGAGTCCTGCCTGCAGTTGGGGGTTGCATGACTGTACCGTGGGGGGGGGGGGCAAGGTGCAGGTCGATGCTACATGCCAGTAGCATGTTGTGGACTGTGTGTGTGGATGGTTCCCTGGTGGACCGGGACAGTGTGGCAGTGCTAGCTGAGTGCATCCCAAGGCAACTGGCTTAAAGCTGTCTTCTTTGCCTCAGAGTCTAATTTGCAAGATAGTTTTGTTGAGTTTCTCTTCTGAGATAGAAGTAGGCTTCATTAGATTAAACTTGGTCATTGACCAATAGTGTTTATGCTACTCCCATGAATTCTTAGCTTAAATAGCCTTACTGCATGGGAAATTTATTCTGGGGGCAAGTGGAGAGATGCCCTTCTTCCTCTTGTTCTTCCTGCCTTTTTGCTCTCATCTCTTATTATAGAAATTTCCCCATTAGAATCTCTAGAACTGTGGTTTTCAAGATGTGGTCTGAGGACCCTTGAGCTCTCCAGGGACCCTTTGAGGGCATCATTGTGAAAGCAGCAGTGAGCAGAGCAGCTGGAGTTTTTGTGTAAGTCCAGGCAGCAGCATTCGCTTTTACCATGTTCTTCACCACCAGGCACTTGCAGTTTTCAGAAGAGCCAGTTTCACTTCAGAGTGGCCTTCAGCATGGTGGATAGTACCAGGATGGTGTTGGCTGTAGTCTCAGCAGGGGCTGTAGAAGTTGTGCAGGTCTGCCTCCTGCCCAGTGCAAATGTTGAAGTGCCATCCAGTATCTGTTCCTGTACTTAAGCGATGGGAAGGCAGCCTGTCTCATTTTTATACAACTGTATTTTTCAGAAATATGTTCTTGTTTACAGATTAAAGCTCTGTTTTTCTGTAATTTTTACCCTTTGATTCTAGTCTACCCTTGGGGTCCAGTCAAAATAAAACAAATTCATCTCCTGCATAATAGCCCTGCAAATATTTGAAGTTAGCTGCTGGGTTTTCCCTAAGTTGTCTTTTATAGGCTAAACACTGTTTGTTTTAATAATTAATAACAATAATAATATCGAAAATTTTAGTTTTTTCTAGGATTAATTTTCTTTTTCAAAGTACTATACTGTTTAGTTCATTTGGGGGGCTAGTACTTTATCTTACCTTATGAGCAAATAATTAGAACAATGTAATTTTAACATTTATATTTGTATGTGTATTTGAACTTGATGTTTTTGAAATGCATGAAATGGAATATTTAGTGTTTACTTTCACTGCTAGATGAATTCTGGATCTTTTTAAAATACAATGTTGGTATTAACATTTTGATACCGCGTGAAATAAATAATAATACACTAATATTGCAATTTTGCTTCAGTATTACAGTCAATACCTTGGCAGTGAGGTTTGTCATATACAAAAAGTGGCTTTAGGTTACATTAGAGGCTGGGTATAGTGGTTCATGCACTTTGGGAAACCAAGGTGGGAGGATCGCTTGAGCCCAGGAGCTTGAGACCAGCCAGGGTAATGTAGACCCTGACTCTATAAAAAATAAAAAATGCTTATTAGCTGGGTGCATTGGCATGTGCCTGTAGTCCTAGCTCTCCAGAGGTGGAGGCAGGACGATCATTTGAACCCAGGAGTTTAAGGCTGCAGTGAGCTATGATTATGCCACTGGACTCTAGCCTGGGCAGCAGAGCAAGACCCTGTCACTAACAAAATAAATAAATAAATTTTATTAGAGATAGGAGGAAACTTCAGGGTTCCTTGAGAAAAGATAGGAGTAAATCAGCAAGAGACCCTCTGAGGAAGGTACAGTTGATACATTAATTCATTGAACGGCTCTTTGTTCAGCATCATCATTTGTTCTGTGATATGGACTGTTTTAGACTTTGGGAATACAGCTGTGTACAAGACAGACAAGGGTCCTTGCCCTCCTGAAGCTTACATTCTAGTTAGTGAAAGAATACTTGCAGATTGCCATAAGTGCTGTTAGAGGTAAACGAGAGCCATGTTAGGAGTACCTGAGTTGTGGTGGCACTTTTGGGTAGTGATGTCAGAATCAGGGCATAAAAAGAGAGAGAGACTTTCATATGTAACTTTGTATGCCTCCAGGAGATGTTGAGAATTGCAATATCAGTGTTTATGTGGAGCTTATAGAAACAAAAATTAAGAACCACTAATTTAGCAGATGAGGAGACTGAGGCACACGTGTAAAATTGATACATTGTAACATATCCAGAGTTGTATAACTCATTAGTGAATGAGCCGGGACTGGAATCTTATTTTCCTAGTTTCCATTCACATTCATTCATTGTTCTTTTGTATTTTTTTCAAATGAATGTTTTTTCAGCCACACCAATCTGAACCCCACCAAAATTGTGTTTTATTATTGACATATTTGATAAGTTAGGGGAAGGTCTTGGGAGCTGCTTTCAGATGGGATGGGAGAAGCCTGTAAGAAGTATGCACAACTAATCTTAGAATAATTGGAATTAAATATTTCAAAGACCTTGTAAGCGAGAATTACGGCAGCAAGATCATTTGCTGCTGGTAAACCATATGCTTTTACAAATTGAACATTGTGCTGGATTGAGCAGAACTTGGCACTCCCGCCCCCCAAGCTTAAGAATTTTATTTGAATAGATCTATAGATTTCATCAAATGAGGAGAGTTGAAGTTGGCAGCCTGGGTTGATAAAGGAAGGAGATTAGGAGCTTGGTAGATGGAAGGGTGAATTTGTAGAAGCAGTTCTGCGCCCTGTGGCAAGTTGAACAGCCAGGCTGATGGTGCTTGTTACGTGGTGCCCCGTGTGTCTACCTGGTGGCCCGTCTGTGGGGATTCACCCCGTGTACTTCAGCCAGTGGCTCAGACTGGTTTTATTTGTGGTGCATTTTAGGGTGAGTGGATAGAGGCCCTGCCAGCTTCCTCAACCCCATAACAATGTAGAGCAGGGTTGGCCAGGATTTGGGGCCACACGGTTTCTGTTGTAATTACAGATCTACCGTTGGCATGACAGCAGCTGTAGGCACTGTGCACTTGTATGAGTTGGCTGTATTCTAATAACACTTTGTTTGCCAGAACAGGCAGCGAGCCAGATTTGGCCCAGGGCCTTGGTTCGCTGACCCTGCTTTATTATGAGGTCAGGTATATGGGACATGTTCAGCAACCCTAACAAACAAGAAATATTTCTGCTACTCCTTCCATCTTTTTTAACTTTTGGGTAATTTGAGATTACAGTCCATTGAATGTGGCTGTTCAAGAATGCAGTCTACAGTTTGACCTTGACATATCAAAATCCAACAAAATGAATTTTGATATTTTCCTAAGTTACATTCTTGTTAGATAGCCTTTCCCCTTTTTCTGACAGATGTTAGAAGAAAATCTTTTTTTATTTCATCAAGCTCTTACTTCAGAAGAGAGTACTATGTTTCATAAAGAAGGAATATTGAGATATAGTCCTTTTTAATCAGGTAAAACTAAAATTAAAATTTATTGGGATAGCTAATCATTAGAAGACTAATCAATCAAAGTTTGCTTTTAAAAAACCTTACCCATTTTTTATTTGGATAGACTGTTCATCCACCTTATTATAAGTTAATTGATATATGCCAGGTCAAGAAATGGCATTTTTAATGAAATATTATCTTTCTGTTAATAATGAGTCTCTGTAGATATATGGAAATATTTTTGTGAACTAATGAAATATGAGAAGAATTTAGTCTCTTTGTGATTATGACTGTATAAGAGTATGTTTGATACAATCATAAGGAGAAAGGAAGAGATTTTTGGCTTCTGTTTTTATTGCCTTCAGGAAATTTCCATTTTATCTTAAAGTTATTTACATATATAAATAAAACAATTCAGTTAGAATTTAAAAAATCCTTAGTGGGCTGCAATATGAAATGAAAGTAAAAATTTCTTTTCTAAGCCTTAGGCTAATATGTAGGGCATTCATACCATTTTAGCAGCATTTGTCAGAAAGGAAATTGATAAAAGTTGGTGGATTTTTTTATTGTTGTTTTTGGTTGCCATAATGAGCACTTAAACTTATTCTGCAATTTTCTTTTCATTTGACCCTGGATGAGCCACTGGAAGGTAGCCTTTTCTTAAGTTCCCTTTTGTGCCTTAAAATCTCCTTGTTTGCTTGTGTCCCTTCACGTGGTCTTTGAGAAGTGCCCAGATTACAGATTAAATATGTACCAGTAAAACAGACTAGACCAATGTTGGGCATATGGCAGTTGTGTAGTAATTCATAGTGGTCATCGTTGTTATTTTAAAAATCCTACATTTTATCATCTTGACTGGTTCATTCTTTTTTAACTTGTTCATGCATTTTCTCTCCTGAAACACATTGCTCACACTTATCCTTTGAGCCCTGGCGCTTTCTCCTTGTCACCGTTGCTCTCTCACCTCTGCCGTGGAAGCCTTGGCAATCTACCTTCCAGCTCCATCCTGGCTCCGTCTCTCTTACGTGCCCATGCAGCCACCACGCTGCGCGTTTTTTCTTCATCTCCCTATTCTACCCCATTGTCATTCTGGAGGCTGCCTCTTTTCTTTAGTTTCTGTGACAGGCAGCCTCCTGATCCTCCTTGTCCTGTTTGTACGTTTTCTCTTTGCTTCTCTGACTGTAAGTCCTGTCATCAGCCGCCCCATGTTTGTGCCCCCCAAAGATCTGTTGTTGATCTCTCTTCCTCTCCCCTACCCTTGGTGATCTTAGCTCTTCCTCAGGCTTCGGGTGGCCCGTGCAGACGACTGTAACGTGCGTTGCTCACCCACCTGTTTTGAGCTTAAAGTTTATATCTTAAGAGGTCAACCTAGGGGATCCGTGGGCCTCTCAGACTCGGCATGTCCTAAACCAGACTCATCTCTTACTGTCCCCACAAGCCTCTCCAGTGCTCCACTTAGCTGTTGACAACAGTTCCGTTCTCCAGCCAGCAGGTTCTGGCGCCGACCTTTGCCGCGTCCCGCCCTAATTCTCCACATTGCATTCGTTGCATTTTTCGGATTTACCCTTGTAAAATACCTTTTCTTTCAAAAATGTTTCGTGTATGCATATATGTACTGAGAGGTATCTGAAAAGAAACTCACCAAAATGTTTAAAGTCGTCTTGTCTCTGGATGCTGGGATTCTGTACTGTTTGAGTTTTGTTTTTTGTAACAGGCCTTTATCACTTAGAGACTGTCGTGCCACACCTGCAGTCTGCCTTCTCCACACGCCCCTGCCCTGGACCTCGTCTGCTGGGCTCCTGGCTGTTCCTCGTGCACACGTGCTTCTTGCCCTTGCTCCGTTACTCAGTGCCATCCGTTCTCTGTGTCTCCACTCACCATTTTCAGGGCTCCTTTCAAGTAAGCTTTCCTTAACGAAATGCTTCTCCAGCTGAATGTGCGTCTTCCTTCCATGAACCCTTTGGTCCCTGTGCCACCGTCTGTGTTCTGCCTTATGGTCACCTTACAAGTGTTTTTGTGTTATATCCTTTATTAGATTGTAAGCCCCATGAGGGCAGAGATTGGGTCTTGCTCGTCGTTTTCAGACCCTTTTGGTTACAATCTCCCAGTTTTTCTTTGGGAACACAACCTCTTTTCCCACTGATTGTGGTTTTGGTGGGATGGCAGTTAAGGTGTCCTGCCAACAGGATGCTCCTCTGGAATTTGAATTTTGAATCGTGGGATACAAGGACTGACAGTGATTGGCACGGATTCAGCCCGGCCGAGGTGCTCTGAAGAAGCCACTCATTAGTTCCTGCCTCCAAAGATCCCTGGAGCTGCTCTGGTCCCTGAACTTGCTAGAGCCTGGTTCTTCAGATTTTTCTTCATATCTGTGAGCTGTCTCATATCCTTACAATAAATGTCTCTCTCTCTCTTTTTATTTTAAGTTAGCCAAAACCAGTTTCTGTTGCTTTTACCCAAAGATGCCTACCACTATAGAGCTATTATGATTGGAACTGACCAGACTTAATTGTTCTCGTTCTCATATTGGTCCTGATGGTATTTTTTCTTTTCTTTAAAAACGAAAACAAAACAAAACAAAAACCAGCCAGAGACTGCTGCTGCTTTGAAACGTACGATAGAAGCCCTGATGGACAGAGGAGCGGTCGTGAGGGCCTTGGAAAACCTGGGCGAACGAGCACTGCCCTATAAGATCTCCATGCACAGCCAGCGGCACAGCCGAGGCGGGTAAGTGTCCTCGTGAAGCACCTGGGAATGGCAAGCCTACTGTTCGCCAGTATTAGAAATTGTCATAACTGCATACAGTCAGCTCCTCGTGGTGCCCGGTGTGGTTCACACGCATGCCCTAGCAACAAATGGGATGCAGTTGTGCTGGCCCTAACTAGCCTCTAATTAGAGCACAAAAACAGGCAGGCCAGCCTGGAGCAACAGCCTGATAAGCTCTACATTGTGGGCAGCTTTCCTTATCAGCCAAAGCAGTGTTTCTCCCTGGCATTTAACTTTTGCCTTTAGAACACCTTAGTGGACCGTGCTGTCCACATACTAGTGCATCCGTTGTAAATATGTAGGTTGCAAACTGTGCTCCTTTTGCCTGATAGATATAACCAGAGCCTAATCCGCAATAGGAAAATGGTTCTATCTACTCCAACTAATGGTCACAGTTTTCCGTAATGGGATTTTTTTCTCCCACTGTGTATAAGGCAGCTTCCTCAAACATATGGCAGGGGTTTGATTCTGAAGTAATAACTGTCTTTGTAGAAGTTCTTTGAGAACAATATAAAGTTGGTTTGAAGCTTCTATAGGCCCTAATAATGGTGGCTTTTTTAAATACCTGTGGTTCTGATTTAGGGGCAAAAAATCTTCTCATGTTGGGTTTCCTAGAAGTAGGTGTTAGGGAAGATGGGAATCGGTTTTTAGTATATGATGGGGAAAGTACAGGAGTAGAGAACTCGATTCTCCCTCGGTCCTCAGTGGCGTGGCCTCGAGCAAGTCACTCAGCTTCTCTGATTCCAGCTTCTTCGAGCATTGAACTGGGGTAAGCCTTCCCCTGTCTGCACCGTCAGGGGCCCAAGCGGGATAGCCTCTCAGATGCGCTCTGTGCAGCACAGTGCTGCTTTGCGCCGCGTGGAGCTAGTGGCCTTGTGCAGGTGCAGCACAGCCATGGGCCCGAGTGGAGTCACGTCTCCCCCATGCTGGCTTCCTTACTGCATTTAAACCTTCCGCTGCACGTACTGCACGTTTCATCTTCTGATTGCTTCACCTTGTTTTGTGCTGGTGCTCAGCTTCTCGAGAACACCTCCGAGGAGAGTGCCTGGACGTTGCTAGGCAACAGGGAATGCAGTGGCTAGGCTTCCTCCGTCGGCTTAATAATGAGGGATGAGTGAGTGTGTGTGGAACGTTTCTTTCTTTCTTTCTTTTCTTTCTGTGCAACCACAATGGGTTGGTTTAACAGCAAGGCTATGAATTCTTTTGCCTTTTTGTTTAAAGAGGAGCGTATAAAATCTGGACACAAATTATTAGCAAGGTTCTTGGGTGGAAGGCACTGAGTGAGGGAGGAAGAAGTCAGGTCCCTCATCCACGCTGTGCTTGCAGGGTGCCTGGGAGGGGTGCTTCCTTTCGTCCTCTTTCCAAGTTGAGGGTATGATTTTGCTGAGGGCTGGCGTGACCAGCATCCTAGAATTTGCACTTCCCACAAGTGCCTGGATAATGATGGTGCCACTTGTCTGAGGACCACACTTTGAGAGCCAGCCTATTAACTCATTTAGTTTTCAGGCCTCTGTGTACCGTGCTAGACGGGTGGGGGAGAGGACTTGCTGCTTCACTTTTCAAGTGGAAAAATTTCAGGTTCTGGAAGAATCCATCTGGGACTAAGCCAGAACTGCTGAGCCCACTGGCCCCGCATTCTGGCTTCCTGACAAGGGGCACGTGCCTCACCAAGGACTGTGTTACTGTGTTGCGTTCCCTTCATCCATTGACGTTTGAAGACCTTATTTCTGGTTCTTTTACTTTCACCCTCCTCAGCAAAGGAGAAGCAACGTTCTGTATCACATATGTCTATGATAGACAGACACAGAAAGGTGGTGCCCAGCTGCAGAGGGGGAGGTTCACGTTTTAAGCTCATTTTTCTGGCATAAACCAATGTCTGGTATTTATTTGTTTTAAGGTCATGTTTTTTAAAGTATGGTCCCTGAAACGCTTTCTATAGAGATGCTCCACCAAAAGAAAAAGTGGGGTGTGTGTGATGTGGAAGATTTGCATGATTTAACCCCTTATAGCAGCGGTCCCCAACCTTTTTGGCACCAGAGACCGGTGTCATGGAAGACAGTTTTTCCACAGACTGGAGGCCCGGCGGGAGGAGGAGAGTCAGGTAGTGATGCCAGTGCTAGGGAGTGGCAGTAAATACAGATGAAGCTTCACTCGCTCGTCGGCCACTCACCTCCCGCTATGCACACCTCCGCCCTTTCCTAAGTTTCATGGAAGACAATTTTTCCATGGGGTAATGGAGGAGCTGAGCTCTGCAGCCCTGTCCCTAATAAGCCTAGGACCGGTACTGGTCCCCGGGCCTGGGGGTTGGGGACTGCAGCCTTACAGAGATTCACAGTGCACACTGGCACGTGCATTGGCCTGTTTGAAGGGAAGTCCTTCAGTAAGATCCCTTCATTTATTAATTTTATTTGACCGTATTGCCTTTGATTTTTGTAACCTCCATGAATATGCTTCATAGTGACTTTTGGGAAATGAGGGGCTAGTGTAGTTTAGAGTTACCTGGATAAGGATTTGGAATTGAGCGGTGTGTCCAGACGTCTATAGTGTGGAGCTTAAGGTTAGTCAGATATTCTCTTGGCTTCAGCCAGTCCCTCCACAGTCACCAACCCCAGCCTTGTCTGTCACCAGGCTTTTTGCTCATTTGGCAAATTTTGTGTACACATAGCCACCAAAGGTGTTAGAAACATTTATGAAGTGGATTATGTGCTGTGGTGTGCATGGTGCCGGGAAGGCTCACTTATTTGAAATGGTTGGGAAGAAACAGTGGTCTTGTTGGTTATGCATTTAGCATTCAAAATTTTGGCCCTTTTTGAACAGCCCTGGAGGTCATGACAAGTATCTGCAGTTTGGGGAAGGCGCTGGTCTGACGTTGATCCTGACGCTGGGGTGTGAGAGCCGGTGTTTTAGCCAGAGTGAGCCTGGGTGCTCTGAGAATCCCTGTCCCATTATGGTGCTGTTGGTGTCACGTGTTTAATTGCTTTTCCATTTTATGGGGAGAAATGGTATGTCCTAGTGGTATCCCTAGGTCTCAGGTTGTGTCTTGGGATTGTCATGGTTCCTGGTCTCAAGGAGTTTTTCAGTCTAATCAGGGAGTTGGCTGCATAGTGCTAATAACCTAGGCATGGGCAAGAGGTGTGAGCGAAGGTGGTCAGAACAGCAGCGCATGGAGCCAGGCCTGGGGCTTCGTCAGGCGTCTCTGTTCCAGTTGTTTCCAACATGTTGGGTGATAGCTCCACCGTTCCCCATCCCCACTTCCTCCCTCCAAGTCCACCCCCCCACCCCACGCATGTCCAGTAGGCTGGAAGAGAGAAGTAGGTAGGAGAGACCCTGCTGCTCTTGGGTGATCTGGGAAGTCTTCCCAGAGCGGGAGGGGATACTTTGGAAGTGGCACCTGGTGTTTATTATTATATCACGACTATTACCAGTTCATGCCAAAAATAAAAATATAGTCATTCTAAATATTAATTTAGTCAGTCTCCACTTTAGAAGCAGGTTATGTTCCAGAAATTTGTCTGTAAGTCTGTTGTTTATAAATGGGAACTTATTTTCCCATTGGAACAACTTGATGGTTAAGTTCCCAGACTGGTCCACAGAAATTTACTTGATTCATAATCTCTGGGGGTCAGTAGAACTGGGTGAGTCATTTATGTACAGCTGAGGACCATTTTAACCTTGTTTTTAAAAATGCTGTTCTGTGTACCACCTGCCAGGAGAATGGGGCCTGGGTCGAGTCACCCTTAGAGATGGGGACAATATCTTAGACATCTGTAACTTATTAACACGATTTTTCTGTCTTCCAAGGGCAACCCTGTTTCAAGTCAGCTGTCCCCAGGGGATGTGAATTTAGGAAGAGGGGGCATTCACTAGATACCCCTGTAGGTCGGGGAGGCTGGGTCTCGGATGGAAGATTCCGGCTTCACTCACCACCTGTTGTCACCAAGCAGTGTTTGGAAACCCCTTGAGCATGCCCTGGAGCTGAGGCCTCAAAAGGCCTGGGAATCATCCCCTGTGCTGGATTGGCTTTGGTCTCCTTCAGGCCCCCAGGCTGTGTCCCCTTTGTGCCTCCAGGGTGCTCACCTCAATATCCTCTGGACCCTGTGGGGAAGGCAAGGGTGGTGTGGAAAATTCTTACTGTATTCCTCGGCGTCTGGAAGGGGATGTCACCTAGGCAGGAGGGAGCAGCGGGAATGGAGGTTCATTTAGCCCCTTGCTAAAAAGGGGCAGGTGTTTTACGGAGTCAAGTTGTAGTAGCAGTCGCCGTGTGCCAGGACTACGTCAGCATCTTACTCTGGGATGCACGTTGCGGTCCTCGTTCCACTAGATGGGGCTGGGCTGAGGCTGCGAGGGAATTGTAGGAATGGCAGTCGGTGTGGGAGCCCTGGGCTGTGCTGGTGTGTAAAAGACGCCTCTGCTGGGGTTTGACTCTTTTTCCCAGGTCTGATTTTACCGCAGTGAGATCGGGCTGACTTCCAAATGCCTGTGTGTGAGAACTCTTAAGTAGTGAAAGCAGTTTTTCTCACCTGTTTTACACCTTTCCCTATTCTTATCTGCTTTAAAATCTGGGTGGGTGCCTATAGCAGAGATCTACTGGCCTACATATAAGATACCCTTCTATTTACGGGTAAGCGGGATGGTAAAAATAACTGGCTCCATGGTGAATCAGTGGAATTTTACCGACTCGCTCCCCAAATGTGTCTGCAGCTTACTCCAAGAGCGCTGGCACCCTCTCTAGAGGAGATTGATTCTCCTCTGTAGTTTTCCCGTTAGCTAACATTTCCATGTTCTCGTGCTTTCTGCCAGCATTAAGTCAAGGCCAGCATCCTGACCCCATTCTTGTGTTTAGGTGCTCTGCGCCGAGTTTTCAAGGCAGGGCTGCTGTGGCCTTGGAGGTTTCTTTTTAGTGGCAATGTCCCAAGATTTGTAAGGATTCTGCAGCTTGTTTAGTGATTTTTAAAATGTATAAGAACCAACAAATAGAAAAAGAACTGGGGCTTTTCCATGCAGAGGGTGCCTTGGTTTGAAAGCCTGGATCCAGCAAGGTTTAACCGAGCCGGTGTAGGAGCTGGCATTCAAACAGATCTGTTTTCTATCTTCAGAAAGGCTCAAAGACGCTTCGGGGCTGCGGAGCCCCCTCCCCCACCCACTGTGAGCCACTAAGCGCTTCAGTGGAAATTTCCACTTGTCTGCTGGAGGAAGGGGAGGGTGAGGGAGACAGACAAAGAATATAACTCAAATTCAAGCGAGCTGTTTTTATGGAAAACTTGTAAATACAGGGTTAAGACAAAAGTGAAATTAACAAAACACAACCTTTACATGTAAGAGCATTCTAAGAAACCACACTTTCTCCCTTGACTACTAGGGGGATGGGGTGGGGGCTGGAGGCCCAGCAGCCCGCGTAGCCCGAGTCGGAAGGTGACTAAGAAAGGCCCCGGGCAGCTGCTGTTCCCACACTGCGTCTGCAGTGATGCCGCGTTCTTGGTGGCATCCTTTTCCGATATTGGACACCATCTATCCTGGGGAAGCCATTGTTCTGTTTTTCTCAGATCTGTAGGGGGTTTTGGTCACGTAGTGGAGAGTTTTGTAGTGTGAGAGTATCTTAGGAAAGACAAAGGAGATGAAGGTCTTCAGCTTGAAGACCAGGTGGGCAGGTTCTAGCTGGGGAGTAGTGCCCTGTTGCTCCAGCCTGTGAACATTGATACCTGCAGGAAGAGCTGCGATAGTGCCTGGAACCTTCTCTGGCACCTCCTCTCCTTCTTGGCCCCTGTCAGTCATCTCCTTACTGCCACCTCTGCGGAGCTGGTGCGCATAAAAGCGAAGTGCTTTTCTACAGAAAAGGGAGATGCTTGGGTAAAGCTGATAGCAACCTTACAGATGAAGTGATTGTGTAATTAGCACCACACACAGGGAAGCAGACCTGTGACAGTAAACACTGCTGGGCTTGTGCCCATGGCAGTGGTGACACCTCCGTGGACCTGGCTGCCTGCTGTGCTCAGCCCTTTCACTCTTGCCGTGTAGCACGTGCTTGAAGGTGCTGGGAATGTGCAGTATAATTAGATTTTAGACTTTGGAGCTGGGTTTTTCAAGATGATCTGTCCACTCACTACTTATCCAATCACTGATTAGATTAAAGGTGGGAAATGGAAACCAGCTATTTGGAGCACTTTATTATTTTCTTATTGGAATGTCAGCTTTTGGGCTTGTCTAGGCAGTTGCAGTGCCATCAGAATTCTTAACTGTTCTACGTTGAGTGAGGAGTTGATCTTGAAGATGGAGATGAAGAAGAGTCCGCATATGTTAGGGCTTCTGTGTTTTGGTTCTGCCTGGCTTGGTCAGGAGAAGCAGCAAACATTTATACCACGTTGCAGATGTGGAAGCCTCTTGGTCCTCCCTCCTCCAGGGCCAGGAGGACGGTGGGGTGGAGGGCTCTCAGCTTCCCACGAGACACTGAGTCTCTCCTGTGGCCCCTTCCCTGGACCAGCGGCTCCTTTGAGCCTCAGCAGGATGGTCTCTCCACGGCCACCTTTATGAGGATGGAGGGAGCACGTCCCGGGGTTCCAAGGTCATTTTTTCAACCCAATCTCCATTTTTGTAGGTCTCATATGGACCTGCACTGTCATGGAAAGAGGTCCTTGCAGGCGTCAGAAGCAGCACAGCTTCATAACTCCAAGGGGGTTGTTGTAGTGCTTACTTTCTACATGTGTAAAAATGGAAAGGCAGGGCTGTACTCCGTGCTGTTGCACCAGTGTAGTGTCGTCCTCATTCCTTGGGTCGTCTGTGGTTAGCAAAGCCCAGCAGTTGGGTGTCTGTGATGGCCGCGTCATTGCCAAGTCTCCTGAGGGAGCTGGGGGTGGGGGTTGTTGGAGTAGCGTGGGCCTGGGTTTCTGCTGCACAGAGAGGCGCTTGTGACACTGTGCAGTCGACTGTGCGTTCCTCATCTTCTTAAGCCTCCTTCTGAGGTTTGCCCGTAGCAGGTGCTCCTTAACCAGCTAAGTTTGCCTGGTTCAATAGGTAGGAAAAAAGGATGGCTACTAGAAGCAACCAGGAATTGGTCGAGTCCTTCCTGTGTGGGAAGGCCACGCTGGCCCATGAATCTGTGTGCCCGGGCCACTGCGGCAGACAGTTCGTCCCGGACTTCTGTGCTGTTCTCTCAGCGGGGGGAGGGACAGCCGGTTCCCGGGAGAAGAGGTGCGGAGGTAGGAGGTTCAGCTTCCCGCCGAGAGCGGTGAGCACGGTGAGATGTGTCCAGCTCCGAGCCGCTGCCCCCCTCACTGTTGAGGCGGTGTTTCCTTCCCGTGTGACTCCCACGTTGGAATCAGGGGCTGTGGGCCCAGATCGGCAGGTAAGTGTGAAGCGAGGGTCACGACCGCGGTGGGGGCGCAGACCCACTGCTGGCTGGTGCTCTTGTCCGGGCTGCTTGCTGAGGAGTGTCGCCGCTGGTGGAGGGGCGTCAGAGCAGGGCGGAGTGTGAGGTGAGAGCGGTTTGGGCAGCAGTGGGGCAGCCTTCAGAAGCCTGTCCAGCCCGGTCTTGGGGTTCCAGGTCTTTCTCTGAGACTTCTCTTTATCTTCAAGAAACCGACCTGCTGGGTAGCAAGAGGTGTGGTGGACAGAGTGAGGAGCTGTGGAGTCTGGATTCCAGAGCTTGACACTGTCTTTGTGCCCTGGGGCAGATCAGTGCCCTCTTGAAGCCTCAGTTTCCTTATCCGAAGGAGTTGGCCTGCATCATCTATTCCCAGCACCTCCATTCTGTGATTCTGGAGCCCATTTGGTCCCAGAGCTGTCGGTGACTTCTCGGGTGCTGGGTCGAAAGACCTGCTCTGTTTGAGTCCTGGTGATGGCCGCTTAGTAGCCGGGTGAGCGTGGGCTGATGATGACTTGGCCTTCCCGAGTCTCTGTCCTAACTGCGCGGATTGCAGACTCTCAGGAGGCGGCGGTGAGGAGACCACCCTGGGAACTGCTGGGGGGGGCTCTGGACGCTCCCAGCGCTGGGCACCGCCGCCTCTCTTGCGTCCCCTGATGGCCACGAAGAGAGGAGCTGCTGCTTCTCTCCCGCCCTCTCCTCAAGGCTGTCGGAAAGACGTGAGAGCACTTTGAAAATTAGAGAGTCCCGTGTCAGACCCTTCTAAGTTTTGGACTGTGAGGTTTCTGATTTATCTGGCCGCTAGTTTCCACCCTTGGATGTTCTTTTTAGCCTTATCACAAAATGGTATCCAGAAGCTTTGGGTGTATCTGTGAGGGTTATTTGGTGAGGGTGAGTGTGTGGAGAACGCCGTTCAGGAGGACCGTATGAGGATTGATATGTGGGCAGTTGAGTTGGCAACGTGAAACACACTTTCTCTTAGAGCATGTTTGGACTCCTATGCTAGCCCACAGAAATGCCTCTTAAACCTGGGTTGCAGTCGAATGGAAAATGGAAGAAAGCAATGCGTGTTGTTAATGGTGTCATAAGTAAAACCAACTAGCCCGAGAAATGACATGTGAATAAGTCGAATACTCAAGTGCAAAGAAGGGAAGCTTCAACTCAGGGGAACAGGAGGTGCCTGTGGACTTCTGGAGGCAGAGGCGGGGACTTGGAGCACTTGTGGGGCCGGCCGTGGCAGTGGCTGGGTTATTGGATGCCCCCAGTGTGTCCGGCCCTTGCTAAGCACGTCCATCCATAGAAGTACCACGTGATACATGGCATCTCACCAGTGCACTGCTGTGAGCGTGGGCTGTCCATGGAATAAAGACAGGAGGACTCATCCAGGGAAACTAGGCAAAAGGCAGTAAGGAGGACGGAGCTAAGCGAGAATGCACATGTGTTCAAAGACTGCCTGCCGTAGACTTAAATGTTGCAAGAATGTTGACAGAGGTGAAGTCATGACTTGCCTGTGGCAGTTTGGAAGAACACTTCGACGAATTTACTGAGTGGAAGAACACATGTATAGATAGGAAGGAAGACATCGTGGGGGTTTTGCTGGGTGACAGTCCCCTGCCCTGCCCTGGCCACCCAGGCTGCCAAAGGGAAATTGTTGAGGGCAGGGTGGGTGTATGTGTGGGTAAAGGCTGGGGGTTGGCAAGGAGGATATAATTTGAAGTTGATCACACTTTTTTTTAAGGCTATTCCAGAGCCTTGCTCAAAATAACTAATCAATAATTAAATGTTGAATAAATGAGCTGTTCCTGAGTTGGGTGTTTGCAGTCCTATTACCTGCTATCTGGAGTAGAAATAAGCAAGTGGAATTAAACCTCAGAAAATTTGGCCACGGTGGTGTGTAGTTTTCACAGTAAGCCAAAGTGGGGGTCTCATTGGTGAGCAGATGTGGGAGTCACTGCCTCAAGAATTTTGTGAGATGGCATTTACACCATTTTATTTCATTTCCCAGGGAACCTGGGGCTCTTTGTCAGCTGTAGTGGTGGTCCCTTCTCATCCACACCCACACCAGGTCACTGCCAAGTCCTGCCTGTTCAGCTTCCTAAACAGCAGCCATAGAGAGGTGTAACTTACACAGTGTGCAGTTTAATAAGGTTTGACAGACGTACACACCCATGAAATCACAGTCACGATCGTACACATACTCTTCACCCTGGAGTTTCCTCCTGCCCCTCTGATCCCTCCCTCCACTTGTCCTTCATCCCAGGAAACCACCCATCTGCTTTCTTTCACTTTAGGGCTGTTTATTCTGACTCTCTTTTTCGACTTTACACGATGACGTGAGGGCTATTCTCATTCAGTAGTAACTGTGCTTAAGTACCCGCCTGACTGTTCTGTTTTTCACTTCCAGTACAGTGTTCAGTAAACTTACGTGAGCTTCTCAACACTTTATTATCAAACAGGCTTTGTGTTAGATGAAGTTGCCCAACTGTAGGCTAATGTAAGTGTTCCGAGCACATTTACCATAGGTTTGGCTAAGAGAGGTTAGGTTAGTGTATTAAATGTGTCTCAACTCTGGATATTTTCAACTTACGATGGGTTTATCAGGACATAGCCCCCCTGTAAGTCAAAAAACAGCTGTGTTTCTTAGAATTTTATATAAATGGAATCAGACAATATAGGTTTTTTACCCTAGTTTCCCTCAACATAATTATTTTGAGGATCACCGCCATGTGGGGATGGGGTAAACCTCCTGAAATGTTTGGTATAATTTACCAGCGAAGCCATCTGAGCCTGTAGTTTTCTTTGTGGAAAGGTTTTTAACTACATTATTTAATTTCTTTAACAGATACAGGCTATTCAAGTTATCTGTATCTTCTTGAATAAGCTTTGGTTGTTTGTATTATTTAAGGAATTTGACCATTTTGTCTGAGCTATCAAATTTATTGCAAAAATTGTTCATAATATTTCCTACTGCCCTCTTGTAGTCATTTCGCCTTTCTCATTCCTGTTGCTGGTAATTTGTGTCTTACCTCTTTTTCACTGGTCAGTCTGGCTAGAGGTGTATTAATTCTATTGATCCTTCTCAGTGAACTAGTATTTAATATTTGGTTTCATTGATATTCTCTGTTGTTTTTCTTTTTTCTGCTTTTAGGAATTTCTCCCCCCTCCCTCCCTCTTACTGGATTTAGTTTGCTCTTTTTCCAGTTTCTTTCCTAGGTTTTTAGTGCATCTAAATTTCCTGCCAAGTACTGCTTCAGTGGCATCCGCAAATTTTGATAAATGCTTTGATTTTCATTCAATCCAAAGTACTTTTCAGTTTCCCTTTTGATTTCTTCTGCGACCAGTTAGTCCATTGGTTATTTAGATATGTATATAGTTTTCCAAGTATTTGGGGATTATCCCAAGATCTTTCGGCATGACTTGAATCCCTTTAGATTTATTGAGACTTGTTTTATGGCCCAGAATATGGTTGACCTTGGTGAAATGTTCTATGTGCACATAAGGAGAATGTGTATCCTGTTATTGTTGGGTAAAGGGTTCTATACATGTCGCTTCCAGTTGGTTGATGCTGGTGTTCACTTTTTCTGTATTCCTTGCTGATTCTGTGTAGTTCTGTCCATTACTGAGAGAGGAATGTTAAAAGGCTCCAGCTGTAATCATGGATTTATCTATTTCTCTGTTCAGTTTTCTTCTTAATTCCTGTTGGCTGAAGCTCTGCTATCTGGTGCACGCACGTTTAAGATTTGTTGTGCCTGCTTGGTGAACCCACCATTATGTATTGTCTGTCTTTGTCCCTGGTAATTTTCTTTGCTCTGAAGTCTACTTTGTCTGACATTGCTATAGACACTTGAGCTTTCTTTTGATTAGTGTTTTTGTTTGATATATATTAAATATTTTTCTGTCATTTTGTTTTAATTGTTTCTTTACTCGAATGATTTTCCTACTAGGCTTGCCTAAGAGTGAATGGTCCTCAGGAAATTTTCTTAGAAGTTTTGAACCTGTTTTGCTCTTTGTGCAGAATTACGCAAGATGCCATCCCTTTTCTACTATAGTTTCTTTCTTGCTGAATTTGTTCCTGTTCAATTTGGTTTTCCTTCATTCTTTGAAAATTCCACATTTCATGGTGACACCAACACTGTCGGAGATTTACCCTGGGCCTTTTCTGCGTTAGTCTCTGTTCAGGGTGCAGGGGATGGCAGCAGAGCCATTACGTCTTAGCGTGGCGACACGGTGACAAAGGTGGGCGGTGCACCTGGTGGCAAAATGCTGTGGGGAACAAACTCAAGCATTGAGTGAGGGAGCTGGGAGTCATGGGGCTTGCGGGTGGGGCAAGGGGGGAGCTGCTTGAGGAGAAGTGGTCACAGAAGGCCTCTTCGGAAGGCTACATTTGGACAGAGAGGTGGCGGAAGTGAGCGGTGCGCTGTGCCGAATGTGGGCAAAGACCGTTTCCGGCTGAAGGAACAGCCAACAGCCAGCGCAGAGGCCCAGCCTGGGGACGTGCCTGGGCGTCCCGAGAACGGTGTGGCTGGAACGTAGCAAGTGGTGTCAAAAAGATCATCTTTGCCAGCTAGAACGGGGCAGCATTTTGAAACACTGCGCTGAAAACTTCAGCCATGCGGTGGTCCAAGTCAAACAGTGCAAGGGAGGCCTGCGCCTTTCAGTCTGAGAGGAGGGGTGGGCGGGGAAGAAGCTGCTGCTTTCTTTGTGTCGCCATCCAGCCGGCTGCTGCTGGAATGGTCCAGCGAGCGCAGTGGGCGTGAGTCTGCTCTGAGCAGGTGAGCCTGAACATTCTTTGTCGTATCCAAGGGTCAGGTAATTTTTTTTTTTGTAATTGTTCTTTGTTAGTCTTGAACATACAGTGTAGTCTTAGATGAGTCCTGTGCCTTTCTTATTTAATCTTTTCCCTTGTTTGTGAAGTGGGGCTCATGGTACTTGTCGTATCTCTTAGGTACATGAGATCATGTATAAAATCCTTCGGAAAATTAGAAGACTACTTAATAGATGTTTTCACACACAAAAAAAAATCACCTGATGGTTTGGAAAATTCAATCACATCCATGCGTTAGAAAATTCTGTTCTTGCACCCATAATTTCCCCAGGCTTTCTAACATTCCCACTGTATGTTGTGTCACGACGTTTTTCTGCTTCCATGCATTCGTTTGGATTTGTATTTTCACAAGAATAATGGCAAAGGCCATAGGAAAAGGGAGATCGGGCAAACTATGGCACTTCTGTTTAGCTGGTCAGCTGGTAGTTTGTTTGCACAAGGGTGTGTTTGGGTGTAGTTGATGTCTGTCTGGGAAGAATGAGTGGAAACATTGACCAAAATGGTAGAATTATTATGTTTCAGAATGCAGGCATTCACAAATTTTTATTCTGTTGCAGGTATTTCTTGGTGGATTTTTATGCACCAACAACAGCTGTTGAAAGCATGATGGAGCACTTGTCTCGAGACATTGATGTGATCAGACCGAATATCGTAAAACACCCTCTGACCCAGGAAGTAAAAGAGTGTGAAGGGATCATCCCGGTCCCACTTGAAGAAAAATTATATTCCACAAAGAATAAGAAGAAGTGAGAAGATTCAGCAGCTTTTAGCCCTGTGTTTAATTCTCTCCCGTTTGAGCAGCCGGGGTGATGTGAATAGTTTACAGGCGTGGCCTTTATGTGAGCGTGTGTTGCAGGTGCGGCTGATTTTCCTAGGATATTTTTAGTTCTCGGTCCCCTCTGCTTGCAGAGGTGGGGGGACTGCCTGCTGAGAACTGCTCTGTAATCTGGTACCAGCAAATCACTCTGGATTTTGTTTTCATCGATGTAATTTCTCTGTCAGGACTTTCCCCCTCCCTCACCACAGTAACGTCATTTTGAAGAGCAAAACTTATAAAACTGCCTGGGATTGTGAGCTAGTCATTCAGACTGTGTAATTGTGCAAAAATAAAACTTGAAGACTGCTGGATTTTGTGGGCAGCTTTTGCTCAGAGTAATAAACCTGATTGGAGAAACCCTGCGAGGTGTTCTGTCTCGTCGCCTGCCCCAGCGTGGCGCGCTGCCCAGGGCCTCGCGGCTCCGGGCAGGCTGCGAAGGCCCAGCAGTGCGGGGGAGGTGTTTCCCGAACGCCTGCTGGGGTTCAGCCATGGATCGGGGGGCAGGTGGAGGTGTGTCTGTTCCTTGACCAGTGGCCATTCTACAAAATCAGTACTCTTTTTTTCTGCTTCCATCTCACTTGTCTTTGTGGAGGGCCGCGTGTGTTCTGGGGCAGTTGAGGTCTGGCGTTGCTCCGGGTCGTTTCTTTGCCCGAGCACCGACTGCCTTCCCTGCCCCTCGGCCGCGGGCAGGCCTCTTTGAAGAAGTCACCTTGTGGAAGTGGCTTAGCTTATGGGGCGGGTGAGGATAAGGTTGGAACAGCCGCTTGCATCTCGTCCGCTGTCTCCTCAGGGCTGGAGAGCTGAGAAGACTGGCCCAGCCCTTCCACCGTCCCCGCTGCACAGAGTGTCTGTCACCAGCACAGGTGACGGAGCTCCAGTGCACGATCTGTGGGTATGTTGATTTGTACGGTCAGATCACCTTAAAGCAGGAAGGAGCCAAGAGCCCTGGGCTCTGCCTTGTTTGTGACCACAGCAAGACCAGAGGACGGAGAGATGTGCGAGAGATGCCCAAGGAGCCAGGAGGGCCCCGTGTCCCAGCCCCTGGGCAGCACTTCCTCTGCACAGCCACCCGTCTCTGCACTGTGTCAGCAGTGTTGTCACTCTGCTTATTCTTATGAGCCGGGGTGTATCCAGCTTCACCTTTCTGCAGAGACAAAAAGCTATAAAAAGTCTCTTTAAAGAGCAGTAATTTAGTAAAGAGGGTCCTTCAGAACCCTAGATTGGAAATAGGAGGGCTAACGTGAGATGATCTGGGAGAACATGCTACTTCCTGTTTTACTAGGAACTTCCTGAAAGCACGTGGCCTCCACCAGCGCTGGGAGAGCAGCAGCTCTCCTGCCAGACGCCTGGGTGTCCTTGGGCTTGCAGGTGCCACCTGAGGGACGTGCTCCCTTGTCCTTGGAGGTTATCGAGTGCCTGCCGCGTGCCATATGCTGGGCCGCAGGTGCTCTTGTCTGTTAGCCTCGTTCAGTCCTTCCAGCGACCCATGAAAGGAGCATTGTTACCTCTGCTGTTGGACCAGGAAACTCACTCATATTTGACTTTGACCCTGTGGGTACCAGGTGGCAGCTGGGATCTTGAACTGGGGACTCTGATGCCATCTGGTCTTTTCTGTCCTGTAACGCTGAGGTTGTCTTTGCCCTCTTAGGTTAAGCAGGGCACCAGGTGTCTGGGGTGAAGTGTCGTCACTCAGGTAGTGGCATTTTTTTTTTTTTTTTTTTTGAGACAGAGTCTCGCTTTGTTGCCCAGGCTAGAGTGAGTGCCGTGGCGTCAGCCCAGCTCACAGCAACCTCAAACTCCTGGGCTCAAGCAATCCTCCTGCCTCAGCCTCCCGAGTAGCTGGGACTACAGGCATGCGCCACCATGCCCGGCTAATTTTTTCTATATATATTAGTTGGCCAATTAATTTCTTTCTATTTATAGTAGAGACGGGGTCTCACTCTTGCTCAGGGTGGTATCGAACTCCTGACCTTGAGCAATCCGCCCGCCTCGGCCTCCCAGAGTGCTAGGATTACAGGCGTGAGCCACCGCGCCCAGCCCAGGTAGTGGCATTTGTCCTCGTGGCCTGAGTGTGGCATTGGCACTTCTTTTCTTGCCCTTGCTAGTCCCTGAGAAGACGACTGACACCATTGGGCATTCCAGATCATGCGGGTGTTCAGAGTTGTGTGGCACAGTTTAGAGAGTGTTAGGAAGGAGGCTGGCTAAGTAGGACGGTCATGCAGCGTGCCAGTTCCCCTCCTTGGAAGCTCCAGTATGGAGCCACTGTCCTTTCCCTCTGAGCTGCTGACTCACAGCTGTCCCCTCAGCAATGAAGGGGCCCTTGCCCCCATGCAGCCACCTGCCCGCAGTGTGCCTGGCCTTTGACCAGGGCTCGTGCAGGCTACTCGTTCGCTGTCAGAGCCGAGCCCCCCAGCTTTCTGCCCAGGCTGGTGGTGGTCTGGGGCACTGTTTGGGTGGTTCCCTCCTTGAGTGGCCGGTGACAATGGTGAGCAAAGGGCTGGAAGCAGAGCCATGGACAGAGACAGTGCCTGGCTGGAGGTCAACTGGGAAGGCAGGCAGTGCGTGGGGCGCCAGGCGGGCCAGTGTTGCTGAGGACCGTGTGGGAGGTGACGTGGGAGGTGGCTGCCAACTGCAAGGTGACAGCATTGTGTGGTGCGGGCAGGGGACACTGTGCATGCACACCAGAGGCTTGGGCGAAGGGCAGAGAGGGGCGAGATCTGGGAGGCTGGAGACCCCTGGGGGAGTGAGCACTAAGGGCCAGGGGACTGCTCCCGGGAAATGAGCCAGAAGCACCAGAGGGTGGCCACACGTGACGCAGCAGCTCCAGCACTCCTGGGGCCCTCACGTCCTTGCACAGGGGTGTCCTTGGGTTTGCAACCTTGACGCTTTGTGGTGCACTTTGGATGGGATCAGTCTTCCAGAAGTACTTTGATCTGCCTGATGTTCTTGGCTTGCCCCAGCTGCCCAGTGGGACCCCCGACTTGGACTTCTAAGAGGAATTTAAGAGGAACTTGTCTCAGCATTTAGGATACAGTGGTCGGGGTCACCGTCCTCCCGGCGCTCGGAGTTACTCCTTCCTTCTGGTATTTCCTGAAAGACTTTCACTTCTGCCGGCCGGCTCTGCCACCTGCCTTGGAAGAAAGTGTGCCGACTCAGGTGCACCAGGGCAGAGCGCCAGGCGTCCCCTGTGACAGTAGTGCCTCCAGGAGTCGGCTGTGCCTGCGTACAAAGGCAGTGGCCACAGTTCAGGCCTGTGGCGAGCCAGGTGGGCTTGAAGGTGGGCCCAGGGAGATGGAAGATGAGCGGTTCCCATAACGTTTACAAGTGATGGACACAGTCATTCAGGAAGCCTGTGAACAGAGACGAGCCCCGTCCCATGCAACGTCAAGAAAGAAGGACCATGAAGCCCAAGTGAGCCTTTTAGGTTTTTGCTGAAAGACCAAATGTATGCTGATTGAGACGAAGTAATTGGTTAAAAGATTAGAGGAGTGTTGCAAGCATGACCCTTGCTGCCATGCTTCTAGTTGAGTCTGGAAGAGCTGTTGTCCAGTGTAGCCCACCTGAGGGGAAAGACGATGCTTTCTTTACCTGACAACTCCACAAGGTGCGTGCTCTACTCATGAGGAGCTGGCCCACAGCCACAAAGGGAGGAGTCGGACCGGGAGCACTTGTGTCCAGAGTCCCCTCCTGGCCTGTGCACTCTCTAGAGCCCAGGCCAGGCTGCCAGGGGCTACCTCTGCATGACCTACTCCTGGCCCAACCCCACACCTGGACCCAGGCCCTGGGCTTCCTCACTGCCACAAGAGGGAGAGGTTTTAATCTTGGGTCTTCAAAGGAAGTGCTGAGAACGACAGGAGAAAGTGTTAGTGTTTGCTGGAAACCAGGCATCCTCTTGTCACGGTTCTGCCTGCTCC
This sequence comes from Microcebus murinus, assembly GCF_040939455.1. Classification (NCBI taxonomy): domain Eukaryota; kingdom Metazoa; phylum Chordata; class Mammalia; order Primates; family Cheirogaleidae; genus Microcebus; species Microcebus murinus. The sequence goes on along the minus strand of NC_134104.1, from coordinate 10,347,937 downwards.
ATGATTTCCCACAGAGCCTTTGTCTCTCCACGTTGTCCTGGGGTCTATTTGGAGCACACACGTGGTGGGTGCTGCCCTGGGCAGGGTACAAAGACCAAATGGGTAGTGTCCCTGGCCTCAAGGCTCTCCGATGTGGGAGACAGGAATATTCAGCTATATACATGACAGGCCATAATAAAAATCATAATTGAGGTTCAAACCAAGCGCTGTGGACATGGGGAGAAGTGGGTTGGGGCTGGGAGGTTTCCCAGCGGGCTGGCATTGCAGCTGGCATGGCTGGGGAGATGGGGAGGTGACAGACTGTGCATTGAGCTCTTGTAGTCCCTGGAGCAGGCAGGAACGGTGTGGTGGCCAGGGGCCTGGAGTGGCGGGGCTTGGAGCCTGCAGCTGGAGGTGAGACTAAAGGGTTTCATGAAGGATCTTTTCCAAGAGCCGAGAATGAGTCCTGTGCATAGTAATTTTGTCTAAAATGTGTCTCCTGGTGGAGCAACCCTGCCACCTGCATATTTGCAAGGAAAGAAATGATTCTACAGATTCACTAAGGAGAAGTGGAAAGAGGGCTGAAGCCAGGTCTTCTGCTGTCCACAGGGAGGGTACAGATGGACAGGATGGTGGAAGTGCCTGCTTAGTGACCCCACCGAGCAGGGCGTGCTCTGCACTGTGCGTGGGAGCACTGGGGAAGCTCGCGTCGTCCTCTCCGCTGTGGTCTGAGCTGTTGCCATTGCAGTAGGAGGACTCGGAGAAATCGCTGCACCTGTAATGGCCTTGTAACGTCACCTGCCAATCCCTGCCCTGCCCCCTGCCCCTGGGAACAGGCAACAAGGGTGTTGATGGTGGAAAGCTCCCAGGGCAATTTGCGGGATTCTTGGTCACCTTGAAAACAGTCGAGTGGAGGAATGAGCGAAGGACTCTGGGTCGGAGACCTACTCAGAGGCTCTGGCTTTGCCACCACCAGCCTCTTGACCACGGGCAGTTGCTTCTCTTCCCTCATCATTGTCCCCCGTGTGGCTGGGGAACCAGGTGGTCTCAGAGAGCCCTTCCAAGCTTGTGATGCCCTGGACTGAGTTCCACTGCCTGGTTTGCTGTGTGGTTCTGTCGGTGATTCAGAAACTGGGTAGTTTCTGAATTCTTAGAGAATACTGGAGCATAGAGAATACTTAGAGAATACTGGACTCCTGCTCCCAGGGGCAGTGACAGGGTTAGGTTCCTGTGAGCCTCTGGTCACAACGCTTATGTCAACTCATCAGTACATTACCTTGTTCGGTGTGTTTTCTTTTTAAAGACATCTTATTTACTGTATATATCATTGATTCATGAACACTGAACTCAAGGCCAACAGTAGGATAGGGAGTGGGAAGGGTTAAAAATTTCTCAGAGGCCTATTCTGTGCACACTTCTTTTCATCTTGTGATAAGCATAGCTGTTGTTTTCGTAACCTGCCAGTGGGTTCTGTGGGGCTATTACTCTAATTCTAAACAGAATAGGCACTGTCTTTAATCACAAGAAAACAGCAAAGGGAGCCCCAGAGGTCAGCACAGTCATTTGCTGGGCTCATGTTGCCAGCATTCTTTTTGTTCTCTGAAAACTGAAGCTTTAGAGGACGTGGACTTAGAGTCAAATACAGGGAAGAGGCATTCTGTTAGTCACAGGAGGAAAACAGCGTCGTAACCAAGAAGCCCATGGGTGGTAGTAAAGTCTAGTTTTTGGAGAGCTGTACCATGACCCCCAAAATCAACTCCTAAGTTTATAGTAGCTGCAGCAATACTTAGACGACCCTGTGCATTCCCAGCTCCGTGGTGACCCAACGAGATTACCAAGTCAGACTCCTGGAACCAAACCTCCTTGCCAAAGTACTCGAGTCCTTCGGAAAGCTAAAGGGGCAGAGTTGGCATCTAGGTATTGCATCTTAGCCCTTGTCCCCGGAATGCCAGCATCATCGCATTTCCCAGAGAAGGCCATTTGCCCTGAGACAATTCCCTTGTGGGTGGAAAAAACAAGAATGCATTGTTCAGCAGACAATGCCAGAAGTGAGGATTGTGGAAAATGCACTCTTGACCCTCCATTCCAACTAAGTGGGAAATTCCATTGTTTGCGTGAAGCTCATGCTGAGCTCAGTGGCTTGGAGGTAGCACCCTTTGTCTAGAAGGATCCCAAAATGTGAGCACCTCTATCTGGAAGATAAAGTCTTACTGTTTGGCAGAGGTGTCAAGCTCTGTTAATCTCTGCACTCAGTGCTCAGTAACTGGTGGATTTCATGTTTGGAAATTCACCTACTTGCTAAGATGGACTTGTAACTGCAAAACTGACACTTTGGGATGTTTTTGCAGTCATTCACGGGTATGTGTACAGGGGCAAAGAATTTGAGTCTCCTGACAAGTCTGTTCCCAGCCAAGGCCGAACAGAGCAACACTCGGCCCTCTTGTTTGAGCTCTCATGCTGTAAACAAGTGTCTTTTCCATGGTCTAATTAGTGCCGTGTTTCTTGCATTTGTGTACTTTTTGGTGGCGATTAAAATGGCTCCTAAGTGTGGTGATGAAGTGCTGGGCGTGAGGTGCCTTAGGGAGAAAATACGTGTTAGATAAGCTTTGTCCTGGCACGAGTTCTAGTACGGTTGGCCTTGAGTTCAGTTTCAATGAATCAATGATATATAGTAAATAAGATGTCTTTAAAAAGAAAACACACAAAACAAGGTCATGTATTGATGGGTTGACATGAGGGGTGTGACCAGAGGCTCACGGAATCTAACCCTGTCATTTCCCCTGGGAGCAGGGGTTCAGGATTCTCTAAGTCAGCGCTCACAACAACTTTACAGAACATAACTACTTGGAGTCGTAAGAATGGACTGCATTTGACTCTTCGATTTTACTTTGTTTTTCTGCTGAGGACTTCTTTGACATCTTTCTGTAACTCTCCAACTTTTATCTATAGTAAAGATTTTTATTCCTACCATTGTTCTCCTGCACCAGCCCCTGCTCTCTAGTGGACTAGAAAGCCTTCTCTTTGCAGGGAACAGTTACAGGGTACCTCGACGGAGAGTTTGGTGATGTGGCCAGAAAGAGCCAGGCTGGCACGGAAGAGGCTGGACACAGTGCTCGTTTGTCTTCCAGCGTTAGGGGCAGGCTGGCCGGGTGGGGCTCAGAGAGGCCAGGGGAGGGATACTGAGATCAGCGGTACAGCAGCCCTCTCTCCCGAGCCATGAGAGCTCAGGGGTCTTCAAACTCTCTGCATTAAATTCGTTTTAATAACCTTTAAAACAACAGCAAAGGGTTGTTCACAAAGCATAATCACAAGGAATTTTAGAGGCGCTGATTTTAGCAGTTAACAACAATTTTTTTTTTTTTTTTTTTTGAGACAGAGTCTCACTCTGTTGCCCCAGTTAGAGTGCCGTGGCGTCAGCCTAGCTCACAGCAGCCTCAAACTCCTGGGCTCAAGCAATCCTTCTGCCTCAGCCTTCCGAGTAGCTGGGACTACAGGCATGCGCCACCATGCCCAGATAATTTTTTCCATATAATTTTAGTTGGCCAATTAATTTCTTTCTATTTTTTTTAGTAGAGACGGGGTCTCGCTCTTGCTCAGGCTGGTCTCAAACTCCTGAGCTCAAGAGATCCACCCACCTCTGCCTCCCAGAGTGCTAGGATTACAGGCGTGAGCCACCGTGCCCAGCCACAACAAATATTCTAAAGGCTTGTTCCTCTCTCATGTACCTCTTACCAGATCTGAATGTAATAATAGGGAAGAAGTTATTTAATGTGATTAAATAAAATATTAAGGAAGTCTCTGTTTGCTCAATGCCCCCTTATGCCTCCTACTCATAATGAAAGGGTTAAATCTGTCGTGGTGAAACGTGGCTCTGTAGCCTGACAGCCGTCTTCAGGCTCTGCCTTCTTTCCTAAGATTTGCACATGGACTGAGAAACTAGAAACATTCCATCTTTTAGAACATTCAAACTGAAAACTAACTAAAAACACAGAAGCTAATATACCAAATTTAAGGTACCTACCACTCAGATTTAACAGACAGTGTGTTTTTGCTATATAGCTTTCAGATCTTTTATTTTAAAGAAATAAAATGTTGGCTGGAGTTGAAATCCTTCTTCGTACCCCGTCTTACCCTATTCCTTCCTTCCCAGGAAGGTAGCCATGAGCCAGCCTAAAGTCATAATATGTGTCATTTATGTCCATCTTTTATACATTCAGCTGCAGTTTATAACATTGTTTTGTGGATTTTTAAATAAATGGATTCATGGTCCAACTTGACAATGTTTCAAGTAACACTGCAGCAGTGACCTTACTGGTAGCTCGCTCTCGCCCGGGCATATGTGGGAGTGTTTCACTGGGTGCAGAATTGCTGGCTCATTGGGTATTTTCATTTTCATCTTTACTCATTGACAAATTTCTCTCCAAAGTCATTGTATCAATTTACACATCTGTCAGCAAGATCTAAGAGTTCCTGTTTTCAAACACCACCTAATACATGGTGTTGCCATGTTTTTAAAAAATTTTGAGTCTAATGAGTGTCAAGAAGTGTCTCTCTTTTAAATTTATATATTTTTTATTATTAATCAGCATGAGTTTCCATGGTAACAGTCATTCTGGTTTTTCTTTTCTTTTTTTTTTTCAGTGTTAATTGCCTGTTAATGTACTTTGCTGCTTTCCTTCCTCGGTTGTTTATTATTTTTCTGACCTAAGAAAACAGGCAGCGCTTACCATGCAAGTGCAGTTCAGAAGAGGGTTTAAGAGCCCACCCCGCCCCCGCAGGAGTGAAGAGGGCCCCAGAATTCTCCATGCCCCCCCCTTGCACTTTGCCTGGCTCCACTCTCTGCCTCGAGAACTTCAGGACTGATATTACAATGCCCTTTGTTCGCGTTGATGAGAGTCACCCTGGAAACCCCAGCATTTCCAGACCGTCCCTCACCCTGGGCAGCCCAATCCCGTTCAAGTCCGTATTTTCCATCCTGTGACTCAGTTTCCTCTCCAGCCCTGAAACGTGCTCCCTGTGCCCCTAGCCTCAGTCGTCAGCTGAATCTCTCATCTCCTCCACCCCTTCTGTGAGCGTGTCCATTCTGATACACGTGTAATGTGCATCATCACACAAGACTGAAAGGGGCCCCGAAGCCCTCTTGGTGGTGGCACTTTCCTCTCCCACCAGGCCCAGAAGTAGGGCAGGTGCCCTTGACCCTTGGCCCCTCCATGCTGCTGCCCTCTCTAGCCCCTCAACCCCAAGACTTGAGTCTTGTGCCATCAGGCTGAACCCCTGGGTGCTCCATTGTTTCTTGAAGACTTCAGCTCGTGGCCACGCTTCACTCTGCCAGTCCAGTCCCTGATGACTCCGGGCGACTTCTGATACCCTGTCCTCCTGGCAGCCTGATCTCCCCTCACCTTGCCATCATCTGACCTTAGTCTCCAGCTCCCTGGTTACACCTCGGGCCTTGTTGTTACCCAGAGCTACATTATCCAGAATCCTGGTTTCAAACACCTTGCTCTACCCAACTCACTCCTCTTAGTCCCCTAGCTGCAAACCTGTTCCCTCAACCCCACTGGGCCCCCCAGATCCTACCACCTGTTCGTTGTTTCTCTCCTCCTTGAGCTCCAAGTCAGCTACTGCAGTCTCTCCTCACCTCTCCTGACCTCTGCTTGACACTCAGACTGCGCCACCAGTGAGAACCTGTGCAGCCGAACGTGGCTCCTGGCACGCCCCGGTCCACGGGTCCACAGATTGTCTGCCCTCCCCAGGTAAATACCTCCTTTCCCTTCTCAGTCTTCCAGTGCCTTTGGGCCGGCATTTTACTCTGTGCTGGTGACTTTGCTCCCTATTTTACCGAAAAAAATTGAAGGCAGTCAGCAGAAACAACTCCACAAATGCTGGACTTCCCGCAGCCCTTGCACCTCTCGCTGTGCCCTCCAGGCCCTGCTGATGAGCTGCTCGTGGTGCCATGTCTCCTGAGGGGCACAGAGCACTGCCTGTCCTTCAAAGCTCAGTCAAGTGTCACCCTCCCTGGGGGACTTTTCCGACCACCTGCTTGCTAACATTAATGCAGCCACACCCCTGCTTTCCGCACCTCCTTACCTGTGTGGTTTTCACCGCTGCACTTGTTTTGCCTTCTTATATATGTTTTATTTCCTTATATTGTCTGTCATCTTCCAAGTGGAACATAGCTCCACTGAGGTATGAGTTTTATCTGCCGGGTTCATCAGTGTATCCTCAGCCTAGAACAGTGCCTGGCCTATAGCAGTTGGCTGAGAGAAGAGGAATTTTCTAAGAGGAAAATGGCAAACCTCAGTTCAAGTGTCCTCAGCTGCGAAACCTCTCACTCTAAGAGAGCCAGCACTCCCAACAGTCCTGTTTTCCATGTGTTCCGGGAGGAAAATGGACTGGCCAAAGAGTGGGTTAGGATCAGTAAGGACAAGTGCAGCAGAGTACCTGTAGATGTGGAATCACAGACCACCAAGGGTGACATGGCAGGGGCAGTCAGCAGCAGCCGTACGGGACATGTGCCCTGTGACCCAGCGAGTCCGCTGCAGGCATTGACATGTTGATCATGGCAGTGCACAGCGTTAAGGCACAAGGATGGTCACCAGATTGCTCTTTAATGAAACTCAAAAGTTGAAAATCACCTAAATGTTCGACAGTAGCAGACTACAGAAATAAACTGTGTGTGAGTTTACTGTGCCGTCATTAAAAGGCAACACGTGATAGCGTGTGAAAATAGTTACGACATCAACAGGAGTAGAATGAAATTTAAACAATGCCCTAATGGTATCTTAGGGGAATGAGATTGATCTGAAAATAAGAGATTTGTACTGAAAAAGAGAACCAACTTTGCAGATAATTGAAAAATGTAGAGGCAATGGGTCAGTGTAGTGTCAGTGGGTTCATCAGGTATAATTGAGAGTCAGTGTCTGGCTCTTGGCATAATTTTGGGCATAGGAACATTGGGTTGGTGTCCCATTTGGAGGAAAACCAAGCAGCGTGAAAGTCATCCACGAGGAAGGGCTGGGTGGGTGGTGAGCACAGCAGCCTGGGCCTCAGACACTCCTTCGATGACAAGGGATGCCAGTGCTCACGTGAGGGTCCTGACAGCTCGGTGACCCACTGTGAGGGCACAGAGTGCCCTGAAGAGGGTGCCCGGTGCCACCCAGCTGGACTCAAGAGGGAACAAAGGGGAGGTTTGGGTTTGAATAAATACCCCAACCCCCAGCCTTAAGAAGGAAGGAAATCCTACCATTTGGGACAACGCAGATGAACCTGGAGGACATTATGAAGTGACATAAGCCAGGCACAGAACGACGAAGACTGCACCATCTCACGCATAATGTGCAATCTAAGGAAGTCAAACTCCTGTGTAGAAGCAGAGAGTAAAATCGAGGTCACCAGAGGCTGGGGCGAGGGCGAAGGGGGAGATGTTGGCTTGAGAACACACAATTTCAGCGAGGCAGGAGGAGTGTGTTCAGGAGAGCTACTGTACATCATGGTGACTACGGTCAGCAGTGATAGCGTGTATACGCGATTGCTGGGAGAGTAGATTTTAAGTGCTCTCACCACACACACACACACAAAAAAAATATGTGCGGTAGTATGTTAAATAGCTTGATTTAGCCATTCCACGATGTATACATACATCAAAACATCATATGGTACACCATAAACATATACAATTTTTACTTGTCAATTAAAACATTTAAAATATGTATATATATGTGTATATATTTATCTATATGTCTTTCTCTCAACCCAAGGTGCCTTCCTGCCCGAGCACATTGGAGCGCTTGCTGTCGTGTTCTCCCACTGGGCTGATCTCAGCGTAGACGCGTCAATGTCGTTGGATGCATTGCATTTGCCCAAGCGTGTCCACTGCCGTGAGGACCGGTCCTGAGACTGGGAGCTGCTCTTGCTTGTATTGGGTAGGGTTTGTAGCTCTGCCGGCGGTCACGTGCTGGGAAGCATGAGGCCACCCTGAGCAGGGGCAGAGTGTGGGACCCTGGTTGTCCACCCATGTTCCATGCCATCACATGGAAAACATAGCTTCCAGACCCTTACAATACAGTCTGATCTCTTCTTTTAAAAAAAAAAAAAAAAGTATCAGGGAAAATAGACCAAAAAGTGTTGAGCACCAACCTGTGGGCTGTAGTGACCTCTGAGGAGTGTGATGGCTAGTAATTTTTATTTTCTTTTGTTAACTATAATCTCTAATTTTTTAAAAAACAATGTGCTTAAAAAAAAACCCATTAGAAAAATTTCCAGTAACAATGAAGAAAGACTGAACAAGCAGAACAATATGAGTCACAGCCCAAAGGGTCATCGCAGCAAACTCTCCTGTGTTGCAAACGTGGGAGCCACACCAGGCTTTTATTTAGAGAAAGCTAATCGGATTTGGAATAATTGTTGACCTGGTTTGTGAAGTCATTGTCCCCGGGGCCTTATTAAGCTCGTTCTGGTCTTCAGAGAGACCCAAGAGGTTCTCGGCAAAGCACAAGCAATAATAGAATTAAGATGATAACAGTTTGGGTTATTTAGCCTAACAAATTACGACTTTAAAATGGTCTTTAAGTAAGTAAAGAGGTTTTAGATGGAGACACTGATCAATTGTTAAGCATTGTCAGGAGGACAGAGCAAGAAGAAATGGCCCTAAACTGATGAAGAGGAGGATTGAAGAGACATCCTTGCCAGGGAGGAGGGTGAGCTGCCGCAGGCGGGGGTGGGGTGGTCCCGCACTCCTGGGAGGACTAACTGGGGAAAGGCCATCTGTCACAGAAGATCCAGAGGGGGCTTTCCTGCCGTGGGCTGGCCAGCACGTTCCTTGAAGTTCCAGTCCTGTGATGTCTTGATGAAGGTGTAAATGCACCCAATCCCTTCCTGAACGACCTCCTGGAACTCCGAGAGTCTCCATTCTTGGCCAGCACCAGTCCTAGGGGAGCCGGTGGCCATCTGTGTGACTGGGGGGCTGCCAAAGCACCACTCCTGCTGTCTGAAACCCTACCAGGCCACGCTCATTTCTGTCTCACCGAGAGCCCAGTGAGTGGGTGTGAGCGGTTTCCTTCTCTTCTTCTTCTTTTTTTTAAGTTCAGGAAGGGATACATTTGGGAATTGTGAAGTAACTAGTTTAGAATTTTCTCTCTTGAGGAATTGTTAAGAAAAATTATCCAAATCTTAGAAATAAAGGCAAATGGGCATGTCCTGTGCCGGTCACGCTGGGGCGTTGACAAGCTCACCCAAGCATTGTTGCATTCTTGAGGGGAATATACCTGTGTTTGACTTTACTATTTACTCTTTGATAAGCCCAGACACAGGGGAGTTAACCTGTAGATTTCTGTCCCATAGAAAAGATAACCACAAAGGTTATGGTTAACCCATAACACAAAACCCATTTTGTGTCTAACCTAGCAATCTTGCTAACATTGTGTTTTGTTCTTAAATGCTGGTAAATTCCACAAAGGCTCTTTGAGTCATCTGTACTGTCCTGTGGGTTTGCTCATGAATGAGTTCAATGTTCATTTTGTATTTATATGAGAGCCACGTGTTCAACTTTTGAAGCTTAATACCTTGACAGGAAGAAGAGGAGACGTTAGGGCACAGCTTTAAGAGCATGACGTCCATCCTCACCCTGTAGGCTGAATACATGGTTATTCGTTGCAGGAGGACGCGTCCCTGCTCAGGTATAGCCGGTGAATAGTCAACCCCTCGGTGAGCAAGAGGGAATTGGATTTTTTCCAACCTCAGCAGCTAGCTGAGAGTAGGGTCTGCTGGCGGGGGCGGGGGGGGGCGCCCCCATTCTGACCACTGCAATGAGCAGCGTCCTGAACAAGAGCCCTAGGGGTGCGAGGGTCAGACTCCAGAATAAAACTGAAGACGTGGAGGGAGGGATTTGGGAAAGACAAGGCTGACAGGGAAAGTCTTGTTTAAAATGGGATTTGGGGAAGGAGGGGAGCGGGATGCGAAACCTATAGGGGCAACGAGGGTCTAGGAGAAAACTGGCCCCCAGAGGGTCAATTTTGGACCATGCCAAGCGGTCTCTGGGATGGAGGAAGCCATGAGAGGCCCAACCCCCGTGAACACTATCTGGGTGACACGACCAGACGGTCTGAGAGTCCGAGTGACATCGCAACCTACCCTGGCCCAAGCCCAGAGGCGTGGGGCAACCTCAGACCCCGGTTTGCGTGGTGTGGACATCTCATGCTGGGACTTTCTCAGGACACGGTGCCTTCCGTGTCACCAGGCCTGCTGATGGGGAAAGCTGGGGAGGAACTGGCCATTCTCTGGAGCCACACGCAGCGCCTGCCGCTGTAGGGCCTGCAGGGCTGCATTTTACCCTGGGATGGCGATCGGTCTGCAGATGGCCGGCTCCCCTCCTGCCTCCCGCCCAGCGCTGCAGACTCCTGCCTCCCGGTGCCCACCACGCGGTGTTGCAGGGGGCGGGGGGCTCCCCCGGTGAAGGGATCTGAGCGCCTCCCGGATAAAACAGCGCGCGGCTCTCCATGTGGGGGCTGCTTCCCTCCCTGGGGCTCTGTCACAGCTGCAAATTCCAGTTTTATCTCTGTTGTGTTTTTGAGGCTGTTTGCCTTTGATTACGGTTTGGTTTTGAAAGGGAAGAGGCACACACCATCCAGCTCCCTTTCTTCTTTCTCAGATGGAGTAATAAAGCTTATTTATAGTGGCATTGGGTTTTTTCCATTATGGCGCATTTAATTTTATTATTGTACTGCCTTGCATTCCGAATTGCACAGGGAAAGAAACACATAAAAGAATACTCCCCCTCCAACGCCCATGGTTGATTGTGGGGGGAAAAAAAAAGATGTAGCATCCTGCTCGTCATTCTGTACACTGTACGTTCTGATGACATGGTGTTTTTGTGCCTGTGACCAACAGAATTACATTTCACAATCAAAAGAACTCTCCGTGTGAACCCTGTCAACTCAACACAGGTGGACACAAGGTCCAAAGTGTGGCCAACACCGCACACCACACCCAAAGTCCACTCCTCCCACGGCGGGTGGCTCAAGGCTGCACTACACAGCACAGCAGGATGGTTGGGGCTTCTGAGAAGGAGTCTGAGCTCTGAGCACACCGCCCAGTTGGCTTCTCTGCCTTCCCAGTCAAACCAGCTGAAAACACCGTGTAACTCTGGGTGTTTCAGCACAGCCTTCAGTTACTGCAACCTGGGCTCCCCGGGTTACTTCTCCATCACCTGCTCTTTGCTGTCTTAGGCCTGGAAAGAGGATAAGCAAAATCTCCCTCCTTAGAATCAAGGAGAGTGGTTCCTTAATTGCTCAAGCGGGCTTGCAACGGTTGTATTTCACATGAAGCCTTGCTACACGTTCTCATTCCTTAATTCTTAGGTCTGAAGCCACGTTTCTTACCCTTTTCTACTGAGTTTTTTTTTTTTTTTTACCATGTTTTCTACAGTTGGGCTAAGCAGGTACTCAGATAAGGGACTTATGTTTCTATCCAGGGGAGGGCACGTGCCTTGCCTGAAAGCCCCACGATTTAGGGGAAAGGCTGTGATCAAACCCTATTGCTTCTGTTTCAATCTGTACAAACATAAGGGAAGCAGATCTCCACCAATTTGTAATGCTCTCTAGGAAGGAGTTGGGGATGCTGAATATCCCATTTTTCTGTAGCTCAATTGCTCATCAGTTGCTTTAGAAAACACCCTACCAATGTGGAGAAATCGCAACCCTCAAACGCTGCTGGTGGGAACGAAACGTGGTAGAGCTGCTTTGAAAGCAGTCTGGCAGTTCCTCAAAAAGATAATCATAGTAACCATAAAACCCATGGGAATATACCCAGGTATATATACCCAGGGGAAGGAAAAAGATGTCCACACAGAGGCTTGTATGTAAATATTCATAGCAGCATTATTCATAATAGTCCCAAAGTGGAGACTACCCAAATGTCCATCAGCTGAAGAATAGGTGCATCCCATGTGCTCTGGCCATACAGTGGAATATCATTTGGCAATAAAGAGGAATGCGGCACTGATACGTGCCACGGCATGGCTAAGCCTTGAAGACATCTGGCTAAGTGAAGGAAGCCAGTCCCAAAGGGCCAGGTATTGTATTATTCCATTTAAATGAAATGTGCCAACGAGGTGAGCCTGTAGACAGAAGGTAGATTAGTGGGGAAGTTGGGGGGAGATGGGGAGTGACCGCTAGTGGGTAAGGGGTTCCTTTCTGGGGGAACGACACTGTTCTAGAATTGACTGTGGTGATGGTTGCACACTTCTGTGACTCTACTAAAAGCCATTGACTTATACACTTTAACACATTGACTGCCACACTAGAAAATAAAATTTTTTCCCCTGAGGCGAAGGTGTTTTATTATGAAAATAGAATAAAATCTTCAAAAACAAAACGATCCTTTCTAATTTAATAAAAATCTGTTACTCCTTCTTATTTTTTGTGAGTTATATGCAACTTGAAAAATGGTTCATGTGGCTCCCAAGGTGACAAGATGTGTGAGTTACATATGCTTCACAAGGCCCCAGGCTCAAAACCAGCACGAGTTAAAGACAACTCACGGGGCAGTTAATGTTTAAACGGGTGACTGGCCTGTGAATTCTATCTCAATAGGGCTGTTACTAAAAAGGGAGGGGTCTAACGGCCCTGCGGGAGATGACGGGATGTGGACACACCCTCAGCTTGTCGAGACTTCTGAATTTAGCTTTCCCAGGGCCTATGGCTTGTGTGGGGGCTGAGGCAGGGCGAGACCTCTGCCTGCAGAGGGGCTCCTGGGGAGAAGACACGGACACTTCAGATGTCGACGTAGGCTGGCTCTCAAACCACACCCTGCCGTCTCTGCAGGTGTACAGCCCCATTAGGGTGGAGCGGGCCATGCATGCCTACCTGGTAGAATCCGCACTCAGGCAGCCCCCACGGCCAGAGCAGGAAAGCCACCAGGGAGACACCTGCCTCATTCAGGCAGGTAGCCTCAGGTGATCATACTTTTATCCCCAAGGCATTGAGCTTTTGCCTACACATTATAAATCTAGTCTGGATTTCTAGCAAGATATTTAAACCAAAAATAAAAAATAAACTATTAGGGCATTTTTTTTTCCCTTCGTATCAAGGAACCTATTGATACCTAAACATGTCATCATAATAGCAATAAAAATACTCATTTGTTTGCTACAGTTACTATTCCGTATATCACATGATAACTTTCAAAAGTAGTTGTTATCATTCCCATTTCAGATGAGGAAACTGAGGTTTGGAGAAGTCCAGCTCTTTGATCCCCAAAGCCAGGCCTTCCTCACTGTACCAGCTTCCGAAATGTGCAAAGCCCGCCGTGGAACTGGTGCCGCGGTGGCCACCTCTCACAGGATGCACTTGAGCTCAGGCTTGCAGAGTGGGTGGGGCAGTGGTGAAAGGAATCAGCTGCACTGTGGTTTCGTGTTTTCCAACAGATATTTCTCTGAGTGTAGAAGCAGGGAGCAGAGACACACACAGTTGTCTGAAGTTCTACTTGGGGATTCGGTAAAAGATTCGGGCAGAAGTGGTTTTGCACCTGCACCCCAATTTAGGAGTGTGGGGGTAGTTCTGAATTCACAACAGGAAGAAAATGTGTGATATATTCATTCATTCTAATTACTTATGGGTGATTCTTTTTCCATCCACGGCTCAGTCTGGCTCTGAGGCAGGCTTGCTGGGTCGGTGGGTAGTGTCCTTCTATTAATAGTTCGGTTTCAGCAGCCAAGTCGCTCTTGGGAACTCATGGTTTTATGCTGCCGGTTCCTTCAGTTCCCAGCCTGGGCTCTTCTTCCTGTGCAGACCTGGAATCCCAGCCCAGATGTCTTGACCTTTATTTGACTTTGTTGGGCCTTAAGTTGGTTTGGAGACTTTAGCTACTGCTCACTACCTTGTGTTACCCCCTTTTTATTCTGGGCTCTCTGGTTTTGAGCTCAACTGTGTAGCAAAATTCTTGTTGTATTTTGTTCCTATTCCCCAGTAGCTAGGGTTTGGGGAATTCACCAGATTATGTCCAGGTGTGATTCTCTTTTTTTGCTTTTCAAATTATTATTACTAATCTTACTTGGTACTTAACAGTTTACATTATCGTCCAAAAATTGGTTTTTAACAAATAGGATTTTTTTCTTCTATTTGTTTTTCAAGTTTGTTTTCCCACATCTTCCCCCCTACCCCCTTTTATTTTAGGAACTTCTCATATTCAGTATTCAAAGCCAGCGTGCTATCTCACGCTTGTAATCTTAGCACTTTGGGAGGCCAAGGCAAGAGGATCTCTTGAGCCTAGGGGCTCGAGCCTACAGTGAGCTATGATCGTACTATACTGCACTCGAGTCTGGGCAACAGAGTGAGACCCTGTCTCTTAAAAAAAAAAAATGAATAGCCAATATTCTCCAGTATACAATATTCTTGAATCTGTACTCTCTGGCTCTTATATTTTTATTCATGATTTTCGCTTCACTGAATTTTTGTTCTGTGCTGTGAGATAGTTTCTCTCTGACCATTCAGAGCAGCTGGCTTAATGGTGCCATCTCGAGAAAGTGTAAGGCGGAGAGATGGACATAAACTGTTGGCACTCAGCACTTCTTATGCTTAATGCTTGGGGATGGTTCACACTTGGATGGCAACAGGATCCCAAACCCCTTGATGGGGAGACTACCTCGGTAAGGGGGTGGCTTCTGACTCCAAGGCTGACCCTACATGACGTTTTCAGTCTGACCGATGCCAGGATGAATCAGCTTTCAGAGGAAGTAGCAGTGTAGACAGTTCTGAAGTTAAATTTATCCATTGACCTTCTTGGTAATTTGCCAGAACCACTTCTCTTTCCCCTTCATGCTCTGATTACGGGCCCCCAAGCTTGCACGTCACCCTGCCAACGTGTTCTGGTCACTGTTACCGTTTGTCCCTGGGTCGGCTTCCTCACAAGCCTGGGAGACCCGCCCACCTTTGTACCTGTTTCGGTCTGCTCGGGCAGCCAAGATAAGATGCCACACACAGACCGGGTGGCTTCAACAACAGAAATTTATTGTCTCACAGTCCTGGGGGCTAGAGTCCAGATCCAGGTGTTGGCAGGGTCGGTTTCTTCTGGGGCCTCTCTCCTGGGATGGCAGATGCCACCTTCTCACCGTGTCCTCACATGGTCTCTCCTCTGTGTGCACAAAGCCCTGGTGGCTCTCTCTGTGTCCAAGTGTCCTCTTCTTATAAGGGCACCAGGGCCCACTCTAATGAACTAATTTAACCTTAATTACCTTTTTTTTTTGAGACAGAGTCTCATTGTGTTTCCCAGGCTAGAGTGCCATGGCATCAGCCTAGCTCACAGCAACCTCAATCTCCTGGGCTCAAGCAATCCTCTTGCCTCAGTTTCCCAAGTAGCTGGGACTATAGGCATGTGCCACCATGCCCGGCTAATTTTTTTTTAATATTTTTAGTTGTTTGGCTAATATCTTTCTATTTATAGTAGAGATGGGGTCTTGCTCTTGCTCAGGCTGGTCTCGAACTCCTGAGCTCAAGCAATCCTCCCTCCTCAGCCTCCCAGAGTAGGAGCAGGCCAGAATAGGCCCGAGCAGGATTACAGGCGTGAGCCACCGCACCCGGCCCTTAATCACCTTTTTAAAGGCCTTGTCTCCAAGCACAGTCACACTCTGAGGTACCAGGGATTAGGGCTTCGATATATAAGTCTTGGAGGGAAACAATTCATCCTATAAAACACCCCTAGAGCTTAGTTCAGGCTCATCTTATAGCAGCTGATCAATAAAGGGCAAGTGCCTGAAAGAAGCTCCTTCAATTTATTCTCTTTCTCTGTTTGGATTTTCGGGCAAATTGTGTTGCGTGAGATGGCACCAAATTCTTTCTTAAGCTAAATTAAATGACCTGTCTCTGAATTGCCTATTGTCATTTCATCTTTAGCCTGTCACCTCTACAGTGCTGTGGATATGTGGTCTCCCTTGCCTCCCTTTCTGTCCAAACCATCCTTCTATCTCATGGGGCGGAAATGAGTTCTCTGCCTCGGGTCAGATTCAGCTCACCGCTTCACCATGGGGCAAAGCCATGGGGTTTCCCAACAGGCCTACGTGTGTTTCTCTGTGGGGATGTGAATCGTATTATTGCATGCTGCATTTACCTTCCTTGGGAACTTATTTCCTCTTTTTTATTTCTAAACACATTTTCTCCATTTCATCGTACTTATTCCTGTGCTCTGCCTCAAGCTCTGACAAATATGAATTTGTCAAAAAGCACAGAGAAATCCATTCTACCAATGATGTGAGTTATTTGCAGTTGTTCTGCTAGTTTATCATAATAAAAAGATGGAATTAAACATTTTTCCCTTTGGCTATTTTTTTTCTGCATTCATCATTTTTGTATTTTCCTTTCCTTCTCCTCATTGAATTTTTGATCTCTGAAATAGCAATTTAAAACAGCTACCCAATGGTATATGTATGCACAGCAGAGTTTGTTGCCAAGCATACAAAATGAATGGATTCTTTATTCAAATGTTAAATGCCTAAATGGCAGAATCTATGTATAGAACTGAGATGGAGATTGGAATTGGGTTCTACGATGGATATCATGAAGAAGACAGACTCCAGTGGACTTAGAATTTCATTGAATGTAATAGTTCACCAATGCTATAAAACCAATAAAACAAGGTTATTCTCTTTTCAGCTTGGCCTCAAGAGCCCATAGAACTTCACATCCTGGCCATTCTGATCTGTTTGCAATGCCCCACACTTTCTATGCTCTGGTTCTTTTCTGATGTGTGAGCTTAGTTTTCCAGTGCTGGAGACACTCTTCCCCTGCTGCTCACTGGGAAGTTTTCCTGAACCCAAAACAACCTAGGTGCTCTCCAAGAGCTTCCAAAGATCCTAGCTGCTCCTCCTGAGCAAGTACAGTGCTGGTTTGCAAGTGATTGTTGATACCTCTGTCCCTCCCTTTTAGCTAAGGGTTCTTTCTGTGCCGTGGAGTCTCTTTGCAAGCTGGTAGGGCCTAGGGATCTCTTGTCAGAATTATGTTCTTAAATGCACAAAATAAAATACATTGGAGTCTGGTTCAGGACAGGAGGGAGTAAGCACTCTGTCTCTCAGAGAAAGCTGCTGTAAAACCCATACAAGAATGCATGCAACCGCTACTTGAAGACTCTGAAAAGCAAATGGTTGCTGGAAAATTGGTAAACAAGACAGAATGTCAAGTAGTGCTGACCTGGTGGTGAGTGACCATTTTTCCCTTTTCAGAATCACCTGGCCTGGATTCAGTGCAGCCTGAAGTCCAGAAGTGGACACACTGGTGGAGACAGAGAGAACCCCAGAAGGAGCCCGGGTCTGACCAGAGGGTCTGGCTCAAGGGAGCAGGAATGAGGTCTCCTAATACTTAGAAGGAGTGGAGAAATCAATCACCTGTTTTGGTTTTTTCTTTTTTCCATTTTCTTGTGCCCCAGTCCCAAAATAATCCCATGGTGGCTGAGACACTAGAACTTGCAGGAACCTAAAACTCTGAGGGAGGAGAATTTTTCCTGTGATCAGAGTAGCTGCAGTCCCAAAAGGGTGGGGAAAATCCCCAGTACTTTTCTTTTCTCTTTGTTCTCTCACCCTTGTCCCCAGACACAGATATAGTTGTGGGAAGTGCCTAGCATAACAGCCTAAGTAAAGCCCCAGCTTCCTGGCCAGAGGACCAAAATAATTGACCTCCTGGGAACTGGAAAGTACCAGAGATATGAAAGAACTAGGGAAAGCAACCCTATAAAGTTGTTTATGAACTTCTGGGCTCACCTCTGAGATGCACAAGAATAGACTTCACCCTAAATAACATACTATAGACTTTGAGAATTAAACTAAAAAATAAACCATTGCCCAAGTCCCAGACTGGTCACTGAGTAGGGTACATGTACACAGGGACAGATCTGAAGTCTTGGAAAACAGAACTGATATTGGAACCATAACGCATAGAAGACTTGTTGACCTTGAACTTGTGATCTGAACTCAATTAGATATATCCTCTGCTTTAAAAACAAACAAAACAAAACAAAAATCAGACCAACATTTTTCAAAGGATTTAGATAAGATCTGGAGTGTTATAATCATCACAATGTCCAGGGTACAATAAAAAATTACTCAACACATATGAAGAATTGAGAAAAATCTCAGTGAGTATGGGAAAAGACAATCAACATACCAATGCTGAGAAGAAACAGAATTTAAAGCAGCTATTTATAAAGTATAATACAAATACTCCAACATGTAAGGGCAAACATTCTTGAAATAAATGAAAAGATAAACTATTTCTTTAAAAAGAAATAAAATAAAGAAGAAACAAAAGGAAATTTTAGAAATGAAAAAAACTATAAGTGAAATAAAAATCTAATTGGATGGGCTCAATAGCAGAATGGAGATGATGAAGAAAAGAATCAGCGAACTTCAATATAAATCAAGAGAAATGATAAAATCTGAACAATACAGAGAACAAAGATTGAAAAATAAAGAACAGAATTTCATGAACCTGTAGGAAAATATCAAAAGGTCTGACAGTCTTATATTAGGAGTTCTAGAAAGAAAATAGAAAGAATGTGGTACATGGAAAAATTCAAAGAAACAGATGGCAGAAAGTTTCCCAAATTTGGAGAAAAACATAAAACTACAGATTCAAAAAGTCCAGGAAATCCCAAGCTAGATAGATCCAGGGAAATCCATGCCTAAATACATCATTATCAAACTTCTGAAAACTAAAGAAAAAAATATTTAAAGCAGCCAGAGAAAAACAGCACATTAATTATAGGGGAACATGATTCAAATAGTTGCAAGTTTCTACAAAAGAAAATGGGACATTTTTAAAGTGCTAGAAGAAAAGAACTGTCAACCCATAACTCTATACCCAATAAAAATATCCTTTAGGAATAAAGATGAAATAAAAAGGTGAAGGAAAACTAAGAGGCTTTGTTGGTACCAGCACTATTGCTACAGGAAGTTCTTCAGACAAATGGGAAGTGACATCAGAAAGACAGTTGGAATATCAAAAAGATATGAAGGAAGAGCAACAAAAGTGGTAAATATCTGGGCAAATAGACTATTCTCCTCTTGATTTCTTAATAATGTGTTTGATGTTTGAAAGCAAAAATTATAAGATTGTCTAGTGGAATTTTGTGGGGTTTTCAATATATATTTTTTAATTCAATCCCCATTGGGACTGTCAAAAATTGCAAGTTGTGATGGCGGGGTATGGGGAAAAGTTTTCAATTAGTAATAATTGCACCTAAGATAAACCTCATTGGCTACAATACTACTACTGTACAAAGCTTCAATGTATGTTGATGTAACAAATAAGACAACCACAACATAAAGGTAGTCAGGTAAATGAACCTATATGGTAGTAATGTATCACTTGAAGTGCTAAAATATTGATTCTGTCAACACATGGACTGGAAAAGTTGAGTGTGTGTATACATATATAAATCTCTAGAACAATTGCTTTAAAATTACACAAAGAAATTTAGCAAAAATGCAACAGATAAAATAGAAAATGAAGAGGTGTTTAAATAACTTAAAAGAAGGCAAGAAAAGGGAAAACATAAACTAAAAATAAATAGGTAAACAGAAAACAGTAAAATGGCAAACCTAAATCAGAAATATCAGCAATTACATTAAATGTAAATGGACTAAATATGCCAAGTAAAAGGTAAGTTTGTTAGAATGGATTTTTAAAATAACTCAACTATATACTGTCTACAAGAAACTCATTTCAAGTATAACAACATGCATAGGCTAAAAGTAAAGAAATCTATGTATTTATATATAAGTAATATATATATATATATCACTAATCAGAAGAAATCTAGGGTGGCAAAGGTATAATAATATCAAAGCAGACTTCAGAGCAAACAAGAATTACCAGGGATAAAAATGGGCAATACATAATAATTTTCATTAGAAGACATAACAATAATAAATATGTACATACCAAACAACAGATCTTGCAAATACATGAAGCAAAAGCTCACAGAACTGAGATAAGAAACATACAAATCCATGATTATAGCTGGAAACTTCAACATTTATCTTTCAGTAATCAACAGAACTTAGCAGACAGTCAGAAAGGCTATAGTATAGAAAATTGAACATTATAAACAACTGGTTCTAATTGATATTTATAGAACACTCTACTTAACAACAGCAGAATATACATTCTTCTCAGATTTGCATGGAACTTTCACCAAGATAGACCATATCCTGGGTCATAAAACAAACCTTTAACAAATTTAAAGAACTGAAATCATAGAAAATATGTTCTCTGACCATAACAGAATTAGACTAGAAGTCAATAACAGAATAAAAAAAATTCTAAACCATTAGAAATTAATCAACACACTTGTTAATAATTCATGGGTCAAAGAGGAAGTCTCAGGGAAATTAGAAAATATTTTGAACTGGATGACTATGAAGATACATAAAAATCTGGGGAATGCAGCTAAAGAGGTTCTGAGAAGGAAATTCACATTATTAAAATGCTCACATGAAAAAAGAGAAAGGTATCAAACAAATAATCTAAACTCCTACCTCAAGAAATTAGAAAAAGAAGAGCAAAATAAACCCAAAACAAGCAAAGGAAAGGGAATAAAAAAATTAAAAACATAAATCAATGAAATTGAAAATGAGTTCAAAAACAATAGAGAAAAATCAATGAAAGCAAAACTTGGTTCTTTGAGAATCTTAATAAAATTGATAAACCTCTATTAGGATTGGCAGAGAATGGGAGAAAACACAAATTATCAATATTAGGAATGAAAGAGGAGTTATCACTATAGACCCTGCTCATCAATTTGACAATTTAATAAAATGGACAGATTCTCCAATAAACACAAGTTACCAAAACTCACTCAAGATGACATATAGAACAGCCCTATTACTATTTTAAAAATGGAATTTATATTTAGAAACCTTATGTAGATGGACTCTCCAGATTCTAGCACTCAGCATATACAATAACATATACTACCAGATATTTAAAAAAGGAATACAATAAATTCACTCACTACCAAATTCTACCAAATATTTAAAAAAGAAATACAATGAATTCTGCACAATCTTTTGTAGAAAATAGAAGATGAGGGAACACTTCCCAATTCATTTTTTATAAAGCCAGCATTGCCATGATATTAAAACCAGACAAAGATGGTAGAATAAGTAAAAGTGCAGAACAACATCACTCATGAACATATATGCGAAAATTTTCAACAAAATGTTAGAAAATATCCAGCAACACATACGCATACAAAAGGAAGTTCAACATCATTGACCATTAGGGAAATGCAAATTAAAGTCCTGAGGAGATGTAACTAAACATCTATTAGGATGGGGAAAATAAAAAATACTAACAGTACTAAGGGCTCACAATAATGCAAAGCAATTGGAACTGTCAAACATTGCCAATGGGAGTGCAAAATTGCACAACTGCTCTGGAAAACCACTTGGCAGTTTCTTATAAAGCTAAACACACACTTAACATATGACCCAGCAATCCTAAGTGAATTAAAAACTTATGTTCACATAAAACCCTGTGCATGAAAGTTTACGGCAGCTCCATTCGTAATCACCAATAACAGGAAACAACCCAAAATGCACTTCGGTGAGTGAATGGGTACATAAACTGGTACATTCCTACGATAGCAGACTACTCAGTTTAGCAATAAGAAGGAATGAACCATTGACACACACAACTTGGATGAATCTCAAAGGTATTATTATGCCGAGTGAAAGAAGCCAATCTTAAAAGTTCTGCATACTGTGTTCACTTATGTGAAATTCTCAAAAAGATAAAACTAGTGACAGAACAAGCCAGTGATTTCCAGGAGTGAGAGGTTAGAGGAGACAATGTTGTTATTTTTTCCCATCAAATTCAGGGACCCCTGAGTTCTGTTTATGAGCTACCTGGAAGGAAGGTCAATGGGCCCCAATTTGAAAACACTGCTCTATGATATTAATATATGCTGTGTAGAAATTGTGTCTTTTTTGTTCATCTTTCTGTGACCCACACCTAGTAGACTGGCACTCAGTTATTTGGTGAATAAAATAATAAATGAAATGAATGAACTATGAAATGATTTAAACATGTAACAATGCATTGAGAGACTCTAAAAACTTTAATTAAAAATGGACCACATTTTGTTTAACCCAATAGGTAATCACTGTTGATAATTATGAGCTAAACTCTCTAATGACTCTCCTAACTGTACTTTCCTGTTTGGGCCACTGACCAAGTTCTGTCTTGTGTTCTGGTGGTACCTGCACAATTTCTGAGCATTTCTCCTGCTTCTGTCCTATAGAGGGAACACAATTCAACACACAAATCCTTTCTCTAGAATTATTCAATCATTTTCATCCATAGCCATTAGATAACTCAATCACCAGAAGGTTCTGGAAAAGTCATATAGACCAAGTGAAGTGCTACACTGACCCTGCCACGTATTATACCAGCAAACTTCTTACTGGTCTCAGGGAGGGCTGTTTCATAGACCTGAATAGGAGTGGAGAATCCTAATACCTTATTTCATCAAGTCAAGTCTAAGATGCCCTTCATAGCAAGACCAATTATTATTTTATACATCAATAAGGCAGGAAAAACCCTACTAATAGACTGTGATGGATGCCTTCAGTGAATGACATAGGAATCAAGCACATCAGATTCCTTTTAAATTAATTTTCATCTCTTCTGTGGGATTTGGCAATGAAGCGAGTATCTCGGCAACAGAAAGTAACACAGCTTGACCGACTTGTGAGTGAGTATCTTCCTCCCTGAGGTTTCCAATGCACTTGGTCGTTCCTTTGCCAGAAGGTGTATTCTTCACTAATATTACGTTTCCATCCTACTGCTTGGATCCCGTGCCTTTCTGAGCACAAAATAGCTTGTCATTTCCATGCTGAATCATAGTGAAATCTTTCTGAGGACAATGTTAAACTCTCCCGTGAAACTAACAAATGCACACATCTCCATTGAAGAGATGACAATGTGAACAGCCACCACTGAGTGATGCACGTGCAAAGACAATGGCAGCAGTGTCATGCCTGCCGCTTGGCTGGCTGATGGCTTTTGGAAGGCACCATCGATTAAGATGCATCCAGATTTCAGGGATGTTACGCTGTGAAAAATTGTGCATCTTAGAATCAGTGGAGTTCGTAATTCAGTCAGATTCTGCAACTGGGGAGAGAGTTCTGCATTTAAGACACGTTTCTTAAACATCCTCTGTTTGCTGGGGAATGTTCTAGGGCTACAGCAGGAAACAAGCTTGATGACTCTTCTGCCCACATGGAGCTCACGCTGAGTAAGGAGAACAGACAATAAATGAATACACAGAACAATTTTGTGTTATTTTAAGTGCAATGAAGGACGTAAACAGGAAGCTGAGATGGAGCCTTACAATAAAGTGGGTACAGGGTGTATACCTGCATTTGAGATGCGTCCTGAGCCCCCTCAAATCTTGCTCATTTCCAACTAAGTCAACATTTGGATTTTGGTTTCTGAGAGTCATTGACAGCCTGCTGGGTAGTCAACTATCCTAAGGTTTCTCCAGGAATGAGGGGTTTCCTGGGATGTGGGACTTTAAGTCCTCAAATGGGCAGTCCCAGGCATCCTGGCATAATTGGCCACCCCGTGGGAGTTCAAAGTCAGTTTCCTTGAAGTTTAATATTTTTATTACTATTTCCATGTCTAATGAAGTTTAATACTTAATCTACAACTGTGACTTTTATTTTCTTTTCCACTCCCATCTCTCCTATTTTCATAAAAAGAGGTTAATTGATATGATTAAACTCTTATAATTCCTAAATGCATTCAGTCATTCAACAACACCAGTTTAGCTCCTACTTAAAGTCCTTCAGGAGCTACAGTGATAGGTCAAGGTAGCTACTAGAAGTGAGAAAACTTGTCCCCAAATAGCTAGAAGGTAGTGACATAAGAGAGTGTCCACCAAAGGCTCCAGCTGGGAGAATGTGGGTACTTGATAAAGCAGAGTTGAGAAGGGCAGGGGAATCTGCTTTCTTTTTGTAATTTTATTTTACTTTGGATGCACCATATCAACCAAAGTCTCTGAAGAAGAGTAATTTTCTTTGCCTTTGAAATGAGTCAAGGGCAAAAACAACTCCATCCTTTCATGTTAGGAATAATTGGGTAAAATGGTGTGTTTTTTTTTTTATTTTTTACCTAAAAGACAAGCTGAACTCTGGATTACAAATGTTTCCATGGCTATTAGAAATATAGTTTTTTTTTCCTCTTTGAAACAACGAAATGCATATTCGTGGCTTTCCCTTCAAGCAAGGAGGCCATGTGAAGTCATTTTGGAGTCTGGATGCATATGTGGCGATTAGGTTGTCAGTGACACTACAATACTTATTAGTTTTCACAAGGCCCCAGAGAACTTCATGTCTGGTCCCTGCCATCAGTGTCAGGGTTGATGTGTAATGAGTCAGATACCCACTTTAAATACCCATTCTAAAACTACTGCCACACTTAGAAGCATTGTAATCTGAGTGAAGCAATCAAATTTTCCACTTGATCACTCCAGTTTATTATTATTTTTTAAAAGATGGAAGTTGTCATATGGAAATGGAAGCATCAATTCCTTAACCTATTTTGAAACTTCAGCTGAGATATGCCAAGAAAATAGAATGTGCTTGTGAGGCTATGTGTGTGTTTGGAGCAGTAGCATGGAAGGAGACTAGCAGGTCTTAAAGTTAAGTAAGATTTGGAACCAACATTTAAATTAGATATGCTCTATGGGCTGATGTTATTTGAAAGCTGAATAGCTAATGTCAAAAATAGACTTTCCCTTTCTTTCCAAAGTGCAGACAGGGTCCAGAAAGCGGCAAAAATAACCACATGCCTTTCTTGGACTCCTGACTCTCACCCCAAAGGGTTTTCTTGTATAGGAACCAACAATTCCTTGGCTGGAAATACTGGATAGGCTAGTCATTATTTTGAGATTTAAGGGACTGCAGATTCTTGGCAGACTTCCGTTGTTTTTCTAGAGTAACAGGCAAGTAGTTGGACAAAAAGCAAGAAGCTGATCCATGTTGCTGGCTTTGGGTTCTTTGTGAACCAATGAGAGGAGGTGAGTAGCTGCCCTGCCCCCCTCCTCTTTGTTTTGGGAGAAACGGTCTGGTGACTGCCATCCTAGTGTTGGGTCTTGGTCTCTTGGAAACAACGGGCTCCTTCCCCTTTGCCCCTGGGCTCACCAGCCCCTGTAGGAAGACCTCCATGGCTGCACATTGCTAGCGCAGCCCATGGAGGGGTCAGAGATAGTAGGATTGCTTGTATAGAGAGAACAATCACTCAATTGTCAGATTTTTCCCCCCACTTTTCATCCAAACGCTGGGTGGCTTTATAGCACAGTTGGAGACACTGTATTGAAGAGCCTTTGCTCATGGCAACGTTTCCTCTGTTCACTTTCTGCTGCTTCTTGCATTGGAAAATTCCATCCTTTAACACTGGGATTATATGTCACCGTCGCTGAAATCATAGACAAGAATCCACTTAATTTGCTGCAAGCATGAGAAACAGCCAGAATGGGAGAAGCACAGCATTCCCCTGTATAAAGAGAGGATTGAACGAGGTCAGTGAACCAAAGAGCCAGCAGGTCACAAACCCTCAGAGGGTCATGAAAATCTTCCCGGGTTTCCTGTTTTTAGGAGCAAAAAGGATGCCTGTGGGAATTTTTTAAAAAAAAAACATTAATTAAATAAATTAAAAAGTATTTAAGATTGCCCACGATAGTTGTGTGAGATGGGTGAGGTATTTGAGGGCTCATTTTACTAGTTTTTGTACTTTCGTACATTTTTGAAAATTTCAATGATAAATTTTCCCTGTTTCAGCTCTGAACGAACCCAGAGCCCCTGAGTGGGTACCACGTGCGCATGCGCGGCAGGCAGGGCTGTGCGACTGCGCATGCTCGGCCTCAGCCTCTGCCTCAGTCCGTTCGAGCTGAGCCCCCCGGGGTTCCACCTGTTGGGCAGTTTCAAATGCCCTTTATTCTTAGTCGTTTGGAAGTTGTCATATGGAAATGGATGCATTAATTCCTTAACCTCTTCCAAAACTTTAGAAGTTTATATGGTAAGAAAATATAATGTGCGTGTCCATATACTGAATGGATTATTTGCATTAGCAACACAGACGTTGAAATGCATCCTAATAATTCAGCAAATTGCCTCCTGGTAGTCTTCATTTGATGTGAAGATGGCTTTTCTCTCCTCAAAGTCTGTCCCTGGACCTCAGAAACTCAGTACTACAGAGAGAAAAGACAGTGGCAATTATGTCTAATTTTGGTTTTCATTTAGACAGAACAAACGGTTGTGCAGAAGTGATTACAAATGGCAGCTAGTTGATATTTTAAGCACAAAGTATAAGAATTTCAGACATGAGGTCATGAAAGCAATTTTTGATGTCCCAACTCCTAGTTAATTTCAACCTTTATTTTAATTCTAGCACCCAACAGCTGACACAAAATAACTCTTCTATTGACTACCTCCTTGTGTCTGGTGGCTGTGAAATGTTTATCATGAAATTTATTGTGTAGCCACTGCTTCCTAGATCTCGTGGGCACAGAAATAGTAGAACTTTCTAGAAATGGAGCATGGCGGGAGCATTGTACAGTTTATTGGTTTTAGACACACACTCTTGAAACTTGATTATAAAGATTATAAACTCAATTAAAGATTATAGCTAACATGAAACCTATAACACATGATGATAAAATAGAAAATATTTTTTACTCCCAGCTTCTTCTTTTGCATACACACCATATTGGATGTCTGTGTGCATTTCTCATTTTCTGGCCCACCTTGATGCCAGCCGTTGCTGGGGAGAACAGTTTTGTGCAGGTATAACCAGTCAGTGGTTTTGGCCTTGCATCTCTCTGAGACAGTATCCTGACATTCAGGCTTGTGTAACTCAGAAGTGCAAGGGAGTCAACACCCCATGAGGCAACCTTTGAACAAAAGGGGTTGGGAGTCCATGAGTTAATGCTCCCATTTTTCTTCCTTCATACTGGAAATTCTGAGGTGTATTCCATACAGCTTCTTACAGGGTGGCCACAGAACATGAGATGAATCATGTCACCACCTTCTCTCCTTCTCTGCTTTACTCCCTCTAGTCCCTGACTCCTGTCTGCCAGGATCATGCTCCAAAACAACCTTCCTTTACAAAAGCCCTTGTTGCAAGCTGTGCCTTCTGAGAGCAACTCAAGGCCAAGACACTAAAATGATACATCAGCATGAAGACATGGATACAGATTGCTAAGAGATTGGTTGAATTGCATATCTTTGTGAACAGGACTCAAAAGAAGTTTGGGAAACTCTGGACCCGATTGCTGTTGCAGTCACAGCATTCGGAATTAGAACTGTCAGGTCCCTATCTAGCTCCACCGGGTGGAGGAGTACCTGAGTCTTCCATGAAGAGCCGTGGGAGAAGATCCCCAAGCCTTGTCAAGTCTGTGGAACATCTTTGGGTGTTGTGAGACATCAACAAGAAACAGAAAACAAAACATTCTCACCAACGTTCAGAAATCCTCAAATTTCATGAGCCATCTGCACTATTTCTAGATCTAATTATATAACTGCAAGTGATGTTGACCTATTCCGAGGAAATTGTTCATCTCACTCTGGGGTGTGGTCTCTGCCTTCAGGTAAAGGCAGAAGAAACCAAGGAAGGTTGCTTTGCTCTGTCAAAATCCATCCCAGGCAAGGGCTGGATTCCAATTCAGCCAGGTCATGTAGCTGGATGCTCAAGATTCTGAAAATCTAGTTACCCCTTGTACCTCTCTGTACTTCTATCCCACCTGATCTAGGCCAGTGGTTCTCCTCTGCACTGGACCATCTTTTTCTGAAGGCAAATTTTCCACTAGGAGGGAGGTTAGAAATGCCAGTTCTTGGGTCCCACCCCAGATCTTCAGCAATCTGCTTTGACAGGCCTTCCAGGCGCCCCTGGTGCTGGCTCAAGTTTGAGAACCAGTGCCATTGGCCTGTTCCTCCTCATCCTGGCCTGTAGGCTTTTAGGGACCTTCACTGTTGGTTCATACTCCTGTCTACAAAATGGGCCCAGGAAACAGGAGATGACTTGGTTAGCTGGTAGATGAGAAAGAAGGGGCTGGAACTGTATAGGCAGCCACCCAGCTTACAAATAGATGGTGTTCTGGACTTTGGAAATCAGCTGTTTGGACCGTGAGCTGTTTTCCTAGGACTGGCAAATAGGTTTCCATACCACACACAAGGGCATAGTCTGTCCTGAATTTAGCTGAAATACTGCTGTGTCACAGTGAAAATGAGCAGATCGCAACAATCCTGGTGTATAAGCAAGTAATCAAAACAGGGCAAAACCATAAATGAGACAGGGAGATAGTAAGTTATTTAGGCCAATATCGGTGGTCAAAGGAAAGGTTGATTTGGAAATGGATGACCAGGTAAATGGGGATTTGTCAAGTTTCTAGAGTCGTTTCTGGCTTTTCTCCTTAGAATGTCATGATACTGACTCATTCAGGCAGACATTTCTCAAATATAGTCCTGGATTGCTACCTTCCTTTATTCTGAAGGCAAATTTCCCATGAGGGGGGAGGTAAAGAATTCTGAGACATGTTGGCAAGAACTGAAAAGGGCAGTAGAAAGAATAAGGGAATTAAGGAGAATGTGGGGTGCTGATTTATTAATATCAATACAAGCATCGGTGGAGACGGAGCTAACTGGAGTTACCAGTACTGAGGTAACTGGACACAGACAGACAATGTCTCCTCTGACATTGGCAACAGAGAGGAAAGAAATAGACAAGCGCTGACCACACGGGTCTGGAGCTGCTGTTCTGGAAAATTTCCTTCCCATTGTAGTTGCCTGCCCTTCACCTTAGATGGTCCCATCACGTCACCTGACTCCTTGTCCCCTGGCTGGCCACAGGTGGGCAGCTAACCAGATGCCTTGCCAGCAGCCACTGACAGGGCGTAAGAAGATGAGCTGGACCAAACCCTTTTTCTTTCTAGAGATTTGAACTCAGGAATATCCAGAGCATTTTCAGTCAATGATGGGGAGAGGGACATGCTTGGCTGTGAGCACTTCACACACTCACAAATCAAATGCTTCGAGCTAGGTTTCCAGGGGTGGTGAGAATACTTTCTTTTTGGTTTCACGATGCATTTATTAACCATTCTATTTTTGTATTATACAAATGATCAGAGCTGACGGTTGAATGGCTGGATTTGGAGAAGTGTGGTAGCCCTAATGGAATTAATTAATTGAATAATATTGCCTGACAAATGGTGGCATTATACCACAGAGGGCTTGAGACTTAATTACTGATGTCATTTATCTCTCTGTTTGCATACCAACAATAAGTGACTCGTTTCTCATTACTTTTGGGTCATCTTCCAAATGGAAAAAAAAGAGGCCAAAATATCAGGAAGGGAATGAAAAAGCAATGCCTTTGTTTCCATCTCATTATCCTGGTAAGTCATGACAGACCCGTTAATTAGATGGGCAGCCTTCGCTGCTGACTCCTGTCCAACTGTTACCTCAGCAAGAAGAACCACCGGGAACATTCCCTCCCCTTGGGAGGAGATGAAAGGAGACGAACAAGGGGATCGTGTCCCCAGCCCTGCTGGGGCACTGCACTTGTCAGGACAGATCTCTGGATGGAAGGGTGGCCCTGTCTCAGGAACATGGCCTATGTGCATCGCCGTGGCATCGGGGCGTGTGACTCCTCCCTTGTCACCCAAGGCTGAGGCAAGGGTCCTTGATGTCTGCAACTCCCTGGGAGATTAGGACCCGAGTAAGCAGGGGACAGGTGTAAAGAGGACCTGACTTGAGCTGGCCAAATTCACTGCCGAGATTGATCTTGCATTTGGTAACCGGAAGCAGCGAATTAACTACCGCCGGAAGACAGCTACTCTCCGGCTTTCGCTGCGACTGTGTATGAAACAAAGTGGACTCGCCGGGTAGTACTAACAAAGAGGGACTTGCAACGCAGGTAAAAACGCCTCCCTGCGTAGGAAAGGCTGGGGACCGAGCGTCATTTCAGAGGGTGGCCATATGTCCCACACTGTGTGCCCAGGGCAGTCCTGGGTCACCCCCAGGACTACTGATAATTTTGTATTTATCCATAGTACTCCCTTTTCATCCTCAAAAAATGTCCCATTTTGGACAATAAGTTTTAAATGCTTACTGTATTTCAATGTCAACTTTAAGCTGCCTTTTTTCCCTTTTTCTTTATAACAAGAGTGATGTTGTAGGTTGAGTTGCGAACCGTCAAAAGATGTTGAAGTCCTACCTCCCCCCACTGCCTGTGCACATGAGCTTATTTGGAAATAGGGTCTGTGCAGATGGTCCACGTGAGATGAGTTCATTAGGATGGGCCCTAATCCAATAGGATTGGTGTCCTTATACAAAGAGGAATTGTGGACACAGAGCCACAGGGAGAAGTCCATGTGTAGGTGAAGGCAGGGATTGATTGGGGCGATGCATCTAGAAACCAAGGAACACCAAATATTGGCAGCAAACCGGCAGAAGTTAGGAGAGAGGCCTGGAACACATTCTCCCTCAAAGGCCTCAGAAGGAGCCAACCCAGCTGACACCTTGACCCCCCAGACTTCTGCCCTCCAGAACTGTGAGACACTAACTGTCTGCTGTGTCAGCCACCCAGTCCGTGTTGCTCAGTTGTGGCAGCTCTAGCAAACTGATTCAAGTGGGTACTGGTTTCAAAGTGTCTGATTATGCTCTAATCACTCTCAGTCTGTCCCCTTCACAGAACTGAGCCATCGTGGTGGCAGAAGACGTCTGCAGGGCTAGGGAGAGAAGCCGGTCAGAGAACCAGCACCAATTTCTCGCCTCCTCAGTGCCAGGCGCTGAGAAGAGGTGACTGAGAAAGCCCTGGTTCCTAGCCTTAAGGAGCCAGCAGTCAGGTGGGAAGCCTGCCAGGCCGTGCAGGTGACCTTGTGCTTCATTAGCTAAACAGGACTAAGCATCAGTGCACCCAGGAGAAGGGGAACGCACCACGGGGAGGTACCCCAGGTGCCCCAAGCTGGGCTGAAAGGAACCAGCCTTCCCAAGAAGGGACATCTCAGCTGAGACCCAAGAAGCAAGGGCCACCTGGATTTTAAAAGGTGGGGGGAGGTGGTACAAGTGTGAAATTTCAAGGGCCAGGGGAGGAGGGGCTTGAAAAATCCAATCCATGGTCAGGGGCGGTGGCTCACGCCTGTAATCCTAGCACTCTGGGAGGCCAAGGTGGGAGGATCGTTTGAGCTCAGGAGTTCAAGACCAACCTGAGCAAAAGCAAGACCCTATCTCTACTAAAAATGTAGAAAGAAATTAGCTGGACAACTAAAAAAAAAAAAAATATATATATATATAAAATTAGCTGGGCAAGGTGGTGCATGCCTATAGTCCCAGCTACTCGGGAGGCTGAGTCAGGAGGATCACTTGAGCCCGGGAGTTTGAAGTTGCTGTGAGCTAGGCTGATGCCACGGAACTTTAGCCTGGGCAACAGAGTGATACTCTGTCTAAAAAAAAAGAAAAGAAAAAGAAATCCGACTCAGGAGTAGAGAGAGCCACTGAGGGAGGCCTTGGGCGTTTTCCAATTCTTTTTCTCAGCCTTTATTGCTGCAAATGCCTAATGCATACTTTCCACTCACCAGTCTCCCAGCGGGGGTGGCCGAGCCCACCACGAGACTGCCAGGTAAGCACTGAGGGAGCGGCCTCAGAGAACAAAAAAGCCACAAGCAGTGCCTATAGGGGAGAGAGATGGGAGAAACCAAGAATATTAATCTCTGGGTCAGAAGACAGTGACACCTTGGCCTCTGATCTCTCTGGCCAAATAGTCTTCAAGTGGCAGGGCTTGAAGAAGTCACAAGTCATGTTCAAAGGTGCCAAGTTATTTCTCAGTGTATAATGTGATTCTATTTCCCTGAAGCAGAATTTGGGCTGCCCCTTGTCTAAGTTTCATTCAGAGACATGGCAGGAAATTTCAGAACATTCCACAGAACACCTTTGGGACACCTCTTGCCCTTGAAGTTCTGAGCCCCACGTCCTTGAACCTCGGACCCCACATTCAGGACCTAGTGTGGACACCATCTTGAAGTCTGGTGCCTGCCCCCTTGGCCAGCGTCTGAGGACATAATGAGACCCACAGACCCAATCCACATGGGGCTTTTATTTCTGAATGCTAGCCTTGGCATTTCTTAGGTGCCGAATTTCTAGTTTGGATGTTAAAGTCACTGTTCCTCTTCTCTAGTTGCCTTCAGTTATCCGTCACTGGTGGGCCCAGGGCAAAGAGTTTTGGTAAGGCAAAACTGGGCTCTGATTTTGTAGGCATGGCATGTATTATGTAAGCATACAGGTCCACATTTCAAAATGAAAAATAACAATAATAATTAAAGTTTCTCTGGGCTCTTTGTGTCCAAACCACTCTTGCAAAACCACCTTTGGATGAGCTTGAAGTGTCAGCAAATCAGCAACATGTGGATTTAATTTCCTTTGAAATACACCAGGGGGAGAGGGAGCTGCGGGACTTGGCAGCCAGCTTCTTAGGGTTTGCCAAACCCCAAATATCTCGCACTCTGTGGGAGCCACAGTGCTGGCCCCCGGTAGTCGTGTCTGGCCAGCCCAGCCACCGCGTGTCTTGCTGGACCATCCAGTACTCCTCCAGCCATCATTCCCTCCTCTGGGTCCATTTCAGCTGACAGAAGGACACTGTTCACACCACCCACACGCTGCAACAGGACTTTGGAAGAGGGACCGGGGCTGCAATGAGGTGTCAGGTTGGCTCAAGTCTTATCTGGACCAACAGGCCATTTTTTCAGCCATCCCTGTGCCTTTCAAACCTAAACCAACTGTGAGAGAGGTTTGCTAATTTGATTTCTAGATGGGAAAATATTTTGCTTTTTCGGTGGATGATGGTGTCAGGTCCCAAATGTATTGGGTTTCACTATCATCCAACACTCATGCGTATAATGTGAAACATGCCCATGCTCTGCAGAGACTACAGCCACCCCTCCATTCAGTTCCAAAGCAAACATGGGTCCACAAGGCCCCTGGGAGAATAAAGGAGAGTTTCAATTAGAGGAGCCGAGCCACACAGTCTAGTAGTTCCTCTTCTTTTTTTTTAAGAGACGAGGCCTCGCTCTGTCACCCAGGCTGGTCTTGAACTCCTGCCTCAGCCTCCCAAGTAGTTGAAACTACAGGCGTAGTCTGGTAGTTTTGATGTCTCCCCAAGGCCCACAGATCCTGGACTACTAATTTATGAGTAAAGTTGTGTTAACAAGGTCTGTATTACTCTCTGGTTCATGATTTTCTTGTTGTTGATATTAATGACTCTCTTTTTCTTCCTATATTTTCTATGTCTAACAGCTCCTTTTGTCTAAAATAATAATGCATTAAATGCAAAGGGCAAATTGAACCTTTAAAAAGTACTTTTTGCATCCAAAACAACTAATGCTTTGGTTTCTGGTACATGTCATGTTTCGACTCTTTTCTTAGCCTCGTTTTACTGAGGCAACTGAGGCCCAGAAAGATCAAGTAACCTACAAATCTCACACCTAGTGAGTAAAAGAGCTGGAACTTGACCTTGGGCTATTGGCCTCCAGAAATGTCTTTTTTTCGCCCCCTAGTACTGGACATTACCTTTTACCCCATTGTGATGGTTAATTTTATGTGTCAACTTGACTGGGCCATAGGGTGCCCAGATATTTGGTCAAACTTTATTTTGAATGTTTCCAGGAGGGTGTTTTTGCATGGGATTAACATTTAAATCAGTGGACGTAGTGAGGCAGCTTGCCCTCCCGGTTGTGGCTGGGCCTTTTCCAGTCCACTGAAGGCCTAAATAGAACAAAAAGTCCCCACGGTCCCCCAGTAGGAGGGAATTTCTCCTGCCTGACTGCATGCAAACTAGGACATCAACTTTTTCTTCCCTTTGGACTCAAACTGAAACATCAGCCCTTCCTGGGACTTGAGCCTGAAACTTGAGCCTGAAACTTACACCGCCAGCTCTCCCGCTCTCAGGCCTTGAGACTCACGCAGGGACTGGCTCTCCTGGGTCTCCAGCTTCTCGCTCACCCTGCAGATCTGGGCACCTGTCAGCCTCCATAATTGCATGAGCCAGTCCCTAACACTCAATGTCTTTCTATACACATCCCATTGGTTCTATTTCATTTGGAGATCCCTGACTAACACATCCATTTCTTACTTCATATACCAGGCAGTCCTGTGAAGTAGATGGGTCAGGTACTGTCGTTGCTGTCTAACAGAGGACAGAAAACAAGACTTGGAAAACGAACACGCATGTGTGCACACGCACCCCCCCCCCACATGCGTGCTTGCTCACACACGTGCGCACACATAGACCACACGCTTCCAGGCTAAGATCAGGTCCACTCATTCCTTGGTGTCTCTTCCCCAGGGCACGCACAGAGCAGTCTCGGATGGCAAAGCTCGGTTGCTTTGAAAGTGTCTTTTATGTCCACACCCATGATAGCAAGTGCTCTTTCATGCAGAAAAATCTGCCTCTGAGTAGCGGGGTACACAGGGGAGCCACTTCTGTTTGTTTGTGTAAGTGTACTGTCGGTTCCAGCTACAGAAAGCCACGCAGCCAGGAAGGAATCAAAGCTAGGACGTTCCCGCCTGGAGACAGTGACTCCAGAGAAAGGATCCTCAAAGGTAAAATTCCCTCCAGACAATTGGATACTGCATGGGACAAGGATATCTGGCCAGTAGGATTTCTGTCTAAGCAAAGGGCAAAAAATCTCATTATCTTTGTTAGCCGATGTGACATCCAAGGCCATGCAATGCATTAAGACCATTGCCACTTACCCAGGTGAGTACTCCATTTACTTCCAGGGCTTTCTGTTTTGCAAAGCCACCCCCGCCTGAGGCTTCAGAAGAAATACAGTGTTCTCTCCCACCCGCTTTCGTCTTCACGGTGTCCACAGGGGCAGGCAAGGGCCACAGTCGAGCTCTTAAACATGGAAGATGTGTCCTGGCTGTGTTCAAAGAGTTTTGTTCGTTGAGCGTGGACGGAAGGTTGGTGCAGCAATGTTTATATGAATACAACTTCATCTCTCTTATCAAGCGGTCAGAAGTTCAGAAGGAGGTGGCCGTGGTCTCCTGCTGCTGTTTATAAGCAGCAGGGGGGAATTATATTTTGGGCTTCAGTAGCCGTAAGTTCCTTGCATAATCTTCTGATCCTTCTCCGTTCTCCAGCCTTCCACCCCAAGCATTTTTTGCGTTGAAATGGCTGCAGAAAACGGATGTGGGAATGGGGCACTGGTCTTTGGGTAAGTTTTTCTACTCGAGGCACGAATCCCCCAGATACATACCCACTGCTGGTTCTGCAGGAGCCTGCAAGCTGGTGGCAGAAGAGGACAGGCTGGGCTGATACTGGGCTGCAAAGATGTGGCAGCAGGTAGGACTTGGTGCCTGCAAGCAGGGAGCCTTGGTTTTAATGAATCAAATCTAGCAAGTTCCCATCCGGAGACAGTAAATCCAGGAAGAGGATCTTGGATTGGACAAGTGGATGGGATTCAGTTTGACCAAAGGGACAGAAAAAAGTTGTCATCCTTTGGATAAAAATCTTCTCACCTCTCCCAACCTCCGAGTCCTAGGACAATATCATTTTCAGAGGGCCCAGTTTTGTGGTTTCACACCATGAACTGGTTGCCTGTGAGTCACAAAGAAGAAAAGAGCATTCATTTCTCATTGAAAAAGCGAGCCTCCAACTCACCAGTTCTGCCTGAAGCCGGAAGGTTTCAACCTCCACTGGCAGCTCTCTAATGGATAATGGGTAGTTTTCCGTATTTGGGAAAAAGCACTGCTTTTCGTCTCTGCCGGTTGAGTAAGCTTTTGCAAAGAGGGTTGAACAAGAAATGCTGTTTCTCATGAAAATGGTTTCATTTTCATTATACTGACAGATGAGCTTCTTTACAGCAGGGAAATGCACTTTTTTTTTTTTGAGACAGAGTCTTGCTCTGTCACCTTGGCTAGAGTGCCATGGTGTCAGCCTAGCTCACAGCAACCTCAGACTCCTGGGCTCAGCGATCCACCCACCTCAACCTCCCTGAGTGCTAGGATTACAGGCGTGAGCCACCGCACCCGGCTAAGAGCTTCTTTTCATAGAGTGGCTCAAACATGCCTGACAATGAGCTGAATCGAGGAGGAACATGCAGATTATTGAAACATTTGCTTTGGGGAAAGAAATCAAGCTAAGAGACCTATTCGTTTGCAATGACCTTGGCGATAGATACCGAGTAACGTGGCAGTTGAGGCCTATTGCCGAGAGGCAGGCAGGCCTCGTGTTGGGTGCTTTGTAGCTGTGGTCCTCTTCCGCCTAGAGCCTCAGATCAGCAGTGTCAGATGTCATTCCCCAGGGGACCAGTGCCTTTGAAGGGCCCTGATACTGCCTGGTCACATTCCTTCTCATCGGCCAGCCAGCCCCGGTGTCACTGGTAGTGTCACACAAAGACATAGATCGGACTGTTTAAAACAGGCAGCTCTCTACTTGGTTCCCTTCTGGCATATTCCCAGCCTGCAAAAGGATCTGATTGCACATTCAGCGCACTTAGGCAGCCTTTAGGAGTATTGATTCACATTGAAATGGCCTTAAAAAAGAAAATACAGATACCTAGCCCCACCCTCAGACCAATGCAATAGAATCACTTCGAGATGTAAACTGGGCTTTGGCATTTAAAAAATCTTCCCAGGTAGCTGCTTCTAAGAGATAGCCAAGATGGAAAACTACTGAACTTGAGGAGTGAAAGCTATTTCATGGCTATATTTGCAGGGATTTCTGGGTCTACATCTGTCGCTGTGGGTGGTGCTATGACATTTGTAGATGTGGACTGATGGCCAAAGGAGTATTCATGGCCCTGGGAGGGGTTTCCTTGTTGTTGGCCCCGTTTTTGGGAAACAAGACTTGCAAGGACTAAGCCCACCTGGCAGATGGACACACAGGTACTCATACTCACTCTCACACCCTCTTCCCAGGCTGAAAAGCCCTTGCACTGGTCACACAGGGTCCCCAGTAGCCACAAAAGCTACTGTGCCCATGACGTCAACTTCTAATCTGTTCTCTAATCTTTTCCCGCTCGTATTATGGTTTCCCAGTGATGAAAAAGATACTTAATTTATGTCAGTGGTGTTAAAAACTCTTTGATCTTATGACCCCTGGGGACTTTCTAAGCCCTGTAAATGCCATATCCCTTTTCTACCAAACAAAATAAATCTTAATTTTTTTGTATCCCATGGCCTAGTCCGATTATGACACAAAAGTTTACAAGAGACACACTTTATTATTTTTTTGAGATAGGGTTTCACTTTGTCACCTGGGCTAGAGTCCAGTGGTGTCATCATAGCTCACTGCAACCTCAAATTCCTGGGCTCAAGAGATCCTCCTGCCTCAGCCCCCCAAGTAGCTGGGACTATGGGCATGTGCCACCACGCCTGGCTAATTTTTTCTTTTTTTGTAGAGATGGGGTCTCATTATTGTTCAGGCTGGTTTCAAACTCCTGGCCTCAAGAGATCCTCCCACCTCAGACTCTCAGAGTGCTAGGATTACAGACATGAGCCAACTGTGTCCTGCCCAAGAGACACACTTTAGAGATAAGGACACAAATAAAGCCAAAAGGATGGAAAAAGATGTACTGCACTCTGCAAACTCTAAGCATAGAAAGCTGATGTGGCTATCTTAAGATCAGATGAAGGCAACTTCAAGATGAGGAGTATGAACAGGGAAGAGCCCCCCACCCCACAATACCCCTTCCTCTTCCTCCACCCTGACACTGCATTGGCACTAGACCCTTTAGACCCTATAGTTGGGCCATGTCCATTGGAACGGGAATCTTGGTCAGGGCAGGACACCAGAGTAGGGGTGCCCGGGGCCCCTCTCTGGGCGCTCCATAGGCCCTCTGAGTCCCCCCAGCTCCTCCTGCCACCACCCTGCTCTGCATTCTCCTCCCTGCTCTGTGTCCTTCTCCTCTCATCCTCCAGGCCTTTGGCATGATCTCATCCAGGAACTTAGATTTTTACAGAAGCCAGGAAGAATCTTTTTGGCTGGCCCAAATCCTAGAGGCAAGGAAGCCTGGAGCTGGGCTACCAGTTGGCAATCGGCATGGTTGGGGGAAAGAAGGAACCAAACCCAGGTTAGTATTTTAACAGTTGATCCTGCCGTAACACCTTGATGCTCCCTCGGGCTCCTGCAGGCCCTAGTCTCTGTTTGGACCACAGCTTCGAAGGTATGTGATTTTCTTATGCCACTCCTCACCCCGCCTTTACCCTGCTTAAGGCAGCCCTCAGTCTTTGCAGGGCATCCCAGCTCACTCAGAAATCTCGTATTGAATTAAGTAGAACTAAGTTATTCCTTTTGCAGCAGCCTGTGGGGAAGAGATTGGCTTATAGGACCAGGTCCACACTGGGGATGTGTGGTAGCTTGACTCTCCGCTGTGTGCGGGTTGATCATCTTCAGGGAAGAAAACAGCTCCCACTCAACAATCCAGATGTGCTCTGTCTTAAAATGAAATGGCTGTGGTGGGGTGTCTAGGAACTTGCTACTCAACGTGTGGTTTGTAGACCAGGAGTAGCATCTGCTGAGTCACCTGGGAGCTTGTGAGAAATGCAGAGTCTCAGCTGACCCTAGACCTGTTGCATCAGAATCTGCATTTTATGAAGCTCCCAGGTTATTTGCATACTCATGAAAATTTAAGAAGCACTGCTCTAGGGCACACACGTCACACTGATATGATATAAATTGAATCAAGAATATTCCATATTTTAAAAATGTTTTAAACTATTTTTTTTAAAGTAACACAAATCTGCTTGTTAAATTGCAAAGATTAAAAATAAAAAGCTTATCCCAATATTTTTGTTAAATAGATGTATTTTTATTGGACACTCCCGGTGGGAATGTAATTTAGTACAATGTTTCTAGAAATAAAAGGCAACTTATTTGAGAAGTCTTAGAACAATCCAAAGCTCTTTTGTTATTATTTTAAAAACTTGGCAGACAAAATTATATGCATTTATCATGTACAACACGATGTTGTTTAGAAGTATATACACCTTGTGGAATGGTTCACTCTAGCTAATTATCAAATTCATTACCTCCTAGAGTTATTTTTGGTGAGAACACTTATCCACTATTTGCAGTTTTCAAGAATACAATATATTCACATTATCTACAGTCACCATGTTGTATGACCGATCTCTTAAACTTCTTCCTCCTATCTAATTGTCATTATATATCCTTTGACCACCAGCTCTTCAAAGAATCCATATCCTTTTTATGACTTGATCTTAAACAAAAATTAAGGTTGTGATGTAGCTCCAAGGATATGGTGTAAAGAATTTTCACGGTGATGGTTTAGTTGTTTTTCTCATCTTCTCTTCCTCATCACTGACAAAACTCCAGTTTTGTAGGTGGGGGACAGTGAGCTCACCATTTTAGGGACTGTTTGCAGGTCCAAGGGGCCAAGGAGACATAAACAGAAGTCACTGGGAGACAACCATTTGAAAATGCCTTACCAGTACCCATCAACCCAGTTACCAGCACCCTCCTGACTAATGACCCTGTACCCCTCTCCCCATTTACCTTGCCTGGAGCTCTGATTGGCTGCTGGAGATAACCATGACCCCTTACCCAACAATGCCAGGGCTGTCTCC
The DNA here is from genome assembly GCF_040939455.1 of Microcebus murinus. Classification (NCBI taxonomy): domain Eukaryota; kingdom Metazoa; phylum Chordata; class Mammalia; order Primates; family Cheirogaleidae; genus Microcebus; species Microcebus murinus. The sequence continues at coordinate 10,308,330 of NC_134104.1, read as the reverse complement.
TTCCAGACTTTTCATTATACGAGAAAAATAAATTCCTAATTTGTTTAAGTCCCTGTCTCTCAGGAGTTTGCTATCTGTAACTGGACATAACTCCTAACTTCTACACAACCTACGTGTCCAAAAACAGGGGCTTGATGAATAAATTATCAGTTATCCAAGCAATGAAATGCTAGACAGCATTAAAAAATCATGTAGAACTGTGGTTTCAAATTATGTCTAGTAGAGGACACCTCCCCTTTTCCATATTCAGTCTTTCTAGAATCCCTGTATAGAGATCTATTGAAAATAGAGCTCTTCTGGGTTAACTAGAGGGTGGGACTGATAATCTTCAACTTGTACCTGCAAAATCTACTCTCCCCTCTGTGGGGACTCTGAAACACCTTCATGGTCTCTAGAATTCAGTAAAATGATAGAGCACAGTTTAAAACTCGTTCTTGTAATTATCTTTTTATCTACAAGAAAACGAGCACATGAGATCTGGTTAAGAAAACAGCTTACTGATCGATTATGGTATCTTACAATTCCATATGTAAAAATATATAAATGCTAATTTCCCCAGGCTTCATGAGTCTTTGGAAAAAATGAAGTCGCATTCATCATAATGACTCAAATTCCCCTGGCTGGTGGCCTTCATTTGCATAACAGCGGCACTTTCTTCCTCAGTCTCCCCAGTTATTCCCGAGGGGCATTTAGGGGTGTTTCTCATGTGCCAGGAGCAGGAACCCTCAAAATCTCTCCCTGACCTCAAGGTTCCCATTGCCTGCACCCCTGCTCCTGCTGCTGGTGCCCTGCGAGGGGCTGCCATCTGGCCAGCATGCCCGCCCATGCCCACTGTGGTCTTTGCAGCCTGCGCCTTGTCCTGTGCACGGTCCGGCCATGCGGCTTTGGGCAAAGAACTGGGAGGATGAACAGCCTTCCACGGGGCAGGCTGGGGACCAGAGACCATGCCAGCAGTCGTGCTTCCTCCTCGTTTTCTAGTCTTACCCGGCTCCATGCACCCAGCTTCAAGTTTCCAGGCTTCCTCCGCCTTCAAATAAGCTGGGGGTGGGGTGGGGGCCTCCCTTTCCCCACCCCTGAGTGTGTGTATGTGTTTATTAAAGCCATGCGAACTGGAATTCAAAATTTTAATAGTAGCAATTTCTGAATGGCAAAATTGGGGTGCTTAAAATGTTTCTATTTTTTCTTGCTTAATTGTATTTGAAACATTTCTACAATAAACATATATTGTATTATTAATAAAAGAAAATCAGGATGCACCTGAAATCAGTTCCAACTCTGATGGCTGAATACACGTAATTGCTCAGTGCATTCAACTGTGCGTTTCCTGCCATGCAAGGGAAATTATTTTGCCTGTGTCCGTGTTGGAGGGTGGAGGTGGGAGTGGGGAGGGGATGCCACAGGCAGGTCAGAAGCAGAACTGTGGTTGCAAATGACTTCTAGCAGAGGACACCTTTCCCTTTTTGTATTCAGTCTTTCATAGAATCCCAGTGTCTGTATACTGCTAACAGCTGACAGAATGTGTGTGGACGACTGGAGACAGTCTGAAGACGCATTCCAGTGAAGCCCAGCTCCCCTTGCTCCGGGACGCCACACGTGTTCTCTCTGATTAGCAGAAAGGTTCACTCCCACGATGGCACTTTCAACTCAAGCGGGAACTGGACAAGCAGGTGAGGGACACCGGCACGGAGGGTCTCTGTCTCTACTAAATTTAGGTCATTAATGGTTTTCCTTCAAGGGAGCCAGCCACTTGGCATGATGGATTTTACTTTGAGAGCTGGACTTCCTGAGTGCCCCGTTGCAGGGGACAAAATTTCAGAGGCCCCTTTTCACTGTGACAACAAAAGCAGCTCTTGCCATACCTTGTGGGGGCTCCTGAATTCCAAGTCATCCCCACTCTGAGCCACTCCCCATATCTGCCAGCTCCGCAGAACATCCCATGTGACCTCTCTTCTTTCTTGTCACTGTCGTCTGACCCAGAATTTCCCCTGCCCGCAGCCCACCCTGCAGTGTTCCTCGTTGCTTCAAACACCTTCACAGCCCCCTTTTTGCTTTAAATGCTCTAAGGGTCCCCCCAGTCTCCCTCACTCAACCAGGCCCCCAACAGAGCACGAACCACCCAATGTTTCTTTTCATCCATCACATTTTCCTCAACAAAGCCATCTAGTATTTGTGGAGCACCTGTTCTATTTCTGGCCCTGCAGTAATTAGCTTAATCCTGACAGCAGCCCTGTGCGGTAGGTACTCCAATAAGCCCCATTTATTAGATAAGAAAATTGACCATTGGCAAGAGCCTAGGCAATGTCCCCCATGTGGAAGGTGGCAGCACTGGGGCGACTCCAGCCCAGCAGCCTGGTCCACCCCCTAGCAGCCACCACCCCACTGGCTCTGTGGTTCTTTCCTCTGAGCAGCCTGTATGGATTTTTTTTTCTTTTTTAGATTTATTTTGTTTTTAACTGTGGATCACTCTGGCCCTGGGATTTAGATCAACAACATGAAGCCTCCTGTTCTCACCACCCCACACGGTTGCAGGAGCCTCAGGACTGTACAACGTTCCCCTTCCTGGTTGACCCTACAGCTGGTGCTGGGTGAGCCTCAGGTTACCGAGTTTTAGCTGAAAGTTTTAAAGAGAGATAATTGTCCACTCTAGGAATAATGTAGAAGGAATCAGAATATAGGGTTTGGAACTTGCTCAAACATCTCTACACAGAGAAGCACATTTACTCCTTGGTAGGTATTTTTATTACTAGACCCATTCACATGCTTTGTTTTTGTTTGTTTGAGACACAGTTTCATTCTGTTGCCTGGGCTAGAGTGCTGTGACATCAGCCTAGCTCACAGCAACCTCAAACTCCTGGGCTTAAGCAATCCTCCTATCTCAGCCTTCCGAGTAGCTGGGACTACAGGCACTATGCCACCATGCCTGGCTAATTTTTTCTGTATATTTTTAGTTGACCGGCTAATTTCTTTCCATGTTTAGTAGAGTCAGGGGTCTCGCTGTTGCTCAGGCTGGTCTCGAACTCCTGACCTCTAGCGATCCTCCTGCCTAGGCCTCCCAGAATGCTAGGATTATAGGTGTGAGCCACCGTGCCAGGCTCCCATGCTTTTTAATTGAGGTGAAATTCACATAGCATAAATTAACCATTTTAAAATGTCCAATTTCAGTGACACTTAGTACATTCACAGTGTTGTGCAACTACCACCACTCTCTAGTTCCAAAACATTTGATCATCCCCTCAAAGAGAACCTCATACTCATCAGGCAGTTGTTGCCTGTTTCTCCCTCCCCTCAGCCCCTGGCGACCACAAACTGCGTTCTGTCTCTGTGGCTTTACCTGTTTGGCTATATCGTGTAAGTAGAACCCATACAATATGTGGCCTTCTGTGTCTGGCTTATTTCATTTAACATAATGTCTTCAAGGTTCATCCATGCTGTAGCTAGCATGTGCCTGAATTGCCTTCCTGTGCATGGCTGAGTAATATCCCATGTATGGCAAGACCACGTTTCATTAGTCCGTTTGCTCACTGATGGGCACTTGGGATGTTTCCACCTTTTGGTTATTGAGAGTAGTGCTGCCTTGAACATTCATGCTCAAGTATCTGTTTTGGGTACCTGTTTTCAATTCTTTTGAGTATATATGTAGGAGTGGAATTGCTGGCTTATAGGGTAATCCTGTGTTTAACTGTTTGAGGGACCTATTAGCCTCCTTTTAAAAGCAGGGAATCTGAGACTCAAAAAAAAATTATGAGTTGTTCAAAGTCACATGAGAAGTGAGTGACAGAGCCAGTACTGCTGTCATTCTACCTGCCCTGCCTGCAGGGAAACAGCATTCATCCGCTCACCAAACCCGTCATGAGGGCCAGAGCTAGCCCCCGTGGCAGATTTAACAACAACTCTCAGAAAGGAGCTTCCTAGCACTGAAACTTCAGGAGAAAACAAAACAAGGGGGCTATTTTAAATCAGAAATCAGCATCACTGGCTCACACTTAAATTCCATTAAGCCAACCATCCAAGCACACTGCTGAACACCGGTGTTGTGCTGCGTATTTTAATGTCAGTCTGGGGTTTCCAGCTAATTCTTTACTCTCCCTGGTTCGCATTTTGTTTGGCCATCTGCATTTCTCGATGGACGCTCGGGGTGGGAGAAGTACTGATTTGGTTCTAAATTTCTGACGGCACTGGGGAGTCTGTGACAGTCACCGCGGTCACCGCATAAAGAGAATCTGTTGATGGCAGCGCGTGCGTAAAGGGTTAAAGGGGCCTGGCTTCCTCTCCGGCCTAATTGAGGGGTGGGAGAGACGTGGGGGCGATGGGGGCGGGGCGGGGCTTCAGCACTGAGAATCTTACTTCGCAGTGGTTTCCAGGGGAATTTTACCGGGAGAGGTAGATTCTAAGGCCTGCCCCCGTCGTCCCTGCCTGCTGGAGCGCACTCTCCGTGCAGAAAGGGGACGCCCAGAGGCTGCGGCTGAGCCGGGTTAGCAAACAGACTCCCACCCGCCCTCCACTCCCCTCCCTGGCCCCGCCGACCTGATTAATCAGAGCCCTGCCAAACCCACTGAGGAGGGTTGACCTCCCTGGCTAATCTCATCTCCGCGCCCACGCGGGGACAGACACCCCCGCTCGGCCCAGGAGACGCAATTCTGCAAGCGCGGCCGGGCGGTGGAAATTTCCATGCGCTCGCTCGGCGCTGCCCCTCCGCGGCGAGATGCTGTGCGCACAAAGCGCCGAGCCGGACCCGGACCGCGCGCGGAACAGTGGCGGTCCACACCGTGCGGGGCCGGGCGCTGTGCCGCGAGTCACTGTGCGACGTGCTGTCGTCTGCCTTGTTCTCCCACCTCTCTGCGACACAAGCTCTCCAAGCAAATCGAGGAGAAGCAGGCGATGCCTGTGTCCATGCGGGGAGGGGAGGGGGCTGGGGTGGGGGGACGAACGGTGACACCCCTCCCCCATGGCGTGTGTGCGAGGTGCACACCGTCGTCCCCAGCCCCCGCCCTGCCCGCTTAAGCCACAAATCCTGCCTGGATTGCCCCCTGCCCGCGCTTTGTTCCTCCGCCAGGCTCTGCAACTGGGAACGCGTGTGGAGAACGAGAGAAGGGGCACGTGTCTACATCTATGCACCCACGACCGCTCCATGGTGCCCTTTTAGACGTGGCCAGTGGGTCCTGGGGAGCAAAGGGTTACGAGGTAGCAAAGGTGTCTGATGGAGGAGCCGGGGGAGACGCAGACTGCAGCCCAAACCGAGGACATTCAGAGACGCGCAGAAAATTCCAGGGCCACGGAGGATGGCGAGGGGGAGGAGGCCGCGCAGCCCAGATGCAGGACAGGGCTTAGCGGGGCAGGGAGGGGGCGGCGCGAGCCTGCGTCCTGCAGCCAGGCCCCACCAGGCTGGTCCCTGTTAGGAGATCGATCCCCTTCTTCCGTAACTGCATGCGAATCATGGCAATAAACCTCTATTGTTTCAGGGGACCGGGGCCTGTTTCTGTTCCTTGCACATGCGAACCTAGTGACCGCAGTCCAAAATTTAGTACGCAACCTTGTCCAGCAGCGCGTCTGCCAAAAGAGAATCGCCATGGCTTCCTCTGGGATTGGAAGGGGGCAGGGCTTGGGGACAATGGGCCCCTCGCTGTGACGGGGTGGGGAAAGATAAGGAAAGGGAAGAATACAGGTTTCTTCTTAAATCAAAGTAGGAAGCTTCAGGAAGGGTCCCTGGCACAGAAGGGGAGGAAGGGACCATCACCATCATCAGCCCAGACCCCAGCACAGAGGACAGCAAACCCGGACGACCAGGTTCTGCTAGTGACCAGCTGCAAGTTCTGGGGAAATCCCTGTTCTCTGAGTCTCAGTTTCGACCTCTGCAAAATCAGGGTCATAAGAATTCCTGCCCCTTCTGATCAAGTAAGATCATCTGTGAGACTCAAATAAAATAAAATCATGTCAGTGAAACTGTAAAGAGACATATGGGAGTGTTTCTTAGCTACATGCATAAACAATATGTGAGCTATGTTGTTTTAGTAGAATTAACTTTAAGAGCCCTGGCTAACTTATTCAATTGATCCATTTATTAATGTATTCAGTAAATACTTATTGAGCACCTATTATGTGCCAGACGCTGTTCTGTGCTCTGCTCTTGGGAAGCTCACACTGGAGGAGACAGGTGATAAATAGGAAAACTATAGTTTTTAGGTAGAGGTAAGGGATATGAAAAAAAAAATTAAAGCAGAAAGGGGCAGAGGCCAGGGGGGTAGGAGAGTGATTTAGGACAGGGTGATGAGGAAGGCCGCATGGAGAAGGTGGTCTGTGAGCAGAGACCTGACCAGAAGTGAGGGGCTGAGCCCCATGGATTTCTGGAGGAAGAACATTCCAGGTGGGGGGAGCATGGGTTTGGGGGGGACTGCTGCCCTTCCTGTTGGTGGGACAGGAAGAGAGGTACCCTCCCTGCAGGGGTGTGAGTGACAGGTTTGGGGCTGAAGATTCAGGAAGAGATGGTAGGGCCTCGAAGGTGACCTTCAGGACTGGCATTTATGATAAGTGCTCTTGGCAGTTGGAGGGCACGGCTGAGGCTCTGCCTTGGGTCTTACCTGACGATAACGCAGCTCCGTTTTTAGCTTGGAGACTGGCAGGCTACCAGCAAGCATTTGCTGCAAGGCTTGCTCTGGTGTTCTCGGCTGTGCTGGCAGCTCTGATAACATCAAGGGGTTTAACACAGGCCCATGGCTCCGAGGAGGCCACAGTCTTGTTGTGAATAAAATTCAGCCGCAAAAAGCAGTGAGTGACCAATACAGGACAGGTTCTGTCACTGGCTGCACTGTGCGGGCCATAAAGGCAGGAGGAGACTTGGAGTTTGGGGAACCCCAGGGGTACCCTGCGGTTGTGCTGGGATCCCCATAGGTGCTCAAGGATTATCTGTGGGTGGACAGAGTGACTCAAGTTGAGTGAGCAGAGAGCGCTTTGTGGCTAATTAAGTCCTCCTCCTGCCCAGGCCCCGGTGGCCTGCAGCCCCTGGCAGCCACTCACATGCTGGCCATTGATGCCAGTGCACAGCAGGGGCTGTTGCAGATGGTCCTCCAGCCACAGGGTGACAAAAGAAGTAAATGGCCCTGCTGATTGCTGCATGGACCGTTTCCCCCAGGGAAATTAAAAAATGGAATCCGGTGTCCAGGCCTCAGCCTTGCTTCTTTAATAGGGGAGTCAAGATCCTGGGGCCAGGGCCTGGGGGCAGCTGCTTCCTGCTGCAGAGGCCAGTTTCCTTTCCAGGTCTCTGACCCTTCTCGGTTTTGTCATCCTGCCTGGGACCTCTCAGCTGTCACCCGGCGAGGAGGGTGATGGGGATAGAGAGAGTCTATGAAGTCTGTTCAGCCACCCGAATCATTCGCAGTGCCAGCAGGCTGGCCCTGGGCTCCCTCTCGGCCACTCTAGAGTGCAGTGATGGTGTGTGCGCCTTAGAGGCTGTCCAGAAGGTCCCCTGCCTCCTCACCTGGGGATCAGGGGCTACGTCGTAGTCCTGGGCTTCCAGCTCTAGAATCGCCCTTGACCTCAATGGACAGGCCTGACTAAGTCCTATAACCTTCAGGGACTCAACTATACCCACCCTGACTTTGTAAAACCAAGACAGCCTCACGTGCTCATTCCTCATCCTTCCTCAGCTCAAGGAGAGCCGGGTTGCTCTGGGGGGAGGGGGAGGGCGGGGAGTGGGGGGGGAGAGAGAGAGAGAGAGAGAGAGAGAGAGAACATTGTACTACACTTCCTTCACATCGCTGAACGTTTTACTTATTTAACTTTTTGAATAAGTAATGCATCATATGGTTAAAAAAAAATCAACAAATTATAAAACGTTACTACAGTGAAAAGTGTCCTTTCCAATCTGCCCAGTTCTTATCTCCCACCCCAAAGACATAGCCACTATCATTAATTTGTTGTGTATCCTTCTAGAGATTTTATGTATTTTTTCTTCTGCTCATACAAGCAAATAGTATATATATTCTTCCCCTACTTCCAACTCTTCTTCTACTTAATTAGTAAGGAGGTATTCCTTGCCTTGTTGTTTTCAGTTAACAATGTATCTTTGAGATCTTTTCCCCACGGTACACATGTGCACACACGGTTTCCTCATTTCTCTGTACTGATGGTTGCTGTCCAAAAGATTATTTATAGCCTTTCACTTTCAAACAGCGCTGCCAGGGATAACTTCGCAATTCTTCGTTCAGCACAGGATTATGTTTATGCATAAGGTAAATTCCTAGAAGTGTAACTGCCGAGTCAAAGGGTAAATGCATCTTTAATGTGGACAGATGTTGCCAAATTACCCTCTGCAGGGGTCTGTCAATGGATGCTCCCAGTAGCCTTGTATCAGAGACTGCCTGTGTTCCAGAGCTTACCAATGTAGTTGGTCTTCAAGCTTCTGGATTTTTGCCATCTGATAAATTAAAATAATCAGTATGGTTTTAACTTGTATATTTGTCATTGTGATTGGCATTGAATATATTTTCATATGTTTAAGAACCATGTATATTTCCCATTATATTTCCTGTAATCTGTCCCTATCTTTGTGCCCCCCCCCCATTTTTTTATTAGTTAGTGTTTTGTCTCATCGATTTGTAGGAGCTTATTATATACTAGGGAAATTACCCCTTTGTGATGTAAATGACACATATTTCTCATTTTGTCATTTACTTACTGATTTCATTTTATTTTATTTTATTCTTGAGACAAAGTCTCACTCTGTTGCCTTGGCTGGAGTGCTGTGGCATCAGCCTAGCTCCCAGCAACCTCAAACTCCTGGGCTCAAGCGATCCTCCTGCCTCAGCCTCCCAAGTAGATGGGACCGCAGGCATGCGCCACCATGCCCCGCTAATGTTTTCTATTTTCAGTTGTCCAGCTCATGTCTTTCTATTTTTTTTAGCAGAGACAGGGTCTCGCTCTTGCTCAGGCTGGTCTCCAACTCCTGAGCTCAAACGATCCTCCCATCCTGGCCTCCCAGAATGCTAGGATTACAGGGCTGAGCCACTGTGCCTGGCCTGATTTGCTTTTAAAAAAACAATTGTTTCTTGTCATACAGAAATTTTTGATTTTCATGTAGTTGAAATTGTCCACCATTTATTTTGTGGCTTCTAGATTTTGAGTCATAGTTAGCAAGACCTTCCTCATTTTCCCATTTTTGTTTTATTAGGAATATTATGTTTTTTCATTTTACGCTTAAATCTTTGATACAGTTAGAATTTATTCTACCATAGATGTGAAGTCTTTATTCAAAATCCAAAAATGGTGGTTATCAATACCACTTCTTGAATAGTCTAACTTTCCCCACATATTTGAGATGCCACCTTTATCCTAAACAAAATCTGTGTATGTACTTGGGTAGTTTTCACGATTTTCAATGCTATGTCACATGTCAGTCTGATAAATCGTATGCTACTTCTACAATGTTCTAATTTGTTGAAGATTCTGAATATATTTTAATATATGGCAAAGCTGTTCCTCATCATTTATTATTTTTATCAGAATTACCTGGACAATTCTTATTTATTTTTCTATGTGAAATTTAGGATCACCTGTGTAGATAAAAATTTTAAAACTTATAAATTAACATTTGTAAGTTAAGGAAAATTGACATCTTTATGAGGCTAAGTCTTCCTATCCAAGAACTTGGTGACTATTTTCATTTATTCAAGTCTTCTTTTGTTGTTCTATTATGAGTGTTTAAAAAGTTTCTTTAAGTAAGTTTGAATGTTTCCTTTATACTTATTTTTAAATATTTTATCTTTTTATTGCTTTTGTAAATAAACTCTTTTTTTTTCATTATATTGCCTAACTGAATTTGTTTGTATAACTAAAAGCTATAGATTTCTATTAATTTTATTCATACTACTGTCCTATTGAATTCTCTCAAAGATTATAGTAGTTTTCACCTATTTGTCTTGGGTTTTCAGTGCATAAAACCAAATCACCTGCAAATAGTGATAGTTTTACCTCCTTCCACCCAATTTTTATACCTTCAATTTTGTTCTTGCCTTTATTGTGTTGGCTAGTACCTCAAGTATTAATACAAAATTAAATAACATCATAGTGAGCAAATGCTTGTCTCATTCTTGACCTAAGAGTAATACATGTATTTTTTTCTATTCCATTTTCTCATTTATTAGCTTTATAATTATATTTCTTTGTGCAATTGCCCTAAAGATTTCATTATGTGTGCCTGACTTATTACCTTCTACCTTCAGTTGTTACTTTCCCCTTTTAATTAATAATAATGTAATAATTTTATGACAGTTTAAGTCTATTTACTTACTCCCACACTGGGGATATTGTTATATAATTTCATCTCAATATATGTAATAAAGCTCACAAAACATCTTTTTGCTTCAAACAGAAAATATTCCTTTCTATTTTCCTACATATTTATTCTTTTCAGTGTTCTGTGTTCCTTCCTCAAGTTCTGTGTTTTCATCTGGAAACATTTTTGTTCAGCTTGAAAAAAAGTTCTATACTATTTCATGTAGTGTTTCTCCATCAAGGATGAGCTACCTTTCTTTCCTTCCTTTCTCTCTCTCTCTCCCTCCCTCCCTTCCTTCCTTCTTTCCTTCCTTCCTTCTTTCCTCCCTCCCTCCCTCCTTCCCTCCCTCTCTCCTTCCTTCCTTCCTTCCTTCCTTCCTTCCTTCCTTCCTTCCTTCCTTCCTTCCTTCCTTCCTTCCTTCCTTCCTTCCTTCCTTCCTTCCTTCCTTCCTTCCTTCCTTCCTTCCTTCCTTCCTTCCTTTCTTTCTTTCTTTCTTTCTTTCTTTCTTTCTTTCTTTCTTTCTTTCTTTCTTTCTTTCTTTCTTTCTTTCTTTCTTTCTTTCTTTCTTTCTTTCTTTCTTTCTTTCCTGTTCTGCCTGAATATATCTTTGTTTTACTTTCGTTTCTCAAGAACTCTTTCCTGGATATACCATCCTACTTTGATAGTTTCTTTTTCTTTTAGTGCTTTAAAGATATCATTCCATTGTCTTTTGACTTTCATAGTTTCTGCTGAAGAAGTCAACCATCAGTCTTACTATTTCCTCCTTCAAGGTAATGCCCATTTTCCCCCCAGCTACCTTTAGGCTTTAAGAGAAAAGGCTTCAACTTTACCTTCAACTGTTTAACTCAGATGTGTGGTGTTGTGGTTTCCTTTTTATTTATCTTCCTTGAGGTTCACTGAGAGTCTGGATCAGGCGTCCTCAAACTATGGCCTGAGGGCCACATGCCCCTGGTTTGGATCAATGAGCTGATATCTTTCATTAGTGTTGGAAAATTCTTGGCTATTATCTCCTCAAATATTGCTTCTGCCCTTATCTCACTATCCACTCTTTATTGAATCCATATATATATATATATATATATATATAGGTATATATATATATAATCTATATATTATATATATAATCTTTTGCCTGTGTCCCATATATCACTTATGTTCTATTCTGTTCTTTCCATTTATTTTTCTCTTTGTGTTTTATATCATTTTTCTATTGATCTGTTTTTGTGTTTACCAATCCTGTCTTCTGTTATATACAATCTTCTTTCAAAACCAACAAGTTCTTAATTTCCATTATTTACATTCAGTTGTAGAATGTCCACTTGGCATTCATGGATCCTGATTGTTGAAAAGCCTTCAACTTTACATATTTAACATATTTGTAACATATTGTTAACAATATGTTCAACATATTTATCATATCTTTTATTTATCATATTTTCAGAATCAGAGTCTCCAGATGATATTTTCCACAGTGAGGGTTGCCCTTTCCTCCTTTTAGGTATATGAAGTAAGGAGAGGATTGTTTCAGTCCAATCAGGGACTGAGTTGGGTGGAGGCTGGATTCTACTTTAGTAAGATGTGTTCCACTTCTGATTTGCCCTGAAAGCACCAAGCCGGACAGCATGGGGTGCCCTGTCCTTTGGAGGTTTTGAGCTGAGCAACCATCCTAAGCAGGTTACAATTTGGCAAATGCTTCGAGGGGAAGATGGATCATATGTTTTGCAGGCTACTCCTTGTGATGAGATTTTGTTTCCTAAACACCCACAAGACTGAAGAATATTTCACTCCATCTTTCTGATCCTGCCCCCTTCTGGACACCCCAGAGATAAGCAAATGTCTCCTGTGGAAATGTAGCCTTATGTTTTGGGCTCTATCCATTGCATTAACAAAAAGCTTTGCTGGTTTCTCTTCCCGTACAGTGTCCCCCTGTTTGAGACAAGCTAATTATTAGCCCACAGCCAGCTGGTGATTTTCAGCTTATCTAGGATGAGCTCTTTCTCCTCTGGAATTTTTGTTTATCTAGTCCCTGTTGTTTCTGTTGTTCTCTACTGTCCTTAAAATGTGATTATTTCTCATTTATCTGGTGGTGGTTGTTACTGAGAGAGTGTGGATCTTTCTAATATACGTTATTCTGCCTGGAAGCCCAAGTATCCTGCTTATCAATCTTTTTAGTTTTTCTTTATTTGTTGCTTCAATATCCATAAAGAAAAATAATTTATGAGTTTTTGTGTGCAGTTCTTGTTAGGTTTTGGTATTATGCTTATTTCACAAAGAGCATTTGAACATTTTTCTCTCAAAAAATGTTCCAGCACAGTTTAAACACCATCAGGATTAACACTCTTGAATGGGAAATGAACTTGGTCTGGAGATTTTATTGCCAGAAGGTGGCAGGGGGAAAATTTTGGGCAAATGTCTTTGTTCCTCTATGGATAGTTTATCAGATCTTTTCTCTCTTCTGGAGTCAGTTTTAACAAGTTATATTTTCTTCTACAGCACTGTACAATATAAATATAATGCAAGCTACATATATAGATGTATTAATAACTTATGATAAAGCCATCATAAAGCTGAAAATATAAGTCAAAATGCGTTTAATACACCTAACCTATCAAACATTATTGCTTAGCCTAGCCTACTTTAAATGTGTTCAGAACACTTACATTAGCTTACAATTGGGCAAAATCATCTAACACAAAGCCTATTTTATGATGAAGTTTTGACTATCTCATGTAATTTATTGAATACTGTACTAAAAGTGAAAAACAGAATGGCTGAATGGGAACTTAAAGTATGATTTCTACTGAATATGTATTGCTTTCACACCATTGTAAACTGAACCATCTGTATAATTTAAAATTTTTCTGGTAGCTGTATTTAAAAAGTAAAAACAAAAGCAGGCAAAATTATTTTAAATAATGTTTTATTTAATCAACTGTATCTAATATATTATCATTTCAACATGTAATCAATTAAAATTATTAAGGAAGTATTCTTTTTTGCTGGATAAGTCTTCAAAATCCAGTGTTCATTTTATGCATAAAACACATCTCAGTTTCAAGCAGTTACATTGTAAGTGCTCGGGTTCCACATTTGTCTAGTAGCTGCTATATTGAACAGATCAGTTCTAACATTGTCCTTTTTATCTAAGTATTTGATAAATTTTTTATAACATTAGACAAAGTACTTGTATATGATTTAATTTCCATGATTTCTCTGGTTATTTAGATTTATTTAATCTCATTTTATATAGTCACTTCTTCTTTCTTATTGATTAGCCAGAAGTTTATATTGTATTGTTATTTTGTTTTTCAAAGAAATAGCTTTGGAATTTTTTAATTAGTTCTATAGTCTTCTATTTTATAATCATTCTATTCTAACTTTGTCATTATTATTTTATTCATTCAGCCATCCTATCCTTCAGTTTATTTGGTTTTTTTTTATTTATGTTGCTTTGCTCCTTTTTATTTTTTTATGCTTATTAAAAGTGCATAAGGCTATATACATTTTCACTGAGCACTGCTTTAAGCTATATTGCTATTTATTGGTACCGATGGTAGTGTCTTCCTTATTACTGCCTCTGTTATTTTATATTAATGTTTGTATTTTTTCTTCGACCCAACAGTTATTTAAAAGTGTTTTCAAAATTTTCCAGATAGTATGGGCTTTTTGTTTTCTAATTTTTGACATTAATTTCTGTATTGTTATTAAAGAATGTTTTTGTTCTATTTTTGTTTTGGGGAAATTTTGAGGTTTATTCTGTGGTCACTTGAGAAAAAGATGTTTTCTGTTTTTCTTATTTATTATGTAACTTAGTTCTTTTTTAGGCTCGTTAATGTTTTCCCACTTGCCTCATAAAGCTTTGATTTATTTTTCTCTTTGTCTTTGGAAATCTTTATTTTTCTGTGATGTATTTAGGTACAATTGCCCTTTTTAGGTTTTGGTATACTTCTTTAACTGAAGGTTCATAATCTTACTTCAATATTGAAGAATTCTCAGTCATTATCTTTTTGAATATCATCCAATCCTTCCTTTCCTATATTGAAACTCCTCTTAGACATATGTTGGTTCTTCCCATTCAACTGTTCATGTTTCTTAATTTTTCTTTCACATATTTTCCATCTCTTTATTTTTTTGAAGCATGTTGAGTGATTTCCTCTAATCTTCCTATTTACTAATACTGTCCTCATTTATGGCAAATGTGCCATTCAATACATCAATTGCATTATCCTATAGAAAATTTATGCTTCCTTTCTCAAACTTCTACTTGCATCTTTTGACAATATCCCTGTTTTTTATAAATTCTATCCTTAAAGTTTATAGTTCTTCCTTCATATTTTTGAACATATTAAATATCTCTTATTATATTATCCTATGATTTTTGGTTCTTGGTATGCAATTTTGCCAGTTATTACACCTGTGGATTTTCCCTCATGGTGATTCATTTCCTCGTGCAGTTTGTTATTTCTGCCTCTCTTTAGTGTGACTCATGTTTTTATGGTAAGTCCCTATTTCCTGGGTTTGTGGACTATCATTATAGAATATATTTGTGTTTTTCTCTACCATAATCCTTGTGGATTTCTTGAGTCCTGAACTCCTTTTTACATTGATTCATGACTTTGAGGCCACTTTGCTAGGCAGGTAGTGTGGACTCCCTACCCTGACAATGCTGGCCTGGGTTCTGATTTCTAATGTTTTTCTCTTTTTTTCCCCCCAAATCCAAATGGATGGCAAACTTCCTTGTGACTTCTTAGACTGATGGTTAGAATTTTTTCAATCAAGTCAGAAGCAGCATTTTATGAATCCCAGTTCTATGTGTTAGCTCACTCTTACTCTGAATGCACTAGATTCTGGCCTAGACTCTTTTTTCCTCCCAGTCTATATCAAATCCTAGTTTTTCACACATCCCTCATGTTGAGGGCTCATCATCACTTTCACTTTTCTTGCCTTGGAGCCTATGAATAAAAACATTTTTTCCTGTTAACTCGTATCCAGAGTTTTAATCAGTTTGAAGTAGGATTGAGATATTTACCAGCATAATGAGCATAAGTAAGATTTGAAGAAAAATTATTATTATTATTACTTTTTTACAATAAATCAATCTGTTATGGAGTAAAATTTCAAAACTTGCCTGAATTTTAAAGATACTCTGGACACTAAAGAAATTTTGCTGGAAACAGAGATTTGGGCCAGTTTCCTTCATCCCCTGAGGTTACATGTTTGTTCTGCTTTGTCACCGGGGGTACTTCTGTGGAAATGTTTGAGAGGCCCTGCCCTGAGGTGACCTTGACTGTTAGGATGGAAATCACTCCAAGGGCAAGTTCCCTGATGGGAAAATTACCCCCCTCCCCCAAGGCTGGAGAGCTCTTGCCTGGCTCAGTGGCCTGTGGCTGTTGTTTTGCCTAGGTCTGGCCTAAAATGACAGGAAGTAGACCTTTAAAAATTATTGTCACTGATGGCAAGAAGTTCAAACACTACAAAATGCTATAAAATGGAAAGAAAAAAGAACCCCCTCCAGTCTCTTCCCCCTCCGCCTCCTATTCCCAGAAGTCCCTCCTGCTAGCAGCTTCTCATGGACTTTTCCAGAAATGCTATATGCGTAGATACAGACTTTTTTTTCTCCCTTTTTAAAACAAATGGGATCATAGTATATGTGTTCTGCAGATTTTTATTTAACGGTGCATGTTGGTTATCTTTCATATTGGCACGTGTAGTTCTCCCTTGTGTTTTCAGCAGCTGTAGTGAGTTTCCCATACACTAATGGGCCTTCACTAATACACAATAGGGTTTGTTTCCCATATTTTTGTTATTTACATGAATGGTTTGGGGAGCATATTTGTACAGATGTGTATTTTAAGTGTGTGAGCAGATCTGCAGGATAAATGCTGGGCCATTGGTTTGTGCTTTTAAACTTGTGACCGGCAAGGTTGAACTGCTCTCCCAAACTGCTGCAGCCATTTGTACTCCCGCCCACCCTGGAAGAGCCACCCAGTGAGCAGGACTTCAGGGAACCTCCACATCTGTCCTTTGTGGCCACCTGCCATCCTCAGAGCGTGCGGGGATGTTGCCGTCTGACACCCTTCCTCCTGGGGCTGTGCTAGGTGCCCAGAACTAAAATATGGCAACTGATTTCAAGATCAGATGCTGCGTGCTTTTGAAGAATATGGTTGCCTGAGAGGCTTTGGGATTCCAGATGGAGACCAGGCATGGATCGGAGGCTGGGGGTAGGGGCATGGAGGACAGTGGATGAAAAATATCTGTTCACTGAACTCTTTCTTTCTTCTTTCTTTCTTTCTTTCTTTCTTTCTTTCTTTCTTTCTTTCTTTCTTTCTTTCTTTCTTTCTTTCTTTCTTTCTTTCTTTCTTATTTATTTTTTTTGAGACAGAGTCTCACTCTGTTGCCTGGGCTAGAGTGCCATGGCATCAGCCTAGCTCACAGCAACCTCAAACTCCTGGGCTCAAGTGATCCTCCTGCCTCAGCCTCCTGAGTAGCTGGGACTACAGGCATGCGCCACCATGCCCCGCTATTATATTCTTAGTTGGCCAATTAATTTCTGTCTATTTTTAGTAGAGACGGGGTCTCGCTCTTGCTCAGGCTGGTTTCCAACTCCTGACCTTGAGCGATCTGCCTGCCTCAGCCTCCCAGAGTGCCAGGATTACAGGAGTGAGCCACCGCGCCCGGCCTGAATTCTTTATTTCTTAACTTAACATGTATTGTTTTTTGAGAAGTCATATAGTTTCACTGTTTAGAAAAGTAGAAAATAGGAACACACAAAATAGTTAATAAAGCTACTAATTAAATAATGCAGTTAAATAAAACTACTTGATGTAGGGGTGGGTAATTGACATACCAGTAGTTAATAAAAATAATTGCAGCACTGAGACAAACACTGTAGTTTAGGATGTGGCTGTTTTTTCTTATTCTTCTGGGTGTGTAAGTGTGTGCATACACTATAAGCAGGGATGACAGTCAAAATATTTAACAACTGGTTGGGCACTGACACTGCCCAAGCAGAGTGGACGGGAGTCTGGGAGGCTGGCTTCTGTCGCATGGGGTGTTGATCTGTTAGTTTCTGGACCATCAAAAGGTCTGGAAAGTCCTGCGAAGGGGCCAGGTAAATGGTTGGGGCATTAGGAAGGCTCGGGGGTGGCTCAGAGAAGTAACTATTTACCATTCAATATGAAATGTTTTTACTATTTTAACATCCTCTGTGCCCATACTGGTATATACTGCTGAATATCAGCTTTAAGTATGCATTCCAGTTTGTGTATTTTAAAACATAATCAAAACCATATGTTGCACCAACTATCTCCTCCTTGCAAGAGATATGCTTTAAGGATAAGGATACAGAAAGTTCGAAAGTAAAGATACAAAAGGACACATCGTGCAAATAAGTTACCAAAATTTACACTAACCTTAATGATTTTTTAACTCTCTCTTTTAACGTTGTTCTTGTAACCGTCTTCTGCATTGTTTTATGATGGCTGCATATTCCGTTACAGAAGAGGTGTATTGTCATTCATTTAGTTGATCAAACTGTCATTAGACATTTGGTCATTTCCAACATTTTAATGTCAAAAACAACACCAGGGTGAATATTCCTGAATGTACAGGACCACCTTGGGCACTCCTCCATTGTTTTTCCTCAGGATGCATTCTGGGATGTGGAACCACACTGGTTTAAAGTTTATGTACATTTTTTTAAGTCTTTTTGCTCCATTTTGCTAAATTGACCTCTAGAAAGGTTGCATGGATTTATGATGCCATTAGCAGCGCTTAACAGTTCCCATGCCACTTTCCTTGCTGTGCCGTGGTACTTCTTCAGCATTTTATAATGAAACAAATAAACAAAACAGAAAAAGAAAAAAGAAAACAAATGCATCTAGCTTTCTAACTTTACTGTTTTTGTTACTCATGAGTGGTAGGTAGCATTTTTATGTTTTTATATCCTTTAAGTTTTATACACTTTATGTATGTGTTCATCTTTTTAAGAGAGCTCTGTAAGAGTTCAAGGTAAAATAAAGATATCAAACCTTTGCCATGTGTGTTGCAAATATTTTTCTCAGTTTTTCTGGCAATATTTTGGTAATTTTTTTTGCAAAAGAGATTCGACATACAGCCAAACTTTATCTTTTTACTTCCCACCTGTAAGCCAGCTACAGGTTAGCAGTTGCTTTTTACTTAAGGGGAGATGCCCTCAAGTCCTAAAGGGGCTGGAAAATGCTGGTAGTCTTTGTCAAAGGCCCCGTCAGTGGAGTCCGTTAATGGACAACTGTAATTCCATACTCTGAAGGAGCTAGAAGCTCTGGGAAAAGCCTGCTTCCCTGCTGCCCGGATTGCTTCTAAAACTTCTTGCTATAGGATCCCCACACTCAACTATGGCCAGTTGCCTGGAGATTTGGGGCAGAGGTTCAATGGAAACTCCCTGGGGAAGGAAGCATATTGTTTTCGAGTTCCAAGGAGGCCACTTAGCTATGGAGCCTCCTTCTGTGTTGTTGGTGACTTCAGGGCAAGCAGGACTTTCTTTCCCTAGTCTATAAAATGTCTCTCCAGACCGACGTGCCACTTTGGGTACTGGGACCTCAGATTTTGTTCTCATTCAAAGCCCATCCATCTGTAGTCAGCAGTACTTGAGTGGCACAGAATGCAAAGCCAGCTGTTTTCTTGGTGGAGATCATTATTAAAATGCTTAGAATTCCCAAGGTAGTCTTGAGATCATTCAGAGAATGAAGCCCACACCAAAAGCAGGGACAGAAAGAACCAGGTCCTTGTTGACATCCTTGAACCATTTATTCAACCATTCCCCAACCCCCCTGCAGGGAATTTGTATTATATAAGATAACACATTCCCTTATTGATTATGCTGGCTCAAGTTGGGGTTTCTGCTATTAGTGGCCAAAGCCTCCCAGTGGGTAGAGTAGTAATATTGCCAGAGCCCCATACAGCCCCATAGCTTCTTAGTACACCCAGGAGCAGTGTCTCAAAGCACAGGGCACCATTGCTCTTCCGCAAATCTTGGCCGAGTTGGAATTTCCTTTTCACTCTCCTCTGCTCAGGTTTCCCTTTCATTCCTCTTGGCTCCTACTTTTTCGAGAAAGGCCAGAAACACCTCCCACCCTGCACACGTCTCCCCTTCAGCCTCCTGTTTGTGGGGAAGTTCAGCTACCTCACTACCAAAGGGGGGACGGCTTGTTAGTGGGGGCTCACTGCTGGAAAGGCAGCCCATGACTAGGGAGGCAGAGAGGAGTTCCAGCCTGAGAAGATTTGGATAAGACAGTCCTATGGGTGCGTTTGGCAACATCTCCCTGTCTGTGAGCCTTAAGCAGCCTGAGGTGGTGCTTTGGGGGGATACTGAGAAGCTCAGAGGTAATAGCCGTTGGGGTTGGTTGAATCTCTATTTAACTCAGTGGTAATGTCTCTTTCTTTCTCTCTGCTCTGTCATCCTTGGTCTTGGCCCCTCTGGCTGGTTTCAAGATGGCGGCGTCAACTTGGGAAACAACATTTTGAAGAGTGACGGAGACTCTTCCTGTGTCTTTCTCTCCTGAGAAAAGACATTCCCCTTCCTGTATGGGGCTCTGGCAATATTACTACTATACTCACCGTGGGTTCTAGTCCTGTCTTTTCGGCCATGATTGTACCTCAGGCTCATCCTGAGAAAATCCCTGGCCACTGGGAAGGCGGGGGAAGTCTGGGGTCCCTCCAGGCCCCTCTAGGAGGCCCTGTCCTGGGCACACAGCTGTGGGAGTGGAGCGGACATCTGAACAGAATGGGGGCTCTTTTAAGAAGGAGGTTGGGGTTAATAGGTACCATGGCAATCAAGGTGCCATCTATACGTGCCATGTATGGAGTTTCACCATGTCTAGGACCTGGATATGATATTTCTATCCCTGCCTCCACCCCAGCATTGAAGTTGCATTTTTATCTTGTTTTATAGAGAAATAGACTGTGCTCAAAGGTTAAGCTCTGTTGATCGTGTTAACCCAACATTTTCCTGAAGTGCTATGGGAATGGGGTTTGCAAGTGGGCAGCTCGGGGATGTAATTTCCCTGGTGGGGGAGGGGTTCAGCCTAGTGCAGTGTGAGCCCCACCTTGCTTTGAGGCTGGCAGCCCCTCAGACACAGGCTTTCCCTGGATGCTCTTTGCCTTGCACATAGAAAAGGCACCATTAGCAAGGCCAGGCCTGTTCCTAACAACACGAGGGCTGGCCAGGCACCAGACGGAGTTACACCAGAGGACAAGGTCAGGCATAAACCTTTATAGATTCACATGTCTTCCCACCCCCACCCCAGCCCACTCGGGGCCACCCAACAAATGATGCCCCGGAGCCCTGGCATGCAATTAAAAGGGAAGAAATGCTTAATCGAATCATGCCACTTGAAGTGAGCTAGGCTGGAATGAAAAAAATTGTGCAGCGCTGCCCGCAATGGAAATTTACCAGGCCAAAGTGGACACCAAATACTCCCAGGTTGTTTTGAAATAGATACCGTCGTGTTCTGTAAAGTTCTGAGATCCGTTTCCAAATATTTGAAAACCTTTCCATTAACTAGGATTGCTTTAGGAGATACACACACACACACACACACACACACACACACACACACACACACACTCCCCCGCCCCAAAGGATTACACTACATACATGGGAGAGACAGGAACCTCCATGCACCCTAAATATCTCTTCCAACTGGTGCAGACCCACGGGTCTCCTCTATTGTCCACTGAGACAGCTCTCATTTTTGAAAAGTTTATTTATGTTTTCCCCCCTCAAAAATGTCATGACTAACTTTCCATTCATTATCAAAATATTCGTTTGCCACTAATTTCCCTTCTTGGTTAAAATAAACAAAGCAGAGTGAATGCCGTTGGCATTGCATCTAGGATGCACTCTGCTGTAAACAAGAGAAAATTTTCTTAACGGATCTTGAAGAGTCCTCCCATGAGAATGTCCTGTGCAATTCTTCTCTGTGTGTTAACTCCATTTGGCACGGAGGGCAGAGCCCCAGCAGCTCGGGGACACAGGGAGGCCACCTCGGGCATGCCACGAGCACAGCTCATCTTTCGAGGCCAGGCCCCTGCAGGGTACTGCCCACGTGTGGGGACACTGGTGCTGGCTGCTGTGTGACCTCGGGTGACCATGTGACCTCTCTGAGCCTCAGTTTCTTTAGCCATAAAATAAAGCCATTGGCTCTTATGATCTCTAAGCCCCCTCCTGCCCTGAAACTCTAGGATTCAAATCCAGGAATGTCTATTGGGGGGGGAGGAGGGAAAGATTCTTGAAAAGCGAATCTTAGATTTTAGGATTTGGGAGTATGCGGTGAAGGACTTCATGTATGAGTGAGACATTTCATTTGCAAAAGGCAGAACATAAGAGAAGTAGCTCAGAAAACCAGAGCCCTGGGGCTTCCTTTCCAACAGCACAGATGAGAGCTTGCAACACCCCGGAATATGCCCTGTCGGTGGGGAGCAGACGGCCCATGTCCACTGCCCTGGGCCGGGGGTCCTTCCTAGCCCTTTTTCTTCCTCTGGTCTGTGGCCCGATCTGTGTGACCATCTGGGGGACTCTGAGATGGGGCAGGCCAGCAGTGCTGGTCGCAGAGGCCCCCGGGCCTCCTGGAGAAAAAGGAAGGGGTTTGGGGAGGAGGTGGGGATGACCATCCAGAGCAAGAGAGGAGCACAGGCCCCTGCCTCCGAGGCACTCACCTCAAAGTGACAAGTCTCTGAATCCTTGATGTGGCCATTGATGGACAGGCACAGCCCATCCATTTCTCAGGGGGCCTCGGGGCTGGTCTCCTGGGGACCTGTTCTCCATGGAAGGGATGTGAGGCCCAAGAGGGAACGCTATGGGCTAAGGTGTGACCTTTCAAGATTGGCCACAAAAGACAGCATCATCTCTGCTGGGGACACGCCCCTGTCTGCAGCACCCTTGGGAGGTGGCAGTGGCCGTGTGTGTGGCCAGACTTTCTGGAGACCCCTGATAGAAGGTAAGGCTGCAGGGCATTGGGAGTGAGCCATGGCATGAGCCCGACTGCACCTCGCCGGGTCCCCTTGGGCACTTGGAGGTGGGAGGGGCTTGAGACGGGGGAGGCGTGGGCTCCACATCGGTCCGGTGGAGGCTGGCCTCAGACGGCACTGGTAGCTGTGTGGTTGCCCCTCTAAATCACAGTGGCTTAGGGACAGAGAGAGGACGCTGACGGTGCTGTAACAGCCACTCCTCAGTCTCGGCTCCCGGGTCAGGTCGGGAGATGGATGCCTGGCTGCCGCGCCAGTTTCGGGAGAAACGAGGAAAAATGAGTGTGACATTTCCTCCACGATCCAAATTCATTTCATTTAAAAGGCTACACTCCATTTTGAGAGTATGTCTTCCCCGATTTTGGCATTAAAAATGTCCTTTCTTTTATGAAATGATGGCTACGAGTGGTAGGTTTTTCTGAAAAAAACATTTTTACTTGACAAAATAACAAGTTGGCAAGCCTTGCTTATCCCTGCAGCCAATTCTGCGACTTTTCTCTCAGTGTCGGTCTCTCCCTTCTTTCATACCGAGAGGTGTTTAAAGGGGCATGCAAGCACCCAGAGTAACGCCCACCGTCCCCAGTCCCCAGTGTCCCTCGGAGCTCAGCGTGGCCGTCTGCGCAAGTTCTGGTGGTGGGACGTTTGCAGAAGTGACGCCGGCAACTTCTGCGCTTTGTCCTCAAATGGAGGGGCCTGTCTGCTTCCTGCCAACTTTCCTTCTTCCCAAAGGCTGGAATAGGGACGTGGTGGGAGTCACCCCGGACTGTGCCGTTGAACGTGACGTTGGGGGCCGCAGAGCAACAAGACAGAAGGAGCCTGGGTCCACCGGGCCAGCCCGGGATGCTCACGTCACGTGACAGAGAAATACCCATTGGCATTTCACGTCTTTGGAGATAAAATGAGTCTGCATTTACATGATATTTGCAAGAATGGGAAAAGGTGACATCATCCAGGAATAGAGGGTAGAAGGAGAAAAGCAGAGGGTGTAGATGGAGCCTTAGAAATTCCAACGTGTAATAGTTCCTCCGAGGAGGAAGAACCCATCGCGAGGAGACTGGGGAAGGGAAGCTGGAGAAATGGGAAGGAAACTGGTGTGAGGGTGCCGTGGAGAGAGGAAGTGAGGATGGAGGGAATGGCCCACTGTTCCACGATGCTCACAGGTCCGGTGAGATCAGGCCCCGAATGTGGCTCTTCTGTTAAAAATGGAGATGATTTGGTGACCTCATCAAGAATGGTTTCCCTTAAGTGTTGGAGGGGAGGCCAGTGGGAAGGGGTGAGGGGCAAGGGGGAGGTGAGAAGTGCAGCATGAAGGGAAGAGTAAGAGAGGGGACAGCAGCTGGAGTGGAGAGACTTCTGCTCTACTCTCTCCCTCCACTTCCCTTCCCCTTCCCTCACCTCCCTTTCCCTCTCTCGTCTCCATTTTCCTTTTCTTCCTTTTCCAAAGATCACAGGCTGGGGTATTTAAATACTGATGGCAAGAGAGGGGTGCGGCAGGCTGGGGAGCGGATAATTGACCGCACTGGGCTCCCGAGAAGGCGGGAGGCACGAGGAGAGAGGGCGTGTGTGGAGGAACAGGCACTCCTGGCCAGGAGGACAGCTGGCTGCCAACTCGGGATGGCTGTTTATAGAGTAGGCAGGGGCAGTTGGTGCTCTTTTCTCACTGCAGGAGAAGGCAAGCCCACCCCTGAGCATGAAGGAAGGAAGCAGAGGTTGCAGATGGGATGAGATTGGAGGAGGTTTGGAGTATGATTTGTGTGAAGTAGGCACCTGCACTGACCGGAGGAGCCCTGAGTGGCGCCTATCATGGCGCGCTGGGGAGACCATGCAGAGAAATGGTCTGGAAATCACACTATGCAGCCAGGAAGACAGGAGCCCAACTTCTGGCCCCGGGGTCAAGAGCATGATCATAAACAGTTTGCAGCCTAGTCGCCTCAGTGTCTCCTTTTACAATGCAGATTTCAGGTTCTTGCAGGCTAATTCAATCTAAAGGTTTAGGGAAAGTCCTGGGCACAGGGCTGGCTCCATGGGCCTTGGACCTGGGCCCTGGGCCCTGGGCTTGGTTTAATGCTCTGCTGGTGCCATCTTGAAATGCTCAACACTCATTGAATAAGGAGCCCTGCAAATTCATCTTGCACTTGGCCACAGAAATTGGGTAGCCAGGCCTGTCTGGGCAGCAGTATTTCTTTTCTTTTCTTTCTTTCTTTCTTTCTTTCTTTCTTTCTTTCTTTCTTTCTTTCTTTCTTTCTTTCTTTCTTTCTTTCTTTAAAAAAAAGTCCTCAGGGGATTCTGATGTGTAGCCCGCTGAGAATCACAGTCAAGCCAAGAGTTGGAGAGAGCACTCAATGAAATAGCTGAGGTGCAGGGAGTTTGCCAGTCGTGGAGCAAGAGTTTCGAGAGCAGCATGGGAGGCAGCGGGAGGGAGGACTGGCAGATTGAGTCGGGGAACGATGGAAGAAGGGTATGATGAGGAAGGATGGGCAGGCACAGAATTTGCACTCTAGGATTCCACTTGGTTCCTTGGAGAAGGATCAGTGCTTGGGCATAACAGAATTCCGCCATGCCCTGAAAGGGAGACTAGTGATGGGGTGTGGAGGTGCGGATCCTTCACCTTGAGGTCTTCTGGGCGTGCCTGGGTGCGCAGGTGGGCTGCTGGGACAATGGGTGTGAGACCAGGGCCTACAGAGGGGCGGGGACAAGTGTGAACCACCTGAGCACATGGCGACAGGCTGGTGTGCTGGGTATTGGGGCTGGGGTGGTCCCAGTACCTGCCCAACACTGGTGGGTGTTAGAACCCTGGGAGGGTCTCCAGGGCTCCTCCGAGCTGAGAGGCTGGTGATGCTTTGGCTGGAGACTAGCACTGGGAGCCACCGTCACATAGACGGAACTCGGAGCAATGTCAATCTCCAGTTTGGAGCACTTGGAATGCTCAGGGAACATTGCCAGGGGCCATGGCATGTCCATGAGAATCCTGTTCTGCCCTGGGAGTCCAAGAGGAAGTGAGCAGTGCAAAGTAAACCCAGACAGGGCTCTGGGAAGAGGAGGCTCCCCAGAGAAACGAGCCACAAACACAGGCGCCACAGGGTCACCCGTTCAAGAAATGTTGGTTGTTTTTCTAAACTATGAGAGATAAGAGGTGGTGAAATCTTCCTTCGACTTAAGCCCTTTAGTATAAATATTTCTTTCAAAACCAACCCAGACAGGGCTGGGCCTGGAGGAGAAGCCAGGTGCGCAGTCTTGCGGGTCTAGCTCTGCGGGCTGCTGTGCCTGGGTCCTGTCATGAAGCTGGGAGGCCGGACTGGCCGCCTCTGAGGCTCTGGAGGCTCCTCCAGGAAGGACACCTCCCTAAGAGCAAAGGAAAACGTGCCCGAGGGAGGCTTCATCTCTTGAGTCTGTGGCAATGGCCGGGGAACAGCGGAGACCACCGTCACTCCCCCAGACACAAACACAGCTGGGCAGCAGCAGAGGCTGGGGGAGCTCATCTGCCTCAGGACACCCAGCCAAATCGAAGCTCTTACTATTCTAGAAGCAGCTGGGGCATAAGGGACAGATTTTCATCCAGCTTGGCCTCGAAAGAGGCTAGCCTCCTCCTGCTCTCTGGCCTCCAGCCTCTCATGGGCCAGGTCCATCTGTTTCAAGGACATCTGTGGTTCCACTCCAACGTCAAGCTGGAGGTGGCCCTGAGTGTCCCCGGCTAATGGCCACTCTGTCCGGAGACAGCGCAAGGTCCACACCTCACCCATGGCAGGAGCAGGTGGCCTCCCAGGGAAGCCCAGAGCAGTGGGCGCCATCTCCAGGCCACTTTGGACGTTCCACTCTCCACAGAATTGTACTAAAATTTTAGGTTCTCAATACACAAATAGCCACCAAGCACATGAC
Source organism: Microcebus murinus (assembly GCF_040939455.1). NCBI lineage: Eukaryota > Metazoa > Chordata > Mammalia > Primates > Cheirogaleidae > Microcebus > Microcebus murinus. The sequence goes on along the minus strand of NC_134104.1, from coordinate 10,282,181 downwards.
AAGATGCTCAACAACACTAATCCTTACAGAAATGCAAATCAAACCCACAATGAGATCCCGCCTCACACCCATTAGGATGATTTCTATAAAACAACCAAACAAACAAGAAATGAACAAGTGTGGACAGGGACATGGAGGAACCCTCGTGCACTGCCGGTGGGGCTGTAAAATTGTGCAGCTGCTGAGAGAAACAGTGTGGAGGTTCCTCAAACAATGACAAATGGAATTACCATAGCGTTAAGCCATTCCACCTGTGGGTATCTGCCCAAGAGAACTGAAAACAGGATCTCAAAGGGATATGTGTACCCCTATGTTGTTAGCAGTAGTATTCACGATAGCCAAAAATGGATGCAACACAAGTGTTCATCGGATGAATGGCTAAGAAGAATTTGGCATGTATGTGCAATGGGACGTTATTCAGCCTTAAAAAGGAAGGAAATTCTCAGGTGTGCTACAGCATGGATGAACTTTGAGACATTATGCCAAGTGAAATAGGACAGGCACAAGAAGACAAATACTGTATGATTCCACCTTATTGCTTAATGGGTATAGAGCTTTGGTTTTGCAAGATGAGAAGAGTTCTGGACATAGATGGTGGTGAAGGTTGCACAACAGTGTGAATGTACAGTTGTGTGTTGCTTAACAATGGGGACACGTCCCGAGAAATGCACCGTTAGGTGACTTCATCACATGTGAACATCATAGAGTGGACTTACACAAGCCTGGACGGCATGCCCCACTACACACCTAGGCTATACGGCATAGAGTATTATTCGTAGGCTACAAGCCCACACAGCATGTTACTGGACTGAATACTGTAGGCAATTGTAAAATGATGGTCAGTATTTGTGTATCTAAACATATCTAAACGTAGAGAAGGTACAGAAGAAATGCACTATTATGATCTTACAGAACCACCATTGTATATATGATACATCATTGACTGAAATGTCACTCTATGGTACATGGTTGTACTTAATTCCACTGCACTATACAATTAAAAATGGTTAAGATAGTATGTTTTATTTATGTGTATTTTAACACAATAAAAAATTGAAAAAATTGGCCGGGCACGGTGGCTCACGCCTATAATCCTAGCAGTCTGGGAGGCCGAGGCAAGCGGATTGCTCGAGGTCAGGAGTTCAAAACTGGCCTGAGCAAGAGCAAGACCCCGTCTCTACTAAAAATAGAAAGAAATTAATTGGCCAACTAAAAATATATAGAGAATAAACTAGCCGGGCATGTTGGCGCATGCCTGTAGTCTCAGCTACTCGGGAGGCTGAGGCAGGAGGATCACTTGAACCCAGAAGTTTGAGGTTGCTGTGAGCTAGGCTGACGCCACGGCACTCCAAGCCAGGACAAAAGAGTGAGACACTGTCTCAAAAAAAAAAAAAAAAAAAAAAAGAAAAGAAAAGAAAAGAAAAGAAAAGAAAAGAAAAAATTGTTTAGGTTCCCTTGGACCAGCAGAGCCTGACTGCTGTGAAGAAGTCCCTGTATTAACAAAATGTCATGGTCGGCCAGGACGACACGGTTGGGAAAGTCTGTCTTGCTGCTTGGCTGGCTGGGTGACTGGCAGTGTGATACAGGTTTCCTGAAATCGCCATAGAAGAGCACGGGTTCTCCCTCCCTTTACCAAGGAAACCCATACAGAGCACCCCAGAGACAGTTGTGCCCACTATTGACCTTGGGTTTGCGTTGTCACATGCCAAAATGCACCATGTCTAAAGAACTTGGGGGTTGTGCTTCTCATCCAGCTAATTCATCCCTGTGCTCGTGAACGAGAGTGTGCGTGGGATGCTCACCCTTCTGAGCACGTCTCACGCATCTCCCCACTGCCTGCAAGCCCTGGGGATTTCTCTACCCGCCCTGAAGCCCCTAATTCCCCCCTGCCTTCCTAACTGCTCTCGTTTAGAACTCCTCAAGCCTCTTGCTTTGCTGGCTCTTTCTCACCCACTTCTGCTTTTGGGTCAGAGGAGGGTAGGGGCTTCAGTTAGGAGAGGAAGCGATAGAAAGGTCTGCACCCTTCCCTGCCCCACCATGCTTAAACTCTTGCACTTCAAGGTGAATCTCCTGCTGAAGTTTGCAGGGTTTATGAGGCTGTACTTGCTCAAAGAATGTCCATCTCCCCACCAGCCTTCAAATACGTTAAGAAGTCGCCTTCACTTGCTCATTTCCCACATCTGAGTTTTTCCTCCTTCCCTGCCACAGGTAGGGGTAGCCATCCTTCCAAGTTCTCTTCCTGGTGGAAACCTTCATGGCCTTGCAAAGTGGGAGCCAGCTCCTTCCTCCTCCCCTGAGTGCACGGGTCAGTACCCTGGCAGGGTGCACCTGTTCTTGTGGGGAATCCTCTCCAGCTCTGGGCCACTGCATGTCACCTGGCACAGTGGGTGGCTCTCCTAGTGAACTTTATAGGCACCTGTGTAGATCCCTCTGAAGTCCTGCCTCTGACGTCTTCATCCCTGGGGGCATTTCCTTGTCCAGATGTCCCTGACGTCTCAACAGCATCTGTCTCTGGCTGAGGACCAGATATACAGGCTGCAGCACCTCCTGTTTGGGGGTAGCTGGTGCTACTTATCTATCTTCAGCCCCTCCCCCTTTAATCAGTGGTCTCCAAACCTTTCTGATTGTGCACCCCACTGGGTAAAAGTTTGGGGGGCATATATCACCCATGTGTTTACTTATGAACTGCACATTATGTAAATGATAAAACATACATAAAATTGAGGCTAAAAGGAGGAACAAGATGAAACACAATGTTTTGAGTGTCATTAATTGAGACAGCTTTGCATTACCATTTGTTAACACCCGAAGGCATCCTAAGAATCTGGATTTAAGGTTCATCGTTAACAATAAGGGCTATAAACATGCATTTGAAGGCGTCTTCTTGTGAAATTTGGTCACTTTTTGCTGGCTTCTTGTCAGATATGATCAGACCCCTGGCATTTTTTCTGGAGAGGCTTGTCCCTTGCTTGTCCCAGTGAGACAAGTCAGCTCAGCCTTTCCTTGTTGTTTCTTGTGCCGGGAGGCTCAGTATAATCTCCAGTTAGGTTTTAAAATATTAATCAAAGATCTACCCATTAATTGTGTGAGTATTGATTAAATTACTCTGAGATGGCCTGATCTATAAATTCACTTACCTGGTGCCAGTAGATTGCTCCTGGTCACTCTGCCACCCTGAGCCTGGGCCTCCTCTGCTCCCTACGAGGCTTCCCATCCTGCCTGCGAGGGACTAAGTGAGGGGACCCTTTATTAGCTCACTGGGGCTGCCCGAGTATAGTGCCACAAACTGGGCGGCTCAAACAACAGAAATGTATTATCTCACCGTTCTGGAGGCTGCGAGTCTGAGATCATGGGTGTCGGCAGCGTGGTTCCTCCCCAGGGCTGTGCGGGGGGCCGTTCCAGGCCCCTCTCCTTGCTCCTGGGGGTTTGCCGGCAATCTTTGGCGTTCCTTGGCTTACAGATGCTTCGCTCTGATCTCTGCCTTCAAGTTCACATGGCATTATCCGTGTGTGTGTGTGTGTGTGTGTGTGCGCGCGTGTGTGTGTGTGTGTGTGTGCGTGTGAGCGTCTGTGTCCAAATTTCCCTTTTATAAGACATCAGTTGTACTGGATTAGCCCCACCCTAATGACTTCATTTGAACTTGATTACCCCTGTAAAGACCCTGTCTCCAAATAAGGTCGCATTCTGAGAGACTAGGGATGAGGACTTCAACATATATACATTGTGGCATATATATATTTTGTGGCATTAGCCACAAAAAGGAATAAAATACTGACCTGCTCCAGCATGGGTGAAAGGTGACATGATTACGCTACGTGGAGAAGCCAGACGCAAAAGGTCACATGTTGTGTGATTCTGTTAAATGAAATGAGCAGAATAGGTCAATCCAGAGACAGAGAGCTGATTGGTGGTTGCCGGGGGGTGGGGGGAGGGGAAATAAGGATTGATTGTTTCATGGAACAGGCTTTGCTTTGGGGGTGATGGGATGTTTTGGAACTAGATAGAGGTGGTGGTTGCACAAGGTTGTGAAATGTACTAAATGCCACTGAATGGTACAGTTTGAAATGCTAATTTTATGTTGTATGAATTTTACTGCAATTAGAAAAATAAAGCAAGGAGGAGAAGTCTCGGGAATCAGAGTCCATGAGGACTTTGTACCCATAGATTGCTGGACACGGCACCATGGACGTCTGCTGTGATGGGGTCTTGGGTTCCGTGTTAGCACCATCCAGTGTGACAAAGGCCCCCAATCAGCCCGGGCAGCTTCCACCAAACTGTCCATGCAAAAATCCTGTCAACAACATAGGTTTCTTCTTTCTTTCTTTCTTTCTTTCTTTCTTTCTTTCTTTCTTTCTTTCTTTCTTTCTTTCTTTCTTTCTTTCTTTCTTTCTCTCTCTCTCTCTTTTTCTCTTTCTTTCTTTCTTTTATTTTTTTAATCAAATGGCCTGACATCTGCTGTCCAGAGCTCTAGGGCAATGTCAGCATATTAATAACCACAATTTACAAGACCCCTTCCTGTCTTCTTTGTCTCACTCCCAAACCTTCCAATCCTGTATTTTAAGTTCCTCCTGTTTTCTTTGGAATGCAGTGAATTGACTTGGAATGACTGTAATCTCCAGTAGAGAATAACATGCTTACTGGGTAAATAGCTCTTTCTCAGAAGAGCTGCAAAAAGCAGATTATGTGCGAATTCAGGGAATGCTCTTTGGTGCCAAGCTCTGTTGAATTGGAAAGGTCCTGTCAAGTTTCAGAGGCACAGCTTGACATTTATATGGTTATTTATGTCACTTATTAACTGCGGTGTATTTGTGGCAATCTAATTATGACTGCCCTCCTGGCTTGTCTTGTGAACAGCAAGAAGAGATTGCTTTGCAACAAGAGCTCACCCTGGGATGTTTTTGAGCACATCTGGGGAAGGATACGGGTTGAAAAGGCTGATGGCTTTGTCATGTGTCCTTTTTGTTCTGTGACGTTCCTAAAGATTTCATCCCAAGAACACTGGGTTGCCGGGCATTCTGCTGCTCTGGGTCCAGGAAGAGGCAGGAAAGTCTCCTTGTAGAAGCCTGTAAAGCCTTCAGGAGCTCAGGAGCCCATGGTCTTTTTTTTTTTTTTTTTTTTTTCTTTTTTGAGACAGAGTCTCACTCTGTTGCTCTGGCTAGAGTGCCGTGGCGTCAGCCTAGCTCACAGCAACCTCAAACTCCTGGGCTCAAGCAATCCTTCTGCCTCAGCCTCCCGAGTACCTGGGACTACAGGCATGTGCCACCATGCCCGGCTAATTTTTCTATATATTTTTAATTGTCCAGCTAATTTGTTTCTATTTTTAGTAGAGATGGGGCCTTGCTCTTGCTCAGGCTAGTCTTGAACTCCTGACCTCAAGTGATCCTCCCGCCTCAGCCTTCCAGAGTGCTAGGATTACAAGCGTGAGCCACCTGGCCTGGCCAAGCCCACGGTCTTGAATAGCCTTTGATTCTAGGATATTCTGAGACTCATAGATGGACACTTTGGATTTCTTTAAGGTAGTTTGGAGAGCCACCCTGAGTAGGGAATTGTGAAGAACCAATATCCTGCTTTTGGAGGAATTTGGTGTAATTTTTGAGATTCTGACATAAACAAAAGCCACTGAGCTGTGATTCTTAGCATTGCCTCTGCATTACAAAGGGAATGCTCTGTTTGGAGGAGCCCGTCCTGAGGTGGACCTGGAATGAAAATGAGCTCATGTTCCAAGGCTTTTGGTTATAATATTTGACCTCCTCCACCTGTCCACCCTGTGGGGCTTTAGGGTGCATGGGTAGCGAATGGCAGGCCTGGTAGGATGAGAAAGAAGCCAGAGAAGAGCAGAGCTTTGGTTTCAGCTCAGAACCAAATCTCCTGGTCTCCTCCAAGTCTCCCAACGCTTCCCAAGAAAGCCAGAAAGAATAAGGAGAGCCTGTCTGAAAAGAAATACCACAGTGAGCTGCAAGACGCTCCATAAAAGACACATCCCTGTCCTTGCTGGCGGTTGGAAATGGCTCATCTCACACCCACCTGCTTACACCCTGGTGACACTCTCCCACCCTTGGCCCTCCGTGGCCTTCAAAATAGCTCAGTGCTTTGGGGCAAGGAGATCTACTCGCATTTGCCACCCTCTTGGAAAGTGACCTATCCTGCTAGTTTCCACTTTTATAAAATCTAATTAAGGGCTGATTGAAGCTTTCCATCCCCCAACCATCCTCAGCTCTTGCTTTGCTTAAGGTAGAATGCCATTTGCCACCGACCTGTAGCTTTGCACCTGGGTGAGAATCTGAGCCCGGGATGCTAGAGTCAGTGACTGCCTATGTACCCAGAGTCTCTGAGACTTCAGACGTGCATGGCCATGGGCATGTGCCGGTCACAGGAATTTCTGAAAAGGAAAAAAGGTGCAACAAAATTCAAGCGAATGCCCACACAAATACATCAAGCTGATTTTTGACAAAGGTGCAAAAGTAATTCAGAGGAGGGAAAATGGCCTTTTCAAGTGATGGTCCCAGAGCAATTGAAATTCACCAGCGAAAAAGTGAACCTCAACCTAAACCTCATGCATTGTACAAAAATTAACTCACAATGGATCATGGACTTAAATTTAAAATGTAAAAATAAAAATATAAAACTTTTAGAAAAAAATAGAAGAAAATCATGGGGACCCAGGGCTTGATGACAAGTTCCTAGACTTGATACCAAAACCATAAAAGAAAAAGCTGGTAAATTTTACCTCCTTAAAATTAAAAGTTTTGCTCTGAGAAAGACCCTGGGAAGAGAATGAGAAGACGTGTTACACCCTGGGAGAAAATATTTGCAAACCACATATTTAACAAAGGATTTGTATCTACAATATATAATGAACTTTTAACACTCGGTAGTAAAAACCAAAAAAATCCCAAACAATCCAATTAGAAAATTGGGCAAAGACAAGAACAGACTTTTCACTGAAGAGACTGGGCAGAAGACAATCAAGCACATGCAAAGATGTTCGGCATTGTTAGCCAGGAGGGAAATGCAAACTCAAACCTCAATGCGATGTCACTCCACACCTATCAGAATGGCTAAAATAAAAACTAGTGATAGCAGCGGATGCAGGCAGTGACGCAGGGAAACTGAATCACTCACACGTTGCTGACAGGGATGGAAGTTGCTCCAGCCTCTCTGGAATACAGTTTGGCAATGTAAGGACAAAACTAAACATGTGCTTAACATATGACCCAGCATTTATACTCCTGAACATTTATCCCAGAAAAATGAAAACATGTTCACACTCACACACACACACACACACACACACACACACACACACACACACACACCCCTCTACAAAATTATTCCTAGAAGCTCTATTTGTAATAGCCCAAACCTGGAAATGACCGAAATGTCCTCTGGTGGGTGAGTGGTTAAACAGCCTGTGGTCCGTCCACATCAATGTCAATGTCCTGGTTGTGATAATGCACTACAGCTGTGCAAGAGGGTGCTGTTGTTGGGGGAATCTGGGGGAAAGGCTCTTCCTGAATTATTTCTTACAGCTGGATATGAATCTGCAATTGTCTCAAAATGAAAATTTTTAAAAAGTTGTATTTAAAAAGTCAAGCAATTGCAGATACCGGGGGCAGTGACACCAGTACCGGGCTTTTTGAATCCCTCCTGGTGCTGGGAGCTGGGGAGGATGGAGCCTTTGGTTCAAAAATGGAATTAATGATGGCACTGCCTCTTACCATGTGATCCCGCAGGTGTGCTCTTTGGTATTTACCCACAAGAGCTGAAAACTGGTGTCCACACAAAATCTTGCACACAGATGTGTGTAGCAGCTTTATTCATAATTGCCAACACTTGGAAGCAACCAAGCTGTCCTTTAGCAAGTGAGTGGATGAACTGTGGCACATCCTGACAATGGACAATTACCCGGAGCAAAAAAGAAATGAGCTATCAAACCACGAAAGACTCGGACGAACCTAAAGGCATATTACTAAGTGAGAGAAACCAATCTGAAAAGGCTACACACAGGCGTAGTGATGTTTCAGTTGATCCCATAAAATTATAGGACCACATTTTTGCTGGACCTTTTCTGTGTTCAGGTATGTTTAGATCCACAAATACTTCCCATTGCGTTACAGCTGCGCACAGTACTCAGCACAGCAACGTGCTGTGCAGGTGTGTAGCTTGGCAGGAGCGGCCATCCCGCGGGGCCTGGGGGGTGGTGGGCCACGCCATCCAATTTTGTGTGGGCGCACGCTATAATGTCTGCGTGACAACAAATTGCCTAATGGCACATTTCTCAGAACATGTCCCTGTCGCTAAGTGACACGTGAATGCCACATGTATGATTCCAACTATATGACATTCTGGAAAAGGCAAAACTCTGGAAACAGTAGAGAGATCAGTGGCTGCCAGGGTTCGGGCGGGAAGGGCGGATGAACAGGCAGAGCACAGAGGATTTTTAGGGCAGTGAGACTACCCTGCGTGACACCATCATGGCAGATATACACCAGCACACGTTTCTCCAAAGCCACAGACTCTACACCACCAAGCTGAGCCCTGATGTAAACTCTGGACTTCAGATGGTGATGGTGCGGTTTCACTGACTGTAACAAATGGACCACTCTGGTGGGGGACGTTGGTGGCGGGGCTGGGGGGGCTGTGCCTGTGTGGGGACAGCGGGTATACAGGAATCCTTTGTACTTGCCTCTCAATTTTGCTGTGAACCTAACACTGCCCTAAAAAAGGAAGTCTATTTAAAAAATAATATTAGCAAACCTCTATTAATATCTTCACACAATTCAAGGTGCTTTTAAGAACATTTTCTCCTTTAAGCCTTGTGAGTGACTGTCCCCTGGGGTGGGTGGGAGGTGGAGAGTGTACCCAGGGACGCACCCGTCGTCCGAGGGTAGGGGTGGGGTGAGGGTAGGGTTTGGGGCTCACCAGGGGAAGGAGTTGGGGGTCAGAGGTGGGTTTTGAGGCTTCAGCCCAGACAAGCTGGATGGAGGCCAGGAATGGAGTGTGCGGTCCACACGGGGGTGACCGGGGCAGACAGGTGACAGGCGCTGGCTGGGATTCTCTTCTGGTCATTGGATGCCACAGCTTAGCACTTCAGCGGGACACTGCTACATACACAGGACAAAGAAGGAGCAGGAGGAAGGCAGAAAAGGAGGCCAGGATTGGGGTCCACAAAGGGACATTTGGGAATCGCAAGATGGAAGGGGTAGGAGTCTGAAATCTGGGACGGATCCAGTAATGGACCCAAGGGGCTGGTTTTCCTTGGGGATTTGTACGTCGTCAGGAAACAAGAGAGAACATGGTGGGAGGGATGTTTCTCCATGCCACAGCTCGTGGTGGGGTGTGCCTGCTGACTTTCCTCATTTATGTGAGCCTTGTGAAGTTGTTTATCTCTTTTTTAAGCACTTGTGTTTGGCACGCAGTTGGGTACACAGGCGTTCCTGCTGCCAACCTTGGCAGAGAAAGCTGTCGCCTTCTTGTGGTCACCTGGGGGAACCACTTGGCCCTGCCCAGACGAGGAAAGGGAGAGCATGGAATATTGCAAGCCTTTAGGGGACCCCCGTGGTGCTTCCGGGTCAGAGGCCACCTCCCGGCAAGAAGCACACCAGGATTGGGAAGAAGAGCCTGGGCTTGGATCTTTCTCGGATATTTTAGACCAGAAAGAATGCACAGGACAACTGTTGAGCGAATTCCATGAAAGAGAAGAAAATGAAGCAACTGCCAATGGGGCAGAAGATTCCAGAACCCCACGGAGCTATCTAGGTGCTGCTACCTTGGTAATGTTTGGAAAGACCCAGATGAGGAGTGCTCTGGCCTGCAAGTCCTCTTTTTGTGGGCAGCCCCCATCTGAGTGACCAGGGACACCCTCTCTGTGTGCAGCGTGGCAGCAGGTGCCCACCTTCTGCAGGCTGTGCTGGTGTTTCTTTACGGGGACCATCCCAATGATTAGAGAGAAAGCAATGGCCTTTGAAAAACCTGTCGTTGTCAAATCCCTCCTGATGGGACTCATGTCTTGGATTGCCTTGACATCTTTTGAGGTCTGGTGTGGTCAGCAGAGGTGTTGGCTCAGGGCCATGTTGCACAGGTGGCCAAGGACCCAGCGCTCCTGCCTCCTGGGGGAACCTGGCCCAAGGCCGGCCTCACTTTTACCGACGACCAGATCCAGAGGTTCAGGAAGGAAAGAAAATGCTGGTGGAGAGAGAGGAAGGAGGTTTGCCTGGTACCAGCCATGTTTGGAACACAAAAGAGTCAGATTAGATGCCCCAGAGAGGTAAGTCCCCTGGCCTCTGGGGCTGGGAGGCTGAGGGACTGTCCCTTTTGGTGACCCACCGCATTTGGGTGGCCAAAATCGCTGCAGGGTAATGGTCTATGGCCTGCCTTTCTCTCCCCGCTGACAGTGGACTCCAGGGGGGCAGATTGGGTCTCCTTCACCAAGTTCTTTCCAGGGAAACACAACTGTGCAAGGCAGGCTCAGTTTTTTTGGCCCTTTTTGTGACATGTTGATACCCAGGAGGGTCAGTGAACTTAACTAGTATCAGGGGCTCTCACCTGTCTTGCCTTGAATCCCAAACTACGATGTTTTAAAAATTCCTAGACACTTTTAAACTTTATGATTTCTTTTTATTTTTAACTCTTTTATTTTGAAAAATTTCAAGCCTGTAGAAAAGTTTTGAAAACAGAGCAATGGACACCCATCTGTTCTTGTCCTATGTTTACCCATGGCTGACAAGGGCCTCTAGCACTCTTCATGTAGGTACTTATTGTTATTATTAGTCTTTACTAAACCATTTGAGAATGAGCTGAAGACACCATGATCCTTCATTCCCTAAATACTAAGAAGAGGATGTTCATTTTCATAATCACAATACAATTATTAAATTCAGAAATTTTAGGCCAGGCACTGTGGCTCATCCTAGCACTTTGGGAGGCTGAGGCAGGAGGACTGCTTGAGGCCAGGAGTTTGAGGTCAGTCTGAGCAATATAGTGAGACCCCATCTCTACCAAAAATAGAAAAATTAGCCGGGCGTGGTGGCATGCACCTATAATCCCAGCTACTTCAGAGGCTGAGGCTGGAGGATCGCCTGAGCCCAGGAGTTCAAAGTTACAGTGAGCTATGATCACCCTACCGCACTCCAGCCTGGGTGACAGAGACCTTGTCTCAAAAGCAAAACAAAACAAAACCCTCAGAAATGTTAACGGGCATAATACCAATATGTAACATACAGTCCAAGTTCACATTTCACCAATGTCCCCAAAATATCCTTTATAGTAATTTTCTTTTCTGATACCAAGTAGAAGTCTTTTATCCTTAGTGTCAATAGTTGTTGAAAAGGTGGGTCTGGCCACACACACACACATACACACAGACACACACACACAGACACACACACAGACACACACACAGACACACACAGACACACAGACACACACACAGACACACACACAGACACACACAGACACACACAAAGACACACACACACAGACACACACAGACACACACACAGACACACACACAGACACACACAGACACACACACAGACACACACACAGACACACACACAGACACACACAGACACACAGACACACACACAGACACACACACACAGACACACACAGACACACACACACAGACACACACAGACACACACAGACACACACACACAGACACACAGACACACAGACACAGACACACTAACAGACACACACACAGACACACAGACACACACACACACAGACACACAGACACACACACACACAGACACAGACACACACAGATACACACAGACACACACACACAGACACACAGACACACACACACAGACACACAGACACACACACACAGACACACAGACACACACAGATACACACAGACACACACACACACACACACAGCTAAGCTTCATTGCCGACCATGCTTGCTGTAAGCAGATTTTAGTTTATTTACTCATTGACTTTTCAGTGACAGGCCGCCTGCCCACGGCTGGGGCCTTCTACCCACTGGTTCTTCCCAGTGCTGGAGGAGGTGCTGGAGGCCCTGTCCTCCCGTGTGGCGCAGGGGAGGAAGGGAGGATGGATTCAAACAGGGCGTGGGGCCTGGCCCTGCCTTCCCTCAGGGACACCCTGCCCTCGGCTTACCAGTGGGCGGCAGGGAGCTTTTCCTTTCAACCCACGTCCACTCACAGAAGCGGAAGACACAGAGCCGGAGGAGGCCACAGAGGCCCCCAGCTGCTCAACCTTCCTCCTCTTCGACAGAGAAGAAAACCGGAGTTCGGGGAGGCGCGGCGCCTTTGCCAAGCTCCCTTGGCCTGTCGTGGAACGGGGCTCCAGCTGGTATTTTTCCAGGCTGCCCAGCTGTTTCGCAGACACCCAGATCTGGGGAGCAGGGAACACAGGGACAAAGAAGAGCATGGGGTCCCAGGAGACAATGAGAAGCAGCGGCACGGACGAATGTGCTTCTTGAAAGATGAGCAGGCCAAGCTCCGAGTGTGATGTAGTCCCTGAGATGCGTCGCTGTGGGAGACTGGGGTCAGGGTTGCCACCTCCAAGGAGCCCAGGGCCACGCCGAGGTGGTTCCCGAGTTCTTGGAGTTTTATGGGGGGCACCATGGCAGGCCGAGGGCCAGCAGGCTGTCTACGCTGGGCTCGGATGTGCTACGTAGCTTGGCTTTCTCCCTAGGATGGAGCCGGCCGGGAGGAATTTGCCATGATCTGCTGTTCTTGCTTTCGAGCTGCCCCAGGCATGCAGGCAGAGGACTCCTGCCCGGCGAGAACGAGAACTCACGCTTAAAACCATCCTTCCTTTAACCGTAAGCAACCTTGCTTCCTACAGTGCGGATTTTACGGGACTAAACCATCAGAAAGTCATAAACTAACAAAATAGGAAGTTTCTGCCAGGAACCCTCCACTGCAGGTTTTGGGGTGGAATCAGTTGTCTGATTTATGGGATGCCGTCCTCTGGGAGCGCAGCACCGCGCCAGGGCAGTGGGGCTCCACTCCTGCTGCAGCCGCCCCGGGGAGCCCGCCCAAGCTGCATCTGTTTTGCAGATTAGGAGGGACACACACAAAGCGAACGATTGTGATCCTGCTGCTTCCGTGGCTCCTGAGGGCCCAGGCAGAGCTGAGATGGAACTTGGCCTTCTCTGGAAAAATCATTTTCTTCTTGGAAAAAGCCTGGACGCCATATTCAGAAGTTTGCGCAAATGATCAGCCCCTAACTCTTTTTCAGGGTGGATTTTCTGTTTTTATTTCCAATAACAAATAAAAATGAACAGAGTTTTGACAGGTATTGAGAATTTACTATGTGCCGGACACTCTTCTAAGTGCTTTGCCTGTTGTTTTCTTCCATCCTCAGTGCCATCCTGTGAGATGGGTTCCATTTTACAGATGAGGAAACTGAGGCTGACAGAAGAAGTCAAGTGACTTGGCTAAGATCACACAGGCATGAAGCAGCAAAATCAAGTTTCAAATACAACTAGTCTGGAGCCCCTGAGTGCACACTCTTAACCACGACTCTTTATTTTTTTATTAACCAATTCCTCATTCTGTTTTTTTTTTTTTTTTTTTTTTTTTTTTTAGACAGTGTCTCACTGTGTTGCCCGGGCTAGAGTGCCGTGAGGTCAGCCTAGCTCACAGCAACCTCACACTCCTGGGCTCAAGCGATCCTCCTGCCTCAGCCTCCCGAGTAGCTGGAACTACAGGCATGCACCACCATGCCCGGCTAATTTTTTTCTGTTTTTAGTTGTTTGGCCGATTTCTTTCTATTTATAGTAGAGACGGAGTTTCGCTCTTGTTTAGGCTGGTCTCGAACTCCTGACCTTGAGCGATCCTTCCGCCTAGGCCTCCCAGAGTGCTAGGATTACAGGCGTGAGCCACGGCGCCCGGCCCCTCATTCTGTTTTAAGTTGGCGTGTATTAGAGGTGGAGGTGCCGAGACTGGGGGTTCCTAGGGGATTCTGCTTGTGTGTAGATCCGATATGACTTTGCCAACTTCCTGAGCCAGTGTGGACCACTCTGGGCACAGGACCGGGTCTGTAGCGTGTTGTGCTGTGGAGCAGGCGGCATGGCCTCTGGGTGGGGTGTCATCTCTGCTTCGTCTATGCAGCCAACGTGGGGGAGAAGGGGAGTGGTAGGCGGGCAGCCTCCAAGACGGCCCCAGTGACCCGTGTCCTGGTATTTGTGTCCTGGTGTAGTTCCCTCTCCTTGAGTGTCAGCTGCGCTTACTGACCTCATTCTAACAACAGAGCAGGGCAGACGGGGCGGAATGCCGCTTCTGGGATGAAATTATACAAAGGCTGTGCCTTGCACCTTGGCGCTCGCGTTCTCTGGGTCACCCACCCTCGGGAATCTAGCTGTCCTGTGCAGAGATGCACGTGGCGAGGGCGTGGGCTCTGCTGACACCCACTCTGCTCACCCAGAGTGAGCTGGAAAGTGGACGCCCCCCCACGCCCACCCCAGCCAAGCCCTCAGGCAACCTCCCGAGCCACCTTGAGCCAGAGCTGCTGGGCTAAGCCACGTCTGGATTCCTGACTGACAGAAATCGGGAAATGGTAAGCGTTTGTTGTTTTCAGCTGCTAAGTTCTGAGATAGTTTGTTACACGGCATAGGTGACGAATGCCAGGGCACCTAGGACCCATCTCCTCTTTCAGGTGCTGCCGGGGCCGCTCTGCGGTTTTCTCCAGGCCCCGCTGCTGCTTCCCGAGTGTGCGCTGAATGTGCAGGTATTGCCTGACATCCAAGGGCTGGCAGGGAGGAAAGTGAGTTTGGACCAACCAGCTGTGTGGACAACTGGCCTGGCCACCTAAGCCACCATCTCCCTTCTGCTGAGCTTGGGTGAGGAGACAGAGCGTCCAGGCTGGTGGGAACCACAGCCACCCGATAGGTTTTATTATTAATAATACCTCAGGTTCTTGCCATCCTAGTACCCTGATTCCCTCACCGAAATATAAATCCTGACGGAGAACTCTACGTTCTACACACCTCTGTGTATCTTCTGAGCTCTTATAATTGCCCCAGGAAGCAGGTGGATGAGGAAATTGAGTATACACGGCTTGCATAACTCTTCATACTGTTTACAAGTTCTTTTACATTCGTGGTCTCATCGAAGACGTCATACTTATGTTCGGGCTCAGAGGGGTTGGAAGACCTGTGGAGTCAGGACCTGAACTCGGACAAGAGGAAGACCCAGATAGCTCCTGCCCGCCCCTGCCTGGGTTGTGAGCCTCAGTGTAGCTCTGAGCCTCCCCCTGCCTAGGGGTGCCACAGAGGACACACTTCTCAGGAGACACTGTGTGAAGGGGGACGGCTGAGGACTCAGGCGCCCCCTCAGAGTGGGTTCTTTAAACATGCTGGAACAACGTTATAGAAAAATGTGCACACGCAAAAAAACAAAACCCTCTCAAAACCACATTTTTCTAGCTATGACTTGGGGATAATAACATTATACTACTTGACTCTGAAGGTTTTTATGAAAATTAATTAATTAACAAATAGATGAGAGAATGTTTTCCATGGGCCTAGTATTGTTCCAAGTACTTGGAATGAGGTTGAGAAAAAGATCTAGAAAATTCCTACCCACGTGGGGCTTATATTCAAGTGAAAAGGTCTGTGTTATTCTATAGGAGCTGAAAATACGTATGGTTACAATTAGTGGGCAGAGATGGGCAACTTTTTTCGCTGAATCTTATGTCATGTATACTGTTGCATGGGTTTTACTCAAGGAGATGTTAAATATTCTAATTACTATAGTTTACTTAACTTTGCCTAATTGTTGGGCATTTTGATTTTTCCAGGTTTTTTTTGACCATTATGAGCAGAGCTACTGTAAACAATTCTGTATAATTAACTTTCAACAATTCTTTTGAATTATTTCCATAAAATAAATTTCCAGAAGGGAATTATCAGGCTAAAGAGGATAAATATTTCTAACTCTTGTTAGATAATACCAGATCATGCTCCAGAAATGTATCAAATTATATAGCTAGCAACAGTGTATTTTTATACCCAGTATTCCTAGCATTGGATTTTTTATCATTTAATTCCTTTTTGCCCATTTTGTAGGTACAAAATGCTATTTCATAGTTGACTTGAAATTTATGAAGGCTGAACATTTTTCTTTCATGTCGTATATCCAAATCTAGTTGGGCTGGGTTAAGATGTGGTAACAACATCTCCAAAATCTTAGTGACTTGTAACAACAAAGGTTTATTTTTTGGCTCATGCTAGATTCCTGCTGTGGGTGGACCCGGTCCTTTCCTTCTCCTGTCCTCACTCCCTGAGCCAGGGTGGTGGAGCAGCCGTTATCTGAAACGCTGCTAGTCACTGAGGCAGTGGGCAAGGGAGAGTGGCAAGTCATGGCCAATTAAGCCACGGGGCCAACATCAAGCACAGGGGACTGCAATTCCATCATGGGCCCAAAAGAGAAGATTCAGAAAAATCTGGAAGACAGAACTAAAAATGATCACATCGCAGTTTACTATTTGAGATTTCTCTTTTACAAAGGGACCATTTATTCTTTGATCACTTTCGGCAGGCAGTGATTCTCAGAGAAAAAAAAAGAGAGAGAAGTATAATGTTGTTTATTTGATGCTTTTCTCTGGGAACGTAATGCACCCGCGTCATCCCCCGTGGAACTCTGCTGGGGTCTTTTCCCTCCTTCGACCAACTCGAAATCAGATTTAACTGGGAGTCTTTTTCACTTTGTCCTCACTTTTCTTGTTTGCTAAGTCAGAATGACAACCTTGAAAAGTATCCAGTCATCTCTTCCTCATTCTCAACAACGGGGCATTGTTCTCCCAGTTTTTGCCTGCAGCTCCAGACTAACTGGCATGGAGCCCGAGGAGTCACTTTGAGTGAAAGTGTCAATGGCCGGAGTAGTGGTTCCCGATAGCGAGTTACTTGTTCTCTTTCAAGGCAAGCCAGTTTGGCTTCATTTCTGGTTAACTGGCACTTCCTTTGATGTCCCGCATGTAAAAAGAGAGTGTTATTAAAAACAACTGAAACATATTTGGGTTCTATTTTAAAAACAGTTTGGTGCATTTTTCATTATCTGTGAGTGTTTGCTTTAGGTAAACTGCAGATCTAATTTTCCTTTCAATCTAAATCTGATCGCGCTAATGAGCTGACTCCCTGTTTTTCTCCTCTGATCTAGCCCTTCAGGTATAAACCAATTAGAAAAGAAAGAGTTTGATGAGATAAAGATGTGGTTTCCATTGGGAGCGTACTTTCAGGAAGGCTGTGCTGTTCTTACTGGGGAGCCCTGGCATTGGTTGGAATGTTTGGGGAGGAGGATCTCAAATGCAGAGAGAGGGGCGAGTCTCTGGTGGTCGGGGAACAATGTGTGTGCGTGTGAGTACATGTGGGGCAGGGAGGTCGCAGACACTGGCACAAGAGACGCTGAGAACGTCTACTACACCCTGCTCCAGAGAGGCAGGTCCCCAGGGCACGTGTCCTGCAGTCGAATGCTGAGAAGGGCCTGTGGGCTGGAAGGGAGACAAGGCTCTCTTCCGCTTGCTCCTAGAGTGCACTGGGGGCTTCGTATTATAAAAACAACAGCAACAAAAACAGCGCCCACAAGCCTTCCTAGCCTGGTGGTTCTTAGCTCTGACTACACATTAGAATTATCAGAGAAGCATTGATAAATACTGACATCCAGGCCCCGTCCCCTAGAGATTCTCACTCCGTTGGGCTGGAATGGAGCCTGGGCTTCTGCATTTATTTCAAGCGTGCAAGTGTTAAAGTCCAATGAAACTCACATGCTTCACGCCCCTGCATGGGCCTAATGTGTGAAAATACCTGTTCACCACCAAACAACCACGCTTGGGGTATTTGTGTTTTCATGCTTCACAGAGGCAGTTATTTGAACCCTTTTCTTCTGAGTTCTATGTGGCGGTTTGAACGGTGGTCTCCCAAAAGATATGTCCACATCCTGGATCCTTTGAATGTAACCTTATTTAGAAAAAAGGTCCTTGTGGATATAATGAAGTGAAGGTTTGAGGTGAGATTATCATGGATTATCCAGATGGGGCCTTAAATCCAATGACAAATGTTCTCATTAGGGACAGAAAATAGAGAAGACACAGGCACACAGAAGAGGGTGTGGCCATGTGGAGATGCAGGCAGAGATTAGAGTGATGTGGCCACAAGCCAAGGAATGTCTGGAGACAAGATGGGAGAGGCAAGGAACAATCTTTCCCTGAGGCTCTGCTGACACCTTGGTTCCTGACTTCTGCCCTCTAGAATCATGAGAAAATAAATTTCTGTTGTTTTAAGCCACCAAGTTTGTGGTAATTTGTTACAACAGCCACAGGAAACTAAATATATCCTATTAAATCCCTTTTCTTTTATTCAGCCTTTCTCTGGCTCTTTTCCAGATGTTTTGGCTCTTTTTCCAGAATAAAGTTTATGTTGTTTACACACCCTCTCTTGACTGGTGCATGCTGCTATCAGAACTTGCACACAGCGGCAGCCGATGGAAACCTGTGGCTGTGGGCCTATTTAAGACCCTACCTAAGACCTTGGCTGTTTTTTTCCCATTCTTCTTGGAGTGGTGTACTTTTTCCCCCTTTACAAGTTTATTCCTCTGCTCATGCTTCTGAATGATGTCTCCTTTTCCTGTTTTCTCTGGGATCTCAGTAATACTAATATGCTTTGTGGTATAGAGAATGGCAAAGGCAGCGGCGATAGGAAACAGGTGGAGAGAAAATTCTAGGGTGCTAGGCCAGGGCCAGAACAAATTTTATGGGTCCAATGATGATTTGCAGCTATCTGTAAGCTATTTGCAAGAAAGGATCTTGTGCATTGCCTTAGAGAAAGGGCAGGGACATGTGGGAACTTCAGAATCTGAGAATGTTCTAGGTCTTCATAGTCAGCGAATAACTTATGTCTTCTTTCTTTGTAAATACCTCTCAGGGGGTTATGTAGAAAAATGGTTCCTTCTACTGAAATGGGCAAAAGTAGAGGAGAACAGAGGTGGGGGTGTTACAATGGGGGTGTTGCAATGCGGTATTTACAAGTATTTGCTGGCATTGGAGAGGGCTCACGTTAACTGTAAGTGTCATGCCCAGGATACCTGGAGAAAATGATGCAAAGGAGAAGGAGACTGTTGGCTGAGTCTTGTGATAAAGAGTGGTGAAATCAGCCATTTCTCCAAGGAGCTGTGGTTCCTTTTATTGGAGAATGCTATAAACCAAGATCTGGGTGGTAGGTGAACTTGTTGCTGATGGGTGGTCATTGCATCTAGGTGCCCTCTCAACCGACAGAGTAAGGATATATAGATGCATATATAGATATAGACATAGATATATAGATACACAGCATACACATATATTTGTGTATATTAACTTGTGTATTTATATATATCTATAAATATTTCTATACATAACTATCTATATCTGTATTAACCTAAATATGAGTTCATAGTAATGTCCCCAACTTGAATCCACTATTACATAGATCATTGTAGCCACTTCCTCTTTCTTATCTGTAACCTCCTACTCCAACAAGGAGAAGCTTGGCTCTCCCCATATGCTATCCATTTACTTGTCTAATTCCACTATACATGTACACATGGCAAAGTTGTTAACCTGTATACTCATGGGAAACAACCTTATCAGCTAGAGGACAGTATGGTCCTTAGATACAATTCCTTTAGCCTTTGTTCTTACAGACTCCACTCACTTCCACACTTCCTTAGGTCAGTACTTTATTTCCCAATATTCTGCATTTCATCCTGGGACCTGCTAACTTCTTAAATAATTTTATTCCAGTTTAAATTAAAAAATACCAGGGAAGGACTCACACTTGGACCAACCCCTGTGATTAGAATAAGTGGGTACTTTATCATCAGGCCCTATAACGGTTGACCTGTTTGGGGTTGTGAGATGATGCTGGGTTGCTGACATTTTTCATCTCTCCATAATCACAGGATTGGCATAGAAGAGAAGTTCCCCCAAGGGAAATAGGGTTGTTGGACAGGCAAAAACAGCAGATGCTCACAACATCCCACCCTCATTCCCACAGAACCTTCACACATCTGTCTTCCCATTTTTATAGCTAAAAATATACCCTCTTCTAATGAAATTTATAAATCTCTCTCCAAAGAAAATCATGTTAAGGTCTACATAGTTACCATATGCAGATGCAAGTTCAGGACCCATGAGTGATGTATTTTATTGTCTTTCAGATTTGTATGTGGCTCCTCATGGTCAAATTCCTACCCAGAAGTATTCGGATTCTAAAAAAGAAGAAAAAACAGGGTGGGCAATATTTACCTAAAGATATTAAAATTTAATGGAAGAATAGTGAGGGAGATTTTCTTAGTCCGGAAACATCTGTACCTTTGTAATTTTCTTCACATTATACTATGTATATACTAAACTACTTTATGCATGTCTTAATCTGGTCCTGTGGAGAAGGTAGACAGTGAAGGATATGGATTCATGTGTTCTGGGAAAATCGGTTTCTACCCTCAGCATTGCTTAATGTGTATTCTTATTTTGTTTGCATATGAGATTCATTTCTCAGTGCTAACTGAAATTCAAATAAGTATCTTTTATATTCTTGTGATAGTTTCATTTAGTAATCACTTTGTGTATGTCAAGAATTTTATGTGTGTTCTTCTTTAACTCCATTAATCTTAGCTGAAAAACATTGTAATTAAATTGTATCAAATTGTTTACTTTGAAACCTTTTTAAAAATGTCCATGGACTGGAATTAAATTCTAGTAATTGTTACGGAGGGCGTGCAAAGAAAAAATGAGATACGATATGCGACCATGGCTAATATGATGAGACCAGAGTTGACATTAATAAAAGAATTGTAATAATTTACCATTTGTTTGATCATTGGATGCTTCTTAGCATATCATAAAGACTACAGAAAGAAGAAAGCTATTTTCAGCTCATGAAAGGTAACAATGGTGTGTTTCCAAGCAAAGTGTCTCAGTGGTTGAGTCTTTAAAACTTCAATTCTTTTAAGGATTCTGGTATCTCTCTCTCTCTCTCTCTCTCTCTCTCTCACTCACACACACACACAATCTCTAAGTTCCTCAAATAGTAGAATATTTAAAATATTCCATTTAACAAATTAAAGTTTTTACCATAAAAATCCAAGTTTAATATAATTTTCTCATTCACAAAGATAATGACAGAATTTGTAAAACGTATAATTTGATAGACAATATAGGTTGTATGGACTCAAAGTAGGATATAAGTTTAAAATCTTCTGGATAAACATTATCTTCTTTCAATTCCGTGAATGTGTTACTATGACTGGTAATAAATAAGCTTATTTAGAGATAATGTCAAAATGTTCAATTTAAGCCCCTTTATGAATGTGAGACCCTGCCTTCTTTTTTTCTGGCTTCCTGGCCTCCCTGTGACAGATAAAGTCTGATGGGTAGCTCACTTTAAAGTTCAATCCTTTTATGCCTCCTTTAGAAAATCTTTAGTAACTCCTTAGGCTTCTACTTGTGGTCTTCCATAATTTGGCCATCACCTGCTCATTTTCCCTTATTTATCATTAATTATCCTCCTTCTATTCTTATTCTTTCCCCAGCCTGGAACACCTCTACCCAATTTTGTCTAACAGCTCTTGAGGTCAGTGACCTTATCTTGCTCATGGCACAGCTCATGAGTGGTTATAATCTCTCCATAGATATTTGCCAATAAATGAATGTCTACTTATTCAAATATTGCCTACTTTCAGAACCTAGCTCAAATGATGCTACTTCTAAAAAGGCTTCTCTGATTCCTTCCTCTGAAACCAACCTCTACCTCCAAGCACTGTGAAGTAGAACTCCTTTTGTAATAACACTTTTTATACACAGACATCCTCTGATGATGATCAGTACTCATTCACCTTTGAGAAAATGGAAGAATAGAGGAACTCTCTCCTTTTCCCATCAAAAAATCCCCAAACTTATGTTTGCCCCATATGTTTGCTTCTTCTCCTTTTACAATGACAATATGACCATTTTTCTACCAAAGTTTACTCTCCACTTGTGTTCTGGAACCCTCTTTCTCTCCTTTTCATAAGGTCTCCGTGTTGTCTGTCTCCTCTAACATCAATCTGCCGATATCCTTCTCTTTACAGGATCATTTTCATCAGCATTCAGATATGTTCTACTATTTCCCATCTTAACAAATAATCCCTGTTGATGGCCATATACTTTTTGAATCACCATGCCATTCTCTTTCTTCCTGTGTACAGCAAAACTTCTTGAATTGCCCCTGTCTCTACTTCCTCATTTTTTATTCTATCCTCATCCCATTTAGATGGGTTTTTAACCCCACCACTTCACTGAGGTTGTTTCTATCAATATCACCAGATTGAACTTCATGTTACCAAATCCTATGGTCATTTGTATGTCTATATTTATTTAAGATATCAGAGGTATTTAATATAGTTGATGACTTCAGTTTTTTAAAATATTCTCTGATGTTGACTTCCATGACACCACACTCACCAGACTTTATTTTTACAATTTTAGTTGCACACCAGTAATGGAGATTATAAATGTTTTTTTATAAATTATAAAATTTTAAATTTTAAAAATTAAATATATTTTAATATATAAATTAAATATATTTTAATATATGTAAATTAAGTATATTTTTAATATAAAAATTAAAATATAAATTTTAAAAATTATAAAATTATAATTATTTATAATTATAAAATTTTCTCAATCCACAAAAAGACAGTAAAAGAAGGGAAAATAAAATAAGGAATAGATAGGACAATGAGAAAACAAACAGGATGATGGTAAACTGAAATTCTACCACATGGATAATTAAATATAAATGGTATAAACACTCCAATTAAAAGGTAGAGTTTGTCAGATTGTATAAAATTTCAAGGTCCCACTATATGCTGCTTGCAAAAAAACTCTCTATATAAAGACACAGGTTAAAAGTTAAAGGATGGAAAATATATACACTGTTCAAACTGATCCAAATAAAGCTGAATTGGCCATGTTAATACCAGACAAAGTAATAGTGATAAAAAGGGAGAGTTCATAATGATAAAGTGATCAATTTATAAAGAATACAAAACAATTCTAATGTATATTCATCAATAACAAAGCTTCAAAACACATGAAGCAAAATCCAACATAACTGAAGGGAGAAATGAACAAATCCACAATTATAGTTAATGATATGGACACTCCTTGGTAAAAGAAGAAATTCAATAGGCACATAGAAGACTTGAACAATATATTAACAATATGATATAATTGACGTTTATAGAAAATTCACCATGACAACAACAGAATACTTATTCTTTTCATTTGCATAAATGGGCATAAAACAAGTCTCTAAACAGTAATCTAAAATAATCTAAAAGAAATGAAATTGAGGAAGGAAATAGCAGAGGTTGTAAACAGGTGGAAAACCACACCATGCTCATGGGTCGACAGAATCAACATTATTAAAATGTCTATACTACCTAAAGTGACCTACAGAGTCAATGCAATCCCTATTAAAATACCATCATCATTTTTCACAGATATAAAAAAAATAATGTTACGCTTAGTATGGAACCAAAGAAGACCCCGTATAGCAAAAGCAATCCTAGGCAATAAAAACAAAATTGGAGGTATCAATTTACCAGACTTCAAACTATACTACAAGGCTATTATTGGCACAAGAACACGGACGTTGACCAGTGGAACAAAACAGAGAACCCAGAAACCATCCTCATATAGCCATCTAATTTTTGACAAAGCAGACAAAAGTATACACTGGGGAAAAGAATCCTTATTCAATAGATGGTGCTGGGAAAACTGGATAGCCACATGTAGAAGACTATAACAGCACCCACACCTTTCACCTCTCACAAAAATCAACTCATGCTGGGTAACAGACTTGAACCTTAGGCGTGGAACTATTAGAATTCTAGAGGAAAGTGTTGGAAATACTCTTCTAGACACTGGCCTAGGCAAAGAATTTATGAAGAAGACCCCAAAGGCAATTGCAGCATCAACACAAATAAATAAATGGGACCTGATCAAATTAAAAAGCTTCTGCACAGCCAAAGAAACTGTCAAGAGAGCAAACAGACAACCCACAGAATGGGAGAACATTTTTGCAAGCTTCACATCCGATAAAGGGCTGATAACTAGAATTTATTTAGAACTCAGGAAAATCAGCAAGGAAAAATCAAACAACCCTATCAAAAAGTGAGCAAAAGACATGAACAGAAACTTTCCAAAAGAAGACAGAATAATGGCCAACAAACATATGAAAAAATCTTCAACATCTCTAATCATCAGGGAAATGCAAATCAAAACCACAATGAGATATCACTTAACTCCAGTGAGAATGGCCTTTATCAAAAAGTCCCCAAACAATAAATGTTGGCATGGATGCAGAGAGGTAGGAACATTCCTACACTGCTGGTGGGACTGCAAACTAGTTCAACCTCTGTGGAAAGCAATATGGAGATTCCTTAAAGCAATACAAGTAGACCTGCCATTTGATCCAGCAATCCCATTACTGGGCATCTACCCAAAAGAACAAAAGACACTCTATAAAAAAAAGACACCTGCAGTCGAATGTTTATAGCAGCACAATTCACAATTGCAATATATTGTGATGTGGAGATGTGGAAACAACCCAAGTGCCCATCAATCCATGAGTGGAATAATAAAATGTGGTATATGTATACCAGGGAGTACTATTCAGCTATAAGAAATAATGGCGATATAGCACCTCTTGTATTTTCCTGGATAGAACTGGAACCCATTCTGCTAAGTGAAGTATCCCAAGAATGGAAAAATAAGCACCACTTGTACTCACCTGCGAATTGGTATTAACGGCTCAACACCTAAGTGGACATATAGGAATAACATTTATCGGGCATCAGGCAGGTGGGAGGGTGGAGGAGGGGATGGGTATATACATACACAACGCATGTGACGCACACCATCTGGGGGATGGCACACTTGAAGCTCTGACTCTGGGAGGCAAGGTGGGGGAAAGGCAATACACACAATCTAAACATTTGTATCCCCATAATATGCTGAAATAATAATAATAATAAAAAAAATGAAATCATATGAAATGTGTTCTCTGATGACAATGGAATTAAATTAGAAATCTATCACAGAGATCACCCATTGGAAACATGCAGAGGGAGAGGATGCGGTCCAAGGCTGAAACCTTAGGGAATACCAGTGCAGTGATAGTAGAGGAAGAGGTCTTCAAAGAAAGCCAATGAGAAAAGATCAAAGAAGACTAGGAGAACCAGAAAAGAGGAGTCATCGAGGCCAAGGGAACAGAGAATTCCAAGGAACAACAATGTTATATGTAGAAATGTCCAATAAGATGAGGATTGAAACAAATCCACTGGGTTTGGAGACACATAGATTACTGGTGACCTCCGTAAGGGAGCAATTGATGGGAAATGAGGAAGTAAAGACAGTATCTATTCCTCTTCCAGGCAAAAGTCTTTTCTTGTTGGGAAAGCCAAGAACATGAAAACAAGGCAGTGGCTGGAGGGAGAGTCGGGGTCAGAGGAGGAATTTTCTCTCTTTTTTTTAGTTAATTAATTTGTTGTTGTTTTAAAGTTAAGGGAGATTTGAACATTTTTGTAGACTGAAGGTTAAGAGCTGGTGGTAAAGAACAGTTGAAGATGCAGGAAAGAGATTACTTGTTGGAACAAGCTTCCTAAGGAGGTGGGAAGGAATGGAGTTACGACCAGAGGTGGGGAATTCATCTCAAATACAGAGAGGTCAGGTGACAGTGTAAGGATGAGTGTAAATGCAGATAAATTTGTGGGTGAGGATGGAAATTGTTCACACCAAACACCATCATGGGTTCCCTTTTTACCTTTATGCTGGCCACTCTCAAAGTTTACCCCTAGCCCTAGCTCTTGAGCCCCAGACTCAACGTCTAGGTGTCCTCTGGTCTTGTCCACTTAGATATTCACCACTTTGCACTCATCATGTATGAAAACAAACTCATATTCTTCCCGACAAGTTCCCTTCCTGTCTCCCCTCTCTTCCCTTTGTCCCCTCTGGGCCTAGGCAACTGGAACCTCGAGTCCACCTGGTGTGTAGCATGTTCTAGCCTTAAGTCAGATGAGAAGATGGGCCTCCCTTGTCAAAGCTGCAGAGTATGGGGTGGAGGGTGGACCACAGAAAATGGGTTTTGAGGTGATGACAAAGCAAAGACAGCCAGGCTACCCCAGAATGTCACCAATTCACAGAGGTGAGGCAGGTGGGAGATTCTAGGTATTAACAGAAAAACAGCAAAATGAAATTCTGCAGGATTAGAGAAGATGGGTTGGAGGGTTAGAAGCAGGCCCCGGAGAAAGCTCTGAGCTGGTAAAATGTTGGATACAAACACTGTCCATAGTGTTCCTTTGAACTTGAACATGAGTTTGGAGGGGATCACTAAAGTCATCAACCTGCTATAGACTCCCCAACTCCGCTGATGGGACCTGATACAGACTCTCCAAATCCACTGACGGCTCCAGCATTCTCCCAGACTGTAGCCTCGAAATGTGGACTTTCCCTTCCTGCTTTCTTCTCCTTCCCCCATTCCTATCCCACTAGGATTCATTTTGAATGCTAGATATTCTTCCTCCGCAACGTTTCTCTACTCTGGCCCCTAAAGCATGCATCTCCCTTTTGCTTTTCCTCTTGCCAACCACCATCTAGATTCCTCGTACCTTCTGTTTCTAGTCAGTTTAGAAATGTTAAAAGAAAAGTAAAAAGCTTTTCTCATAGTTTTTCTACTCTTGGCAGAGTAGACCTGGCTGGAGGCCAGTAGGAGCAATGTGCATGAAAATGAAAAATATCTATATAATAATGAAGAAAAACACTGATCCAACCTTGGAAAATAACTTCCCGAAAAATTTAAATTTGTATTCTGGGCCAAGATGTCGATTGCTGTTTATTTTCCCTGAGCCAGACATGGTGGCTACAAGCTGCCTGGCTTGCCAGAGGTTCTTAGGAGGCATCACAGCCATGCTTCAGCCCACCGCAGAGGAGACTGAATCAGAGTAGACAATAATAGTGGTTTGGCCTGGAGACCCCTCACTACCGTCTGTGTGCCCAACTGTGAGGCTGGGAATCACCCGAGCTCGGTCACTCCTGTGCTCCCATCGGTTAACTTTGAATGTCAGAAACGCTCGATTGTGTAAGCCCTCAGAAAGGTGTCCTCTCTTGTCTCTCATCTTCAGCACCTGGGATCACCTGTGGTTTTGAGACCAACGTGTTTTTACCACTTGAAATCCAGCTCACAAGCTGGCCACCGTTTCTCTCTTTGACATCATTAAGTTTCTCAAGGACAAACCTTCCCCTTTGTGGTAGATGCAGCCGCTTTGGACATAGAAGAGTCTGGAAACTGGGTCTTGTCAAAATTAAGTGCAGATGTGTGGCCGCCTTTACCACGCTGCCAGCCACAGTCCAGTGGCAGAGGCGTGTCTGTCAGGAATAACGAGCTACCAGCCACGTCAGCCCCACTCCTCGGGCCCGCGCACAGTTAAGGGGTTTGTTCACCCTCAAATCCTCACACTCAGGAAGTGTAAAAGCCCACCGGTGCCTTTGTGGATCACGGCTCTTCCTGGTCCTAGTGTAAAGGGAGAGGTGTCCTCAATATTGTGTGAGGAGGAGAAGGAGCCACGACAGGTGCTGTCACCAAAGCTGTGGAGGTAGGGGAGGTGGTGACATTGGTGGCTCTTCTCAGCTCCCCTGGCCTTCCAGCCAGGCCCAGAGGCAGAGCTGAATAGGGAAGGCAGCATGGAAGGCAACTCAGAGGCTGACCAGGGAAAGTTCTGGGTTTCACCGAAAGATCCAGATGACCTATGGGGTTGGGACTGCTCTAGATTGCTTTGGGGACAGAGGCTGGGAGTAGCTTCCAGGTCACATGGCAGCAGCACACGGCTTCCTGGTGATTGCCAAGGCCTGGGTGCAACTGAGGTGGAAGGACGACACGGTCCTGGGTCCCTGACTCCTCTGTCCCAGGGTTTCCCTGATGGTGGTTACCACCAGGCACCGCCCTCTCGAGGGGAGCCATTGGCGACCTGAAAGGAGCAGTTTAGTCAGTCACCAAGGGGCAGGCTGAGGGGCTGACCAGGGAGGCCAACACTCAGCGAAGCCCGGAACAGCGGCTCCCAGCACGGAATCCTCCATGGGGGATGTCTCCCTTCGAGAAGCGTGTGGAGCTCAAGGCCACCCATGGAGGAGCCGCCATGTTTGGACAGACTCTGAGGCAGGTCCGATGTCGGAGGTTAAACACAGTGCCCAGCCCCTGCCTGTGCGTGGCTGATGGATTGTCAGAGCATGGAGCTCCTGCGGCTGAAGACGAGGCCAGAGCTTGCCGCTCAGGGGCTGGCGTTGCCCCAGCATCAGCTGGGGACACAAGGTGCCTGTGGAGACTTGAAAAAGACTGTGGATGTAGGAAGACAAATCCCCACAGGTGACAACGAGACCCAGGCTTCACTGTCACCACAGCAAAGAACAGTGTGGTGGAGAGGTGCTTCCCAGAGAGCAGCACCAAGTTCTCTGGAGGATTGAAAGTGAGATAGGAAGTTAGAGGCATGGATGTGAAACAGCGTCAATCTACTGCACCACCCATGGCGCTCAGAGAACAAAGGCATCCCCAGAGACATGAGTTCATTCAGCTTCTAGAAGATTCTAGATGTTTGTGCTTCTTTCTCAGGCACTAACCCTCGACTCAGGCCCCACTGTTGGTCTATCAGTCTCTTTCCTTGAACCGGAGCAATAACGTTTTGACGATGCTTAGAGCCAAGCTTAGAAATGGAGGTAGACAAGGTTCTGGCTTCGCTTCCAGAATTTTCTTCTCTCTCCCTCTCTAAAGGTAAGAGGGCAGCCTGCCAACAATTTGCTAATTTGTCTCCAAGTGAAAAGATTGTTTAATTCAGAAGAGATTTCAGACTCCCAGGGGCGCGACACCCGTCATTTCACAATTGAGAATTATTTTTGTGGTATTTATTTTATGATTCTTGACCCTTGTTCTAAATCTTGCTGGTGTGTTTTCATTTAAAATGTATTAACTGAAACTTGGCATGGTGACTTGGCTCCATTAAGCTCTACAACAACTTAATCCAGATTTTATTATATTGGGACTTGAGTGTACAACGTTTAAGATAAGAGGAAGCTTAAGAATAAATAGAGTAACTTTAATACTTTCTATGCATTTAACTCTTTTGCTTCCCTCTTTGCAATAACCTGGAGAGTTTGTGGTGGGATTTTAACATTTGCAGAATGTTACGACGGTGGCCGTTAAGCCTTCCTGAGGCGAGGGCTTCCTGGGGCTGTAGGGGAAATGGAAGACCCAGGTCCTGTGATTGCTTCAGGTCAGTGGCCGCATGGTCGGCCGTCTAGTGGGAGTGGAGCCCGGCCAGGCATCACAGAGACAGTGGCCTGGGCTCTCCTTTGAGCTCCAGGACACTCGTATCTAACGGCCTCTTTGCCAGCTCCACTAAGAGCTGTCATGGACCCCTCAATCTTAGCACTTGCAAAGTGACCTCCTGAGCTTCTCTCCAAACCTGCTCCTCCAACCTGTACCCACTTCTGGAAATGAAGCCACCTACAATACTCTCTCCTGTATCACATCCAGAGCCCATTGGCCCTGTTGGGCTCAATAAGTCTGCAACCCGTCCACTTTTCCCATCTCGAATGCCCGTCCTGGTCCAGCACCCGTAGTTCTCACTGGAGTCCCCATTAGCCTCCGACCTCTCTCTCCACTTTGGGGGCTGTGCTCTCCTGTGGCCTCTTCTCCTGCAGCCAGAGTGATCTCTTCTAAGGAGAAAACAGATCAGCCTACAGCCCTGCCCCAGACTCTTCAATGGCTCCCAACAGCACTTGGCTTAGGATTGAAGTCTCTTGCACCCCCTGAAGACCCTGTGTGATCCACCTCTGATGAAGGCCCCACTAGACTCTGTCATAACACTCCCAGCTTCTATTCCAACCTCTGTGGCTCTTCTTTCTCAGACACTAACCCTCTGCTCCTGCCCAGTTATTGATCTGCCAGTCTCTTATACCAGGACTTCTATATTTATTGTGAGCACTTACTATAGTGGGTACTTTTGTGTTTGTTGTTGTGATGGTGAATTTAATACCTGTCCCTCCCACAAGACTCTAAGTTCCATGAGGGTTGGAGCCAAGTCTGTTTTTTTTCACTAGAAATCTGGTGACCAGACCAGTACCTATTACATGCTCAATAAATATTGGTTGAATCCATCAATAAAAGAATGGAATGGTTCCTGCCTTCAAGGAGTTGATGATCACTTTCACCAGCAAAAACCTACTGAGCCTCACCTTTGTCCACTCTAGATAAGGAGAAACACAGATACCTGAAAGAACTTAAGACCAGCCCAGAGCTGGTTAAATAAAGTGAAAATCCGTATCTTGGAAAATCTAAGGGTTATATGAAGCAGGATCTGGTGAGTCTCCCCATGCTAAGGTCATACACGGGGGGGGCAGGTGGCAAGAAGAGGGGTGCCTTCCTCAGCTTCATCTTGGCACCCATATCCTCAAGCTTCAGAGAGCTGGGCTGAGGGCTGGGTGGAGAGGGAGTCCACAGAAAGTGCATGGTGGCCACTGCACTAGGTCCTCTCACTGGATCCTGTTGTAAGTCCTCTTATTCATCCATCAAGGCCTATGTGTTTGTGGTTCTAGGCACCCCACTGGGGAACCCCAACCACACCCTCCAAGGAGATGCAGGCTGCCCCCATTTCCTGTCCTCTCTGAGTTTCTAAAGCCCCCAGGCTGAGTGTAATAGGGGCTTCCACAGACCCTTAGAAGCTGGAGGTATGAAGTCCTTCTTGGTCCCCAGCTGACCACTGGAGTTGAGATATTTCAGGCTGGTATCTTTTTCCAGGAGATAAAATAAAATGTGCTTAATTGTCCTTAGCTGTAATGTGTTTACTTTGCTTGTTTTCAAGTTTTCATGTGGGCCTAAAGAAATATTTTGTAATAAGTTTGAAAAAAATAGTTTATAGAAAATTAGGAAAAAAAGATGAATGAGGGCTCTTTGCTCCAAGGTTGCTGGCTTATACTAAAGGGAATCAAACAGGTCACATATTAAGGCCAAATTCCTCTGTTTTTTCCCAAGAACAAATATGACGCCATGAATTTAGGATAGTGGGTTTGTGCTATAGACTGAACTCCCCAAAACATGCATGTTGAAACCCTAACCCCCTGTGGGACCGTATTTAGAAGTGGGGCCTTTGGGAAGTAATTATGTCATGAGAGTGGAGCCTTCATGAATGGGACCAGTGCCCTTGTAAGAAGAGATTTGGGGAGTTCCCTCACCCCGTCCTCTGAGTAAGGACACAAGGAAGAGGTGGCCGTCTGCGACCCAGAAGAGGACCCTCATGACAAGTGGGCCAGGCTGGCACCCTGGTCTTGGAATTCCAGCTTCCAGAACCAAGAAATAAATGTCTGGTGTTTATAAACCACTGAAAGTACCACCTATGGTACTTTGTTATAGTAACCCGAAAGGGCTGAGAGAGTTTGTAAACCACGAAGGAGAGAGAAGCAGTTATTCCAAAAAGATGCACAAAGTCTTTTATTATTAACCTTTTTAGTAATGGGATATTCAGAGCAAAGGCTTGACAAGCTAGTGGAAGGTGCCTGGAGGCCAAGCCCCGGGCTTAATGCCCCCAGGGCCTGCCTAGGATAATGGAAGTAAACCTCCCCCCCGCCCCCCGGCCTGTCCCCAGCAGGGCAGCACTTCTTCAGCAGCTTCTTGGGCACCTCTTCATTGTATTACCGTGCTGAAAACTGAAAGGGAATCGCTATGGTTCGGATATTTGTCCGCTCCAAATCTCATGTTACAATCTGATCTCCAATGTTGGAGATGGGGCACAATGGGAGATGTTTGGGGCGTGGAGGTGGATCCCTCATGAATAGATTGGGACCCTCCCTGGGAGTGAGTGAGCTCTCACTCTCTTAGTTCCCTTGAGAGAAGAGTTGTTAAAAAGAGCCTGGCAGCCCCCACCCCACCCTTGCTTCCTCTCTTGCCATGTGATCTCTGCACACCTGGCTCCCTTTGCCTCCCACCATGAGCAGAGGCAGCCTGTGGGCCTCACCAGAAGCAGAACAAGAGCAGATGCTGGTGCTATGCTTCTTCCACAGCCAGCCAGACTGTGAGCTAAATAAACCTCTCTTCTTTATTAACTATCCAGTCTCAGGTATTCCTTTATAGCAACACTAAACAAATGAAGACAAGAATGTGATCAAGATCTCTTCTAGTATGATTCCTTTGCTTCTAAAAGGGAGCTAAGAATAGGAAACATTTTGCATAGCTGAATCCAGAAAGGTCGAATGTGTGGCCTTGAGCAAGGTCACACAGCTAGTATGTAAACAGCAGAGCTGGTGCTAGAACCCAGGCCACTTGGAGGCCAGACCCACACTCTTAACTCCTCCATTGTATCCTGTCACCAATCCACCATCTATGCATATCCATGGTCCTCAATGTTTGGTGTGATGGTGTTTAGTGTTTCATTGTTGTGAAATCCCTTATTGTTTCTCTGCTTTTCCAACTACTCCCCAGCTATCACATCCCCTAATGGTCCATATGAAGTTAAACTGGAATAGCTTTCTCTGAGAGAGTGTTCTGACCACTTGTTCTTCCACCCCACCTTCCCATCCATTGTAACAACAACAGGACATGTGCATGAGTTGAGAGGTCTTAATATCAAGGTTGAGAAACCAAAGCATTTAGAACTTCACGACTGCTCCCCACACAGAAAATGAATCCCTTTCATTTGTTTTGCAAAAATGTGCCTGAAACATGGAACATAATCTTCCCTATTCCCAGAGATACCACCCCAGGCTCCTGCTAGCACCATTATTTTTTTTGGAGCATCAAGCACTTATACAGAAGGATTTAATTATGTTTCAGCAAATCTCAGTGAGAAAGATCTAGTACAAAAAGTTGGTCTCATTTCAAGGAAAGGCCATATACAAAATTTTTATCCTATTTTTGAGTCATACGAGCTTGCTCTATTTTATGTGATCTTATCAATTGCCTAAAATCCTTTCAACAACATGGCAGTCCGTACAAATAATAAAATATATATGTGCACACACACAAATGTGAATTCATGAAGAGCAAATGTATAAAAAATAAGGTACTAGAATTAAGACCACAGAACTAGGATCTGAAATAACATTTCTTCTTATATTTCTCGTACGTGTACAAGTTATAAAAGAATATGTGCTGTTTTCCCACTCAAACGAAAGTAATGTTAATTAAGGAGCCATGTGTAATGTGAAATGTGATTCTGCCTGTGAGCTGCCCAAGTTGCTACTCTACTTTCAAGGTAGAAAGATGAAAATTCTCAATGCCTTTCCCTCTCCATCTGCTGCACGTATTCTGCAAGAGCGTGAAGAACGCTTGTGATGTCTCAGGGAGTTTCTCCCTTTTGTGTTGCTCCATGCATTTTCCTAAAAGGAAGCCTCCCGCTTACTATCTTCTCTAACTGCAGGGTTCAACCAGCTCTCTCCCTCTCTTGAGAGTTCGAATGGGTTAGAGTCACAAATAGCGCAGATGGGGAAACAAATTAACATTAGTACAGATGCTGGCATCGATGTTCCTGGGACTGAATGTCTTCCAAGCCAGAAATAATCCTCAAGCTTTCAAAATTGGAAAATCTGATGCAATTTTACTCTCCTTGTCAGATGGTTGGATGTGGTACAATGCCCACTGAAAAAATTAATGGGAAGAGTGTGAGCCACTCAGGTGGCTTGGTATGAATAGCTCCAAAATTAGGCACCCTGATGTGTCACTGTGATTTTCTACTAAGCTAATGGAGGATTTTTTTTTTTGGACTTTGAAACACGGATAATTGATTGGATCCTGGGCCGAAAATGAATTGTCTATGAAAGGTCATTCATTCATTTGTTTATTCATAAATACTTATTGTATATATGCTAGGCAATGTGGGACAAAGAGAAACAAGACATCCCTCTACTCACTGCACTGTGACTAATCGGGGACATGAGAATGGACACAGATGCCTACTCTAATATATGACAGTGTGCTGCAACTGTCCCTCCTGGGGAGGGAGGTTTCCTAGATGTTATGAGTGGAATTTTGTTCACCCCAAATTCATATGTTGAAGCCCTAACCCCTAGCACACCTGAGACTCTGACTATAATTGGAGATAGGACCTTTAAGGAGGTAATTAAGTTACTTTGTCCAATCTGTCCGGTGTCCTTATAAGAAGAGGAGATTTAGACACACAAAGAGGCACCAGGGATGTGAGGACAGAGAGGAAAGAGACCGCGTGTGGACACAGCAAGATGGTGGCCGTCTGCAAGCCAAGGACAGAGGCCTCAGCAGAAACCAACCCTGCTGACACCTTGGTCTTGGACTTCCAGCCTCGGAACTGTGAGACAATACATTTCTGCGGTTTAAGGTGCTTAGTCTGTATTTTCCTATGGCAGCCAGAGTGGACTGATACATGGGCCACGTTGGGAGCCTCCCACCTCATGACCCACTGCTTTATTTTTGTCAGCATGCATTGCTATTTGAAATTACTGATGTGTTGATGTTCCATTTCTGCCCACTACAATACCAACCCCACCAGGGCAGGGACGTAGCTTTATTCATCACTTATCCCCAGTCTCCGGAATAGTGCCTAGGCCATAGTAGGTGCTCAACAAAAATGTGTTATGAGTGAAGGGCTATGGGAGTGCCCAGGAGGGAGAGGTTTCCTGGGGCAAAGGGGAGGGATGAAGGGATGAAGGCTAGAGGGAGGAAGCCCTCCCTACGAAGAGATGTCTGAATAGCTGTGTTGTGCTGGGCTGAGAAAGTGAAGCAAACACATCCCTGCAAAAGGGACAACGTGAGCAGAGGCTCACAGGTGTGAAAGTCACTTCAGATGGAAAAGCAGGACACCAAGCTGGAGTTTCAGGTGTGCTGGGGGAGGGGCAGGAGAGGGAACTTCAGGGAGGAAGATCGGGCCAGATTACGAAAAGTTCTAGTCCCAGTAAAAATTGAAAAATAACATGAATTCACCAAGTTGTCGGAAGGATAATGAAATCCTTTCTGTGACTATATGGGTTATAGATGCAAATAAGCTGTGTGTGCGTGTGTTTGTGTATGTGCACATGTATGTTCACCGAGCATTTCACACGTGGTAAATAACTTGCAAAATTAGTTGCCTTGTACAGTATGCCGAAGAATTTATCCTACAGTTACTAAAGCGCCTCATGAGAGGAGGGCGTGATTTTGAAAAGCTCTTGAGAGAATGTGGAGTTTGGACCAGGCAAGCACCGTAACAGGGAGGCCAGGTCAGAGGCTGGAAGGGACAGGTGCTAATGCCCAACGTGAGCCAATGCCAATCTGGAGAGGGAGGAGGGGTATTGAGGCAGCCAAGGGATAGGTTCTTAGCATCCACCTGGATGTGGGGAGTAAAAGAGAAAGGGACTGAGGGTGCCTTTAAAATTCCCTGCGCTTCACTGTGATTATCGTCATCTGACATTACAAGACGTACCTGGTTTTTGTTTCTTTGTTTGTTTTGTGGCCTGTTCATGACATCCTCTAGAAATTGCACTTTTTGAGGACTTTAGTGATTTTGCTCTCTGTTGTATTTCCATAGCCTAAAACTGTGCCTGGCCAATATCAAATTCTTAACATTTGTGAATGAATTAGTGCATGGGTGGGAATGTTCTTTGACCTGGATAACAAATACAGGAAAAATATCAAGCGTGGATAAAGAGGTAGGAAAGAAGGCACACAAATAAGGGCTAAGCGGCGATGCCTGTGGCCCATCTTGAACCTAGGGCAGAAGTCAGGATTTGGGCTGCAGATTATGGAATCCTTCTGGAGTCACTAATGTGTAGGTGAATGTGAATGAGATCACTCAGGGAAGATTAGAAGAGACGCAGGTCAAGAGTGAAAACATGGGACACACAATATGCAAGGGGTTGAGGGAAAGAGATGGTTTCCTTTGACACTCTGGCCGTATCAAAGGAAGCCTAAACCATTTCCTCACAGTTGGATACTTCGGTTATTTTCAATTACTCATCTGACAACTTTGACACTGTGCCATCCTAGAACCATGGGAGGAGAAAGCTTCAAGAAGGGCAGTGGCAAATTGCAAACTCATAGTTTTATGGTTTTTAATGGGGAGATGTGCTGGTGTGTTAGAGACAGCTTGCAAGAGCTGATTGTTAACTTTTCAGGAATCTCATGAGCTATTACTAAACCTTAGAAATTAAATTCGTAAGCCTATGATTAAGTATGTTTTGTTGAAAACAATGATAGTAAATATTCAGAACTCTTCACTTCCTACTAATTTTATTACATTTTACTATTATCTACTGTTCTGTGTGGTATAAATACTACACAATGGTGCCTATTTATTGTGCGTCTCTTCTCCCCTCTGTATTCAGTGATGTCGTCTTGGTAGCCTGAAATCAGCCATGGTAAGACCATTTACACCACGGCAATGGGCAAAGGCTGTAAGTCAGGGCTCCTCTCTCCAGAGAGTGGGTTGTTAAGCACTTATTGGCTCACCACTGCCTGGAGGAAAAAAGAAGGGTCCAGTGTAAGTTTCATTTAGATTGGAGACGATGGAGGAAGAAGCCACTGGAGGTGGCAGTGGAGGAGCTGGAGACAGATGCAGCCCTGCTGAAGCAGGACTCAGGAGGCAGTGTGCTGGGCATGGCAGAAGTTGCATTGAAGTGTATGACAAAACAATGAGACTTTTTAGTCATACACTTGTGGAGACTGTTTGGTCCTCCATTTAGCCCACATCCTTAGTAAAAATTTTAAATCCCCTTTGAAAATTTGCCTTTAAGTGCACAGCCATCCTGCCACCTCAGTGAGACAGACCATCAGCCTGTTTATCTCATATGAACGCTCTTCCTTGGTACATTGCCGGACAGGCAATTATTTTGGGCGATAGTTGCGGAAGGCCAGACTGCTTCAATGTGGACCATGTCAATGGACTATCTGGACATCCAATTTAAGTGGCATTTCCTAGGTTAAATCAATACATGGGACAAATTAAAAGGGGGAAATTTTCCTCAACCTTTTAAAGCTTTTGATAAACATACAAAGCTCACATTCTTTAAAAATATTATTTGAGCTTCAAATTAGATTATGCACAACAATGCACACACATGAAAGCAATGGGTCAAAACATTGCATTGTTCCCAAACTATGCACACCTCCTTCTTTTCTCCATCTTCTGCAATTGCCTCTCCCAGAGGGTGTGCTGCCTACAAGTTGAGTGGCAGGATTTATAAACTGAACAGTCTTGGTCAAACAGGCTCATCTGAAAGGCAAGGTGAAATAAAAGCTGAAGAAACCTGGTAACTAACCTGCTACATCTCCAGTTCCTTGCACCCTACAGCCACCTATAGAATCGTGACATTGTATCTTCTACCCTGTCCCTCAGTCTGTTTTCCACTCTTTCCATTGAGAATGACTTTGCATGATACTTCCCAGATTTCACAATCATCTCTATAATTGTCATTCCTGGTGACCACTTAATATTCTATTATATTAATAGAGCACAGTCTGCCTAAGCCATTTCCTCACAGTTGGGTACTTGGGTTATTTCCAACTACTCATTTTAATACATGGCAGGGCTCAAAACATCTTTTTACAAATATGTTTGTTTCCTTGGAGTTATTCCTCGGGGCACTTTCCTCCAAGCGGCCCTACTGGGTCAAAGAGTAGGACAATTTTTATAACTTGTCACATATTGCAAAATTTTCCTTAAAAAGATTTTTTTTTTCAGCTTATGGTGCCATCAGCAAAGTTTGGTGTATCTTCTTCCCCAAAGCCCTGCCAACAAACAATTTGTCATTTTTATTCATTTCTCCTGTTGTTCTCCTGTTTGTGGCATAATCCATGTAGCAGAGGAAACGGAATCAGAAGAAAAAATCTTCCCCTAATTAAATCCTGGTGCAGTAATATGTGGGTGGTTTTAATATATATCATAAAGATTTTACCATTCAAGTATAAAAATGAAAAAAGATTTAGGGCTATAGGATTTCCTTTGAAAGGGTTAGGAACAAAATGAAAAGATATGTAAGACTACATAGAAGGTAAAATGATGAGAAGCATTGTCAAATAAAACAAGAATGCAAATATTCTTGCTATTATTTCCAGCACTTCATGAAGCAAAGGAATTGTTGGAATTACCAAATTTTGAAAGGAAAGCCCTAGAGTAAGCTTTGTCTCTGTTATTTCTGTTAAATATGTTAAATTCAACGCAATATGTGGGGTATTATCTTTCTCTCTACTTGGCTTGAGATCTGTTTTCTCTCTCAATAGACATAATCCACAACGAGAGCAATGAAAACGCGATCGAACTGGCGTTTGCATATTTTTAAGAATGCTCATCATTTATGTAGTAATCCCTAAAGACTGCACAGGGGTATCTCTGGCATTTGTTACAGGCAATGGACAGACACAGCACATTCTTTTAAGAAGACTGCTGTATTTATACTTTATTATTTTTTGATACTTAAAAAAGATTTCCTCTAAAGGGGGAAGACTTGTGTTTTTAGGTTCCATGGAGAATCTCCTCAAAGGAGATCGATGTAGGTACCAGATGGTTTCACAAATTGCAATTTTATATTCCTAGGGTAGAAACATGTTTCTAAGGCTGCCTGTATGCACACTCTACTTTTAGGTACTTATTAAGGTTTTAACTGTCATGATCTTGGGGTTTTTGATCATGGTTGACTCTTTGGAAATTATCTATTTTTTCTGGAACTTGTTTAGCGCAGTGAGATTTCCTGGTACACATTTATACCTACCGACTAGGCACCTCTCTTTGAAACAAGGAGCCTGTGTCTACAAAAGCGAAGTGAGGTACAATAGTGAGGCACGTTCTAGGTAACCCAGGCCAGGAGAACAGCTTCTGCCTGAATAGAGGAATTTATCTCTCTTCACGGGGTGGAATTAAATTCCATTCCTTTTACTCTTTCTTTCTGACAAAGCAGAGCATGCTTTTCTCTATTTTAGCCTGGTCAACATCCCTGCTGCATTTGTTATACTCTTCCCTTTTGGAAACTGCCATATCTCGGTATCTGTGACTTATTTCTCTGGTTCTCCTACCTTCTGGTGACTTCTGGAATCTTCTATGACTGTTTTTCCTCCTCCCACCTTCCAAATGCCAGTGTGTGCCAAAGCTGAAGCCTTCTTTCCTGTGTGTGTTTCCCCAGAGAGCTCATTCGTCTCAAGGCTGCTTCTGCCAGGTCTGGACTGAAACTCCTAAATCGACATATTCTATCACATTCCTCTCTCCCAGGCTCCCGTATCTCCTTACGGTTGTCCACACTTCCACTGCTGTAGATCTTGCCCCTGTCACATCCTGCTAGCCCTCGCCTCCCACCCAGCAGGTTGCAGAGCTTACCTTCTTTCCCGGGACATTCAGGGCGGTTCATGTTCCGAGCTACGACTCTCTCTCAGTCATCCACATTTAACTTCACGCGTCTTTCACTGGCCCTTCTCCTTACCCAAGTTGGGCACCAAGTTGTGCTGGGTTGATTTCCAAAGTGTCTGTCACTTTAGTCTCTCCACCTCCAGTCGATTGGCCACACCCCTCTTCACGGTCCCCTTACTTTCCCCCAGCCCCTCCTGGCTCGGCCACTCCCGGTGGCTTCCGCGTCCTACTATGTTCCGTCCACACCACGTCCCTCCTCTTCCTCCATCTTTCTAATCTGGCTCCATGAAGTAAGTTTTATTTCCCTCTACCCTCTAGCACGACCCCTTCCCCTCATGCTGGTTTCCTGTTTTAGGTACATGCGAAATAACCATGGGCTACGACTCTCTGATACCGGCTGGCCAGAGACATGCTACATTTTCAGGAAGTTTGTGAGCAGCTGATAAACACAGCCATTGCAAAAAAGGAATTACATAAACTTCTGTCTCTAGTTTAGGATTTTTTTTAAAAAAAAGTAATTATATGAACTTACAATTAAATTATGTTTCAAATCACGGCTTAAAAAAATACTTAAATACTTAAAAATACTTAAAAATCACGGCTGCCTAATTACGTTATGGCACTATTCTCTGTGCTCCTGAGATCCTTTACGTTGGTCGTACTTCCACGGTGGGGGTAAGTACGCCCTGACAGCATGCTGATGCTCAGCTACCGGCGATGCCCCACTTGGGTGTGCCGCACTGATAGCTTGAAATTGGCCACGTTGGGAGTATCTGTGTCACAGAAATTTGGCAAATGTCACAAATCAGGGCTTCCCCCTCAACCCTCCAAGAGAGGGTTGTTGAACAGCGTGACCAGAGCACCACTGTACCAGGCCTGCCTTGCGTATTCTTCTCTCTGCGATTTTGTCCTTTTTCTCTCTTACCAAGCAGATCTTCACCTTTTCCCTCAATATAAAATCTTTACTGATCTATTAACATCCAGTTAAGTCTCTTCCTTCTCTTAACACTCCCCTTAACAATACTCACTTTAATTGCTCTGTTTTTCATCCAGAGCCCTGTATCCTTTATATCCTGAACCATACAACCTGGCACTTAATAGTATGTTTTTCATTAATTAGTTTTAGCTAATTGATTCAATGTCTCATTACTTCGTCATGTTTCTTTAGTGTGGGGCATGCCCTGTGCTGGGTTTGGTTCTGGCTCAAACCATTCACTGAAGTTTCATATATTCATCTGGTTTCCACTAATAGACTCATAGACCATGGAAGCCACCGGTCACTTGACTTCAGCGCACCTTTTGTGTCCTGGCGCAATGCTGAGCCCCGAACAGGAGACAGACATATCTTTGTAAATGGATGTGACACTCCATCAGTACTAGGAGCTCGAGGAATAGTGATAGTGACTGTTGCTGTGTTTCAGAAAGATGTGTTTGTTCAAGTTGCTGGAATCTTTTGATTCGAGTGCTAAAAGTTGCCACTCCAAATCTAGCACCAGGGGTAGGAGGAGAGGCCAGGAAACACTCAGGAGGCTTGAGTTCGATACTGTTTGGTCGGGTCACACCACTCATCAGCTCCATCCTTCAGTCTCTGCATCTGGGTGATGCTGTCTGTCCTGCTCACCGACTTGGTTGCTGTGAGGATCAAAAGGGAAAAGTATGTAAACGTGCTTTGTAAACTGACCTTCTAGGATACATACCAAGAGCCCCAATATCCCCACCCTCCACCATATTTACATGGCATTTTCCCTTTCAATCATCTGTAAGCAAGAATAAAAGGACTAATTTCTATTGATTGCACACAATTTCCCTCCTCTCTTCCCTGCGATAAGGAGTCAGAAATGCCAGGACTGGTACCCAAAATGAGCCCGGAAAAATCTAGGCATGCCTGGGCATGTTGTAGTTACTGGTATTGAGTAGTCACAGTAGCAGCTCTGAAGGCTGACTGTCTCCAAAAATTCCTCCATGAATACGGCACCTCTGCATGCTTATTTTTGATGCTTTCAGCCATTCTGTGAGGGGAATAGAGAAGATACTGTTCTTACTCCTATTTTATGGGCACAGAAAATAAGGCTGAGAGAGGATCGGTGACTTTCTCAAACTCACACGGCTGCTCAGGGGCTGGGCCAGGACGAGAACCTGGATTTTCTCTTTCTCGGTCCAGTACAATCTACAGGCAGCTGCTGTCTTGCTCTAAACCACTCAGCAGCACCGCTCAGCTTTCCACCTTTTTATGAAGATTTATGTCCAATTGGCGCTTTGTGACACGGTGGAAAGAAGCCGCTCTGGGAGTCACCGGTGTTTCTTTGGAGCAGATCACCTTGAGCAGCTCCAACAACCTCTGTGTGCCCCAGAGGACGACACATCTGTCACGGAGATGACTGCGCTTGTTGTGTCCACCTCATGGGGCTTTGAGAGGACAAAAGGAGACAGTAGATGTGATAGTCCTTTGAAAATGAAGTTGCTGCACGAATGCAGGACATCATCAAAAATAACAATAGTTCTGTCTCTTTGAAGTGGCGCCTAGAGAAAGCTGGTGAATGAAAATGATCTGAATGCGTTCAACTTGCACTCTGGTTCTCTTTGGTTTTTCTCTGACTTTTCCTGACTGCATCCACCAGACAAAAGGCGTCGAGGAATCCACACAATTGTTTTCCCTCCTTTACAGAATCTCTAAGAGGGTTGTAGCAGTTAGTCTGGAAATACTCCCACCCCGTGGGAAAGGAGGTCAGCCATAAGTTGGCAACTCTGTAAAGCTGTGAAGTCGAGCCCCATCTGTTCAGCCCTGACACTGAAAAGACATAGACCTGCCCCCCAAGTTCCTGTCATAGTCAGAAGTACCTGGTTGTCTGTGTTGGGAGGCAGGGGGGTGTCATATGACTGCTGTAGTGTCTTACTGGACAGTTTGAGGAGCAGGAAACGCAGGGAAGAGTAAAGGTCCGGTGGAGACACCAGGTGCAACTGGCCCTGGGCCTCTGGCGAACCCATCCTTATTCATGGAAGTATTTCTGCAACTCTTCTGAGAAAAGGAGCAAATCAGGATGAGGCCAAGTATTTGATTGAGTCTCAGAAATAGGCTTATGCAATGGGGATAGGATTTTTTGGTTTTTGTTTGTTTTTTATTTTTGCAAACTACTAATGTTCTTTTACCCTTGGCATTTTTGTGGGCAGAACTTCCTCCCAGTTCTCTTTATGCAGTTTGAGCCATCTGTTGCCCCTCAGGGGGAGATTGGGAAAGAGTCGGGATTGTTATGTCAGGATGCACAGAGAAAGGAAGTTTCTGACAGCCAAGATAGGATTTGCAGCGAGACAACAGTGTGGACATCCAGACTTTGTAGAGAGGAAGAAGAATCTCAAAATTCTTCAACATATTAAAAACCAAAACTGGAGGACTCGTATCCTAACATTTTCCCACAATTTTGGAAGAGACAGACTCTGGCCATTGAAAAGTAGGCCTTGAGTCTTGCTGCTTTAGGGCAGGGAAAAGCTATGATCTTGAACCTGGAACTGTGGGTGCAGAGAAGAAATAAGGTAGAAAACAACTAGGTCAGGATCAGAGATCTTGGCCACACACTTCTATCCAATAGGGCCAGTAAAAACACCCAGGTAGGCGTGGGAAGCCCAGAACGTCAGGGCTGATGGCATGCCTCCCTGGGTGTATGAGAGTGAGGCTTCAGACCTCTGGGAGAAAGCCTGCTCTTGGCCACTTGGCGTGGAAGGATTAGCAGAGGTGCTGACAGTAATGGGAGAGGCAAGGGAGCAAACTCAGTCCTAAAATCCTCTCTCATCATCACACTCCCAGACTCGACGTTGGTAGGGGACTGTTGGATAAACCGAGGGAGACACAATTTAGGACTCTGGTAGGAGACATTTCGCAGGCTGTCACTGCACCAGCCTGGGGAAGACATAGCAACTTAGCAGGTCAGGGAGAGGGAAAACTGGAGATTAGCCTCCCAGCTGTCTTCAACTCCAGTGTGGGGCATGTCAGTAGAAGTGCTCGGATGCCCTTGAAGGGACAGGCAGAAGTTGATTAAAAATCTGGCTTGGGGAGCCTTCCAGTAGGGGAGCTTAGAGATGCCTTTGCCTGCCCATTCGGAATCATGAAAACCCCACCTTTCCTCCAACCCTTGGCTGCCATATTGGAAAGTAGAAAGGGAACCAAAACAGGAAATCTGAGCTGTCCTAGAGAGACTATTAAAACCTGAGCAGTCCTAAAGGGAATTGAACTTTGAATAAACTGACTGAATGTTTAAATTGCAAGGAGACAGTTTAAATTGGAAAAGTCTGAACTATTTGTCAATTGGCCAGTCTTCGTAGCTCCAACTGCCCAGCAGGCTGGGGGTTCGTGACGCATATCAGCTGAAGCTATAGAGAAAATAAAGAATAGTTTCTTTGAATCTCTGAGTTGTAACATGAGTAAATTTGTGGTCTCAATATATTTGCATTCTGTGTCTCCTCTCCTCCAGCAAACATTTCAGAGGGGATCCCGCCCTCCCGCAACTACTCTGAAAAGTGGCCACTGCCTGACCCTGCTGATATCCGTGGTTAGAGTTGTCCCAGGCTAAGGTGAGATTGGCTGCTTACTGGGATCTGTTTGAAGTTCCCATTTTCCCTTAGCTGACAAAGGTGAGACAGGATGATGGCAAGTCTCACTATTAGAGTCATAAATTCCCTCTGGGGTGGAAGAGAGGGGAAATTTCAATACCTCCCTACTGAGGCTCTTTCTAGTCCATTGAGGAAACTCCCATGACCATACCCTTCTATCCACCGCTGTTACCAGCTTCTCCCTGATATGTCTGGTTAGGTCTCAGGAGATGTAAGTCAACATTACACCAGCTAAAGATATTTCTTTGCCTTAGACTTCCATGGGGCTTGTAGTTCCTCTACTTCCTGTTTCTTACACTTCCTGTTCCCCTTAGGCACTTCCTGCTTCCCCTCAGCACTTCCTCTGGGCAGGTCTGCTGCTCTCTTCTATCCCATTCCACACAGCTGGGTGGGTGGTTGGACCAGGTGCCTCTCTTGGGCATGGATGTCTCTTTTCAGGGGCTGGGAGTGGGAGTAACCTAAATCAGATGCTTCAGCTGTCAGGAGCATATCAGGAGTTTGACGGTCTCTGGGTTTGGGACAGAGACAGGTGTGACCCTGAAATCCTATGAGGGAAGTCAGTTATTTTCCATCCCAGCATTCTGTTTATTTCCTTCACTACAGTCATCAGGAGATGTGATTTTATTATTTGTTTACTTATTTCCCATGTAAATTCTGAGTGAGGGGCCTTATGTGTCCTATGCATTGTTATAGCCGTGGTGCCTAGAACAGTGCCAGGAACACAGTCATTGCTCAGCATATGTATTATATATATGTCTGTGTTTGTGTGTATATATATATAATATATATACATAAAATACAGATATGTAAATACAGATATATATATAGCTGAATTAATATGTCGAGAAACAGAGAGACTGAAAGAGGGTACTGGGAAGTGGGACGGGGGAGAGTAACGATGGTAAAGAGATCGTAAAGCAGAGGAAGGGATGGGAGGCAGCA
Source organism: Microcebus murinus (assembly GCF_040939455.1). NCBI lineage: Eukaryota > Metazoa > Chordata > Mammalia > Primates > Cheirogaleidae > Microcebus > Microcebus murinus. The sequence goes on along the minus strand of NC_134104.1, from coordinate 10,237,251 downwards.
CCCTGATTTGTGTCCTGTCTTTGCCTCTTCCTAGCTATGTTCTCTGATCTAGGGCAAGTTACTCTCCCAAGTACAAAGAGGAGACCACTTCTATTATAGCATGCCTTTTATAACACATAATAGATACGTGTTCATAAAGTAAAAATGTTAGACTGCGTAACAGTCTGCACGCACCTGGCGAGGGCACAGGCTGTGCGTTCGTTGCTCATGGAGTGTGACTTTGCAGTCTTACAATGTCTTCACCACACCGGCAACAGAGGACAGAGTAGACCTTCGTAAAAGCGTTGCAATGCCGGTTAGGTCTTGTGGAAGCTATTTTGCTCTCTCAACTCCTAAATTGCTCTTCTATTTCCCCCAAAGCTGCATGGTTGGTGCTGAGGAGGTTATGACCCCAGGGGCTGGCTAAACTAGAAAGGAGGCAGAGCTACCTGTCCACCCCCCCCCCCTCTTGGGCTCTGGCTAGGCTTCCAGAAAGGTTTAGCGGTAATTAATTGGCATGACTGCTCATCAAGGGCTCCACCAGCAGCTGGGAATGCTGTACAATATATAGGTGTGGAAAAATGCAGCCTGAATTGGCCTTCAGCTGCATAGGCCTCCCAGGAATGCTGGGGTAGAACAATTTGGGTATAGTCGTTAGGCTGAAAGGTTTAAGGCATTAAAGGTATAGTTTGCTATCACTCCAGTATTTATGATGCAGCAATAGTACCATAGACTACCTGCAAGGATGCTAAGCATAGAGTCACAGGTGGTTTTAATGTAGGATTTTGAATTTTTTTTTCCTGGAAAAATGGAAGTCTCTTTCAGATTATATATGTTAATACATACAAAATGTTTAGAATAATGTGGGTGCCATAGCTCAACAAATGTTAATTATTATATCCTTCAGCCTTAAGATGTTTCTACCTGGGTTGATGAAGTATAGCAATGGGCTGGTAAAATTCATTGTTTTTTTGCAGGGCTGGGTTAAAATGATTTCCAGGTTACAGGCATCAAATAATCCTGAAGCGCTTTCTCTGCAGCCAACCTATATTCCCTTTGGCCTCATCAATGGGAATTTGAATAAATATTTACTGCATTGATTAATTTATGTAGAGCAGGAGTCACTGAGCAGTGGAATGAATTTAAAATATGATCCTCAAGCAAATATTTTAGAAAGGGCCCCTTGCCCTTAATTCATGTCAAAATATACCCAGAAATGATCCTACCCTGTCTCTTGCCAAAATGCAGGGGCTGCCTAGGAGATATTTATGCCCCTTGGGACTGTCTGCCAACACGCAGTTGGGCAGTGACAATACCACAGTCCCTCCGTGTCGCCAGTTCTGGTTGAGACAGACGGGCCTGTCTTTTGCCTCCGAGACTCCTGGGTCCCGGCCAGATTCTGGGGTGAGTTGGGGAGTGAGGGTGGGGTGGGGAGAGAATGCTTGGGGCTGGAAGATGAATGGTTTCATCAGTTTGACAGAGGAGGAGGGAGATGGGCTGTGGGGCTTGCAAAACATTACATCTTGGCAAAAATACTTTGCAAAACAGGAGATTCCTGGAAAGCAATAATGCTGACAGTGGAGAGCCAGTTTTTGGTTCCGATACAGAAGAGGTGCTGAGTCCGAGAACAGGCTGGCTTCTCCTGCTGTCTGCAGGCGCTATTTCAGCCACGGGCAGGGCCTCTGGCTCCTGCTCTTTCTGGGGGGTGTACTGTTCACACAGCACCCCCTGATCTGCCTTTGGAAAACCTGCCTCTGCTTGGGTTTGGCTGGGGCCTCGCTTGGAGACCTGAGCATACAAGGCTCATGCAGGAAGCCGGTCTTCATACAGGCTGTGTCCCCACTTCTGGGCCCCCTCTTGCCAGCCCTCAGCCAGACAGACCCCCTCCTCCCTTCCGGGCTCAGCTGGAGAGCCACCTTGCCCCCAGGCCTTTCTCCAGGTCCCTGGCCCTACCCTCCTCCAAACTGCACCATCTTGCAGTATTTGCTCTCAAACAGCAGTGCTTCTGTTTAAGGCAGATGTAGGTATCTTTTTCCTTTTAGAGCAGATTTCCTGAAGTGTTTTGGCTCGTCCATTGTGAGGATCGAACCACTTCTCTTCAAACAGCTGCATGAAGCCTCCAGCAGGCTCTTGGGGCACCTTGGCCTGTCTCCACGCCGGCCCCTCCATGTGGCTTCCTCTATCCGATGCAATCACAAGCTCACAAATGCTCTGAGCAGGCCTGGACCAGGTGCTTGGGTCCCCCTGCAGTCACTAGAGCACCGCAGAGTAGCTGATCTGCACTCACAGTGACAGGCGCTTGGTGACCTCCATGAACGAGGGACATAGAATCTAAACAGATGAGGAAAGGGGCCACAGGTGATGAGTTTCACACATTTCCTCCCAGCGAACTTTCCACCAGAACTGCGAACCAGAATCAACGGACTCTATCGGACTTGCTGTCTTCTCCAACTTACTCCACCTTATGGGGAACAGAATGGCGGGTAGTCAGGCTCATTGGCAAGGCACGGGAGGGCTGGAACTCTTACTGGGTGCACGCATGTGACTGTTGCATGCTGAATCGTGTCCCTCAAATTCATATGTTGAAGTCCTAACATCCAGTACCTCAGAGATATTCAGAGATAGGGTCTTTAAAGAGGTAACTAAGGTTACGTGAGGCCATTAAGGTGGGCTGTAATCCAATCTGGCTGTTGACTTATAAAAAGAGATTAGGACACAAACACAGAGGGGTGAAAATACCAGAAGCAGGTGGCCGTCTGCAAACCCAGGAGAGAGCCCTCAGAATGAAACCAACCCTATTGACACCTTGATCTTAGACTTCTAGCCTCGAGAACTGTTAAAAAAAAATACATAAATTTCTGTTGTTTAAGTCACCCAGTCTGTGGTACTTGGTCATGGCCACCCTAGCTGACTAATACAGCGACATATGTTTGTGCCAATGTGAATAGTCCTGCATTGTGTTGAATATTCACATCCTGAGAAGTCCGTAAGCAATACAAGCACCATGCACCCAAACTCTGTGCTCTGCCTCACCCTCTTGGGGGAGGTGGAGCTAGAAGGGAGAATTCCAGAAAGGAAACACACAGCCCACAAGGTTGTGATCTAGAGTGGGAAGCGACGTAGATGCGACCTTGTTCTTCGGTGTGTCCAGGAGACCCTGCCTGGAAACAGGGACCAGAGGCCAGGGAGGGCTTGACCTGGGTGGGGGAATGGGGGGTCGTCTACTGTCCTTGAGGTGAGTGGGAGTTGGCAGGTGGTGGAGACAGTGTATGTGAGGCCACCGACCTTACTTAAACGGGCGCCAGGAGTCCCCTGAGACAGACTGGAAGACCTCGGGCAGCCGGAGACCGACCCTGGCCTGGGGACCTGTCACCAGGCTGGGTTTCCCGCCGCTCCTGCTGACAGCTTCCTCGGGCTATGAGGGCCAGGCATCGCGACTCCATTTGGAAGGTCGCAAGAGCAGCTGTGAGCCCTGAAGGGGATATCTTTCCCATCTGTGGCCTCGGAAGGATTGCAGCCTGGAGCTCGCCTGGGAGTGAGCACTTTGTGGCCCTAGTATGACACCGACAGCTCTTGTGTAATTTGCAAAGATTGAGGCAATTTATTTTAATTGAAAACCTCGAGATGCGTTTCCTGCAGTGATATTCCCCAGATGACCCCCTCGGTGGCGTGGAAGCTAAGCAAGACAATGTGTGTGTTTCAGAAAACCCGATGACTCCGGTTTCAGACAAGCGCTCCCCCCCCCCCCCCAGGTCCTGCATCTGTTAACGTGCAGATGAAAGGCTCCCTGTGACTTGGATCTACAGAAAACTGTCGATGCTAAAAGGCCGCCTTTTGGTCTTAAAAGGTGTCCTTGAAATGACTCCCAGGTTTTGGCCCCGACTGACTTTCCAGCCGAATCTAATTGGCTGGGCTTAGAGCGCAGCTGTGAGGATTCTGAAGCTGCCTTTGGAAGGAACTGCCACGAGCAGTCCCAGCAAGGACGTGCACAGAGATCCGGGCCAGAGCGCACGAGGGACAGTGACGTGGCAGCTTGGAAGACCCTGTTGTTAGGGAGCGAGACAGGTGCATTGAGCGGGTGTTCAGGTGTCGAGGCGGGATCCATTTGTGTCTTCTCCCCAGCCCTCCCCACCTTGGCGTGGCTAATGGCCTGATCTGCAGATGGCTGTCGGGCAGTGGGTGTCATCTCTGGCCACAAGCAGCTGCACAATGCCACATGGAGATCTGCTAATGACATATCGTCCCCCATGCCCAACAGGATGTCCCATCAGCACCCCACTTTCACAGTGGCCTCAAACCCAAATATGCATTATCTTTCCCCAAGTTGCTTCCCCCCCCCACCCTCCATGTTTCCGTCAACGGCAGCACCATCCTCTGTACAGAAACCCTGGCTGCTCTGGCACCTCTCGCTTTGCTTCACGTGGAATGCTTGTTCCATTCTAGATCCAACCTGTCCCGTCCCTGTCGGCCCTCAGGCATCCTCTCCTCTTGCTCTAGCTCATTCCCTCACTGCCTGTCTTCTGGAGAAGCTCTGCAGCCATGAACCCATTTCTGTATCTCCCATTTCTCCTTCGAATCTGCTGATTCTCAGATTTCAGTGTATGTTAAAATTGTACACTGTTAAAATGTAGACTCCTGGGCCCCACGCCAGAGATTCTGATTGTTGGTCTGGGAATCTGCATTTTAACATGTTCCTGGGAGGTTCTAACCCAGTTGGTAGGAGACCACATTTTGAGAAGCTCTGCTCCTGTCTTTCCTGATCTTTGTTGCCAAAGAAGTTTTCCTGTGGCACAGCTGTAGTTGGGTCTCTTCTCAGCGAAAAAGCCACCTAAGGCCCCCCCCAGTGCTTAGTGTACAACCAGGCTTTCAGGGCCTTGTGTATATCCACCCCAAACAACGTTTCTAGCCTCATTTCTCACTTTTTGCACTATGTGGTCTAGCTCAGTGAATTTCAAATTTGCGAGGAGACAGAACCAATTTAAATATATAATTAGTGCAGAGACAGTGTCCTGTAGTAGGTTCCAGTTTAGACAAGTGGTCGCAAGGACCAAAGATTTTTAAAAGGTTGCATAGGGCACGTATGTAAAATTTTAAAAAATCTGATTATTGACTGTGGTTTGGGAAAAAAGTAATATTGGCATTTATCCATCTTATAGGAGTAATGCTTTGGTTCAGTTGCTGGGATCCTAGGATTCAGAGGGTGTATGGTTTAGGGATATGACCTAAAAATTGCAGGCTACTTGGCAGTGATGGTTAGTTTTATGTGTCTACTTGAGTGGCCACAGGGTGCCCAGGTCAAGCATAATTTCTGGCTGTGTCTGTGAAGGTGCTTCTGGCTGAGATCAGCATTAGAGTCTGTGGACCCAGTAAAGCAGGTGGCCTTCCCGGAGTGGGTGGCCTCCTACAGTGCTCTGAGCGCCTGAATAGCATCAAAGGCAGAGGGAGGGGGGATTTGCCCCTTTTTGCTTCCCGCCTGCCTGCTCGAGCTGGGACAGCTCATGTCATCCTCTCAGATTCTTGGACTGGGATTCACGCCGTCAGCACCCCTGGTCCTCAGGCCTTTGGACTCAGACTGAATGACATCAGTGATTCAGCTTACGGACGGCAGATCCTAGGACTTCTTAACCTTCATAATCATGTGAGCCAATTTCCCGTTCTAAACCTCTCTGTATACAATTCACGCTTGAACCACATGGGTTTGAACTGCAAAGGTCCACTTGACTTTTTCCATGGCTTTTTTTTTTTAAACCAAATGATGATTGAAAGTACAATATTTGGGGCCTGCAAAATCTGCAGATACAGAGGGTTGACCTTTTGTGTATGTGGGTTCCACAGGGCCAACTGAGACATGAGTAAGTAAAGATTTTCGTATTTGTGGGGGTCCTGGAACCCGTCCCCCATGTGTACTGAGGAATGATCAGAGCTACTGGTTCTGTTTCTCTGGAGAAGCAACACTGATACAGATTTTGGTACCGACTGTGGTTCTAGAGGAACAGCATTTTAAGGATGAGTTTTCTGAATGTGTTCTGGGGTTTCTGGAATTAGTTCTGCAATCTGATTAGATTTAAAGACACTAATGACTCTATTTCCAGTAGTAAAGAGAGCACTGATAGTCTATGGCATGAACTGTTTCTAGAGATTCATGAAATATCTGTATTGGATACTCCTATTCAACCACTTAGAAGAGGCCAGGAGCTAAGTGAATCTGCATGGGAAACTTTTGAATGTATTTGGAAAACTAATGAATGTTAGGACATGAGTTCGTTGCTCCTAATGAGCTCAGGGATTTGCATTTCCAGCTTAAGCACTGCATAAATGACCTAAGACCTTCCATGTGTGCCCTGAGGAAGACCCTCATCGCCTGTAGCCGTGGGCTGAAATTGCTGAAAATCAAATACAGAACCTCATCTTTTGACTTTCTGAATTACACTGCACGTGGAACTCTAACCTGCCAGGTCATCTGCTGTTAACGTGAGGTCATCAACTGGGAAAGAATGGGATCCTCTAAGTTGGGACAAGGAGGTATGAGAAGACCCTGATGGAGCTGGGGACATTGAGCCCCTAAGTTATGAGTCTTCTTTGCTGATGGAAGAGGTCCCCAGCCCCAGAGGGATAGGTCTCCTGAACCCCAGTGGCAGCAGCCTCCCCCACCTTCACCCCACAGCACCCCACCCTGACTGAGGGGCTTAACCCTGCAGTGCCCGAGGACACTGTAATGACCTACCCTGAGGCAGCTGCCTTGCAAGACAATGCCGACGCCCCATGGGCCGATCTCCACCACCCCCCTTTGCTTCTGGACCTATAACTAGACTCAAATCCCAACAGGCCCCTAAAGGTGAGCCCTGGGTGACCCACGAGGGTACCTGTAGTCAAAAGAACTGCTTGAGTTTTCTCATTTATGAAGACGGGAATCTGGGCAACACGTCTAGGCCTGAACCCTGAGGTTGTGGGACGGTGGTAAAAGGAACATAACGTCAGATCAGGCCAAATGTATTGACATGGGCTCACTAAGCAGAGATTATGCCTTTCATGTTGTGGCTCAGGGAGTTGGAAAGGGCTCTGGTAGCATGCTTGTGTGGCTGGTTGGCTGAAACATGGATCGAAGGGCGTCCCACTGTGAGTGAGTTGGAAACGCTGTACCTGCCTTGGTTTAATGTAGAGGAAGGTATTCAAAGGCTTAGGGAGATTGGATTAGAGTGGATTTGTCATTTAAGACCCACTTCTCACACTGGGAGGGCCAGCAGACATGCATTTTACCAGTGCTGTGAGGAGTAAATCCATGGAGGGAGCCATTGCATCCTTGAAGAGCTCTGTGACGGCTCCTCTCTGTAGACTGGGACCTCACACTGGGGACCACAGTCACTGAATTGGGAAGCCTGAGTGCAGTGGAATATTAGGTCTCTGGGTGGCAGGGGCCAAGTTGTGGCACTAAACAGCAGAGGCAAGGTGGGCATGGTTACTGTAAGGGACAGCAGAGTCAAAGTGGCAATCGGAACAGTCTGACCTGTGCAGACCTCGGGCATTGGCTCATCAGTCATGGTGTCCTAGCATCGGCATAGATAGGAAGGCTACTACATTCTTACTTGATCTGTGTAAGCAGAAAAGTTCTAGGTCAAGTGAACAAAAGTCCAAACTGAATTATAAAAAAAGAGAGTCTTGGTGCCTCAGTCCCAGACCTGAGCCAGTTTACAGACACAGAACCCCTTGAATGGAGGGCAAGTTGGGTGCCCTCAAGGAAGAACCCTGTCACAGTACAGAAAATGTATGCTGTTACTCTTTCTGCCAGCCTTCCCCAAAGGGACATCCAGCCTTATCAGGGTAACTATACATTGGGAAAAAGGAAATAGCCAGACCTTTTGGGGACTACTGGACACGGGCTCTGTACGAAGACACCCAAGATGTCTGTATGGCCCACCAATCAGAGCAGGGGCTTGTGGAGGTCCAGCAATCATTGAGTTTGGGTCCAGTGGCCCCCAACCCCATCCTGTGGTTATCCCCCCGGCGCAGGATGCCTAGCTGGCAGAATCCTCGCAGTGGTTCCCTGACCTGGAAGGGCTGTTATGGTGGGAAAGGCTGGAAGCCATCAGGATGTTCTCAACCTAGAAAATAGTGAGTTGAAAGCAACACGGCTCTCCTAGAGGGATTGCAGAGATTAGTGCCCCCATGAAGGACCTGGAAATGGAGGGGTGGTGATCCCCACCACGTCCCCATCCGGCTCTCCTAATTGGCCTGTGAAGAAAACAGATGAATCCTGGAGAATGGCAGTGGGTTATTGAAAGCCTTACCAGGTAGTAACCGTTTACTGAGTCACCTGAAAAGCTGCTAGTTTTGACTGGGACCTAGAAAGAGAAAAGGCTCTGCCATGGGTCCAGGCTGCTGCACCTGCTGCTCTGCCACGTGACCCCACAGATCCAGATCCAATGGGGCGTCAAGAGGCAGTGGCAGGTGGGGAGGCTGTCGGACGCCTTTGGCAGGTCCCTATAGGTGAATTGCAGCACAGGGTTTGGGATTTTGGAGCAAGGCCCTGTCATTATCTGCAGATAACTATTCTTTTTTTGAGAGACAGCTCTTGGCCTGCTACTGGTTCTTAATAGAGACTGAACTCTTAACTATGGACCCCCAAGTCCTGGGCTGTGCGCCATGAATTGGGTGTTACATGATCCAGCAAGCCATAGAGCTAGCACATACAACAATACTCCATCACCAAAAGGAAGTGGTGTATATGTGACTGGGCCCAAGCAGGCCCTGAAAACACAAGTAAGTTACATGATGAAACGACTCAAATGCCTGTGGTTCTCACTCCGGCTACACTGCCTTCTCTCTCCCAGCCTGCACCTGTGGCCTAGAGTAGGGAATGAAGTGAAAGGGGAGGAAAAGGCTTGGGCTTGGTTTACAGATGAGTCTGCGTGACATGCAGGCGCTGACCAAGAGTGGACAGTGGCAACTCTGCCGCTTCTCTCTGGACATCCCCGAAGGATAGTGGTGAAGGAAATCCTCCCAGTAGGCAGAACCTCGAGCCACACATCTGGTTGTTCACTTAGCTTGGAAGGAGAAAAGGCCAGTACATGTAATTATATACCGAATCATGGGCTGTGGTCAATGGTTTGACTGGATGGTCAGGGACTTGGAAGAAATATGATTGGAAAATTAGTGACAAAGAAATTTATGGAAGAGGTATGTGAACAGATCTCTCTATATGGGCAGAAAACATGAATATAATTGTATCTATGTGAATGCTCACCAAAGGTTGACCTCAGCAGAGGACAATTTTAATAAACAAGTGGATAAATTGACCCATTCTATGGATATAAATCAGCCTGTTTTCAAAGCCACCCCTGCCATTGCCCAGTGGACTCCTGAACGGAGTGGCCGTGGAGGCAGGGAGGGAGGTTGTGCATGGGCTCAGCAGCACAGACTTCCCCTCCCCAGTGCCGACCTGGCTGTGGCCACCGCTGAGTGCTCAGTCTGCGGCAGCAGAGACCAACACTGAGCCCCGATTTGGTACTATTTCCTGGGGTGATCAGCCAACCACCTGGTGGCAGGTGGATTACATTGGACCATTTCCATCATAGAAGGGGCAACATTTTGTTCTTATTGGAACAGACACTTACTCTGGATACAAATTTGCCTTCCCTATATGCAATGCTTCTACCAAGACCACCATCCGTGGACTCACAGAATGCCTTTTCCACTGTCATGGTATTCCACACGGCATTGCTGCTGACCAAAGGACTCACTTCACAGCAAAAGATGTGTGGCCACGGGCCCATGTGCATGGAATTCACTGGTCTTACCATGTTCCCCACTAACCTGAAGCAGCTGACTTGATAGCGTGGTAGAATGGCCTTTTCACGGCTCGGTTTCAGCACCAGCTAAGTGGTGATACTTTGCAGGGCTGGGGCACCTTTCTCCAGATGGCTGTATAGGCTGTGTCTGAATCAGCATCGAATGTATGGTGCTGCTTCTCCTACAGCCAGGACTCACAGGTCCAAGAATCAAAGGGTGGAAATGGCAGTGTACCACTCGCTATTCCCCCTAGTGAACCTCTAGCAACATTGTTGCTTCCTTTTCCTCTGACTTTATGCTCCGCTGGCCTGGGGTCTTATTTCCAGAGGGAGGAGTGCTTCCACTGGGAGACACAATTATTCCATTGGACTGGAGGCGAAAACTGCCACCCGGCCACCTTGGGCTCTTTGTGCCTCTAAATCAATAGGCAAGGAAGGGACTTATGGTGTTGGCTGGGGTGGTTGACTCCGACTACCACAAGGAAATTGGGCTACAAGTCCACAATGAAGATAAGGAACAGTATGTCTGGAATTCAGGAGATACCTTGAGACAGTGGTCCCCAACCTTTTTGGTACCAGGGACTGCTTGGTGTCGTGGCAGGGGGGAGGCAGAGCTCGGGGGGTGATGCAAGCCATGGGGAGCAGCTGTAAATACAGATGAAGCTTCACTGCTTCACTCACCTCCTGCTATGTGGCCTGGTTCCTCTGCTGTTTGGCCTGGTCCCTAACTTTAATGGAAGACAATTTTTCCATGGATGGAGGGGGTGTGGAGGGAGGTGGATACTGTGTGGCCCAATTCCTAACAGGCCATGGAACGGCACCAGCCTGTGGCCCGGGGTTTGGGGACTGCAGCCTTAGGGTGTCTCTTAGCATCACTCTGCCCTGTGATTAAGGCCGATGGAAAACTACAGCAGGCCAATCCCTTTGAGAAATGAATGTTTGGGTCACTCCACCCAGTAAAGAACTACAACTAGCTGAGGTGCTTGCTGAAGGCAAAGGGAACACAGGATGGGTAGTAGAAGAAGGGAGTTATAAACACCAGCTACAGCCACCTGACTGGTTACAGAAGTGGACTATAATTGTGGTGACTGTTTCCTCTTTATTCTACCATGAATATGTTTCTGTATGTGCGTATCTTTGTTTCTTTCCTCTCTTTTTCCTTTATCATGTAAAACAAGATGCATTGGTTTTAAGTCATAGCGTGTGAGTATTGTTAATTTTACACGATGGTATTTATATCACAGAATATCAAGGTGAAGAGTCACCCAAGGACTTTACTTCCTTTTCTGGGGAAAGGGTTAGTGTATTTTTGGTTGTACAAAGGATAATTATGTTAGGTGGAATTATGACCTTATTATTTTCTTTATTTGGAGATTAAGTATGGCTTAAAGAGATACATGTGGGTGCAAGTTGACAAGGGGTGGGCTTGTGATGGTTAATTTTATGTGCCATCCTGAGTGGCCACAGGGTGCCCAGGTTAAGCACTGTTCCTGGGTGTGTCTGGGAGGGCGTGTCCGGGTGGGATCAGCATCGGAATCCGTGGGCTCAGTAAAGCAGACAGCCCTCCCCAGTGTGGGTGGGCCTCATGCAACCCTCTAGGGGCCTGAATAGAACATGAGGCAGACTGAGGTGGAATTTGCCCCTTTTTGCTTCCTGCCTGCCTGCTTGAGCTGGGACAGCTCATGTCATCTTCTCTCATCCCTGGACTAGGATTTACACCATTGGCGCCCCTGGTTCTCAGGCCTTTGGACTCAAACTGAATTCCTGTCAGGCTATCCCGAGTCTCCAGGTTGCAGACAGCAGATCCTGGGACTTTCAATGTCCATAACCACAGAGGCTAATTCATATATCCTACTGGTTCTGTTTCTCTGGAGAGCCCTAATACATTGGTTTAGAATTACCGTGCCCGAATGGACAGGAAACGGATCTTGGAGTGAGACGGACCTAAATTCAAATCGTGATTCCACAATTTACTAGCCTCTTACCATTGTTCTGTGACCTGTGACTTGACCTCCCTGAAGCTGTACAATCAGGACAATGACGTTCACCTTGGGGGTAGAGTCAGAATTAAAGATAATGCGTGCACAGCGCTGAGCCAGTGTCAATGAGCAGAGAGGGAGGCTGGTGATGGGAAGGAGATGACTGTGGCTCCACCCTGCAGGCAGCAGGTAGGTCTCTGTCCCGGGGAGCACAGCCAGCTGGCACTGTGGGAGGAAGATTGGAAAGGCAGGCTGCAGCCAGAGACCAGCGAGGAGCCACTCAACAAGCCACTCCCTGGCAGCGTGGGCCAACCAAGATGGCGGCAGTGAGTGAGGCGAGCGGGGAAGGCTTTAGGCGGGACACTCAAGCTGTTCCTTCTCCTGTGATTATGGTAGACCACAGGCCTGCAGTGGGTTGTTTAGTAGGGTAATAACAGTTAACACAGAGGGAGTTCACGGCTCCTGATTATCCTCTCAGTTTCTGTTTCCTCTTAGGTCGACTGTTCTTCACAAAACCTAGAGTGAACTTTCTGAAGCACAAATTTTGTTGTCACACTTCCCCGTGATTGTCTTCCGTGGCTCCCCACTGGCCACAGGATAAAGCCCCACCCCTCAGCATGACCTACACGAGGCCCTTTATGCCCTCCAAGTGAGCTTCCTCCCTGACCATTTCCCTCACAAATATCCTTCCCCTAAATGCTACGGCCACATGAAACTATTTGTTCTGACCCTTTGATGCACATGCTTTTTCCCCTCTGCGTGGAATGTTCTTCCTCCTTTTTCTTCTTTGCATACCTCTTTTTATCCTTTAGGACTCAGCTGAATCCCACCTACTATGTTCATTCCTTTCACAGAAATTAAAATATTTTTGTTGGGCTCGCATGATGCTTCCTGTGTACTTCTATTTAAGCCCCTATCTCAGAGTTCTGTAAATATTTGTGTAAACATTGCTTTCTCCCATGAGTTAAGGCCTACTCAGTATTCAGGACTCAATACAAGCATCATTTCTTCAAGTCCCCAAGCCTAGAGTGCATCTTTTGCCATGTTCTTTCATAGACCTGAATCTTTTTCTCAGAGCCCTTATCTCAGTTTGTAATTGCATGTTCATGAGTGAGATTACCCGACCAATTCCCTTCTGGCACTAGGCTGTAAGCATCAGGAGGTCAGAGTGCAGATTCACTGTTGAATTCTCCATATCTAGGGCAATGTGCCTGGCACATAGTGGGGGCTCAATAAATCTCCTTTAAATGAATGAAAACACAAATGACTAAGAGCTCCTCCTTTGGGTACTGAGGTTATCAACAAATCCCTTCTTCTTCTTCTTCTTCTTCTTCTTCTTCTTCTTCTTCTTCTTCTTCTTCTTCTTCTTCTTCTTCTTCTTCTTCTTCTTCTTCTTCTTCTTCTTCTTCTTCTTCTTCTTCTTTTTTTGAGACAGAGTCTCACTTTGTTACCCAGGCTAGAGTGAGTGCCGTGGTGTCAGCCTAGCTCACAGCAACCTCAAACTCTTGGGCTCAAGCGATCCTTCTGCTTCAGCCTCCTGAGTAGCTGGGACTACAGGCATTCACCACTATGCCCAGCTAATTTTTTCTATATATATTAGTTGGCCAATTAATCTCTTTCTATTTATAGTAGAGACGGGGTCTTGCTCTTGCTCAGGCTGGTTTTGAACTCCTGATCTCGAGCAATCTGCCCATCTTGGCCTCCCAGAGTGCTAGGATTACAGGCGTGAGCCACCACGCCTGGTCCAAATCCCTACTTCTGAAACTGCCTTCTTTATTAGATAGAGTTCTTCTGGTTGCAAATTAAAAAAAAATAAAAATAAAAAAAACCTAAAAAGCATAAAGAAGAATTTATTGAAAGGTTACTTGGCAAATCATGTAATTCAGGGAAGAGTTGAAGAAGTCAACTGAAGAACTGTAGTAACTAGGCTGCTGTAGTGATGTCAACCTCGGGAGTGAAGACACCTTTCCTCTGGAACTTTGCTGTCAGGGTGGTTAGTTCTCATCTTCTGGTCTCTGTTGCTCTCATGCAAATTTCAAATTCCCAGAAGAGAGAAGCTGATTGGCTCATTCAGGTCAGGAATTTGCCCCTCCGCCAGCCAGCCTCCAGGATGCAACTTCATGCAGTGCAGACCCGGCTGCCAGGAGCCCATTCCCACGATTCCTGGAGAAAAGGCATCCCTGTGAGAATAAGACAGAGAGCTACCAAGTCAGGTGTGCAACTTGGTCTCTTGACTCATATCCAAGACTGTTCCCTTTTTCCTTCTCCCTACTCCTTTGCATAATGTACGGCAGTGGTGATGGAACCCATAGGGTGTCAAGTAGGGAGAAATGACCGTGATGGAATGAAGGAGACAAATGAACATGAGTTGGAGTTTCGTGATATTCTGAAAAGTGCGCCTTTGGCATCACCCTCGGCAGCACTGGGCTGCTGTAAGACCAAAACCAAGAATGTCTTAGGGCTCAAACATCATAAAGTTTATTTCTTGCTCTTCTAAAATCTCAAAAGTGTTCCTGATCTGCTGGTGGCTGTCCTCCAAGAAGTGAGTGGGGGCCCAGCCTCCTGCCATGTTGTGGTTTTTCCATATTTAATATACAGAAGGTGCCAAGGTCACCATGTTCGTCTGCATCAAGTCTGTGAAGGGGGAAAAGCAAAGGGGACCAGGCCTGGCAGTGAGGCCCAACACCTCTGCTGCTCACATTCCACTGGCTAGAACCCAGTCACATGCCACGTCTAATTCCAAGGAAGGCTGGAAAATAGAACCAATCTGTGAGCCTTGGAAGGAAAGAAATCAAGTCTGATGCACGGCTAGCCCATCTACAGGCTGTTAGCTGGACGTGCCGTTAGCTGTTTCTCCTGGGGAGCGGGTGAGGGTGCCCGTGCCTGGGTTCTGTGCCGAGTTACCCAGGGGCATACCTGGCTGCACAGGAGGGGAGAGGGTGTTGGGCGGCCCAAGGGTGGATTTTCTGAGGACTCATTCAGCTACATGGTGATTTTCCTCTCTCTAGAAACTGCCCCCTAATCCATAAGATCAGGACCCCACATGCCTTGCTGATATTGACACAGCCTTCCTGCCCTGACCAACCAATCAGATTCAATCATTGGAGAATTTGAAATTCGATCAGGGAGTCGGGTTATGGAGGTTGGCTGTGGAGCCATCGTCACAGCAGCCTTGTGGAGAAGACCCTGACTCCCTGCCGGGGACAGCCCTGAAGGACCGGTGGCTCTGTTCTTCCCAAGACCAGTTGCTCCCGGCTTCCTTGGCTGGAGGAATCTGTACTCTCAAATTATTTTACATCAAAGGTGCTCACATGGGTGGCTATTTCTTGTAATCAACATAATTTTACTTAATAAAGAAAAAATTAATGTTTATTTGACCTTGGGCAAATCACTGTAACAGCCACAGATTTCTCATTTATAAAATGGGGATTATTTTATCTGCCCTGCCTACCCCTTGGGACTGTTGTCAGAGTTTAATGGAATAAAGTACACAAAGTGCTTCAAAAACAGTGAAAATCCACGCAAACGTGAGCGGGGCTATTTGTGTATAGCGAGAAGAATTTAAAGAGCTTTCTCCAAGTATGAAAGAGGTTTTCTGTCTTTCTTTTTTAAGTCTAATTGCTCTGTGGTCAGCCCCTCTCAAAATCAGGAAGTCTCCATAGTTAGAGGTTTACTTTTCTTTTCTTTTGCTAGATATTTAATACTTTGATTATTTCTGACACTGAAATTACCCATTACTAAAATTACCCACTTTGCCTTTTGCCAAACCAAGCCTGATTTTTGCATTATTTTTGCCGTTCGGGGCCATTTTCAGCAGCTCTGTCTGAGTCTGAATAGAGCAGTTGTTCTCAAACACACCGTACCCAATGTCCTCTTTTTATAACATATTTCACACCTCCTTACTTTTCTGGGCTGAAATCATTTTAGCTTGCTAGGGCTGCCATAACAGAGCACCATAGACTGGGTGGTTTATACAACAGAAATTTATTGTCGCACAATTCTGGAAGCCAGAAATCTGAGATCGGGGTGTCAGCAGGGTTGGTCTCCTCTGAGGCCTGTGGCAGAGAGTCTCTTCCAGGCCCCTCTCCCTGGCTTGCCATCCTCTCCTTGTGACTTTTTATATTATCCTTTCCTATGTGTGTCTCCGTGTCCAAATTTCCGTATTTAATAAGAATACCAGTCATCTCGCATCGAGACCTACGCCGATGACCTCATTTTAACTTGATTGTGTCTGTAAAGACCCATTGTCCAAATAAATAAGATCTGAGTACTGAGATTAGAACTTCAACATGTCTCTCTCTCTCTTTTTTTTTAAATTCAGCCTATAATAGAAATTAATGCTATTCTCCTTATATACATTATTTTTTAAAGGTCAACATGATGCTGTGACTTAAAAGTAAATGGAAACTAATTTCTAATAAAATGTTATGTGTTTCTATAGGTAAATGTTCCTACAGGAGCACAGTAGAAAATACAACGCCTGAGTTGGAATCTTGGGGCCACCGTGCAGACTCTCTGTGACAGCAACAGATGGGAACGCAGCCGGCCGCAGGTGAGCTGTGTTGGCCGCTCAGACGCCATTCAAGGAGCTCTGCCGTCGGTGACGTGATGTCACAAATGATGATCAACTCTGGGTAAATAAAATACTATCTTCCCTCAATTTACAGGGTAGTCTTGTTCCTGGAAAATTCAGCATATTTTAAAACCTTCCAAGAAATGCTTTGTGTTTGCACGTAAAACAGAACAAACGAGTTTTTAGCTACAGGAAGCTCTGGTAGAAGAACATTTGAAAATCAGGCAGGATGCGGGAGGACTCTTCACTGTGGCCGATTGTCCGGGGCATTGCTGGATGTTGAGCATTTTTTCTCCTCATCAAATAATATCAGTGGGGCACCCCTTGCCATTGAGGCAAAAATGGCACATACATTGCTATAATGCATCAGCCCCATTGCGAACCATGGGAGGAAAGAGGGCTTCAAACAGCCCAAGCGAGCAACCATCAAGAAGAGGATGGGTGACAGCCACTGGGGTGTGCCATGCTGAAGGGACCATGTTCACCTTCCATCCAGGTACCTGGCACCTCCCTGATCAGGAAGGGCAGTGGACGTCACTGGAACCAGTCATATACCTGGGTGGGCCCTGGAGGTCTCAACCCTTCTCTCTCTTATAGCCAGCAAGTGCTAGGTGCATAGCAGCCATCCCATAAATGGTTGTTGGGTATTGTTGAACAGCACCCCCAAACTGGGGTGGGAGGAGATTCATTTGTTTGTACGTCTGGTCAACAAAGAATTATTAAACTAAGAGTTGGACACCATGTTAAGCCCTGAAAAATCCACCAGCAAAAGGCAATCCCTGATTTCTTTCTTTCTTTTTATTTACTTCAAAATATTAAGGGGACTCACTGATTTCAAAGACTGTCCATTCCAGCCAGGAAGAGAGACACTCAAGCTGGTATGTTACAATACAAAATGAGTTACGTGTTGGGTACTGTGAATCCTGAGAAGAAGGGTGCTCGGCCCAGGTGAGCATGTTGGTTCTGGTAAGGGAATTCTGGTCAAATATCAGAGGGTAACGGGGGGGTTTGCCCTATTGCGTGATGTGGCACCCACAGTGCTATTTTCCTCCTCAGTGGAGACAGAAGATGACGGGACAGGGACAGGGAACCCCAGTCTTACAGACAGAGGCAGGATGTGGGGTAGGGAGTTGAGGTGCTCACCTGCACCCAATTCTTGATCCTGGTCCCACCTGAACTTCAGCTCCCAAAGCCTCCTTCACCAAATCACGTCCCATTCTTCCTCCCCTTTGGTCACCCTTCTTAACTCTGCCTTCTGATGTCAACTGCACCCTGAGCAGTGGAGAATAGATACTCAGGGGCTACAGATCCTGGGGGCTACAGTCTGGCTTAAGCTTTGGAGAAGCTGGTTCCCTTGGGCGCTGACCCCCACATGGCCCCCAGGCCATGTCCCTCGCTAGCACCTATAAAGATGCTGGTACTATGTGCTGTACTGGCTGACGTCACCTCCAAGGAGGGGAAAGGAACTGGCTTTCTTTTGGCCCACCCCCCACTTCCTGTCTGTCCTCTCCTTTGTCATACATGTCCCCAACTGGGTTCGCCCCCATGGACATTTTCATCCATGTCCAACCTTCTAATGAGGAGCGCTGGACTCCAGCTAGCATATGGGGACAGAGACATACTTAAATGCACTCCTAATGTCAACAAGAAGAATCAAATTAAACAAAAAGGCTTCTGAGTGGGGTCCAGGGCCTCAATAAAACATCTTTGTACTGGGACTTGGAAGAAGACTTTGATGAAGGGAGCAAACAGGGAAAATGTGGTCCTCGCCTACCCTCCGTGAAGCTGAAGGCAGCATAAACACTTCCAGGCATTATTTCTAGCCAGGGAAAGAGGCTAAGCAGTTGTCTGGAGCCAAAGACTGCCAGGAGTAATAAGAAAACCCTTTAAGTATGCTTTTTCCATCTGTTTAATTTCTCATGTTGAAAAAGGAGAAAAAATATAAATAAATGATTCAGAGAAATGTCACATGCAATTACCTCCACCATGGAAAAACAAACAAGGCTTCACTTCATTAGGAAGGTTCTCATGTGACCTGTGCCTTCTGGTGGGGTGCCTGCCTCTGCTGGCTGGAGGTCTTCAATCTTCTGGGCTTCCAAGTTGAGTTGCTCAAGCTCGACTTTGGCCGAAACTCTGCTCCAGCAGCCAGGCGAGGGCATCTCTAGGGGACTCTATCCTGTGGGCATCTTCCTCTCTCCTTAATCATATTTCTGAAGATGAAATCAGGTGAAGGGGCACATGTGAGCAGTCTGGAGGATGAGAAGTCAGCGGAGGCTCTGGTGGTGCTGGTATGTTGGAAGGCAGGAGCCGACCCTATGGGTGTGCACACCAGCCTTCCATCTTTCTTTTAGCATCTATTGTGCTAACCAGCTTTCAGTCCCCCAGTGGCATCCCTAGGGCCACTGGGGTCAAATTACAGCAGGACCCCTATTGGCAAACACGCTGATGTGCCACGTCCTTGTGGTTGATTCTGTCTATCAACATCAGAGCAGCAGAAGGTGATTTGGACCTTTCTTCCACTGTGTCTGCAAATGTGTCTGCCTTTCCCTTCATACCTCAAACTTGGCTTGTCTAAAAATTCAGTTATGTTTTGCTTCACAAAACCAGTCCATCTTCCCAGCAGGAGAACATTTTTCTGAGCAACTGAGACAAACCTTTGGAGTCATTTTTGATTCATCTGCCTTCCTTGGGTGTCTCCCGCATTCATCCCTCTTTGCCACTTTCATTGTGACAAACCCAGTTCAGGTTCTTATTTGTGAAAATACAAATGATAATAATAATTTTGTATTAAGTGTCTACTTTTTGCCAAGCACTGTGATGCATGCTTTATCTCACTGTTCACATCATTGGTGTGAAGTACCTTCTATGATTATCCACCTTTTGCACATGGGGAAACTGAGACTGAGTTAAGTAACTTACCTTACCCAAGGTCCCTACAGTTGACAAATGGAAGAGCTGGGATTCATAAGCAGGTCAGCTTGAGCTTTTAACCATAACACTAGGCTGACCACTGTGGTTGTTTCCAAAAGAATCTCCTAAACACACAGGTCTTCTGTGCTTCCTCTGCCTTCTTCCCTGCTGCCAGAGTGACCTCTGTAAAGTACAACTGGGGCTGCATCTTCCTCCACTTGAAATTTCTCACTGGCTTTTATTGCCTGCAAGATCAAGTCCAAAAACCTATGACCTTGGTATTCAATGTTCCAGTTAAAATAGGAGGCTCACACCTTTCTCATTTGGGAAGACTCTTTCTTAGCTCTGTCTGTTGAAATCTCTCTTCTCCAAAGTCCATTGCAAATGTTATGTCCTCCCTGTAACATTCTCTTACCACACTACTACCAAATAGAACAACTGTTCTCTTTGCTTAAGCTGCCACTGTGCTTAATTTGGGTCACTCTCTTAGTGCTTGTGCTCTGGACTGACTCATAACATGATTATTTGCATATGTGTGTTAGTTATATTCTTGAAGTCAGGGATATGTCTATTTTTGTACCCCTCATAGCATCTATCAAAATGTCTGAGACATAGGAAGTGTATTAATTAGGGTAACACTGGCTACTGCAACAATAGAGAGACTCCCAGTGGCTTAACATGCTGCAAGTTTATTTCTCACTCAGGTGAAAGTTCAGCTGATGATGAAGAGGTGAGAATTGTACTCTGCTTCACAAAGTCATTCAGGGGCCCAAACTAAGCCTCAGTTAAACAAAAGGAGATGCTTCCATCTTCAACATGTGGCCCCAACTTTGCTTTGGGCATTGACGTCCAGACAGCAGATGTAGTAACTGAGAGGAGGGGTTGGAACAATGTACCAGAGGTTCCTTGGTCTGGGTGTGGAAGGGGCACATTCCCTTGGCTAGAATTCAGTCTCTTAACCATATAAGCCATAAGGAAGAATAGGAAATATAGTCGCTGTATGTTAGGAAGGAGAAGAAATAGATTTGGGGACTAGCTAACCAGTCTATATTTGTGGAATTCATAATTGATGCATTGCTATTTATTTATCAGGGAAGTGGGTTGAATTAGGAGCAGTGGTCTCCAAAGCAGGGTACACCCACGTCAGGGTGCACAAGATGGTCCATTGTTATGAGGAAATGCGTGTTAACATTTCCTTTTATTAATCTAAAAGAATAAGAACTTCAGTGTTGCTGACATTCAGTATATGGAATAATGCCAGTGCCTACCTTTGATTCTCATGTCACTGGTCTCAAGTCTTATCTAACACATGAATTTCCTTGAGGGGGAAAGCATCCCCCCTCCCTGTGCAGAGGTTGTGGGGTTGTCGGCCACTGGGGCAATCATTCATTTGCATTCAGGACCTTATGACAAACTGCAAATTATGTGCGCTTAGGTAAGTGGCCTCATGGTTTTTTATCTGGTTTTAACAAAATCATCCTCCATAAAGTGGAAAAATGGCTTTCAGTAAACCTGGAGAGAAATTGCTGGTTGCAGATAATACTAATAATGAAAGAAGTGGTGAACCATTAGAAAGGTATCAGGGCTGGCCCTTCTCATGCAAGCTCTTTGTTGGCCACATTATGAGGCAAAACAATGGTAATCTAATTGGCTCCAGCAACAAGTCTCTCTCTCTCTCTCTCTCTCTCTCTCTCTCTCTCTCTCTCTCTCTCTCACACACACACACACACCACACAAATTGAAATGACCAAAAAAAGCCCCACCCCTACTTGAAATATGAATTTACATTCTCTACCATTAACAATGAAACTCAAGCTAAAGGCATATGGAAACTTATGCTATCAATTAAAGCTACTATGAAGCTAACACTATTTGCAAAACATTAAAAACTGTGTTATCCCAAATATGAAGGGAAATTTCTACAATTCTTGAAATGTCTAGAGCCATTCACCAATCATGCTCAATGCAGTGCTTTACCAAAATCACAACAAATTTGAGGACAACTGTTTGGAAGCTCCTATGAAAATTTCTTATTTAGTAGCGAATGGGGAAAAGCTATGGAGGAAACACTTGTCATTCTTACTGTGGTGGCAACAGCTGGAAAATAATGCATAGAGCACAGATTGATGAGTAAGCTAAGATGTATTCCTTTGTAAGCAAAGGAAGATGTTGGAAGGTGTCTTGAAACTACCACTGAAGAGCTGAAGAAATAAGTCCTAGGAGAAAATTCGACAGTGTGGGAGGTTTACTCTGCAGTTGGATCGGAGTACAGATGTTTCTGGCGTGTCTCAGCTTATGGAATTTGCTAATTCCGCTCAGTAACGGAATACATCCTGGTGAAAGAATACATCCTGGCCTTATTTTTCTTGTGAACCCTCTAGAAGGAAGATGGACTGGAGAAGATATTTTTAATGCTAAGGGACAAGAACAATGTTTTATGAGAATTCCAGGATAACCCCACAGAGATAGATTCAAAGGTGACTTTCATCTTTTACCCACTTCAGAGGCAAGCAATTATTACAAAGAAGTTGTCACCAGAGGGCATAGTTTTAGAGGATGACAATGCTGAGGCTAACTTTCAAAACAAAATGAAACAATAAAACAAGCACAAAAAACTTTAACATATACAAGAAACTTGGGAGTACTCTGTAGCAATGGGAAGTGATGGTGAAGATATTTTGTATCGCGCAGAGGTTGGCTGGTTATCTGTTGTAAAATACTTAAAAGAGTTGTCCCACTCAGAGGCAAGGTATCCAATTTCTTTTCCTATAAGACTAGTGTTGCACATTCACAGGCACTTTCTGTGACATGTGGCTGTCAGTGGTTTGCTATTGGAAGTTATTTTTGAAGTAATAAATAAGCATAATCCATAAATGTAAACATGATATTTTAACTCTGAGTAAGAAAGTTACTGATTTTCAAGAGTAAATCGTAGCCGGGCGCGGTGGCTCACGCCTGTAATCCTAGCACTCTGGGAGGCTGAGGCGGGCGGATTGCTCGAGGTCAGGAGTTCGAAAGCAGCCTGAGCAAGAGCGAGATCCCGTCTCTACTATAAATAGAAAGAAATTAATTGGCCAACTAATATATCTAAAATTAGCCAGGCATGGTGGCGCATGCCTGTAGCCCCAGCTACTCAGGAGGCTGAGGCAGAAGGATTACTTGAGCCCAGGAGTTTGAGGTTGCTGTGAGCTAGGCTGACGCCATGGCACTCACTAAGCCTGGGCAACAAGTGAGACTCAGTCAAAAAAAAAAAAAAAAAAAAGAGTAAATCATGCTTTGGAGAAATCATTTTGAAAACAAATGTTTAGAAATATTACAAGTAAGATGTGCAACGTTTAGGGGATGGACATGCTTGAAGCTCTTACTCGAGGGGGGCATGGGCAATATATGTAACCTTAACACATGTACCCCCATAATACGCTAAAATAAAAAAAGGAAATATTTCTACTACTTTGTCACATTGTTGAAAACGATGTGTTACCTATAAAAATGTATCACCTGCACATTAAGAAAAATTGGAAACAATTATGGAGGGAGTATTTCAGAGAGTTTTTAACCTTTCTCTATTTGTTAAAATCATTGAAAAATAGCTGTCCTCTGACTGGATTGCAAAAAAAATGTATTGAATCAGAGACAAAGAAACTGAGTATCCCAATTTTAAGAAAAACTTCATCGTGGTTGGTACAAAGGATTGAATGAGCGTCCTGACCCAGTAAGTACAGTCAGCCGTGCACATGGATCTCTCTTGTGGGCAGTAGCAACTTTTCAGCCATGACAATCACTACAGCCATGCCTGTACAACCAGACAAACCAACAAAAACCATTTTGTTGTTTCACAAAGTATAAAATTAAGACTTGTGACAATAATGAAGTACATTCAATGGCCTCACTCTCATTAAAAAAAAATGTCCAAAGTCTCCTTTAACTATCAGTGAGTAATCTATGGGAGATGAGTGACTATGCTTAATTTGTCTTACAAAACTTTTCCAAGCATGCGGCCACATGTCTTCTTGGCATTTCCACACCAGGTGACTATAGTATTATGAACAATAACAAAGTTTCTGAGCAATTAGAGGAATTTGACAGTTGGGCTTCAAACTGGGAACAAGAAATGGTCATCCTTAAAAAGCCATCGAAGGTAGCAATAAGCAGAGTGAAGAGACAACCCATAGAGTGGGAGAAAATATTTGCAAACCATACATCTGATAAAGGGTTAATATCCAAAATATATAAAGAACTCAAGCGACTCAATAGCAAGAAAACAAATAGCTCAATTTAAAAAAATGGGCAAAGTACCTGAACAGACATTTCTCAAAAGAAGGGCTACAAATGGCTAACAGGTTTATGAAAAAATGCTCAACATAATTAATCATTAGGGAAATGCAAATTAAACCCCAAGGAAATATTGCTGCACACCTGTTCGAACAGCTTTTACCAAAACTAATAAAGAGAACCAGCTGGTGAGGGAACCCTTGTGCACTGCTGGTGGGAATGTAAATTAGTACAACCATTATGGACAACAGTATGGAGGTTCCTCAAAATATTAAAAATAGAACTACCACATGATGCAGCAATCCCAGTTCTGATATATATCCAAAGGAAAATATATCAATTTTTCAAAAAGATATGTGTACTCTCACGCTCATTGCAACATTATTCACAATAATCAAGAAATCGAATCAACCTAACTTAACTGTCCAGCACAGATTGAGAAAATGTGGTACAGACACACAATGGAATACTAAGCAGCCTTTAAAAAGAAGGAAATCCTATCATTTGTGACAACACTGACCAACCTGGAGGACATCAGCTGAGTGAAATAAGCCAGGCATAGAAAGATAAATAGTGCATGATCGCATTTATACTTGGAATCTGAGAAAGTTGAACTCATAGAAGAGAGAATTGAATTGTAGTTACAAAAGGCCAGAAGAGAGGAGAGAAGGAAAGAGTGGGCAGTTGTTGGTCAAAGGGTGCAAAGTTTAAGTTAGACAGGAAGAATAAGTTTTCAAGATCTTGCACAGCAGAATGGCTACAGTCAATAATAATATAGATAAGAGTATATTTCAAAATAGCTAAAAGAGTAAATGTCAAATGTCTCACCACAAAAAAATAAGTGAGGTAATAGAGACAGTAATTAGCTTGGTTTAATCATTCTACATTATATACATATATCAAAACATCACATTGCATCATATATATATATATATAGTAATGATTTGTCAATTAAAATAGTTCATTTTAAAAAGCCAAAATTGGCTTGTCTGTGCTAAGTTAAAATTTGAATAACACCTACATTGATAGGTAAGGTTAGGAAGAAATAATGTCCCAATAATGTCCCCTTTACTCATTCAACACTCACTGATTCTCCACCATGGGACAGACACTATATGCACAAAGACACCTAAGACAATGTCCTGCCCTCAGAGAACTTGTAGCCCAGATTCAAGAAATGATCGAACATGACAAAGTCATACCAACATGCTGACTCAAAATAATTCCTCCTCTTTCTTCCACACTTTCCTCAGTTGTTAAATTCTTTCAGAAAGTGGCTTAACTCCATTTCTCCTCCAGATTCCTGTCATTGTGCTCCTGGTTCCTCTGATTTGAACCAGAGAGCTCTGTCATTCCAGAATCTTCTCATAATCTAGAGATTTGTGTTTCTTGACTTTTTGGTCATTTTCCTCACAACTTCTTATTAAAACCCCATCCCAAAGCAACTGACAGCTTCCTCTTATCTTCCTCTGGTAGGAAAACGGAGTGGCATGTTGAATTGACATAAAGGGCTGTGATAATAATAAAAAAAACTATGATTATAGGCATTTATTGTGTCCCAGGTATGGGGCTGAGCACTTTACATACATTATTTAATGTTCCATGGCCTCGCAAAACAGCTCAGTCTCCAGGGATACGTCACCTTCAACAGGGAGCCACACTGGGGATGGGGGGCAGGGGGCTGGTGCCCGGTGTCCCACACCTGTGGGCCCGTGAGATTGTGTGTCCCTGGGTGGGTGCTCAACATCTTCTCCCCATTCTTGTCATCGTCTGTCATTTTGTGCCTCTCCCTTGGAGCTTTGTAGTTAGTAAGTGATTAGTCATTGTTAAATAAGTGAAAGACTTTTAAAAAAATTGGTGTTCAAAAGCATTTAGTGGAGAAGTAATAAATAAATCCACCACTTACTATTCTTTAAAGAGATAATAGGAATAAAAACTCAAAAGACTGTCAAACATTAGGCCTTCACCGGATGGTCTTTCCATTAAGAAGAGAAGGGAGAGAGGGTGACAAGCCTGGAAATGGTCTCCTGTTTCACCTCCCCAAGTTCCTTTAACCCAGCATTGGCTGCACCTTAGAAATGTCTAGAGACTCTTTAAAAAATAATAGGGTAAAAAAATAATAATAATAAGGTCAGAGACCCTCCCCAGATCAATTAAGTCCGAATCTCTGGGAATGAGACCAAGGCACTGTGATTCTTTTTAACACTCCCCTGAATTATTATATTTTAATGCCCAGAATGAGAACACTAAACATGTCAGTTTGTATCCCACCACTGAGGGAATGAACTTCTAGAACTGAATTCCCAGTCCTCAGCTGCCACATCTCCATGATGTCCTGTTGTTGGTCTAACCCACTGAGGCAGACCTGAGAAGACCCGTGCACCTGTCTTCTTCCCCAATGGGTCTTCCTCAAATGCCTGGAGGACGGAGCAGTACTTGAGGAGGGCCTGAGGGAGCTTCGAGTCCATGAACACGATGGTCTGGGCTTCTTTAAGTCCCAGAGAGAACAGACTCCTGGTAGAGCCACCAAGGAAAGAACCTAGTCTCTGAGGGATGGGTCATAAGTCACCTGGCAGCTGGCACCCTTGGGCATCAGTGACCCTCAGGACCAGTCCCAGCTGCTGCCTGCCCAGACCTTGTACAAGGAGGCTCCTAGGCCCCCTCCAACTCTCTCTCCTCACCCTGGTCCCCACACTGGCCAGTCCCCAACCTGAACCAGTGAGTGGATCTCCTGCATGAACCCTTCCCCCTTATAGCCATCCTGGGCTCTGCCTTAGACTAGAGGGCTGTTTCAGATCAACTTTCTGGGCTCAGGTTTCCTGGCCTTCTGGTACGGAGTCCCCAGCAGAGACCTATGACTCCCCCTGACCTGGGGGTCTGTGTTCTTCTGACTCCTGTTTTTTCCAGCCCTCTCCTTCCCCCTTCTGCCCAAGCTTTGCTCATTACAATCATTTTTCTCAATTGCCTCATCCAGGGTTTCCATGGGAAACCAAATCTGGTCCCCATAAGTGTGTGGTGAGCTTTAAACAAATACTCAGGGTGGCATTACAACAATATCTGCCAGATATATCTCCAAAGGAATGGGCGAAAACTGAAGAATAGACGAGAATGCGGTTTCCAGCATCAGTCTTGTAAGTGCGTAAGTATCTTGGTGAGTGGTAAAAGAACCCCTGCTGTTTATTTTACCTCTCCCTCAACTGAAGTTGAAGACTTCTTGCCTATAAACCATGAAGATGCAAATTACTGTGGCCATTTTGTGGGCTTTCCTATTATCAAAACCACTTGTTTTCATGGTGGTTCAACATTATGCTATTTGGAAATTTTAGGTGAAAAACTTGATGACCTCCCAGCATGCCAGCATTCCTTTTTATGCCGGTGGAATTTCGCTAAGCTTGGAAACAGCAATCGATTCCTAAGCGCTTGAGGAATCACAGAGAACCAACTATGAGTGCATTTTGTCGTCCAGTTGCATTTCTTGTTGCCGGCGGCTGGAGACTGCAGAATGCGGGAGAACTTTCTGGATTGTTCTGGCCCTGGGAGCATACTTTAGATTCTTGCTACTCAAAGTGTGGTCCGAGGACCACCAGCATCAGCTTCACCTGCGAACTTGTTGCAAATGCAAAATCTCAGGCTTCACCCAATTCCACCGAACCAGAACCAGTAGATGAACGAGATCCTGAGCTGACTCACGGGCACGTTTGCAGTTTGAGAGACAGTGCTTTCTTGGCCCCTCTTCTTCTCAAAGCAATATTTGGTCCAATAGCCCCTTTCACCTAACAGCCAAGAAGATAGTGCTGACTTGGTGTCACTTGGTTCTCAGGTTGTGGCCTTGCCCGCCGGGAGATCAGCAACACTGTATAGAAGGTGGTTGGGGGTGGGGCAGGTCTCTGAGGACATTGTGCCCAAGAAGTGTCTGTCAGCAGAAGTGTCACCCGGTGAGCAGAGAGGAGGATGCCTGCCTTCCTCTTCTAGCCCCCAGCACCTGTGAGAACTTCACCGAGAACACTCTGTTCCCATCTGCCCCTATCCCAGGTACTTAAGCTGCAGAAGACCCTTGGGTTGGGGTTTCTTAACACATCGAACCGCAGCTCCTTCTTGGTTCCTTCTTCCCTTGTTGGTGTAGCTGGGCATTACCAAAACCCATCATTAGCCCAGAATTGTTTATCACAAATTGTTCACAAAGCCTGCTTCTCTGTCCATTCGAATGGCTCGATGTTTGGTTATTTCACAGCCTAATATTTTTTCCAGGGGAAGATGAAGGGAAGGGAGTGTAAGACTTAATTTTGGTTTCTTTTGATGGTTCAAATAACTCAAAAAAAATAGTCCCCTCCACTCCCAACCGCCCCTTGTTCTTATTTAGTCTGCATAATCAAGAACAGTATACATGACACAGACAGAGCTTTGGGAAATCATCAGATTTTCTCCACGTCTGTTTCACCAGCAACAAAACAAGGAAAGCAGCAGCCTGTAGGGAAGTGGTTTCCACCCAAATGAGGACTGGACTCACTTGGGAAGCTTTTAAAAAATGCCAATGCCTAGGTCCCTTCCAGACCAATTAGATGCAAATCTTTGAGAGTGAGACCAGGCAGTGGTATTTTTTTTAAAGCTCCCCAGGTGATTCTAACAGGGAACGCTTAGCACCATTCGAAGGATGAGAACCTCTGGTCTTGTAAATTAGTCGAGAGCAGTGGCATGCATCAGAATATTTCTGAAGGCATGTGGGACCCCAAAAGTTGTATTTTTAACAAGTTACCACGTGCCCTTACTGAGATTGACTTTGAGAACCATTGGTCAAGAGATCTGAGATAAAATCCTAGCTGAGCCTCTCATTCGCCATGAACCTGAATAATCTCTATCTCCTTATGGCTTTGCTGTTCTACAACAGGGGCGGCAAATATTTTCAGTAAA
This sequence comes from Microcebus murinus, assembly GCF_040939455.1. NCBI lineage: Eukaryota > Metazoa > Chordata > Mammalia > Primates > Cheirogaleidae > Microcebus > Microcebus murinus. The sequence continues at coordinate 10,208,845 of NC_134104.1, read as the reverse complement.
AGGCCATCTATAATGGAATAATAAATATTTTCAGCTTTGTGAGCCATATGGTCTCTGTTGCAACTACTTAACTCTGTTGTAGCATGAAAGCAGCTGTAAACAATGCGTAAACAAATGGTGTGACTGTGCTTGCACAAAGCTAATTGTGCCAGGAAGCTGGTATTGGGACTAAGTCATTCAGCTTCTTGAATGTGCCTCACCGGCCGCCCATTCTCCCTATCCCAGCGCAGTGTGTTGACCTCTCCTTGGCCGCGAAAGTCTCTTGAACTTACAAAACAAATAATTTTCATGTGTGTGAAAAGCAGATGGCAAGTAAAAGCTAGACAATTAGCGAAGGTTGAAGGGGCCGTGAGATCATGGCGTGCGAGATGACAGGAAACACAACTCCCAGTGGAAATACAGTCCTAGAGCCTGTACACATTTCCCACATTCTTGGGTTGGGGAATTCTGCAAGGATCAAGGGTGCCATGCCACGAGGCTTTCCAACGCCTACTGCATTTTACTGCATATTAATGGTTTTGTGAAAAATAAAGTTAGGCGGAAACGTTAAATTTACAAAGAGTCGGCGCCACTTGGCAGTTTCTTGTAAAACGAAACATACTCTTTCCATACAATCCAGTAATTGTGCTCCTTGGTGTTTACCAAAAAGGAGGTGAACACTGAGGTCCACACAGAAACCTGCACACAGATGTTTACAACAGTTTTATTCAAAATAGTCCAAACCTGGAAGCAACCACGATGCCCTTCAGGAGGTGAATGGATAAATAAACGATGGAATATTACTCAGCTCCCAAGCCACGAAAAGACATGGGGGAACCTTAAATGCATACGCTCTAACTGGAAGAAGCCAATCTGAGAAGGCTATGTACTGTATGATTCCCGCTATAGGATATTCTGGAAAAGGCAAAACCCTGGCGACAGTGAAAAGATCAGTGGCTGCCAGGGGGCGGGGAGAAGGAGGGAGGAACAGGTGGAGGGCGGAGGACTTTTAGGGTAGTGAAGCTATTCTGTACGATATTGTAACGGAGGATACATGTCCTTATACATTTGTCCAAACCCACAGAATGTACAACACCAAGAGTGAACCCCGGTGTAAACGACGGACTTTGCGTGATTATGGCGTGTCAGTGTGGGGTCGTCCAGCACAGCAAAGGACCCCTCTGGCGGAGGACGCTGACCTGGAGGCTGTGTATGTGTGGGGCAGTGGGTACATGGAATCCTTTGTATTTTCCACTCAGTTTCGCTGTGAACATAGAACTGCTCTAAAGAATAAAGTTTATTAATTAAAAAAAAAACAACTTGGAGAATGTAATTAGGTCACACCTCAGCTGTTTCTTTGGAGTAGCTGTTACCTGCTGGGAAAAACAACCAACTTCAAATCACACACAGGAGCAGTGGCTTCTCGGGGCTTGGGTAGTAGGGAATGGGGTGAGATCTTCTCCCGATAAAAGCCTGGTGCATCCCCCCCCCCCCCGAGGGCGAGAGGTGAGAGGTGAAGGAGAAAGGATTCGTGCCTCTGGGATTTTCTGCTTCCCAAGCATTGCAGGGGTGGCTTCCTGGGTGTTGGGCGGAAACTTGCACCTCTGAGGTCATCAAAGAGCTGGGTGAAGCTGGGAGGGCATTTGCAAGATCCCACCTCTGGCATCTCTTGAAACTTTGTAAAAAAAAAAAAAAAAAAGTGGGACCTACCCCTAGACCCACACTAGCATATACATGAGCAAATGCACAGATGCAGGCAGCTGGACAGGTGTACATGGATGCACACATACCCAGCACACACATGCAGGATTATGTGTGTGCACACATTCAGAGTTCGTATCTATTATAGTTGCATACGCAGGCGAGCAAGGCAGTTCGCCATTCTAGAAGTACAGTAAGAGCAGTAGCTGCCAATAAACATGCTCTCCCGACAGCCTGGGGAGCTCATTGCTCTGACATGTGCCCACCGGGGTGCAACAGCCTTCAAGCACAAGCAGCTCTCCCTCCTCCACCACCCAGCTGCAGGTGGAGGGGCGCTGTCTGTCTCTGAAGCTCCCAGTTCGGGTTCTGGTAAATGCACAGGTGTGTTCATCCCAGGCCGCCTGCAGACGCTTTACCCCCTGTGTAAGGTGGGCTGTAATTGAGTGCTGTCGGTTGGTGGCACTCACTCCCCCCACATGACACCAGAGGGTTTTGGTGGTGAGAACTTGCTGCTCAGGCTGCCTGCGAGGGTGGAGGGTCGACCACAGACTCAGTGGAGAAACCGGATTGTGCTGGGTCGCGGGAGCGTTTGTCTCTGTACATTGCTAGCAGCTTTCCCCTTCCGACTGGGAGCCTGTCTCTCAGTGTTGCGTAAGTTTCGGGAGAAACTGGGGGTAGGAAGGAGTTTTCAGAAGTTTGGGACACTTCTGCCTTGAGGCTGCACATGGGTGAGGATCCCCTAAGTAGAAACAGGCCCATCTGCACATTGGCAGATGAAATCCAACTGTATGTGGAAAAAAAGCTCAGCAGAGGGCTCGAACCAAACAGAAAATTAACCAAAACAACACCTTTCAGCACACTGACTGCCACACTAGAAAAAAATTTTTCCCTGGAGCCACGGTGTTTTATTAGGAAAATAGAATTAAAACTTCAAATACAATACGATCCTTATGAATTTAATGAAAAGTTTATTTTTTATTGTTTTCTGCGTGTGAGTTATATGCAACTCATGCAGCACTGGAATCGATGTTTACACTGCACGCCACTTGAGTTGTGTGCGACTCACGACATATGTATTGAATTTGTTTTGGACAATTGAGTCTTCATATGCTTCATGAGACCCTGGGCTCAAAACTAGTGTGAGTTAAATACAACTCACATGGCAGTTCATGTGTTAACTTCAGCAAGGATTGAGAAACTATTTTGTAAAACTTCTGGTACTAATAGACAGCTTTTGAAAAAATTAATTTAAAACCTCTTCTGTTGAGTTAAAAAGGAAGAAGGCTTTCAACGCTTCCATTCTTTTTAAATTTTCTACTTTTAAAACATAATAGAATTATTCTCTTTTCAAATTATTTCACTGGACTGTTTTGCAACCATGGTAGACAGGATAATGGCTACCCAAAGTTTATATCCAAATCCCAGGAACCTGGGACTATGTTACCTTCCATGGCCAAAGGGTCTTTGCAGCTATGATTAAGTTAAGGCTCCTGGGAAGGGCAGAGGAGCCAGGAGTAAGCAGGTGAGCTCAAGGTAATCTACAACGGTCCTTAAAAGATGGAGACAGAGAGTCCAGGAAAGAGATTCAACCACAGAAGCAAAGGTGGGAGTGACACACTTTGAAGACAGAAGCAGGGGCCACTAAGCCAAGGAATATGGTCACCCTCTAGACACTGGAAAATGCAAGGAAATGGATTCTCTTTTGAAAGCTTTAGAAGGAATCAACACCTTGATTTCAAGATTTCTAACCTCCTGAACTACAAAATTACACATTTGTGTTATTTTAAGCCATAATGTTTGTGGCAATTTGTTACAGTGGCAATAGAAGATTAATATATTCTATTGTTAATTTGTCAGATCCCACCTGCTAACTTGGAAAAAAAAGACTGACTTATTGAGAAATAAATTAACTGCTTCATATCTACCTTCCTACAGTTTCCTTGCCTGCCGCCTTCCGTTCAGGTGAGCTTATACTTAATAGTATGAATTGCTTACATAGTGTTCACTATGCTAAATGAAAAATTCATGTTGAGAGGTTTCAATCTAACTGCATCTGATTACAAGCATCTTTGTTGGGGATTTTCCTACTGTATTAGTTTGCTAAGACTGCTATAACAAAATAGCACAGACCGGGCAGCTCCAACAAGAGTTCTTTATTCTCTCAGAGTTCTGTAAGCTGGAAGTCCAAGATCAAGGTGTCTGCAGGGTTGATTTTTCCTGAGGCTTCCCTCCTTGGCTGGCAGATGGCTGTCCTCCCATGGTCCTTCTTCTGTGCACACAAATCCCTGACTTGTGTGTTTAAATGTCCTCCTCTTATACGGACATGAGTCAGACTGGATTAGGGACCACCCTGATAGTCTCATTTTAACTTAATTACTTTTTTAAAGCCTTCTTTAAGGTACTAGGGGTTAGAGCTTCAACTCACGAATTTTGGAAGACACATTTCAGCCTATAACACCTACAGTGAGTACATACATGTGCGAGAGAGTTTGTACCAGCCAAGCAGACAGGACTGCATTACTTAAGTTGTATGTCGGGACTGTTCTCTGTAACTCCCTTGTTTCCACTCACTTGTACTGCAACATGCATCAATTGAACGTGTATCACTTGGTCACCTTCTGGCCCAAAGGAAACATGATCCAAAGACCATCAAACTAAGATGAGCATAAGCCAGCTCTGGAGTGGCAGAAATTGTCTCATAAAAATCATATAAGGTTAGTGGGGAAAGGACAGTGTGAATGCAGTTAGACCCCTACCTCATACCATATACCTTTCACATACTCCAGTAGACCTATATGTGAAAGACCATTAAAGACAATAAATGAGAATATCTATATGATCTTAGAGTAAGCTTTAAAAAAATAGCTTATAAGTCACAAACAGTAAGAAAAAGATAGATGGATTCAACTACTTCAAATTTTACAATTCCACACAGACAACATAAAAGCTTCTGTTGGCAAAAGATTAAAAAACAGACTGGAAGACACATTAAATAAACTAGGAATTAGTATACAGAACACATCATAAGAATAATAAAGGTTAAAAAAATGAATTAATTGTCAGAAGAGGAAACGTGAATGGCTAATAAACAAATAAAAAGATGCTTAAGGTCAGAGAAGGCAAAGAAATAAACAGAGAGAGGCCACTTCCCTCCCACGGTGTTGGTAAAATCGAGTAGTCAAGCTATCTCGACTGGGGATATGGGGTAAGGTTGTAGGATATTGGTACTCTCATAAATTGTTGAGGGTAAATTTGTAAACACATCTTGGAGAGAAATTTGACGGCATCTAAAAAAATGAAAAATATGCTTACCCTGTGTTTTAGGGATTACACTTACAGACACACACTGAACAACCTTTGCATATTTCCATAAGGATCCTATAAACGATGGTTCTGTTATAGCATTGATTGTAATAGCAAGAAAGAAAGAAAGAAAAAATGATGGAAACATCCTTCGATATAGGAATAAAATATGGTACTTTCCTGTGATTAAATACCATACAGCAATATAAAAATCTAAATAAAGTATATACCGGCATTAATAGATTTTGAAAACATAAGGTGAAGTGTGAAAATCAAGAAGCGAATTGATGGGATATATACAGATAATGTACTTGTATATTTTAAAAACAAAATTATACTCTGTATGTTTTAATGACTGCACATATATTTTGAAAACATGTATATTTTAAGACATGGAATGATACATGAGCATTTTAGTTTCTGGGGAACTGTGGCAAATGACAAGTGTGGGAGCCAGTGGTTGGGGCATTAGCTAACATCTCTCCTTCCCTCCTTTCTTTCCTTCCTTCTTTTATTCTTCCTAAATATTGACAAGAAGCAGATATGGCAAAAAGTTAACACTTGTTAATTTTAAATTGTGGGAATATGGAAGTTTAACTTATTCCTTTGATAATATTTCACATAATAACTTTTCCAGTTCAGAAAGCAGAAACCAAACCAAACAAAAACCCCAGTATTTATAAAAATGAAATCATAAATGATAAAACTCCACTGAAGGACGTGATGGAAGACTTGAACAAAAGAAGGAAAAGATGGTTTTGCATGTGCCGTCTTTCAGAGAGTGGGCCAACTTCCTGGTGGCATAAACAGACTCCTCAAAGTTGGGAGTCCCCACTGGCTTCCGGGTCAGAGGGAACCACAGTGGTTATTCAGTATTGAACCCTTTTTACTTTTCTCGTGAATGGCTTCGGTCTCCTGAAACACTGTGAGGCTTTTGTGCCAGTAACTGTCCCCGAAGCAAGTGATTCCATTCTGCAGCAGCTCAGACTATTAAGGAAAATTCTCCCTTATTTTTGAGAAGAAATCTAATCCTGTAGGCCCCACTCCTTGGTTCTAACTCTCCTTCTGGGAGCAACAGATTAAATTCCTTTAATAGGAATGTCCTGCAAAACCTAAGGGCAACTATCCTGCACATGTTAGTTTTTAGATCTAAAAATGTAGAGGGCTTTTTACACAAATGCACACACATGAACATCACATGGGGAAATCACCATAAAAATATCAAAATGGCTGTGAAATTCAACTTTTAAAATTCTCTTCGATAACATGGAAAAAACTAGCCTGAGATTACAGACAGCCAGCCCCATCTCGGGTAGTGAATTTTTCTCTGGGCTTGGAAGGGAAGGAATCCTCGCTTCGATGTACATAATTGATGAACAATTCTTATCAGACTTGAAAAGGCAAAGAAACAAAGGGGAACCGGACGCCTGGTTAAAAACTGATACCTCAACAGACAGCGGAGGGAGCTACGTTACCTTCTCATTAATGATGTTGCATATTTCATAAGGGCATGGCAGTGACTTGCCAATTTCAGTGCTGAGCTGGGTGGACAAACTTTGACTTAGAGGTAGGTAAGCCCTGGAGACACAGCCCCACCAGATGGCTGTTTATTGGCTCGTTCCCCTTTCACCTGCTTGAAAGTGACCGATGAACAGGAAAGACTGGAGGAGCTCAGTTCTAGAGAAGGTATCTGCTGATGTTAGTTTCCCGCGATGCTATCACTGCGGGTACAGAGGAAAGAGGAAACGGAAGCTCGAGTTCCCACTGTTAGCTGTGAAATAGGGTTTCCAGCTCAGCTTCCTGAGACTCAAATGGTCTTTGTTTTGTTTTAAACCTCAACGCTCTCACAGAGCCTGGAATGGCATCACTAGCAATACTAAAAATATTTAACGCTGGGTGGCAAGCAGTGCACATGGACTATGGCCGCTTTAGGGAATATCTGGGTGGGATGTCCCTCCTGCCCATGGCTGTGACCAGCCGGGCTCTGAGACGTGCTTCTGAAGCTGGAAGGGAGGAGTGTTGCTCAAGTCAAGCTGATTGTATTGTCTTTGTCTTTGTCTTTGTTTCCCAGTATATCTCTCTGATTTAACCACTTCTTTTTTTTTTTTCATTTCAGCATATTATGGGGGAACAAATGTTAAGGTTACATATATTGCCCATGCTCCCCCTCTCCCCCTGGAGTCAGAGCTTCAAGCATGATCATCCCCAAAACGTTGCACATCTCACTCATTGTGTTTGTATATACACATCCCCTTCCCCCCCCCCACCTGCCTGACACCCGATAAATGTTACTCCTATATGTCCACTTAGGTGTTGAGCTGTTAATACCAATTTTCTGGTGAGTACATGTGGTGCTTGTTTTTCCATTCTCGAGTTACTTCACTTAGTAGAATGGGTTCCAGCTCTATGCAGGAAAATACAAGAGGTGCTATGTCACCATTGTTTCTTAAAGCTGAGTAGTACTCCATGGCATACATATACCACATTTTATTAATCCACTCATGAATTGATGGGCACTTGGGCTGTTTCCACAACTTTGCAATTGTGAATTGGGCTGCTGTAAACATTGAGTGCAGGTGTCTTTTTGATAAAGTGACTTTTAATCTTTTGGGTAGATGCCCAGTAGTGGAATTGCTGGATCAAATTTTAAAAACTTCTTAATGGAAATCACTTTAATCTGACTTTGAATGCAGAAGGAAGTGAAGGAGAAAAGATATGGGGGAAGGGTGGCTTTGTTCTTCTACATTTTGGGGTGACTGACAAAGCTTGTTCCTTCTCAAGGTCCTTGGGTGTGTTGAGTCAAGAGAGGGAATGTGAGCACCTTTAACTCTCCCCCAAGAGCCCTGGGCTTATGGTTCCATCTTGGGAGAATGTTCTGTTCTTCAAACCCTGTCTCCCTTCTCCACCTGCTGCCATGCTAAAACCTTCTAACAAGGCTGCACCGCACAGCCTTCCTGACCGCCTGGCCAGGTTCCTTCGACACCCCCTTCCAGTTGGGAATCCATTTCCTAACCCAGACACCTCCCAAGTGGGCAAACATAACTTCAGATGGTAGTTCCCAGCTGGCATTCCTAAATCTGGGGGTCTCTGACCACCTACAATGGAAAACAATCATTTCACAATCTTGCCCTCCCCGCCTTCCCCCAAGTGCTGTATGTTTATTTGGTTTTTGACTAGAGCGAATTAAAATCCGTTTTGTTTGAGGGATTTCACAACACCCCTTGACATTTCTGGAGATCCGATGGGGAAAGATTGAAGACGGGATGAACCTAAGGGCCTGCTGCATCGCACGTGTCTGGGGGCCTTTCCGCTGAGTTGTGCAAACTCAGTCCAGTGGGATACAGACAGGCACGGGTGCTGCAGGGAAGAATTTCCCTGTTTGCCAAAAGTCACTGGGGTGGAATGGTTTGTGAGACCACAAAATTGCATTTCGATACTCAGCCCTGTGAAACGTTGTAATGCGAAAGTATGTTACCGACTCACATCACCTGGATCCACTATGGCCAGAGAGCAAAAGAGATTTCAACTCAGTCGCTAAGGTTTAATGGATTAACTCATTGCGAGTGCTTTTCTGTTGTCTTTTGATTCAACCACATAATTGCCTAAATTAGGATGTGGAGATTGCTCAGCTCCTTAGCTCTTGGGCGGTTATCCCTTGAACTTGCATTGTTCTGATTAAGGGAGAGATGAAGGCAAGCAGGAAGTTTCCAGATTGGGATTGCAGTGTCAGCCCCAACTCTGCCCCCAGCATTTCAGGTGCATGAGAACCAGCTGGATTTCTCCAGAACGTCTCTTGTCTGGTATCCACTTGAGAAATTCGCTCTCCAAAGCTCAAACCTCAATAATTATAAAAAACGTATTGGGAGTGCTTCCAATATTTTTGAAGCTGAAAATATGTCCATATATTTTAAACAACCCCAAAGGGACCAAGAATGGGAAATGCGTGGCTGGACGCAAGGCAGACTGGAGCTGAAAGCCCAGGTGGGATCGTGCCAATGTCAAATTATTGGATGGGATTTCTGAGCAAGAATCAAATATTTTAGGCCTCCAGCATTTGTGGAAATTATTTTAGCAGGGATGGTGGCACTAAGACAATGATTTGTCTTTGTTTTCTCAAAGTCCAGACTGAGAAATTGTGTGGCTCGATGTTTACCTTCTAATTAAGAATTTAACCTTTTTTAAAAAAGGTTTTACCTGAACGTCCTGGAGCCCATAAGACAGAGCTCCATGCTTTAAAATGGAAGCGGGTCAAAAGACCCAAAGAATTGCTTGGTAATCGATCAGTGATATCTGGCCTCAAATGACTTCCACATATATAAATCGTAAAGCCAGAAGGGGACACTAAGGAGAAGAACAGAAGGATTTGTTTGGAGAGTACCACAAATAATTAAAAGTTATGGGAACAGAGAAGAAAATAAGACATGTTGATTAAAAACATCAGGATGAATTGGCATTGATTTTGCTGTACAATAGAAAAGTTGTTTCAACATTTTCTTCCAACAGATGCATAGCATGGTGAGTGAGGAATTGAATTTTATTCCAGGTTCAAATTTAAGTTTGGAAATAAAATTTGGGAAGGTATGCCTCATTTCACAGAAACTAAATAACTTTCTGAATACTCTTACATAAGGCATCCAACAGAGATGGGTATAATTTGGTTATCTATAGTCGTGTCTGTAGGCTCAAAAATTTTTTTCTCTTGGTTTTGAGTTTTAGTCTATGTTTAGCCTTTTTTTGTTCATTCACTGATGCATTCTAGTATTCCTCCTGTGATCTTTTGCAGGTCCTCATATAGTCTGGTTATAACTGCTCATATCTTTTAAAAAATCAACATTTTCAATAAAGCCCTTGAGGAAAAAATATTGCTTATTATCTGGCTACAGAATGTTAAAGCACACATTCTGCTCTGTTAAATTGCAGCTGTTAATTTTCCTTCAGGTCCTTAATAATTGGACCAAACATAGAAGTCACATGAATATTTTATTTCCCCTTTTAAGTGAAGAGTTGGTTAGCATTATCAATCGTCTACCATGTTCTTCAAGTGTGATTTGACTGTGTGTGGTGCTAACATTTTCCTAAGAGGTACAGGCCCACATTTTCTCATGACCAGGTAGACCCCTCCCTCAACAAGCCAGGGGTATGGGCACAATGTTGGCCCTTAGCACGGCTGGCAGATGGGCATGGCCTCTGTGCCCGGTCCCAGCTGTGTCCCCAGGCCTCCTGGGAGGAGCCAGTGCCCCAGAGGGTCTGTCCCCACCCTGGGCTCCACTGGCCCCTCTGGGAACCCCACCATTGAAAGCCTACACATACCTCACACCATTGACTTTCCTCTGCCCTCACACTCAACTCAGGGTCACCTTGAGTGTTACCATGTCCCTGCTCCCAAGCCTCGGAAGGGCCTCCTGCTCGTGGGTGCCTGTTTGCAAGGCCAGGTTCCAGAATTTCTGTAGGGCTGATGATCAACTGGAGAGCTCCCAGCTCACTGCCCATGGCAGCTCCTCCTACCCTTGGGGCTCCCCTGGGCCCTTGGTGCCTCACCACCTCCCATCTCGTTCTTGGCAGATACCTGGGCCCCACAGGAAGGTAAGCAGCACACGGGAGCGCGGCTGGGCTCACCGCCCTTCCCAGAGCCTGGAAGAACACCCAGAACAATGCCTGGCACATAACCTGCACGCAACAAAGTGTCGTTCCACATTGGACAGATCCTCCTGTATTCTCTTTTTCTCCTCTCTTCCTTCCCTTCAGAAAAGAAGACACAGCCTCCCTCCTAGTCCAGGATGACCTCCCCCACTGCCCTGCCATCGTTTTGTCTTCCAGCACGTGGTACTTCCCGAGTTTCTTTCCCAGAACCATCATCCTCCTCCTCTTGCCCTTAGCATTGACTCTAAGTGACGTTCTGTTTCTCACCTCCCCCTGTTGCATACCAATAACTTGATCACTTAAAGTGTCCCTTAAGGAAGGGGCAGACACTCTAATAAGGGAATAAGGGGAAACTTTATGGAAGAAGTGACATCAGACAATGTCTAGGAAGCATTCTTAAAATGTCTGGAGTTAGTTGCCAACATTTAAAAAATGAGATTTCATATTTAAAAAATCAAGATTTGTTTGCAGCCTTCTCCGAAAAAATTAGAAACTTGGGTAATGCCAGGCTGCATGACCAACAACAGCCACGAGGAGCTCAGGAAAGGCCGTTTCTGTCAAGGAGGCTTTGTACCAAAGATATATGGAATAGATCTTGCATTCTGTGTGCTCTCCTGCAATGTGACCTTGCCACTCTGCTATCAAGACTTCCTCTCCCCTTGAATATGGACTGCACTTGGTAATTTGCTTGCAACCCACAGCATACGGAAGAGATTCTGAGTGATTTCTAAAGCTAGGAAAGGTAAGGCCATGCAGCTTCCGCTGGTTCTCTTGGCCTATTCAGTTTCTGGACGCTCCCCTGGGAAACCCAGCCGCCATGTTGTGAGGAAGCCTAAACCACGTCAATGGCCCACGTGCAGGTGCTCTGGCTGCCAGTCCCAGCCAAGCTCCAGCCTTGAGCCAACCCAGTCCAGGTGTGAAGTCCCCTCCAGGTGATTCCAGCCCTCAAGACCATCCTGGATCAAGTCTTGAAGCTCAAGACCATCACAGATCAGACACAAACCACCCCTGCTGAGTCATATTCAAATTTTAGATCCACAAAATCCAGAGCACAATAAAATTGTTGTAGACCACTGAGTTTTGAAGTTTTTTGTTACATAGCACAGGATAACTGGAACATCCTGTCTTTATAATCTGCAGGATATTTAGTACAAGGTCACTGGCAGAGTGGTTACTCATTATTTTTAATTAATTGGATCTTAGAGGGTAGAAGACACTTAAAGTATTCACCTCTTTTATTTTTCCTTCTTCTAGAACAATTATATTTTAACATCCTGAGATGAAAAAAGCTGACAATCCACTAGAGAGGAGAACTATTTCCATGGTTGGCATGTAGAAATAATGCTTTTTAATTTTGTTTACAAAGACATCACCAGCTACATCATCTTCGTGGACCGATACCCATTCTGGTTCCTATTTGCGTAGCTGGAAGTGATTATCCTGAACTTGGTTGTGGGCTGCTTGCATTACAGGTAGAGAGAAGAAGAGGATGAACAACCACTGACCTCTTTTCATTCCACCCCTTAGTCAAGTGCAGCTACCTCCAGCTAGTCTCACCATTCTCCACCAAAACATCCCAACCATTTGGACAAAACCCACCGAAAGTTCCCCAACATCCACGAAAACCACACTCCAAAAGATCCAGAGCCAGGCAGAAACAAAATACGCTTTGCTGGTGAGGTGTTTACTGACATATTTCTGAGAAATTAATTGGCATCAGAATATAAAGAGGGGCTGTGTGCAAAATACCCTGTATAAAAATATATTTAAAACCTTGATTACAAATATAATTCACATTCATTTCAGGAAACAGAAGCACAAAGAAGAAAATTAAAATGACCTCTAACCACAACTCCTAGAGAACAGCATTCATTGTGAACATTTAGGCCACATGCTTCTCCTTATTTTTACTCATATAAATGGAACATATGATGTTCTAAAGATCACATCTCATTGTAAACCTCTGTCCTGCATCATCATATTGTACACATTTCACCATGTCATTAAATATTCATCTACAGTATAATTTTATGCATAGTGTTCTGTTTATGAATGTATCATGATTTTGGTAATCATGTCCTATTGTTTGACATTTTAGGTTGTTTCCAGTTTTCTCTTACCATCCCTGACATAGCAATGAACATCTATCCTTGCCTTATCTTTTCACATGTCCATGATTATTTCCTAGGCAAACGTCTAGAAATGAGATTGCTGACTCAAAGGTATGATATTTTCAAGGCTTATGATACTTATTGCTAAAATCGTTCACCAGCAATGCATATACGAGTGCTTATTTCACCAAACCTACACCAACTGGAAAACAATTCCCTATGGTTTGGTGATCAATGGTTGTATAATAGTACCTTGGAGTCAACAATAATACACCAATGGACAGCTCCCAGGCACCAAAGATGGTTGGGAGCAGAAGAAATCTCTGATCACACAGAATGGCTCCTTTACAAAGGAGGGGACACAGAGAAGTTAGTGATTTTCCCAACGTTACTCAGAGACTTGGTTGGTGTGTTTGACATTGGACCTGTCTGTGGTCATTGTCCTGGTCCACACCATGACCAATTCTGGTCACAGTTTCGGATCAATACTTAATGATCACACCGGGCTTACCTGACCTCCCCTTCCACCTTCCCTCCTAGGGCACTGTATTTGGGAAGCTTCCTATATTGATCTTGGTGGATCATGACGACTGGAAATTCTCCAGGACCATAAAACCAGGCCGAATCCTTTTCATGTTTGATATTAAATATGTATTCTGAGTCTGGTCAAACGTGCTGACGATGAGCCTCTATTGAGCTCAAAGAAGGCCGTGTGTGGTCTCTGAGCCGGGGCAGCAGACTTCTTGAGTTCTCGCACCAGTAACTCCTGAAGTTCAAGTTGCATGACATGCTGCAGACAAAGGGAGCTGGTGAAGTTGAGAAAAGCGCTGGCCGTTAGGATGTGTGGCTCTGTCCCTTGAAGTCCGGCTGCCCCGTTTCTCACAGCACGCTCACAGCCGCGGTGGCTCGCACCTGGCTCTTTAGGGGTTCGGTACCCCACACCGCCAGCCGCGCTTCACGGACTTCTTTCCTCCCCTGAATTCCGTCATAGCGTAGCTCTCTCCTGGTTTTGCCTTCCTTCTTGTGTCTGTTCCAGTGTCTCTGCTTTTTCCTCTTAGTCTTAAATACGTGGCACAAAACTTAGGGGATGAGCTCGGATACATTCATTATTTTAATGTTTTGAAATAACTGATTTACGTTCTGTTTCAAGGTCTTAGTATGCCAGATGGTGGAAACGAAATGTCAGTGAACTCAGGGTCGTCTCAAATCCTTCCCCTCTGCCCTGTCCTCCCTTCCCCCAGGGACTCTGGAACCTTCTGAGGGGATAGGAACTGGCATCTGGTTAGCACTCACCCTCTTCTGCACACCCCAGTGCACCCTGAAGCCTCTGTCATTGCCGTCAGGTCCCTGTCCTCAGCAATGGATGTCACCACAGTGTCCTAGGGCCACAGAGCTCCTGTCAGAGCGGGCGCACTCTCCATGCTTCTGTGCAACTCTGGGCACCTGGCAAGCATGTGGCCACTCTCAGGACTGATGTGGGTCGGGGAAGTTGAGGCATGGTGTCGGACCAGCCACCTCGACATGCTGCTGCTTCTCCAGGACTCATGCCTGGCATGGCCGGGCACTCCTGGGCTCACCCCCTTTCCGGGACCTTCAGGGGAAATAATTCTTCCCAAGCAAGAGCAAAGCCTCCCACATGGATTCCTCGTGTCCCTACGCATTTCCTTCGTGCCTATTCCTGCCCCCCACCCTGCCCCACCGCATGGCTCCAGACCACGCCCACTTTGGCTGTATCAGGTTTAAAAGTCCTAACTTTGGAATGGCCCGATTTATAGGACAGGAGAAGTGGCTGGTGAGCAAACGGAATGTCTGGAACTAAAAGCGCTGCTTTTAATACATCACTCTTTAATACAGTCACTCTTCTGCGGCTCGCGGGTCTATCTCAACCCGTGTCACTCTGAAATTCCTTCTGAGCTTGTCCTTGCGCAGCTCTGGTCTCTCCGCATCACCACTGCGTGGCTCTGGTCTCGGCAGTTGTCCCCGATGTGATGGCATCTGCCACGAAACACGGCCAGGACAGAAATCACTGTCTGCCTGTTTGATCGTGCTGTTCACCCCTCCGGGATAAGAAAACATCCCCCGCCTCCACCCTCCCGACTCCCTGAGGTCTACCCTGCCACCTCGTCACTCAGTGACAGCTTCCTGCTCGGGTCCTATACCTCTCACTGTCACTCACTCACGTCTCGCCGAGCACGTGCTCTCGGCACTGTCCTGTGAGACACCGAGTGGATTGCGACCTCCCACGGGTCAGGGACTCTGCCTCTGTCACTGCTGTGACCCGAGAACCCGTCACCCTGCTGGGCACACGGCAGGTGCTCATCGGACATTTGTTACATTGATGAGTTCTGTTAACGTGACAAGGTTTGAGTTCCTCAAAAGATGAGGTCACGTCTTACACCTCTGGAGGACCTCAGAGCCTAAAGAGTCCACGGTGCTGAAAAGTCCGTTTGTGCCCCGTGGGGACTGCACAGGGAGGCAGAGACACAGAGGTGCTCCTGGAACTGGAAAAGTAGTGTGAATTAGGGAAGTCCTGATAAAACACTCCCTGCTAAATACTCAAGCAGGCCTCACCTGGGTCCTCTGTATTAACTCCTTCCTTGACAAAATCTTCAGGTTAACTTACTAGGGCATCTGTAGTGTAACAGAGTCATTCTACATGGGTCTACATCCAGCAAACCAAATAACGAGCACGTATTGAAGACCTAACATGCATCTAGCACTGGCCTTGGAGAAATGGAAAATGGAAAAGAAATGAAAACTGTTGAAGGAGGGCAAGTGCTTGTCTCCCAAAGACTTCACAGCCTAGCTGGGGGACGCGTGGAGTACATACCACACATAAAAGAGGGCAAGAACTGGGTTATGCAGCAGAGACCTCCAAAAAAGGGTCTAGGTGCTAAAGATTGGAGAGATGAGAACTCCCCAGGGATCAGTGAAAGCTTCATGAACAAGGCTTGGGTTGGACCTTATGCCTCTAGGTCTATAGTAACATCAGCACACCCTTGTGACGTCTGAGGGCTTTGAGTGATGCTCAGTGCTCTGTGTACTTGATGCAATACACAACTTATTAATTTCATCAGCCTATTAAATATTATTCTTCTAAAATTTCAAATATCACTTACCCAACTAATAAAATAAAACTTACGAATTTTACAAATTGAAAAATTCGTTGACATTTAAACATTGATTGCAAACTTCTTTCATCAAATTTTTCTAATCGTTCAATGAAACTCACAAGTCTAATATGTTGGATTCTTTAACATGCTTCAAATCATTTGAATATTATCACAATGATCATGAAATTTTAATTACAAGTGCTTTTTTTTTTTTAAGACAAAGTGGTGCTCTGTTGCCCAGGCTAGAGTGAGTGCCGTGGCATCAGCCTAGCTCACAGCAACCTCAAACTCCTGGGCTCAAGCAATCCTCCTGCCTCAGCCTCCTTGAGTAGCTGGGACTACAGGCATGCACCACCATGCCAGGCTAATTTTTTCTATTTTTAGTAGAGATGGGGGTCTCGCTCTTGCTCAGGCTGGTCTTGAACTCCTGAGCTCAAGTGATGCTTCCACCTCAGCCTCCCAGAGTGCTAGGAATACAGGCATTAGCAACCACACCCAGCTGGATTACAAGTACATTTAAAACAATTATAAAAGTACTAGCATCATGGACCCAATTTTTTCTTTATTATCATTTTATTTATTTTTATTCTATTTCTTCCTGAAATTGCAGCAACTATGTGAGATAGAAATGTCTATACTTTCCTAGGATGATGATAATTTATTAGCCCCAAAGCAAAAGTATCATCTCAGCCTAGTCAAGGTAGCGAGTGCTAGGTTCTGCACCAAGGGACTCCTGTTAGGATGTGGGATGTGCCAGTGACAACATCTATGGCTTCTGAACTTCCCAGCTGGCTTCCTTTTTGTAGTTGAAATTTGACAGCGGTGTTTAATGCATGTCTTCTCTTCACCCTCCTATGTCCTCCTCTCTCCACCTGCCTTCTGCCTGGGAGCCTGCCTTGTATGGGCTCATGGATGGGATCGTGGGGACTCTGCCCTCTGGCTGGGTTCAGCGAAGGGGGTGCCCAACCTGAGGGCAGAGGCAGGCAGGAGGCTCCGCAGGCTGACTGCCCTCCACCCTCTGTGGGAAGTGGTCTTGGCTTGCTGTGTCCCGACTGCTCCTCTCAGGGGACTTGCTTCACATGGCCCTCATGTACCATGTTCTGGGGACTTTGCTTCCCTCATCCTGTTGGGTGGATGGAAGGTCTGGAACACACCAACACTGCTAGCCCAGTTCCAGCACCACCCCTGTGGTTCTGCTACACCCGATCCTGTCTCTGTCATTGTTCCCTCCTTGGATGATCCCACGCTGCCATGCCACTTGTTTCCTGTCGGGAACCTGAGTGTGGCGAGGCTTTGTAGAGGCAGAGATGTGATTGGTGCTCTGGACGCCGGGGGGGTTAACTCTGCCTGGTGGCAAAGGGCAGGGACAAGAAGGGTGTCCCAACGCAAGTGTGCTGATTTTGCAAGATGGTGTCCAGTTTGGTCAATCTGGCCTGGATGGCTTCTCTCTGGAACCTCCCTACCGCAGACACCCCCAGAAGGGAGGGGACAGGAGATCAGGGAAAGACACGCACAGGAGAAGCTTTGTTTGGGGACTAAGACAATCCTCAGAGTGGGAATTACAATTTCCAGGATTATTATGGACAACTCACAATAAAAAAAATTCATCTAACCCATCGCTGAAGGCATTGTCCTTAAACACCAGGCAGTGGCCGTAGCCTGAGGCTCAACAGGGCCCGGTTGTTCCTTTATTAAATTGGCATCTTCATTACTTTTGCAGCCTTCCTTTGAATGTGTCCGCAGAGGTGAGCTGGTGATTTGCCGGGGCCACATCTTCACGGACAGACTGGAGAACTCAGGCCACCACGCAGATAATTCACGCCAGAGCCTCTCTTTGCTGAAGCCCCGTGATTACTTGAAGAGCCTGTTTTTCAGAGTGTCTCCAATGGCACATTCAGACAAAAACAATTTTGTTTTCTGGGTGATTGCCTCGCTTCTTTGGCCGTGTGACTTTCGCCCCAGTGGAAAAGTGATATTCATCATGTTCTGGTCTGTGAGCCTGTGAAATCAATAAACAAGGCGTCGCGATCTGGGCCGCTAACAGCTCCGACTGTGCACGGCACAGACCCCAGGGCTGTCCGTTCTCCCCTCTCGCCCTGCTGGCCCGGGGCTAGGGGCCCTGCCAGGGTCCCCACCGAAGAGGCAGATCTTCCAGTGAGCTAATTTAAATAGCACGCGGACCTCCCCTGCACACATCTGATGAATTTGAACCTTGAGTTCAGCGTTGCTGAGAGGTGACTGTCCACTTTGTACACACCTGCCCGTGTGGCCGTTCCTTGGGCTTGTGAGCCCAGGTGGCACACATGGGCAGCTGCCTCGGTGACAGGATTTGGAGGGTGCAAGGAAGGATGCCTGGCCTTCCATGGATGGAGCTCAGGGTCCTACTGTCAGAGATGTATTCCTTTGGCTCTTCAAGCCGTGTTTTCCACCTCCAAGAGCCCCCTACTAAAATATTAGCTCCGAGAGAAGGGATATTTTCTTGGAACCACACAAATGCAAATAATGATCACAGCAATGCTTGTTCAGCGCAGATCCTGTTTCATGCTCACACCCTCCGAAGGAGGAAGGTGGCTGCACCTTTCCCATTTTACAGCGGTGGAGTCCGAGGCACAGAGAGGGTCAGCAGGGAGGGAGTGTGAATCCAGCAAGGAGAGGAAGGGACCAGGGGTCTCAGCCGTGAATGTCTGGGTCTTCCTCGGAAATGCTCGGGGCTGTCTGGAAGAGCACATGCCCCTCTGGTCCAGGGTCAGGTGCCTCCCCTTGCCCAAGGGCAAAGTCAAACAGATACAGACATGAGGCAGAACACACGTGGTGGGGCCGGACTCCTTGCCAGCACGTTGTGGTTCTGTTACTTTTTGAAAGGGAGACCCTGGACTAGTATAGTTTATCTTCCCTGGGACTCAGCCTGCTTACCTGTGACACAGCAATGTACCCAAACTACCCTGTAGGGTTGCCGTGAGGACAGAAGAACCAACTGCTGGCCTGGCATGCCTTGAGTATGCAGTGGTGCTCATCAGTGGTACAGAGCTGAGGGGCGGTGCACAGCAGTCTGCGGGGGTCTCTGATGGACGTGGAAAGCTGGGGTTCACTTAGACCAGGGGAAGGTGGAGAATTCTTCCTGTAGGAGACAGCAGATGAGCGGGGCAGGGCGGCACGTGGGGTGGGGTGTTATGGGATGGCAGAAATCGAGGGGCACAGAGAGGGCAAGGAGTGGCACCTCCAGCACACAGACGCCCAGGTGCCATTCTGACTGTCCGGAAATTGGCCATGGGGGACTGTGACTCTGCAATTTGCCCATGAGGCAGAGCGTCTCAGCCAGGCTCCCAGCCTTGTGCCTCTTCTGCCTCCCTCCTGGAGGGAGGCTTTGCTCTGGGGCTCTGGCCTGGGCCTGGGGATCGAGTGTCCTTCGATGGAGGGGGAGTGGGAGTCAGCGTTCAGACGCACATGGGTGAAGACCCGTGATCGAGAGTCTTGGCTGGAGAAACATCCAGTTAGGGAAGAGCACCAGGCTCGAGAGAGACGGTTTTGCAATGTTAGAAAGGACTCAGTGTGTGGGAAGGAAGTGGAAGGTCCTCTGAGGTGAGGGCAGACACTGGACAAGAGCTTAGGGAGACAGTCCACCCTGCAGAGAGGGCGGGCGCTGCCTTCCTGCAGCCGGAGGAAAGAGGAGATGCCAGGCACGGAGGGACATCGCCACCAAAGACCGACGACTACAGCTGGTGTAAATGAAGACCATCCATTTTTACAACCACAGCCTTCTCTACAGTCCTGCAGAGGAAGTGACCAGCCGGGAATACAAGAATATTTCAAAAGTTGAAAAATCTTAATTAAACATAATAGCGTGAATTTATCTCTGATGCTACCCTTCACTGCGTGTTTGTTGTACCCCATCTCATTTAAACAGAGACAAGAATTCTCAGATAGCTACTGCGGTGAGCTGACTTCCCAGAGCCTACTCGTGTACGGAAAGTTCTGTCCGAAAGGAGAAACCCAGGCAGAGAATCTGCGGCCCTCAAAAGAGGAGAGCCAGGAGGCCTCTTGCACTCAGTGGTGTGAAGCCACAGGAGTGGTGTGTGGCCAGGCTCCATGCCACTGGGGCTCGGGAGAACATTTAGGGATATTCTAATTCATCCAACGGGAGTTTTAAATTCAGAGATGGTCTGTGTTCGGTATTTTCTGAGACAAACAGACTAAATGTGTATCAACGGCCAGGGCTGGTGGTGAAGGGTATAACCCATCATCAACCTGTGGTCACAGTGTCCCTGGAAACCCTGTGACCTAAGAGAAGTGTCAGTGTGTGAGCCTCACTTCTCTGCTACGTCACATGGTACAGGTACAAATGAGGACAGGGTAACCAATTCTTAAACAGAAATAATTTTTTTTGGGGGGGGGGTAAAGAAAACAGATTATATGAGGATGAAATTATACCTGACCAATTTATTAGAGCTTGACATGAAGGTGAGTAGCCTTGTGGGTATAATTTGCATGAATTTGCATAGCTTTGTCAACGGGGATGGTGAAACTGGTGAGGGCGAAACGTCAGGAAGAGGGAATTGGTTTAGGGGCAACAAACCCTGCGAAAGTGCCCCCCAGAGTTGTGTGACATGGAGGCCCAGAGAGAGTGAAATCTTGAGGGTTACCAAAAACACTAACTTCTTTGGTGCTTAATCATCAAATCCATGGAGAGAGATTCTCGGTATGATGTTTGGTAAAGTTATGTAAGTAAAAAGTAGACATTGATTGATCTGGAATAGCAATGATGGCAGCGTTAACATTCACAATTATTTAGCCAGTGCCTGCTCTGTGCCAGACTGTGCCAGGTAACCCTGTCTCTGCCATTGGCAACCCTAACCCTTACAGGAGCCCTGCAAGTTAGACACTTTACTCCTATTGTATAGACCAGGAAACTGAGAGAACTCTTGGAGAGAGTTCCAGAATCTCCCATCTTATGGCACTGTCTTATCTGCTCAGGTGCTGTAACAAAGTATCACAGACTGGGCGGCTTGAACTACAGACATTTATTGGCTAATAGTCCTGGAGGCTAGAAGTCTAAGGTCATGGTGTCAAAACGGTTGGTGTCTTCTGAGGCTTCTTTCCCTGGCTAGCAGGTGGCCACCTTCTCACTGTGTCCCCATGTGGTCTTTTCCCCATGTGTGTGCGGCCCTGGTGTCCCTGTGTCCAAATTTCCTCTTGTAAGGACACCAGTCAGGTTGGGATTAGGGCCTACCCTGAGGACTTCATTGTCACTTAGTCACCTCTTTAAAGGCCCTGCTCCCAGTACAGCCACATTCTGACTTGCTGGGGGTTCGGTTTGCAATGTATAAATTGGGGGTGGGGAACAGATACAATTCACCCATAGCAGCAAGTGGGGTGAACTGTGGGAAAAGTGGGACTAAGGTGTCACTTAATCTCCTCAGACACCCTCTTGGTAGCAGGGAAGGTGCATTTTCAGAGAGCCAGGCCTGGGGGCAGGTTTGAAAGGGGGAGGACATTCACAAGAAGCCAAAAGGACAGAGAGCGCCTCTCTCTCCTTCCTTCCTACACTCCTTCCCTTCTAGCACGAATGAACTCCCGAGTCTTTTCTATAGGTCACAAGGATTGAGTTGCTCTGTTAATTTCCTTTGCCCCAGGATCTAAGACACAGAGTTACAGTGAGAGCCCGGTCCACCACTCACCCCACACCGGGGCCAAAGCAGAGCCGCTCCAAACACAACACCATTCCACAGCGCATACTTGAGGTGGGGCGTGTGGAATGGGGCTGAGGTTACTTGAATTCTTTTCAAGACTGAGATCTGTGCAACCCTCGGCCCCCAAAGCCCTCTCTCTGCATCCCATTTGTAGCAAAGTAAACAGTTTGTAGCAAACAAACAGGGTGTCCATTGTGGCCGTGTTCTGGGCACTGGGCTTCAAAGAGGCCTTTTGTTCTAAGTGATATTTAAAAATTCTTCATTAGCTATAAAAAGTTATTTTAAAAATTCTTTCCCAGACACCCAAATACCTCTCATGTGAAAAAAAAAACCCAAAAACCAAACCCACAAAACTTATGAATAACAAGGAACGGTCACTTGTGGCTCAGACTTCTAGTCTGGTCAAGGCCACGGGGTGTCCGGGCCTGAGTGGGGCTCAGAGAGACGTTGCGGGCAGGGCAGTGAGTGTCCTGCCACCCGGGGTGACAGCTGGTGGGGGAGGAGGAAGGACGGTGAGCAGGGTGAGAGGTGTCTACAGGGGACTGGAGAGCCCTGTCACATGCTGTTGCTTGGGGAGAACTGGGACAGGGCAGGGCCACTGCCTCACACCGTCCCATCCCAGGGGACATCTCTGCCCTGGCGAAGCTCAGCCACTTATCTTAGCTGCAGCACGAGTGGGGCCCCTGCAGGGGTGTGACACTGAGGTAGACCTGTCCCAGGCACTTTTGGAAAAAAGACCTAGAAGAAGAAAGGGGACCTGGGCTGTGGGGACCAGGGGTATCTTGTGGAGGAGTTAGAACCCAAATGGGAGCTGGAGGAGTTTGGGCGGGGGAGTCTATTCTCCCAGGGGCCTCTCTGGGGACATGGGAGAATCCCCAGGATGTGCACCATCAAGCCACCAAAATGAGCCCCAGACGTTCCCGAGGACACCGTGAGGGCAACAGCCTGTCCTCCAGGGCCCGTTCGGTCTGCAAGGCTGGCCTCCTGGAGGGCCAGGCCGCCTGGGACCTGCAGCCCAGGCTGTGGCATCCCCACATCTCTGCACCTGGTTACTTCCCAGAGCTCATGAGAAGCTCCCACTGACCTGCTGCCCATGGACTGGTCCAGACTGGAGGAAGAGTGAAGTCACCTGAGTCGTGCCCCACCTTATATAGACAAAGAGATGGAGATCCACTCGAGGGGGCCAGTGCCCGCGGCCCACAGGGTGCCAGGGGCAGAGTTGGGCGAGTCTCCCCGCACCCTCCTCCCAAGCATCGCTGCACACGTCACCGAGACTCTTGCCTTCTTCTCCCGGCTAAATGTCCATGGTGCGAATTGTAACCACCATCTACTCCCATTATGATACAAATGCATTAATACTTGACCTGTGATCAGGGCACAGTTGCATCAAATCTCTGTTCCCTTTCCTAGGAACAGAGATTTGGCGAGAGAAGGGAAGACCCTGAACTCTTCTTGTACGTGTGCATGCGTGTGTGCGTGTACATGTATGTGTGGTGTTAGATTGGGAGGAGGATAAGCAAGAGACAGCAGAGGGCAGAGAAGAGTCAGAGGCAAGTTTTCATGCTATGCAATCTTGCCTCCATCTGGCCTGGCTTGGATGGTCTGAGAGACTCTGACATTATCCAGAAGGCTTGGGATGCCGACCGGAGACTTCTCCAGCACTCAGACGTTGTGCTTCCAAGCGTATTCCTTGGCTCTGCGAGAACCACAAGTAATTGGTGACACCTCCCCGCCCCCTGCCTTCTCCACATCCTATTCTTTCCAGCTCCTGGGCAGATAGATTGGCTTATTTGTAGACTCATTCATTCCAGGCTTTGCAGTAATCCCAGACTTGACAAACACAGTGTGGTCGCATTCATCCATGGTCACCTGGTGCTCATTAGGGCCATCCGAGGAGGCCAGTGCCTGGCTTTGTGATTAGCGGTTCCTCCTCCACGTGGGCTCGAGAGTGCTCAGCAGCTTTTGTTGTTTGCATGAAGGCCTTGGGGGGCTCTGCCAGGCCTGGCTCAACGTTTTCCACATGACTGATGGCATTCAAAGCTTCGCAATCCTGATAGGCGAGTTTCTTGACTGGCTTTGTTTCTTGTTGGTTCAGGTGGAATAATAAGGGTGTTTCTGCCAGAAATGTCAGTGTGTGGTTGGGAGGTTGGTGGATTTGCATAAGGAGACAGGGAAGCAGATAGTTAGGTGCAGGGCAGTGGGGGAGTGGGGCGCTTGGTGTCCAGCACCAAGAGTGAGAAAGATCGCTTCGGTCTTTCTCATTCTTGGCAAGTTGGAGATGGTGCACCTTAGGGGTAGGGTGAACTGACAGGAGGCATCTTCTCCTGGGGGGTTCGTGATTGCTTATGCTCAGCCACCAGGCTGTGGTTAAACTCTGCCGTGAGCAGCCTCCTAAAGCCACGTGGGCTCTGGAGCTGGGGTGGGGTGGTGGGTGCTCTGCGGTTTGTCTTTCTGCAGCTGTGAGAATGGCTTGGCCTCAGCCAAAGCCTTTTCTCCCATTTTCTCTTGCTTTATTGGGACATTTCCGGAATCAAATATATTCAACTAGTCCTCAGCGTCAGGAGGTAATTGAATATCCAAATGCTGGTCCTTCCATTGTCTGATGACCAGAACCAGCTGAAACACCCAATTTTGCAAAACATTATGCTGGTCATTTCCCTGATCATGTCCATCAACTATTATGTCTTCACATCCTATTCTCCCTGAGGTGTTGGATGCCCACGTGCATTCTGAGAGTTCTTATGACAAATCCCATTCTTCATGCACCAAAGCCGTTAGGCAGAATTGCTTTCTCTGAGGGTGTTTTGTTCTACTGTACTTTGACATGGATTCCAAAGTCCACATCATACTGAGGACAGTCTATCATAACATTATTTTGAAATGGACACATTGCTGAGCTCCTGGAACCGAGCCTAAAGATAAACATGGGGACTTGGGGCCTTGAAATTCACGCTGGGCAGCTCACTGGTCCTTGCGGGCCCATGAGGCCAGTGCCAGACTAAACAGAAAGCTGGCACTTCCCTCCCCGAGCCAGCACTTTGGGGCTTGTGTCTACCGGGCAGCAGTGCAAACCCTTGGAGATCCTCGCCACGGAAAGCCTGTTTCTTTATGTCCTTTGGCTCAGACCTTGGCCAGTGTTGGCAACGTGGCTTCGTGTTGCTCCGGGGTGCCTTGGCATTTCCTCATTTGGGCCTCTGGGGTCTTTGCTCCAGCTCGGCTGCGTGTCTCAGGGGGCAGGAAGGAGGGGTGACCCACGGTCTCGTTTCTCTGCTTCTGGAATTGGGAAGAAACTCTGGAGTCAGGAAGAAGCCCAGGCCCCAGGCCTTGGCCAGTTTCAGGCCAGACAGGTAGAGGGGGAATTGCAGAGGTGGACTTCGGAACGTCAAGGAGAGGAGGGGAGGTGGCCGGCTTGGCAGGGAGTATGTGCTCATTACTTTGTGCCAAAGGTGGATCTGGAGTCACTCAAGGTCACTGAGAGCCTGGGACATTGTTCCCTTATGCCCAGCCTGGTGCCCTCAGACGGACAAATTCATTAGCTCTCGGCTACACACGGTGACTGGAAACCTCACTGTGTCCAGTATGCTGCCATTCCAGCCTCTGGTGAATGTCACTCACAACCCTCCCAAGCTGCCCCCTGGCAGATGCTGGCACTGCAGGCCAGTGTCCTGGGCAGTAGCCCTCCGCAGCTCTTCCTGCAGGGCCCCCTCCCTGCTCCCGCCCGCCTTCTGCTGGCTTCTCTTAGAGCTTTCTATGTCGCCATCTCCCTTCCCTTAGCAGAAGGACACCAGAGAAGAAGGGAAAGCCCTCCCATTCAGGGTGTTCCCTCCTTTAATTCTTCCTTTGGTTCTTAACCTCAAGCAATCCCTTTTCCCACCTGGGAGACCCTGCTCACGGTGGCCTGTCTCCCATTGTCTTTGGAAAGCAAGCCCACGAGGCAAATCAGAGTTCAAATGCAGAATGTGCCCCCAGGATAAGGGTACCCTCACTTCCAGTGTGGCTGGTGGGGGTCAGGGGGCAGATGTGTGGTGGGTGGGTGCCAAGAGAGTGCAAGGGACCAGGGATGGGTGGGGGGATGCCAAGTGACCCATCGTGTCTCAGAAAAAGCTCAGCCAGGTCACAGGAAATGCCATCCTGGGGTTGTCATGGCAACCACAGTTTCTAGTATCAGGCCACCCTCCTTTGATGGGGGGAGGGTATGGGCAGGTGGACCACGGAGGAGAAATGTGCATGAGTGTTTCTGTCTCATCACTTCCTCTTAGTATCTTTAGCAAAGTGCTAAAGAAAATGCAAAGGCCCTACTGGGAGACCCTGTGCTCCATGTGGGCAGGAACATGCCCTGTGTGCATTCCAATGCCAAGTGCGGTTCTAGGCTCAAAGTCAAGAAGAGCTTGCTGGCCCGAAGGACCTCCAGCTGGCCAGGGCCCCATGTCAGAGGCAGAGCCAAAGGCACAGGACAGCTACGCACCGGATCCAGGGCCATGTGCAGGCCAACAAGGTCCACGGACAAATGGAAAATCATGAAAAGCCATTACGGTATTTTTCTTCATCAAAATTTTAAGATGACGAGTGCTCCCATTTTCATGGGCTTCATCAGAACGATGTGAAAATGGAACAGCACCAGGCTGTACTTCCTTCAGACCTTTCCTTCTCTCACTCCGGCAGACAATTTGCTTCATCCTTAGAATTCTGAGATTTCCACCCAGTTATGTCTGGGTGTGTGTCTTTAAAAAAATAATCCTGTCCTGGGCCTTGGACCTTTCAATTTACAGTCTTAAATCTTGTGTCAGGTCATGGAAATTTTCCTCTGTTATTTGTTTAAATATCACTTCTCTTCCATCTGTTCTCTCTCTCTCCCTCTCTGTCTCTCTCTCTCTGTCTCCTCTCTCTCCCCACTCTGGAACGTTTATTATTTGAACGTCATGTCTCCTGTTATGTCCTCTAAGTCTCTTACTATTCCCTCTGGTTTCTATCTCTTTGTGTTTTTATATTGTGAGCTATTTCTTTCACTTGATCTTCTAGACTTCTAACTCACTATTCAACAGTGATAATACTTTATTTATTTTCAGTTTATTTCTTGACATTTTTGTTTGTTGTCTTTTTTTTTTTCCTAGAGAGGATCTACAGGGTCTACCTCTGTCGCCCAGGCTGGAGTGCAGTGGCATCATCATAGCTCACTGCAACCTTGAACTCCTGGGCCGAAGTGATTCTCCCACCTCTGCCTCCCAAGGTGCTGGGATTACAGATGTCAGCTACAATGCCCAGCCCCTGAGTTTTGTTTTGTTTTGTTTCTTAAATCATTTTCTTTTTGCTCCAGGAAGTCCTTTTCTCAGACTCTAATTGTGCCTTCTTGAGTGTTCTCTTCACTGGTTTTTCAAGCCCCTTTGGCTCCAGTGGGGGCTCCCAGGATGGGAGCTTGGGCGCCCTTTCTCCCCCTCATCACGGAGACCCTTACACGCTCATGACTTTGCAGCCACTGGCAGGCAGATCGGAACGTGAACATCCATCAAGCAGTGGCAAAACCAACAGGCTGCACAGGACTGTCTGCTTTTCAGAGCCAACCTGAAGTCAACCACTTCTCTGCAGATCTGGGCAGGGTATCTTCTCTGCTTCCAGCTCCTCCTCTGGCCAAGGTGTAGATCTTGAACAAGGTGTAGGGATAGGGACTCACGAACACAGATGGGAGAATTAGCTTCAGAAAGGAGAGGAATATATCTTTCTTTGAGCCTGCAGGACTGGTGGGGAGTATAAATACAGACCGTGCACATTTGTCAGTTGGTGGGCAGTAAATTGGGGGACTTCATGGTCAGTGACAAAGACAGGCTCGAGGTGGCCATTTGAATATTTCGTCTGATTCAAAGAGAAGCAGCCACTGAGGATTTCCCTTCACCTCGCAAGGCTCTCACTGCTCACTGTCAGCCCAAGCAATTGATTGCTAGAGCATCTCCTCCTTGTCTAACACGGTGCTAAGCGCTGTGGGCTAAGGGGTCTCAGAGGCAGAGCGCCACCCCAGCACTATCCCCTGCCCCTTGAGGACTGGTTTAGTCACCACCTCTGGAACTCCCCTTCATCCAGCCTGCAGGATGCTGGTGCTGTCCCTGCCCCTCTCTGGGCCTCCAGGAGGCTGCTGCAGCTGGCCTGGGGCTGGCTCCTCCATGCAAGCATGGGGGTGCAGGGGGTGTGACAGGCAGGTCCCGTGGCTTTGGCTTTCCTGAGCTGCTCTTGGTTTACCTGAGGTGCCTGTGAGACCCAGAGGAACCAACCGCGTGGCTAGCATTAGGATGGGGTCTCAGGGAGGAGGGCCCAAGGGAAGACACAGCCAGACCTAAGGGGAGGTCAAGTCACCAGGAGCAGGTGTCTCTGATGGAGCCGAGAGGAGAAGACTCAGCCACAGCATTTGGCCCCCGTCTCCAGTGTGGCAAGACTGAGCCAGAAGCCCAGGACGTGGCCCAGGAGGCCAGAGGAGGCAGAGGTCACCCCACCAAGGCTGCTGAGCTGTCCCCTCTGCCTTGAGGTTACAAACCCACCCCCATGCTTACAGAGGCTGTGATCACCTTTGGGTCAGGGAAGAGAAATCTCTGGACTTGGAACTTGGGTTTGTTTTGTTTTTCTAGAAAGACTGAGCATAACTGTAACTGGGAGGGCTGTTTAAATTTAGAATCTAAGTTATAAAGCAGATCAGACTAAAAATTAATCTTTCCCCTACCAACCAGCTGTAGAGACTCTGAAGGAAGACAAGTAAGTTTTAGATGAAGTAAGGAGACTCTATTTCCTGCACATCCAGGTTGTACTGTGAGTTTGACCTTGCCACCCTGCCCTCCCCCGAGCACTTTCATGTCTTTTTGACACTTTTTCCTAATCGTGTTTGTTGGCAAATAACCTAAAATCCATAGGAGAAATAACAAAAAGGTAAACTACGTAATTGAAAAAATGAGCAAAAAAGACTCGGATAGAGATTTTTCCAAAGAAGATGTACAAATGCTTGATGTTATCAGTCATTAGGGAAATGCAAATTAAAACCACAGTGAGATTTCACTTCATGCCCACTGGGATGGCCACATCTTTTTTTCAAAAAAAAAAGAGAAAGTGAGTGTTGGTGAGGCCATGGAGAAATTAGAACCCTTATACATTTCTTGTGGGAATGTAAGCAGTATACATTGTTTGGTGGCTTCCCAATAAGTTAAACATAAAATTACCATACGGTCCAACTATTCCCCCCCCCAATTGAAAAAGGTGTTTAACAAAAACGTGTACACACACGTTCATAGCATCGCTATTCACAATAACCAAAAGGTGGAAAGAACACAGATGTCAATCAACAGATGAATAAACGGAATGTGGTATAATATTTAACCATAAACCAGAATGGAGTGCCGATGTGTGTTACAGCGTGGATAAATCTTGAAAACATTATGCTAAGTGAAAGAAACCAGACACAAAACCCCACATCTTACGTGGTTCTATTTGTATGAAATGTCCAGAATAGGCAAATTCATAGACATGGAAAGCAGATTCACAGTTGCCAAGAGCTGGGGGCAAGGAGGGACAGCAGTGACTGCTGAATCCATCCGGCGCTGCTGACGAACGTTCTGGGTGATGTGGAGTGATGAATGAGTTCTGGAACTAGATAGTAGATGGTTGCATAACATTGTGAAGATGCTTAAGGCTACTGAATTATACATTTCAAAAGAGTACATTTGAGTTGTGTGCATTTCATCACAATTTTTAACAACCCACAGAGAGGCACTGTAGCTGAAATATCACCGTCACATTAATGATGTCCTGCGTTTAGTGGTGTTCACGATGTGCTGAGCATCTATCTCTTTTGGTGCTCACAGCAATCCTAGGAGGTGACATCATTATTCTCATTTTGCAGGTGAGGAAACAGACTTAGAGAGTTAAAGTGTCAGCCCAAATCCCAGGGAGTAGGACCCTGGGACCAAGCACACAGCCCTCGAGAGGTGAGAGGGCTTGGGGGACTGGCCAAGGTCTCCCCTCTTCTCTTTAGGGTCATAAGTAGAAGCTCAGGATGCAGCACCCAACTTGGATGGCTCAGGGTGTCCTCCCCAGCGTCCGCCGGCTAAAAAGTGGGAGGCACTATTGGAATTGCTTCTAGCTTTCGTCTCCAGTGTCTAGAAAAGTAGGGGTGGGAAAGGGAGTCTAGAAGGAGACATCCTCCCAAAGTCCACAGGAAGGAAGCCCAAGGTCGCAAGGACAATTGTCCATGCGGGAATAGTTGGCGCTACGTGGAGCCCGAACGCAGGGCCTTCCCTCCATGGGGAACATGCGCCCGACCCCGTCCTTCTTCCCCTGGCACTTCACACTAGCTTCCGCATGCAGGCTGCTGGGCAAGGGGGCAGGAGACCACCACAGAAAGCCACCGCAGAGGACTGTTGCCTCCCAGAATTGACTTCAGGCTGGTGGCCAGCTCTGTCCCTGCTCTGGCAGACTGGTGGCAAAAACTCCAATCCAATGACAGGCTTCAAGTGCAGGGTGGAATGAGCAGAAAGGATGTGTCCCCAGTGTTGGCTGCCCCAGTCCTGGGTAGCCCAGTGGTCCCCTCCCCAACGACCATCCTCAGAAAGCCCATCCTTTGGAAAGCATGATGGCGAGACTCTTTGGAGAAAGAGTTGAAACTTTCTCTTTTGCAGAAACGTTCTGATGATAGGATAACTTTGACCTCTTCTGAGTTACTAAATTGAAGTGGCCAATTGTTTTCAGCTCTCGTGCCGACTCCTGTCCATGTATTGTGGCTTCCTGGGCTGTGGTGTGGAGAAGGATTCTGAGTCTGCGTCTAAGGCTGAGTGGAAAAGATAACCGCTGTTGATTAGTGATGCCTGCAGTGGGCACATAGCAGGGGGAGCGGTGGGCAGCAGACACTGTTAACACGCTGGTGCCATCGTGGGCAGGGACCCACACCCCCGTTATCACAGGTGTTCATGGGAAGGATTACAAGGGCATCGGGGCCGGGAAAATCTCTGGAGGTGATGATCACTCCCTTCCATCCAGAAAAAGGAAACCCTCCCGGAAAGATTCTTTTCTTCTCCATTTTCTTGTGCTCCCAGGAGAGGCAGCAGGTCAAAGGGAAGGGCCGTTTCCTCCTCTCTTCCCAGGGAGCGAACTGAGTGTGGGCCAGCGGGGGCCTCTTTCTTTCTCCCAGGCTGCCCTGGAGCTCGTGTTTGCCCAGGGCAGCTGCAGCCGCACAGTCTTCTCTTGTCGTGGAAAGCTGAGGCTTCCCGAGCCCAAGCTAAATACCGGCTGCTGCGGCGGAACGTCCAGTTTTTTTTTTCATGGGCCCCTGGTGAATTGAAGCCCAGAAGCCAGAGGCCCACCTGCCAATTATTGCAGTTATCTGCACAGGCTGGACTCAGGCACCGGACAGAGAGTTCTGCCTGCCCCTGGGACAGTGCAGGGCCAGCGGGCGGGGGGGTGGGGGGCTGCGGCCGCGGGGCTGTGAATGTCCTCTGTGTGTCCGGGCTGGGCCTGGCTCCCGCAGCGCCCTCCCTCGCGCCATGAGCTTGGCGTCCAAGTGCGACTTCAACGGGGCCTCTTTCTCCTAGCGTCTGCCTCTGGGACTGGAGATTCTGACCGTCAAGAACTTTCCTTCCCCTTGCTACGTGCCGCAGCCACCTGAGTTCCCCTTAAGAACTCAGTGACAAACGCTTGTTTTTATTCTTTCCAAAGGAAAAGAGAAAACAACACTCAGCTTAAGACTGTGGGGTTTTTCTCCTTTGCCTTTTCTCCTCTGACCCAATTGCCTTGCAAGAGCCTGTTGATCTGGGCAGAGAACAGCCACCCTTTGTTCCCTGGGAGCCCCCGCTGTGGTGGGTGGGCCACGGTGGAGCTCGAGCTTGGTCTTGCCTCAAGGTGACATTGATTCTGGCTGCTCCAGGCTGTCTCTCCTGGGTTCTTCTAGGTCCCCTTTGGTTGATTCATTCGTTGATCCATTAACTCACCTGCCCCTGGGCTCCGGGGGGGCAGTGGAGGGAAGATGGATCTCTCGCCTTCCAGGAGTCCAACAGGAAAGTGGACAGGAAATGAACACTCAAGTGCTGGGAAGAGGTGCAGGGGGGCCAAGGCCAGACTCCCGAGATCCAGTCCCTCTGTCCCCCGCTCTGCATCTCAGCAGGTGGAGAGTGAGACACGTCACTCAGAGCAGCACCTGGCATGTGGTGCCAACACACAAGAAGGGACTACATTTAGACCCAAGGGGAGGCTGCCCAGGGAGTTGTCCCCAAGGAGGTGGCATTTGAGCGGAGACCTGCACTGTGAGCAGCACGAGGCAGAGAGTGGTTCTCCGCCCGTAGGAGAGCAGGTTCAGGAGAGGAAACAGTACCCAAAGGTCCCCGAGCACATGGCTCCTTCCAACAATGGGGAAGTCCAAGGAGCATGGAGTGCAAGAGCCGGGGGAAGCCCAGCGTGAGATGAGCTACCGTGGGTTCCAGGTGGCCGTGCCTGGCCTCGGGAGTGGTGAGAATCTAGGCCTCCTTTGAAGGATGCAGGGAGTTGATGGGGTGAGCTGGGCACCCCCAACTGCGGGCATGGCACTTCCTCTCCTGCTCTTGTCCTGTGGCCTAGACACCTGTCCCCTGGATGTCATCTTCCAATGGCTCAGAAAGGTAAGGCAGTTAACCACATGACTGCCCACGGTGGACACTATGCCAGAGCCAAGGCTAGTTAGTGGAAGGACGATGGCTCCAGGGTTGGAGGTGACTGTGAGTGGAGTGGGCTGACCTGGAGATGAGTGACCACAGAGCTGGGGGTGGGAGGATGGCTCCTGCAGGACGGGGAGCGCTTGGAGAGGAAATGCCATCCGGGATGCACCCTGAAGAAGAGTCTGCTGGAGGAAGGCCATCGCAGTCATGAGGCCGGGGGCCAGAGGTGTGAAGGACACCGTGAGTTCAGGACCAGGCTTCAGAGGGAATGTTTTATTGGGCTGTACGTCTCCTGGCCCCAGAACATTCGAGCCTCCTTAATGACCCAGACAGTGGGTGGCTGATGGGAACCATATGTGGGAAGTCTGGTGGTGCAGGAGGGGGGCCTCGTTCCAGACACCACGCTGAGGGAGCAGCTTGCTGGCCCGGACCCTTTACTGCCCCCCAGCTGGGAGGGGACGGTGCTGCGGCTTGCTGGACGAGTCCCTTTTCCAAGAAGAACTCCATCCTCTGTGACAGACAGCAAGGAAAGGGCCAGGCTGTGCCTTGCTTGTCTCAACTCTCCCGTGCATCTTAGACGTGCCTATCCCGGGAGATTTCTGCACCAGAAAACTAGTCTTTAAAACACTTCCTACCTGCCTGGGGACCCAGGGGATCCTGTGCCCTGCGCTCCCCTCTGGCCTCTGCTACGGCAAATGTCTCCTCTCAGGGGCTCGGCTCCCAGTAGCCACCTTAATCACATGGTGGAAGCATCTATTTTGGTTACATAAACAGAGTTGTCTGCATTTGGATTCGGGGCTGGCTACAGGAATTTGTAAACAGCGTGGTGTACGTGTTTCACAGACGGTTGCCAGGACTTGCTCCCTTTCCCACTAGCCTGTTGTCCAGTTTTCCCTTTTATAGAGAGTCTGGCTGGGAGAGGGAGACAGAACTTATTTGGGAATGGAGGACAATCTCTCAGGCAAATTCCTCTTCCTCCCCCAGTCCACCGCAACCTCCTCTTCCTCAATTTTGAGGTCCGACACAAAACTAAGGCTACCCCTGAGTTACGAATCTCTCCTACCTGTGAGCACCTCATAAATATAAACCTCATGGCAAATAAATTGGGGGAGATTTTACTCCCAGAAGGGTAGCAAGGAGTTTTGAAGTTTGAGGCAGATTCTGAAAACTATTGGACACTGCTGTCCTTGTCTGAGCCAGGACCCTGTGTGACATCATGACATCCCATTTGTCCCCTTTTCTATTCCCTCCTAGGAGCTTTCTTGAGCTTTCAGAAGGGGCTTATAAGGCTCTTAAGTGACAACAGTGGTAGCACCAAGAAGAAAAGGAGCATTCGCTATTTTTTCCTTTCATTTAATAACCATTAATGAAGCATCTGTTTGAATTAAATGTTGCATTCAGCACTGCAGGCCTTAGAAGATGGATGGTCCACTGGATTAATGCAGCTCTGCTCTGGAGCTAGCTGGCGGCCACCACCAAACTTCAGGTATAAACCCAGGAAGACAGATGCACAGGTAAGCTCAGAAAATGACAAGAGAAGCCACTTCGATCATCAAAAACAGTGTTTTATGCATTTTGTACTAGGAGGGGTTGTGCAAAGGAACAACCTAGACTTGGTTCCTTTATTCCCAAACTTTGGAGTCAGAGCTTATGACTTTTGTAGGCATCTCATCTGTCAGATGGGGTTCCTTGTAACCACCTTGCAGAGTTGGCGTAAAGACCAGAGCCATGGTGTGTAAAGTTCCTCGTACACTGCCTGGCACACAGTAGGTGTGCAACAAATGGGAGTAGCTGAGCTGGCAGCAAAGGCTGTTGATATATATATATATATTTTTTTTTTGATATATATTATTGATGGGCAGGAGGCAGGGTGAACCTTAAGAAGCTGGCCGTGTACTCTTAGTTCAGACTGCACTGGAACTTTGGTGCTATTAGAGATTTGCTGAGAGCAGATAATGCAGTGTTGCTTTAAGAGTCGAGCCATGCAAGAATCTGAAAGTGCAACTGGAGCCTGGTCTCGCTAATGGAAGTGAAGCATAAGGTCAAATTTCCTGGGCAAGACTTTTCCCAGAGGCTTGAACAAGGATCTCAGGTCCTGCCCAGCCCTAGGCAAGTTTCCAGAGATGTTATAAAGAGAAGACGGTTCTACCTGAGACTGGACAAACAGGGAAGGTGGTGGGGATACTAGAAGGATTGAAAGAGGGAGAAATGATGGTCAGGTCCTTTTTCAGCATCTTGGTTCCTTCTGTAGAATCCAGGGGCTGGACCGGATGATCTTTAAGGACCTGTATAGTTCTAACAGTCTTTAGTCCTAGGGCTTCATGACCAAGAGGTATAAAAAAAACCAGAGCCTTGCAGGTGAGGATTTGGAGCAGTTGGAATTCTCACTCATTGCTGGTAGGAATGTAAAATGGTACAGCGATTCAGGAAAAGAATTTGACAGGCAGTTTCTTATAAAACTAAACATGCATCTGCCATATAACCCAGTGATTGCACCTTTGAGTGTTTGGCCCAAAGAAATGAAAATTTATGTTCATGCCAAAACCTATACATGGACATTCATAGCAGCTCTACTTGTAATAGCAAAAAAAAAAGGGGGGGGGGCACAAATCAAATTTCCTTCAATGGGTGAAGGAATGGATAAACATCCCTAGGATGGAATACTAGCCAGCAATAAAAAGAAAGTAGCTATTGATCTACAAGACAACTTGGATGCATCTCAAGGGCATTATGTTCGGTGGAAAAAAGCTGATCTCCAAAGGTTCATCTCCATACCCACTGTATGTTCTTATTTCTATCACATTCTCGAAACGACAGATTAATAGAGAGGGATACCTAATTAGTCATTACCAGGGGCTAGGAATGGGAGGGGGGGTCAGCTGTAAAGGGGTGGCACAAGGGAGATGCCTTGATTGTGGTGGAAATTCCTGAATCTATACATCAGATAAAACTGCATCAAACTACACACGCGCGCACACACACACACACACACACACACACACACACAAGTGCACGTAAATGTGGTGGAATCTGAATGTGGTCAATTTCCTACTTTTGATTCAATTCTACAGTCACTTCCCCTAGTACCACTGGGGGAAGCTGAGTGAAGGGTAGGTACATGGAATTCAACATTTTTGCAATTTCATGTAAGTCTATAATTATTTCCAAAAAAAAAAAATTTTTTTTAAAGAGAAATGTATCGAGCGGTGATTATCCATTATTCTCTAAAATTAAAAAAAGAAAAATGGAAAAAGAGAAAGCAACCCCCCAAGCCTTCCTATGGGCTGTTGGCAGTGGGCGCAGACGGCGGAGAAGCTCCGCCTGGCCCGGCGGGCGTCTGGGCTGCCCTTTATTGTCTGCGCAGAGGGGAAAGCCTTTTACGCCTGCTGTTCTGTGAGCCCCGCCAGCTTGGCAGCGCTGTGGGGACACCGTGTGGCCATTTCGGGCACCGCAGCCTCTGAGTTGGATTTTCTTTCTCTAGCCCTAGCGGAGGGGGACCCATTGTAAACGCCCTACCTAGTCAGGCCTGGAAAACGATGCCCTGGAACGTGGCCATCAGGAATCCTCCAGGTGCGCACGGTAGGTCCCCTGGGCCACGCCTTTTCTGGGTACTCAGTCAAGCTTGCTGTCTCGTTAAGGCTGCTAATGGGAAGCAAATTCTCAAAGCCACCACACTTTGCAATCCCGGAGAGGCCTGGAGATGAGTTTTCTCTAAGACGAGGCAAATACATTTCCGTGGAGACGGAATTCTTTGAAAGATTCCCCAGGGGAGCAGGTGCTTGCCCTCAGTGGGCGTCCTGGTTGAGGACAACTCTGACAACATCAGGAGAGTGAAGGCGGGAGTCTGGGCTGATGGGTGGTGTCCCCTGGAGGCAGCCAGGGGTGCTTTTCCTGCCCTGAACACTCTCCACCCTGGGCTTCTGCCTTTGAGTCAGAAACAGAAGTTCCAGAGAAAACCCGCTTGAAAATCTGCCTAAACGAAGCTCTGGGAATAAGGAGAGATGCTGGTAAGGGTGCACCTGTCTGAAAAATGATATAGGCCGGGCGCGGTGGCTCACGCCTGTAATCCTAGCACTCTGGGAGGCCGAGGCAGGCGGATCGCTCAAGGTCAGGAGTTCGAAACCAGCCTGAGCAAGAGTGAGACCCCGTCTCTACTAAAAAACAGAAAGAAATTACTTGGCCAGCGAAAAATATATAGAAAAAATTAGCCGAGCATGGTGGCACATGCCTGTAGTCCCAGCTACTCGGGGAGGCTGAGGCAGAAGGATTGCTTGAGCCCAGGAGTCTGAGGTTGCTGTGAGCTAGGCTGACGCCACGGCACTTTACCCTGGGAAACAGAGTGAGACTCTGTCAAAAAAAGAAAAATGATGTACCATCTAACAAATGTTGGATAAAAACATTAAATATTTTTGTTTCCAAACAAATAAAATAGTTTAGTCTTTATATAGAACTAAAATAATTTCCTATAACACATATGTTTTCATTGTTCTTCAACATTTCTTTTTTTAGTCTTTTTGATTTTCTTTTTTTACAGTCTATATGTAAGGTGCATAACATGATGTGTTGATATACATATACTAGTGAAATCATTACTAAAAATTACCATATAGTTTTACATATATCATCTACATATTTACATTATCATTAACATATCCATGCTCGTGTGTGTGTAGTAAGAGCACCTAAAATCTACTCTTAGAAAATTTCCAGTAGACAATGTTTACAATAAATTTTCTTGATGAAAACAAAACAACAACAGCAACAAATGCCAACACCATTGAAGAAAGCTTCCTGTGTCATGAGCTCCATTGGAAACCTCAAGTATTGTTCATGAAAAAGTGAAAAGTTTCTTTTCCCAGCATCATTTTCATTGGAATAATAATCTTGATGCCTTGTAAATAGACCGGGTGGTTGATTTCATCACAGCCATGATTTGGGATGATCATTTTGGGATGCAGTGAGAGTTTTTGTTCAGCCAGACACAGAATGAGCAATGCAGAGAAGGTCCCTGTTGTCATGGAGCTCAAGTTCTACTAGAGACAGGAAAAGAAAAGAAAAAAAACCAATAAAGCAGGATAACTTCAGAGCTCAAAGATGCCGGGCTCAGCTGTGCGGGCTATGCACAGACTCCATGACTCCATTCACTCTGTAGTCTACACGAATGGCGCCCCCTGGCTTGTGCGCTGCCCCACCTGTGCAACAGTACGCAGCAGCCCCGCACAGTTCAGACAGTAAAAAATGCTACCAGGAAAATAAAACAGGGTGACCGGTGGTGACTGGGTGGCGGTCAGTATTACGGATCAAGTGGGCAGGAAAAAGCCTGTCTGAGGAGACGTCATTTGAAGTGAAGAAGGAAGAAGCTGTGCCGAGATCTGAGAGAAGAGCACTAGAGGCAGAGGGAATGGTGATGCAAAGGTCCTGTGGCAGACTGAATAACAGTCTCTGGAACCTGCGAGTCTGTTACTTTACAAGGTTAAATGGACTTTGCAGGTGTGATTAAAGTTAAGGATCTTGAGGTGGGAAGATGATCCTGGGCTATCCAGATGAGCCAAATGCAACCACAAGGGCTGTCATGAGAAGCAGGCAGGAAGGTCGGAGTGAGTGGTAGAAGGTGAGACTGTGAAAGGAGAGGTGAGAGTGATCCCAGGAAGAGGGCCAAGAGCCAAAGAATGTGGGTGGCCTCCAGAAGCTGGGAAAGGCAAGGACATGGTTTGTCCCCATAGACCCTTCGAAAAGAGCCAGCTCTGCTGACGCCTTGATTGTAGCCCACTGAAGTCCACTTTGGACTTCTGACCTCCAGAACTTTCGGATAATAAATTCATGTTGGCCTAAGGCACTAAGTTTGCAGGGAAGTGTTACAACAGCGATGGGAAACTAGTACAGATGCTACGGCAGAAACGAAAGCAGCCGGGAGCAGGACTGGGCTATGTTAGAAGACGAGACGAGAACAGACCAAAGGCCACCTCCCCTATGGCCTGCACTAAGCATGCTGGATTTTGTTTGGAAGGTGACGGGAAACCAATGGAGAGTTTTAAGCAGGGGAAGAGCATGTTCTGGTTTATGTTTCCAAAAGATGACACTGGCTGCTCTTGGAGAGGTGTGAACGGCCACCAGGAGCAGCAGGCAGGAGGCCGTGAGCAAGCCAGCAGTCCAGGGGCAGCCGATGGTGTTCGGAGATAAGTGTTTTGAAGTGTCGCATTAATGCAAGACAACCAACAGAGCAGCAAGAAACATATCTGGGTTTATCGCTTGCCAGGCAAGGGAGACAAGTGCAAAGGGGTTTTATGTACAGTAGTGGAAACAACTGGGTTTAAGGCACCAGTGAGAAAGTACAAGAAGAAAGGCAGGATTCTGAGACCAGGTGTCTGGTTGGCTCGTAAGATGGATTGTCACTCATTGCAATTGGCTATTACACTAGTTCATGACACAAAAGCTCAGGCATAGTTTTCAAGAAGTTGGGATGAGTTATTGAGGTTCTGGTGGGTTCTATGTCATCCAGTGGGCAAATTCATATACTCATGCTCAAGATGCATAGAGATTTTTCTTTAATAGGAGGCAGGGACTAATTAATTGGATATAGGAGGTGAGGAAAAGAAAGAAATGACAGCTAATTCTTAGGTTTGGGGCTTACATAGAAGGAGGGTGGACATACTGTACTATGACACAGGAGTAGCTGGTTTAGTGGGAGAATTAAGAGCCGTGTTTGGACATTTGAAGTTGAGATGCCCTAAATGTCCAGTGAGCATTTAGACAGCTGAGTCTGAAGGTCAGAGGAGAGGATTGGGCTGGAGATATAAATTTACAAGACACTACACATGCACAATCAACTTTATTGTGCTATAGTTTACATAAAATGATACACACCCGTTTTAAACGTATAGTTCAATGAGTTGTACCCAGGTAACCACTATCACAGTCA
Organism: Microcebus murinus; assembly: GCF_040939455.1. NCBI lineage: Eukaryota > Metazoa > Chordata > Mammalia > Primates > Cheirogaleidae > Microcebus > Microcebus murinus. Next base: position 10,169,740 of record NC_134104.1, on the reverse strand, counting down.
AGATATGGAACAATTCAATTGCCCTAAAAGGTTCTCTCAATCCTTTGTAATCTTCCCCTCACCTGGCTCTGGGAGACAGCAGATCTTCTTTCTATCACTGCAGATTACTTTTGCCTTTCCGGAATTTCTAGAAACAGAATCATACAGTACGACCTCTTTGGGTCTGATTTCTTTTGCTCAGATAACATTTTTGAGATTCACCCATGTTGTTGCATGTATCATTAGTTTGTTTCTTTTCATCGTTGAGAAACATTTCATTGTATGGATATACCACAATCTGTTTACCCATTTGTTTTCTGAAGGATATTTGAAATTTTGACAAATAAATTTACGTTTTGTATAACTTGTACAATTTTATTTCATTTTAATTCATTTTCAAAAGAACATCACATTTTGCATGAAAAAATTATTTTTCATGTATTCTACTTGTGTAAAATAAATATATTTATAATATTTATAAATATAATAAATATATTTAAAATATATTTATAAATATAATCATAGTTAAAATAAATATATTTATAATGCAATAAAGTAAAATTTAGTGCAAAGGTTTTAGATACATGTTTATGTGTATTGTTTCTGAAGATAACTTATTAATGTGTACCAGATTCTTGGAATTCACAACTTAAAATGGTTAAGAACCACGGGCTCAGATCTATGTTCTAGGTAAGACAGGGGCTGTGTACCACTGGCCCTAAAAGATTGTGGGGAAAAAAAGTCTCTACCATCAGATGTATTTGGGAAATGATGCATAGAATAGCCTCCTCTTGGGGATTTGCCATGCTCAGATCGTATTAGAAGCTCTAATAACTACCATAATGAAACCTCTAACTTTGTTAAACCAGAGTCACTCAAGTTAATTTGACCTCAGAACCCTTGTTTCTCGTGTCATTTATTACCCCCTCCCCTCAATGAACATGATGGGAAATGGGGCTCTAGAATATTCTCAATCTTTGGATTATGCTAGAGTTCAGGGAGCTGTTTCACAAAACTGCTTCTACTGAACTCCATCTTGACTTGGGACTTCCAGCCAATTTTGAGGAACTTCATAAAATATGGGCCAACAGGCAGAGGCATTTAGTCACCCTGTTCCTCAAGAAAGAGGGAGAGAGGTTATCCCAGCCTAGGAGAGAGGTGAAGAGAATTCTCAGGATGCTGGTTAAGGGAAATGCCAAAAGGACAGCTCTATGCAGGCTTAGGGAGCAACCTGTCCAGGGTGAAGTAGGAGGATGGAGCCCCTGGGGATGGCTCTAGGGAAAAAAATGAAATCGATGGATTATATGATGAGACAGGCGAAGTAGGAGATTGTATTAGCCATGGAGGGCTACAGGAAGAGGTTCAAAGATAGCTAAGTAAAAATGACAATAAAATAAAAAGAGAAAGAGGAAAAGAAAGATTAACTACTACAAGGAAAAAAAAAGTTTCTATAGGACATATGTCATTCCAGTTAACTACTAGGCTCATCCAGTAGCAGTAGTTATACACAACCTAGCAACGCAAACTCTAAAGTTGGATTTAACCCTAAATTGTGATGTAGCTATTAATATATTGGGAGGATGTGGAGGAGGAAAGAGAGTGTAGCCCTTGAAGCTAATATCCTCACCTACCATAACAAGAAGTCAATAGGTAGAGAAGCCAAGGTATCCATTGTATGATATCTCTTAGCAGAACCGGTGCGAGGCAGAGAGGCAGTGATTCGAAGATCTCCAAAGAAAATTATCCAACTTTCTGCATTTCCCATTATTTGCCGTTAGCAGTTATGTTCTATTTAGGGAGTCTTGTTAGCCTACTGGGTTGTATCTCTAAGAACAGTACCTATAGCTTGAAAGGTAGACTCAACAAGAAACAAAATCTCCTGTAGCTCTTTTCCCTTGAAAGAATTTTGGGTTTTTTTTAGTGCTGGATGTGGGACCAGATAATATCTCATTTTAAATTCCAAAGGAGGCTCAACTTATTGGGTTTTATAAACATATGCCGTATGTAGGCAGAAGAGCTCTGTAAAGGTGTGGGCTGCAATTTGATTTGCGAAGAGAACATTTGCTTTTACATACCTTGTTTTCTGGGCAGACCCCATTTTACTCTCTTCTTGGGGACGATGTCAAGTGCATCTACTGAGAGCCTCTGCTGTAGAGATCAAGAGGCTGAAGCCTGTTGGAGAGAAACGTTCAACAACTCTTTCCCCTTCCGTTTTCCTCTCCAGTTCCTAAGTGATTTTGGGTCGTATTTACACTCTGCATCCATTTATTTGGGTCCCCATCTCATTCAAGAGTCTCAGTCTCAGTTTTGTGACTTGTGTGGTGAGGTATGGGTAAGAGCTTTCTAAAAATAAACCATACAGAGCCACTCTTCACCTGCTACTAGAATGTTCTTTTGCTTGGTGAGGTCTGGTCAAACTCTACACTTTTCTCTGGCGTGTCTTCTTGCTTATTTCTCTTAAACATAATTGCAAAAGCGAATATGTATAGGGCACTTACTATCTTACTTTGTGCTGGGTTCCCTACTACGTGCTCTATGTCCATTATCTCATTTAGTTTTTATGACAACCCAAATGAGGTAGGAGCTCTTTACATCTCCATCTTACAGATGAAGAATCCAAAGACCGGGGACGCTAAGTAATTTGTTCACCTGGTTTGTCAGGCTCCATGACATATTGTCTTCCAGTTCTGGCTTTAATTGCCACAGCCTAGACTTGCACGGGGCTTCTCCTCCCCTTGGAACTTGGAGAATTCAAGGGTGAAGTTCAGCAGTGAGGGCTGCTTTAGGAGCGAGGAAGATTGGCGTCTGTTCCCTGTTCTCACCAGCAGGTGGCACAATCACCCAGCGGAATTCTCACGTGAACGTACTGCTTCCACTTCAATGGGGTCACTGGCAGCTCAACGGGACTATCAAACTGTTTTTTTCTGGCTGAATTTGCCTTATCTTGATCAGTGAAGGCAGTCCGTGAGGACAAATGGTGCAATGCGAAGCCAGTGTGCCATTACAGGGATCCTTGTATTTCTTTGGAATGCCCCTAATACGCTCACTTTATGGCAATTTTGTAGATCATTTTAAATCTCAGCCGTCTTTCTCGTGCCACCCAGTGTTCTTCCGGCCACGTTGTTCAAAGCTCCGTTGAATGAGAAAACCCAATTTTTAAAACAAATGTAAACTTCCTTTTACACAAGGACAACATGAGTTACAGAGCAAAGAGCAGCTGTATGACCTCGAAGTGACTTCGATTGAGCTTAAGTCACCTCTGTGGCCACCATTCGGACTGGATTCAAATCCTGGTTTCGCCTCTGTCATCCTGACCTCTTGGCCTCTCTGTGCCTGGGTTTCCCTGGCTGTCAAGTTCACGGTACCTTCTGCATTGGGTTGTGGCAATGGCTACAGGAGGTGGATACAGTGAAAGCCCTTGGAGAAGAGCCAGGCACATGGTCAGTGTCATAAGTGATATTATAGATTAGATTATAATAGCTGTCGTGAAGCCCCACTCCCTCCAGTTCCAAGGACTCTCACACATTCTATTTACCGAAAGAATCTTTTGCTAAATAGAGTTGTTTTAGCTCTTGCTAGGACTCTAAATATTTTGTTGGACTTGCTTCCATCTCCTCCATGTAGTACCTTTGTGACCAGTGTCTCTTCTACAAGACAGCAATGTCACAAAGCCATTTGGGGAGTGTCCCAGAGAGGGGAATTTAAACAAAATTTGGCTTATAGGGAGACCTTCAGGACAGGGGCACCTGCCTGGACTTACACTGTCCTTCTCCTCAACCCGCACAACCACCCGGAGATGGCCACGCTTGGCTCCTCTCCCGGGTCCCCAGGACGCTGTCCTTTGGTTTGTGTTCTCACTGGGAATGGTGCTGCCCGCTGAGGCCGCCCCAGGGGGAAGGCTTTTCCTGGGGAGAGACGCTCACCGAGCCCAGGCCCGGTCTTGGCTGGAGCTGGCTCCTTGGGGCCCAGAGAGGGAACCCGTGCCGCTCTGCCCAGAGCCACACTCCACACAGGCACACCCCATCGGGCACCCACGTTAATGCCCAACTGCCAGTCAGTATTTAACTTTCCACATAAGATTAGATTAAACATTTGGGTTCATAAAAGCCCGGGATTGCAGACTGCGGTTAGCGAGGGCTTAGTTGGTCACAAGCTGGAGGTCCCCGGCAGGCTGAGGTTTGTGCCTGAACCTGAAGAGCCCCTGCCAGCTCAGCCAGAAAGTTCAGAACAGCCTGGCTTTGTGAGGGAATTTCATACGCTCACACACGGCATAGGTACGTTTTATTACAAATTCTTCATTTTTTGAGGAGTTAATTAACAAAGTTACCTATTTTCCTTTCCCAGAAAACCATAAAAGGAATGATTTTCCTGGTATATGGCCTAGTTTTCTCACCCGTCCTTCCTTCCTTCCTTCCTTCCTTCCTTCCTTCCTTCCTTCCTTCCTTCCTTCCTTCCTTCCTTCCTTCCTTCCTTCCTTCCTTCCTTCCTTGTGTTTACCTTACTTATTCCTTCAGTGACTGCTTTTGAGTAAAAATTTTGAAAGTTTTTTTTTTATTTTTTAATGGGGGATTCATGGTAAATGAGATTAATATATTTTTCTATTCTTGCTATGAAAATGAAAGACATTGATGCCTTTTGTAGGCGCAGGTGACACAAATGACCCACCGTCTCTCAAGAAATGAGAGCTTTGGACTTTGGGGTCAAGTGAATGTTAACTTTCCTTATAGTGTCCAGATTGCCCTTGTCAGGAATCACACACATTTGTGACAGAGATGGCTGGAATTAGAGAACCATTCCGTAGCCTGGAGACAGGGCACAATTAATGCGGTGGGTAAGCTCAGACTGTGGTCTTGATCTTGTATCTTTTACCCAGTTGAGCCACAGGCAATGGAAACAGACTTACCGGAATGTGTGACCTCTGCTAGGACAATGAGTGCTGGGCACTGGCCTGGGTGGCTTGGGTTCTAGTCCAGGCACTGTGGCCAGCTTGAGAGCCCTGTGATCCTGGACAGGTGATTTAAGCTCTCTGAGCTATGTTATTCCACCTACCAAAGACCAAGCCAGCCCAGATGATCTCTGGGGGCCCACACTTAGTGACTCAGCAAGAACCATTTATTGGAAATGTAGGTCCTGTTAGGTTGAAACACATGAAATTGCCAATATTTAACCATTTCTAACCTATATAAATGGCAATGTCATGATGGTTCAAAAGAGCACAAATAATAGTTGTCTTAGCATTTCTAAAGTAAATGCCAATTATGGTATGCTATTTAGGGGTAGGATAAGCATGCATACCAAATATGGGCAATGTCTACTGGTTAAATAGTTATCCTGGGAATCAAAAATTTAAACCAACCCATTTATAATTTGCATAAATTTTGGCATAATGTCCTTCAATGAAATTGCTTTCATATTCTATGATTTGGTTCTTTCCTGTGGTCATAGAACAGCCACGGACTACTCAGCCACATCTCACGCATCAGTATTCAGAAAGGGGATCTGCCTTGGACCTTACTTTTCCAGCCTGGCCCGGGGTCAACACTTAGCTACTTAATCCCCCACAAGCCCTTCTCGTCTCCATGAGTAAGTCTTATCAAAAAGCACCTCCTGATCTGCTTAGCAGTGGGCCTTTGTCCAGGCTAGAATTGCTGAGCAAATAATGGACAGTATTGGCCACTTAGCTCTAAAGGGCTGGTGAGGGCTGCCATGCCCACACCTGGAAACAAACCCAAGTGACTCCAGTGGAATTCAGCACTGAAGTCCCTTATCTCAAAGGTATTTTGTTGTCGAGATTCTTGGATGGGCTTTCAGAGGCCCAGGAGTCCCACAGAATTGGGTGTGGAGCTCCGTATGTGCACGTGCATGCTTTTCTGGGGTAAAATAAAATAACATAGTTTTATTTCATTTTCAAAGGATCTATATAACAACCCCCCCCCCCCCCACACACACACACAATTAAGTTAAGAATCATTGTTCTGGTGGTTTCTCTAATTGAATTCTACAGAGAGAAGAACTGTCATTCATTCGTCCATTCATTCACCAAACATTTAGTAAAGATCTGCTCTGTACCCACCACTGTGTAGGGCCTGGGCCCCAGAGATGAATAGAACCACCCCTGCCTCCAGCACCTCAAGCTCTCATGTTGTCATGATTCAAATGACTTAATCTCTCTCAACATCATGGAGGTAAAAAAATTCAGTGAATAAATGGATATTAGGGGGAAAAAGCCAACATGGTAGTTTGTAGAGGAGCACAGAAAAGGGGTGTCTGTCTAGACTTGGGGAGAGCAGGTGGAGGCAGTGACAACAGACCGGGGTTCCTAAAACTACAAAAGAAAAAGAACTATGTCACCTAGAGTCTGCAAACACGAACTGTGTTTCTTTCTCCTCGAGCAGGGTGACACCAGAAGCAGAAGGTCATGTCACTGTTCTCTCCTCTTTCCTTCCAGCTCCACCTCCTCCCCGTACTTACTTCAAGTGACCCAGCTCATTCCAGCCCTTAAGGCTTCTCTGGGGCATCCGGTCTCAGTGGCCTTGCTAAATATCAGGACATCCCTCTCCCATGCCAGCTTGTATGCACAGAAAGTTGCCTGCATTTTTCACATACGGTGAGAAGCTCGTGAGTTACTTTGATGAAAACATTTGCAGAAAGATGTGGGTAGAGAATATGGCCTATGCAGTGGCCATTGCCGTAGAGTATTAGGACCTTTCCTTCTTCCACTTAAAGGAGTAACTGGGGGAGCTCTGAGCTCAGTGGCACAGACAGCCCATGATGGAGCTACGTGGGTGGCCAGGTGGCAGAAGGACGCAAATCACTCAGGAGCTTGCAATGCCGCTGCCTCTGCAGGGAACCCGGAAACAAGGCAGCACCCTGTGCAACCCAGTGGGTGCATAGAATTCCTTCAGAGAAGGACTGTCCAATAACTGACAATGCCTAGAATAATTCCAATCTTGACAGCACCCAGGGAGAACACGACAGGGCATCTGACTCCCTACAGAGAAGGTCCCCAGTTTTCTCCTCTGCCACAGTTACCTGAGACCCTGTCACACACAGCTCCCCGAAATGCCCATGCCTAGGGGTGTTCTGCGCCCACCACCAGCCCTTTCCTTTGTCAACTTAGCTCTTCCGGTTCTGTTCTAGCTGTCTCTATGTGCTCCCCAGTTTTCCAACTTGGCCTCACAAACGGAAACTGAACTTTCTCTAGAGGGTGCCCCTGCGGGGACATATGAGCTGGCACAATGACAATTTTCTTTATTGGAGGAAGCTGTGGAGATGGTTTGGAAGCCACAGGAGGTGAAAACACTCACAGGTGAAGTGATCCTGTTCTACGGACTTTTCCAGATTAACTGGAGAGGGTGAGGGTGGGCTCGTCTATTGACGGCTGAAACAAGTATGGACTCGCTCAAAATGGGCAGACTTTGTCTCTTCAAGGGAAAAAGAGGCAGAGGCAAAGTCTAGTGTGGATTAAAGCCAGCTCAGCTCCACTCTTTCACAGGGAGCTGTATTTTTTTAAGAGGGGGAAAAAGAAGCTTGTCTCTGTTACATTGCTTAGAAAATGTGCTTTGTGTAGCTTGGGCAATCTGATCTATTTGTAAAGTTTCCTTCCAACCCACTAGGCTTTGTGTGGCTAGGAGAGGGAAAGAATGATCTTAGAGTTCTTTGAATGATAGAACTTAAAATGTTAGATTGACAAAAACATACTGTCTTGGTTACGGTAACTCTCAAGGAGGGAAATGTTGGGAAGGCGTATTCTGCGAGACAAATACCTGAAGGTTTATTTGTGTCTCTTTGCCAGATGGGGAGAGCTGAAATTTCTCTTTTTGTGAAGGAAAGCAAAGATGCATGTTAAAGAGAGGGGACACTGTGTTTAGAATAGTAGTGGCAGACCCACCATTGGGACATTTGAGTTTTACTGGGTAGGTGGACCCGAGGGTTCTGCTAATCCCAGGTTTACTTACTGCCTGTGTTGTGTCCGGTTTTGTTTACACCGACTTGCCCCATCTATGAGTCGTGTTCAGCCCCGTTGTCTGGGCTCTCTTATCTCTTTTTTAATACCTGTTTCGACTCTTTGCACATTGCATTGTCATTGATTTGCTCTCTTTCACGAAATCAAGCCTCAAGAGACAGAGTTCCTATCATCTCTGCATTTTCAAAGCCTAGCACAGCGCCTGGCACTTTAATTCATTCATCAAACATCCATTGAGCGCCCTCTGCATGTCAGGCTCTGTACCAGACATTTGCTATCCCAGGCTAGACGAAGGTATGGACACAACAGTCCAGTGGTGAGATGAGACCCTAAGCCAATAATTCTCTCTCTCTCTCTCTCTCTCTCTCTCTCTCTCTCTCTCTCTCTCTCTCTCTCTCTCTCTCACACACACACACACACACACACACAGTGTACATTTAATTCCCACATATGTAAACAGTGCTTTTGAAGAAAGAGATGAAGATGTTATTGGAGAAAAATGGTGGTAGGAACTGATTTAGAGTCAAACCATGGAAGTCTTCTCAGAAGAAGTGACAATTTAGGCTGGAACCTAAAAAATGAAGAGGTAGCAGGTGCAAGAGGGGAGCAAAGGTATTCCAGGTTGAGGGAATAGATTGTGCAAATGTCCTGAGGCAAGAGAGTTTACTGACTGGGAGGAAAGAAGACGGGTGTGACCCAACTGTGGTGAGCAAGAGGTAACTGGGGAGGTGGTCAGGAGCCTGCCAGACCAGGCTGTGGAGACCCTGTTAAAGAATTAGGATTTTATTTTAAGAACAACAGGAAGCTATTGCATCATTTTAAAGGCAAGGAAATGGCATGATCCCATTTCTGTCCTAAAAAGGGCACGTTGGGCAGGGCACAGTGGCTCTCGTCTATAATTCTAGCACTTTGGGAGGCTGAGGAGGGAGGATTGATTGAGGCCAGGAGTTTGAGACAACCCTGAGCAAAAAATAGAAAAATTAACCAGGTGTGCTGGTTTGCTCTTATAGTCCTAGTTACTTGGGAGGCTGAGGCAGGAGGATTGCTTGAGCTCAGGAGTTTGAGGTTGCAGTGAGCCATGATCATGCCACTGCACTCTAGCAAGCCTGGGTGACAGAGAAAAGCCCTGTCTAAAAAAAAAAAAAAAAAAAAAAAAAAGGAGGGAAGAGCACATTGACTGCTATGCAGAGCAGAAGGGGAACATATAACCCCAGTGAGATGGTTCTGGGGAGAGTTGTATTGTCTTGCATTGCAACAATCAGGTGAGAGATGTTGGTGGCCACACAGTGCAGTGGGGATCGAAAATATGAATGATCTCTCAGATGGTTTTTTCCATTACTTACATTATGTACTTCTTTCAAATGTAAATGTACGTACTCCTTCCTTGAGGATACTTGGGACAGGGCACTGCCTAGGTATAGAAGATGGAACAAATTGGAACGTCTGTCAACCTTTTGCCTCAATCTTATACCTAAAGCCCCACAATTCTCTAAAAACAGAGACTATAAATGAGTCATTGCTTCATTCATCTGACATTTGTTGAGTACTTATTATGACTGTGGCATTATCCTAGCTGTTGTGCAGTTACCGATCTTTTTAAAAACAAAAGTAATGCAAGATTACTGATGAAAATTTGGAACATGGGAAAAGCATAAAGCAGAAACTTTTTATCTCTAAGTACAGCACCCACTACTAACATTCTGATTTATTTACTTCCAGTCTTCCACATTTTCATATGTGTGCATACATTTGTTTACACATATAATGATATCAAAATGTGTGTGTGTAAATGTCCTCTATTAAAATTTTATTTTTAAATAATCACGCATGCAAAAAGTGAATAAAATGTATACAATCAGCTTAAAGACTAAGAAAATAGGCCGAGTGTGGTGGCTCACGCTTGTAATCCCAGCACTCTGGGAGGCCAAGGTAGGTGGATCGCTCAAGGTCTGAGTTCCAAACCAGCCTGAGCAAGAGTGAGGCCCCGTGTCTACTAAAAATAGAAAGAAATTAATTGGCCAACTAAAAATATATAAAAAAAATTAGCTGGGCATGGTGGCGCATGCCTGTAGTCCCAGTTACATGGGAGGCTGAGGCAGGAGGATCACTTAAGCCCAGGAGTTTGAGGTTGCTGTGAGCTAGGCTGACGCCACGGCACTCTAGCCCGGGCAACAGAGTGAGACTCTCACTCAAAAAAAAAAAAAAAAGACTAAGAAAATATGTACTAACCAATGACCAGCCAGGTTAGGAGGAAATAATATTACTTCTCCCCTCTCTCCCTCCCCTGAGGTAGCCAGATACTGAAAGGATCTGTTTCCTTAACCTTGTTCATCTATTTTATTATTTAAATTGCAGCAGCAGGGGAACATGTCTACTTTATCTAATTTGACACAGACCCTGGAAGATGCCTTCAAAAGGATTTTTGTCACGTACATGGACAATTGGCGCAGGAACACGACAGCTGAGCAAGAGGCGATCCAGGCCAAAGTTGACGCCGAGAACTTCTACTATGTCATCCTGTACCTCATGGTGATGATCGGAATGTTCTCTTTCATCGTTGTAGCCATCCTGGTGAGCACGGTGAAATCCAAGAGGCAGGAACACTCCAACGACCCCTACCACCAGTACATCGTGGACGACTGGCAGGAAAAGTACAAAAGTCAAATTCTGAATCTAGAAGAATCGAAGGCCACCATCCATGAGAATATTGGTGCAGTGGGTTTCAAAATGTCCCCCTGATAAGGGAGAGAGGCACCAAACCGATCTCTGATATCCAGATACGAAGAGATGCCAGTGCCTCAAAGCAAGTCCACATTGTCATTGTTTGGAAGACAGTGAGTCCCTTCCTCTCTGCTGAGAATTTTCATGGAGATGTGGTTGTTCAACTAAGACAGATGACATTTCAATTTCAGTGATTTATGTTTGCTTATTGGAGCACTATTTGTGCTGAAGCCCTCTTTTACTTTCTGGGCAATGTAAATGTCATTTTAATCAATGTCAATAGTGAAAATAAAGCCAAATTGAAGCAAAGTGCTTGGGCAGTGGCGGTGGGATAGAAAGCAGAGATTTACAAATCACTGAATCTTCTTCCTCATGAAACATCATTTGTATGTGACAAATTCAATGTATAAATAACCCAGACACACTTTCCAGAAGCAGAGTTTCAAAGTCTATCACTTGCTCACTGGATTGACATAGGAGCCCTTATTTATTGTTTCATGAATGCAGAGTCTGGAGTAATGAGTGAACAGAGCCATGAGGTGACCATACGTTTATTGTTTTCCTGGCATTTAACTTATTTAGAAGTCTGAAGACAGAACAAACATTTCAAGGGCAAATGACCCATATCAGAGAAGTCAAATATTTAAGAACTACCTGGTGCAAGAGAAACATATTTTTAAATGAATGTTTAAAGTTTTGCAGAAAACTATAACCTTTAGAAATTCCTGTCATTTAAGAAAAAATAATAAAAATCTATAAGGTTACTTTATAAACAACTTTATTTCATTATAATTACTTATTTTCATCTATCTTTGAAGAAACTAAAAGTACAGAAAGTGTCTAATTTGCTGATGTCTGTTGAAAAGCTAGACAGTAACTGCTTAACATTTTGCACGGTGGGGTGCATGGTATCATGGGACGTCAGGGCTGATGATTCTGCTGTTGGCAGGCCACTTCATTTATACAAGAGGAAACCACAGTCCGCTGACAGTAGATGATTTCATTTGCTAATTCAATCAGGCAACATTGATCTGCCTGGGGCACTGGCCTAGACCCCGGGAGTACAGACATGCACAAGACTCCATGAGCTGGAGGCACGCACACAGCAGAGAGGGAGTCAGAACTGAGTACTGTGATGACAGAATGTGGCAAGGTCCTACCAGAGATCAACACAAAGTGGACAGAGCCGGCGCAGGGACAGGAGGGCAGGCCAGACTCGGGGCAAGGTCTCCTCTCTCAGAGCAGCTGAGAGTGGGAAGTCAATGGCAATAGATGTGCAGGGCCTCCACATCTTTTAGCTTCGTGTCTCCTAGTTTGCCGTGTTCTCTCCCCCCTTCCCAGCCTGGGCACAGCACCCGCGTGCAGGACTTCAAGCCTCAGGGAACTAAGACAAAATTCAGCAAAGGAGCTCTTCTCCAAAGTATGCTTGCAGGACTCCCATACCAACTACAAGGCCTCTTTAGAATTACAGGGCAAGATGTATACGAGATTTATCATTTATATTTATTATATTATAATTTATAATTAGGAAACAGGTCTGTTTCCTAATAACTGACTTGCAATTATGCTAACAGAAGCATTCCATACAGCGTTCGAGAAAGCCATTCATATTCCAAGAACAGATGTGGCAAGGGTGGCCTCCTCCCTCAGATCAGAAACCCAGAAATGCTGTCGCACACAGAAACACGCGTCCCAGAGAGCCCAGAGCAGCAACAGGGCTATACATCCCAGGCCTCTGCTCTATATTCAGACGCGGAAGTGCGGTTCCCACCAGGCGACACAGACTCCAACGAGCCAGGCTCCTCTGAGCCCTCTTCTTGACTAGACCCCAACCTTGGCCTACGAAAACTGCAGACTCCTGGCACAAATGATTTCATCCACCTCCTTGCACTAAGAGACTTGAGCAAACACTAGCACGGTTTCTAACAGCTGAAGGCTGTATCCTGGGGGTGGCTCCAGGCCCCCTTCAAGTGCCTACCTGAGAAAAGTGAACGCTGCCTGGAGAATTTACTATTTGTTCCAGCCAAAACCTGGTGACAGGCAGATAGGCCCCTGAACCCCTCTTAGAGCAGTTATTTTAGAAAGCTTGCAATTACAAATCCTTCCTCTCCTCCTTTGAGATATAAATCTTCTACCACACAGAACTGTTGTGTTTCTTTGAAATGCAAACATTCTTACTTTCCCTGCTGTGTGAGGGCTTTGCTCTCACTGACCCCATCACAGACAGAAGTTAGTTTCTCCTCCAGATATGGGCCATTTAACAAACCTAGATCCCATTGACCAACCTCTCCCACTTTCTATACATTTCCACTTCCCTGACCCTGCTCCAGCCCTGCCCCCACACTCAGGCACCCCTACACAAATGGGAGTTGACCCTCTTCCCTATTGCCATAGTTACTGAATTGAGTCTATCCTTACTGCTTTAACTAGTGTCTTGGCTTTGTTTACTTTTGACATAGGGAAACAATCCAAGGGAAAAAAAATCTAGGTTTTCCTAATTAAATACATTTTATTTTTATCGCTGAAAGTATAAGTGATAACATAGAGGGTTATCAGTCAACTTCACTTTCGGGTACTGGGAGAAAAGCCGGATCTTTACCCGCATGTTGGGTGTATAATGGTTGAGCCATTTGCTACATTTTGCAACTCCAGGATCAACTCCCACCAGACTCAGGCTTTCCACTTTCAGCCTGGCACCTAAAAGTGCCGGTTCAAGCAACTTGCTGCTTTTCTCGACACCGTTTGCTTTTAGAGTTCCTTCTGCTTTGTCTGCTGGCTCCACGTGACCTGGGCACCACTCATTTTTAAAGCATAGCTCTGAGGCTATTTAAAAAAGAAACCATGGTAAGTGGCTGATCTGCTAGACTCTAGGTTCAGATTACCTAGGGCCCAGTGCCAGCTCTGACACTTGTTGGCTTTAAAATCCTGGGGGAAAAATTACTTTAATCTCTTTGTGTCTCCATTTCTTCATTTGTGAAATGGTTATACAGGTGACCCTTGAACACATGGGTTTGAACTGTGCTGGTTCACTTACACTTGGATTTCTTTCAATAAAAGTTACAGTGTACCTGCCTCTCCTATCTCCCCTTTTACCTCTCCCACTGCTTCTGCCTCTGCCACCCCAGACAGCAAGACCAACCCCTCCTCTTCCTCCTTGTTAACCTACTCAATGTGAAGACAACAAGGACAAACACCTTTAGGATGATCCACTTCCACTTCATGAATAGTAAATATATTTTCTCTTCCTTATGATTTCCTTAATAAGACTTTCTTTAGTTTATTGTAAGAATACAGTATCTAATACATATACAAAACACATGTTTATCGACTGTTTGTTTTCAGTAAGGTTCAAAGTCATAGGTAAAGTTTGGACTGTACTACCCCAAACCTTGAGCTGTTCAAGGCTCAACTGTAATTATTGCGAATCCTTTATTAGCTTGTTATGAAACTTTTAGACAAGAGCCTCAAAGTGCTTAGAACAAAGCTATTTGTGTTACTTTGTCTGGCAAAACTTCCCTGGTCAACAGATGCAACCCCCCCACCCGTTTGCTCTCTCCTCTGCACCCCTAATGTCTCGCACTTCATCACAGAGCACTGGTTGGATTTACAATTAGACAGTCTGGGTTCAAAACTCCACTCTGTCACCGCAATTCGCGCGTTTTCTAGGGTCAGCCACTAAATCTCCCCTGGCCTCAGTTTCCTCATCCCTAGAAAGGCGAGCAGAGCACGCAGTGAGAACCTACGAGCATTCCGTCCCCGCTACCCTGTGTCTGGGGGCCCAGTTTGCGCTTCCCATGGAGCAAAGACCGAGGGGGCTCCAGCTCTGCACGCGCCTACGAAGCATTTGTTGAATGAAGACATCTGGGAACCTAGCGTTGGGGATCCCCACTGTTATGCCAAAGGAAAATGCATGCATGTTGTCAAAGAAAATGAACGCTAGATTTGGACACTTCCTATGAGGACCTACGTGTCCTCAGCTGCAAACAGCAGAGGGGACACCTAGGAAATGCGGGACAGCGGAAGGAGGCCGCGAGGACCCCGCGAACACCAGCCCTCTAGCTGCCGTCCTCCTCCAGTTCACCCCCGGCCCTGGACCAAGGTGCCCGGCCCACATCCCACGGCTTCCCCCAACTGGAGGCGGCCCGAGCCCACTGCGTCAGCGTCCCGCGACGGCTACGCAGGCCTACCGCGCCGGCGCGCGGAGCGGTGCATTTCGGGACGTGTAGTTTTCCCCGGCAGCACTGCGGGAGTCCCAGTTAGTGTGCTGGCCCGGCGCCGGAGGCTCCACCGCCCAGAGCTGTGAGTGCGTGACGTCGGGGTCGGCGGGGGCACGATCCTAAGCTCGAGAGCTCTTTGGGGCGCTGGGATCTGGTGGCTGGCTCTGCGACCGCGTTTTCTCTGTGGGACTAGCGCCTGCCGGACTCCCAGCGGTGGTTCCGGCCGGAGGGTGCTGGTCTAAGCGTCTCGGGGACGAGCGAATGTTCTGGACACACTGTTCTGGGGAAGGGTGGGGGGAGCGGCGACAGCCCCTGGCCCCCAGCCTCGGATCTGGGTGCGGCAGGCGTTGCTCCCGAGTGCAGAGGTCGGGGGAAGAGGGCTCCAGACTGGCCCACGGGTTACCGAGGACGCGCCGAGGCCCGCGGGGGTTCAGCAGCGCGCCCAGGGTTGCGCCGCGAGCGCAGGCTCCATCGCGGCTCTCCCGGGGCTCGGGTCGCTCCTAGCATATCCCCGGACTGATGGGACGTGGAGTGCGAGCAGCCGAGGTCGGGTGGGGCTGGTTCTCTCCCCCCAACCCCTGTGCAGAGCCAGGAGGGCCAGGTGGTGCCCAGCGTTCACCTGGCAGCCCCCTTCCCGGACCTACTCCTACCTAAAATGATTGGGTGAAGGATTGGCCTGAAGGGCGTAGACACTGGGCGAGAGAGAAAGTTCAGACAAAGAAAGGGCAGGACCTGATTAGTGGCTGGAAGCAGTTAGCCACCAGGAGACAGACTGACCCTTGAGTTTCCTAGGTGTGTGTGCCAAGCAGGAAACGTAGGTCGTGGGCAATAGATTGTATTGCTTTAATTGGCCTAACCAAAATAAGCGAATATGGTTTTGTTTCTAGGACAAACTCAGCAAAGGAAAACTCAGGATACTTTTGCAGTTAGGGAGATAGAAATATTTGGAGTGGTAGCTAAGCCAATTGTGGGGGTTTTTTTGTTTGTTTAGTTTTAAGCTAAGACTGTATAGTTCCATGGGAAGTTTAACATTTTCTGCCCTTCATAGATTTTTTTTTTTTTTTTTTTTTTTTGAGACAGAGTCTCGCTTTGTTGTCCAGGCTAGAGTGAGTGCCGTGGCGTCAGCCTAGCTCACAGCAACCTCAAACTCCTGGGCTCAAGCTATCCTCCTGCCTCAGCCTCCCGAGTAGCTGGGACTACAGGCATGCGCCACTATGCCCGGCTAATTTTTTATATATATATCAGTTGGCCAATTAATTTCTTTCTATTTATAGTAGAGACGGGGTCTCGCTCTTGCTCAGGCTGGTTTCGAACTCCTGACCTTGAGCAATCCGCCCACCTCGGCCTCCCAAGAGCTAGGATTACAGGCGTGAGCCACAGCGCCCGGCCCCTTCATAGATTTTTATGCCTCTCAAAATTGTCCTAGTTTTGTTGGCTTTTGCAGTTCAGCCCTCAGATACCGGCTGCCTCTTGTTTCTAATATTGCATCAGGTGTACGTATGCCAGCAGAGCAAATAGCTCAGTGATATTTTTAGCTTTCTTAGTTCTCATTTGCAGGAGGGAGCGGGGTGCTGTGATAATGGCTGACTTGGGGCATGTAATTTAAGGGAGGTGGGGAAAAGTAATTCAGAGGCAGTGGGTGGGAATGAGCAAGGCTGATGGGGGGGGTTGCCATTTGGTCCTCCACCCTTACCCACCCCGTCCTCTCCTGTTGCAGATTGACTTTACGTGGGTTTCTTTCCTAAAGAGCTTGAATTCTGTCACTCTAGAAGCTGAAGTTGAGGCAACCACCAGTTGAAGTGTATTTTTGCCACCAGTATATTTTCCAGTCAGGTTCTGTAATATCAGAGAGGAGGGTTGAGTTGTGAATTCCAGAGTTGGAGAATTATCCTTTGCATTCTGATTTTTAAAATGAGACCATTTTGATTGATAGGGTTAATGGCTTGCCCCAGGTCACATGTCCCGCCATTGGTGCCACCAAGAACAGAGCCCTGATCTCCAGTTCTCCGTGCTCTCAGCTTATTATGCCCTGCTGTCACGGAATGACTACATTTTCTGCTGGGTGCAACATGTCTATGTCCTTCAGCTTGGCATGCCCATTGCTGCACGGAGAAAGATTTATCGTAACAATAATGGTTGACATTTATTTAGTGCTTTCTGTGTGCTGAGCACGCTGCTTAATGTTTACAGTCCATTCTGAAGGAGAATTTACAGATGGGGGAGTTGAGGCTTACAGAGGCCAAGTGACTTGTCCATGGTCACATTGCTAGTATCCTAGTGCATGTTTACCACAGGGCCAGACCACTGGATGTCCTTTTTCATTTATTTCCTTCTGCAAGAATTTTGGACTTATTTTTTGTCCTTGACCTTGGGAATCCACATCCTAATCAATTCACAGGGTCTGTAATTTGGCCTCAGAAAATTTGTGGGGAACAGCCAAAGTTACCTACTATATCTATATACAACTCAAAGCAGGAATTTTAAAAATAAAATTTACAAGCCTTAAACATTTTATTTTAATAGACAACATGGCTAATCCCTAAGATTATTAGAAATACTCAAAGTGAAAATTCTAGCAACAGTTATAATATGCCAGGAACATACTTGTTCAGTGCAGGTCAGAATCTGCTGCTACATAAGGACAAGTGGGGCCAGGCGCGGTGCCTCACCTCTGTAATCCTAGCACTCTGGGAAATGGAGGCGGGAGGATTGCTCGAGGTCAGGAGTTCAAAACCAGCCTGAGCAAGACCGAGACCCCATCTCTACTATAAATAGAAAGAAATTAATTGGCCAACTAATATATATAGAAAAAAAAATTAGCTGGGCATGGTGGTGCATGCCTGTAGTCCCAGCTACTCGAGAGGCTGAGGCAGGATCACGTGAGCCCAGGAGTTTGAGGTTGCTGTGAGCTAGGCTGACGCCACGCCACTCACTCTAGCCTGGGCAATAAAGCGAGACTCTATCTCAAAAAAAAAAGGACACGTGGGCCATTTATACAGGAAGGTAATTAGCACTGTCAACCCAAATAAATGACAGAGGCAAAAATCTCAATCAGTGGAGGTTTATTAAGCCAAAATTTCGAGGATGTGCCTGGGAAAACCACAAACAGCAGACAAGCTGTGGCTGTTTTTCTGAAGGGGATGTTGGCACCACCAGTATTTTATGGGCATACAGAGAGAAGGAGAAAGGTAGGGGGGTTGCGTGGGGGGTGATAAGGTAGTGGTTACATTCTTGTGAGGCCCAAGAAATCTACATTTTACATAAAAGAAGGGACTAAAGGAAGCATCAGTTATGAGGATGTCCCCAGGAAGGGGGAAGAATGCCTGATTCCATCTTGTCTCCTGTTACCTATAAGATAAACTTGTAATTCATGATTAGTGTGGAATTGGATAGGCTTTAGCTTTAGGTGATAGACACAAGTACAATTTGCATGTTCTTGCTTATGGGAGGTTACCAAAGGAATTTTCTTACTGAACGGTCTGTGGGGCCAGCTCTTCACAGGTGTCTGAGGCTGTGATTTTCTTTTTATAGCACTTTCAGTTACCATGACTACATCTAAACAGATCTACAGTGTAAATTCATGTTGCTAGATTCTGTGACTTTGAAAAAGTCCTGGGAAAACTTGGCTATCTTGTGCCAACTACTAGCTTGTTTTCAAGATAAAAGATAGTATAACCTTGAAGAGATGAGATATAACTTTTTATATTTACATGCTTTTGTAATGGAATGTTTTTTTTTTTTTTGAAAACATCTTCCCTGAAGTTTATCTTATCCCCATTCTAAAGGCCTCTAAAATTTTCTGCCACTTTTCTGAATTCTAATTGTAAATACGTTTAAAGGAAAGTGTCACCATGATTTTTGAATGGGAAGCTCTCTGCCTGCATCAGGATAGTACTGAGGTTAAGGCCCTGGAACCAGACTGGATGGGTCTGAATCCCAGTCCCACCTGGAAGACCCTTGGATATGTTACTTAAACGTTCTTTCCTCCTCTATGAAGTGGAGTAATCAGCTACCTCACTGGGCAGTCTGTGAAGACTAAGTGAGTTAATTCACATAGGTACTTTAGCACAGTCTGGCATGATAAAGCGAAGCTATGGTTATTATGCTATAAATCATTGAATTTCAGAAAAAATCAGGGCCCTAGACACCATCTATTTGACACCTTCTTTCTTCACTTACAGATGAGAGCGAGGCCTCAGAGGGAAGTCACTTACCAGAGTATGTAGGTTCTTCATGCAGAGAACAAGTCTTCTGGCTCTTTGGGGTATGTGTTCTAAAATTAGTGACCTGTGAGGCCCCAGAGCAAATCCTGTGCTCTGGCTGTGTCCCTGCCTTGTCACATCTTGCCTTACATCCATGGTGCTTTAGAGGGAAGTCTACATATGAATTGCTTTCTTAGGATAATTATTTTCTCCTGTCACTTATTCCCTTGCCTCCAGATAATCTTTTAAAAACCAAGGTTAGCTTGATTAACACTCAGAGGACCTGAAAAACAGAAAGAACACCTATCCACAAACCAGTACCTGTTCGGGGCAAGAGGTGGGTGGAGGGACAGCCTTTGGACTTGGGCTCTTAGTTCCACAGATGAATGGGATGGGAGCACATGTCCCCTCAGGAGTGGCACTGCCACCTCTGCTGGGGGCTGAGGAGAGCTTTCTGCTCAACAAGAGCCAGGCCTGTCTTGGCCCTCACCCAGCCTGTCTGTCTCCCACCAAGCTCTAGGTCGCCTTGTCAGGACACAACCCGTCTCTCTGCTCTAGGTTCACGTGCCCTCTTTCCGTCAAAGAGACATCTTCCTAAGGTGGCCTGCCCTGGAAAGTCCAAACTGACCTGTTTCTTTTTCCCCCCACCCCACCCCAGATCAGACCTTCCAGCGCCCTGAACCTGACCTTCTAGCTCCTTCTCCTCATGTGCTTGTCTGGGAGAGGCCTGCATTGATCAGGAATAAATCCACAGCTGTTCTGCCATGAACTGGAAGGTAAGACTAGTTTTAAATAATTATTGCTTGGGTTTTCTTCTTTCATCCTGATTGTAAAAATTCAGAATAAAAGTTTTATAGATGTAGATTGATAGAAAAGAAAAATAATATTTAATGTTTTAAGTTAAAACATACAAATGTACATTTATTCACTAGACTTCTGGAAGAAGGCTAGACCTTTCTTTGAGTGCCTGTCCGATAACTTCAGATCTGCCTTGCTTTTCTTGCAAAAATCATGCCTTTAAAACTTTACCTACAGTTTTAGATTTTAGTTTTTTTTTTTTTTTTTTGAGACAGAGTCTCACTCTGTTGTCCAGGTTAGAGTACCTAGAGTACTGTGGCGTCAGCCTAGCTCACAGCAACCTCAAACTCCTGGGCTCAAGCGATCCTTCTGTCTCAGCCTCTCGAGTAGCCTGCGACTACAGGCATGCGCCACCATGCCCAGCTAATTTTTCTATATATTTTTAGTTGGCCAATTAATTTCTTTCTATTTTTAGTAGAGACGAGGTCTCGCTTAGGCTGGTTTTGAACTCCTGACATTGAGTGATCCTCCTGCCTTGGCTTCCCAGAGTGCTAGGATTACAGGCGTGAGCCACAACGCCCGGCCCATTTTAGTTTCTTTAAAGTAGATGCAGTGGTCTGAATGTATTTCCTCCAAATTTGTATGTCACAACCCTAGCGCCAATGTGCTGGTATTTGGAGGTGGAGCCCTCAAGAATGGGATTAGTGCCCTTCTAAACCGGACTCCAGAGAGCTCTCTTGCCCTCCTTCTGACGTGTGAGGGTCCAACAAGAAGTATTGGAAGTCTATACCCTGGAAGTGGTCCTCACTAGGATCCAACCATGCTGTACCCTAATCTTGGACTTTCAACCTTTAGAACTGTGACAAATAAATGTCTCTTGTTTGTGGTCACTAGGATTGTGATACTTTGTTATAGGAGTCTAAAATGACTAAGACAGTGGGTTAAGATCTTATGAAGCAATCAGCGTACAAAATCTTTCCAGATTTCGATGCTTTTCCCTAATGTTTTATAGTTGTCCTACCAATAGCCTTTTTTTTTTTTCCAACTCAGCCTCGAATCTTTCAAAGCATTCAATTCAGTTTTCACAGAAACCACTTTTTCTTTACGTGGTCATATTTCCTGTGTTGTGTTTAAATAAATTATTTAACATAGCATTGAGTACAACCTAAACTGGTTGGTGAGTAAACACAACATTCAGCTGGTGGGAGCAGAGGTTCACCAGAAACCAGAGTCGGCTGCTAGCGAGAGGCATTCAGGGGCTGTGGCACCTGTCAGCAGGTTTTACAGAGAGAAGGGAAATGCCACTTTTACCCTGAAGTCAGCAAGGTGAGGCGGAATTTGGTTAAGAAAGCAGCCACTGAGATATGTGATTATTTTAGCCACTTCGAAAAGTATAAAATCAAATAAAAATTGTACGTAGTTTCACCATCCAGAGATGGCTACTATTAAATGTTAATAGTTTTGGTGTATTTTCTTCCAGTATTTTATTCCTTATATATAAGTGTGGTGTATGTATTTTCAAATATAAATCTTATCGTATGTGATCTTTTCAATTATTATAAATGTTTCCTTCTTGAAAACCTCCAGTAGCTTTCTCCTGCAAGGAGAAATGGGAAGGGTCTGGAAGCAGGCTCAGGGAGCTGGTAGAGTGGCTGTCCCCCTTCCCCAGCCCTGTGGCCATAGGGCTTGGGGGGCCCTGCAGGAGGGCAGAGAGACTCTTCTCCAGGAAGGCCTGGTTGAAGTTAAGGAAGCAGAGTGAGTCTCTGTGAAGGCGTGGACAACTAGGGGGGGTTTGTTGAACATGCTTTTGGGGGCCTGAGCACAGTGGTAGGGGTGAGAAGGGGGTCGAAGGGGAAAGGAGCGGAAAGTGGGGATGAGATTGAGAGCAGCCATATAGCACCCACTGCAGTGGCTAAATTGGTAAGGGTGAGAGGCAGTAACTGCTACTAAAGGCGGTGTCAGCAAGCTTCAAAGCATTCTGTGTGGTGCTCCAAGGCGGCAGGCGGTCTTCCCACTGCACATGCATGGCAGTCCCTTTGAGGACAAGTTAAGAGTTTCTGATTGGGTAGGTCGGGGGCAGGGCCCGAGCATCTGCATTCCTCACAAGTTCCCAGGTGGTGCTCATATACAGTGGTCCAAGGCAACACATAGGGAAGTTATCTTTACAACTGTGGAGTGACATCAACCCACTTGACCCCCCAGCCCGGTCCTGCCTGTGACAGTCCTTTCCTGTGTCAAGAACCTGACCCAAGAAACTGACCCAAACCTTCCCAGCTACAGACATGCATAACACCGTGGAGCAGCCTTGTGTTTAAACCCAGACCCTTCTGGGTAGTGTCAGAAAGGAACGGCCCTGCTTACGCCTACCGCAGAGAGCTGTGGGAAGCTGAGGGCATCCTGTGGCCTTGCCCTCCGGCTGGCGGTGACAGTCAGAACTACTGTGCATTAGCAACGAGTGTGGCCTCATTATTTAAAAAGTTAATTATTCCCATTTCACAGATACTGGGGTTTTGTTTTCAAAAAGTAGCATGGATCTAGTCCACCCGAACAACATTCATTTTCCTCCTTGGAGGTCTGCATATTTTGAGAGATGTAAGGGGTTGTTAGAAGGAAATCAGGGGGGAATTTAACACAACTGAAGCTTAGTGCCCTCGAGAGGGGAAGGAAGGGGCTCCCCACAAGTCCTCGCTTTAGCCCTTTTAGTGTCCTTGGCCTCTGCCGCCCTTGTTCTGCCTCCTCCTCAGCGTCAGACTTCTGCCTCCTGCCACTGCCTCCCCACTGCCTTTGAAAAGAAAGTAAGTACCGCGCCACTAACCTGCGCCCACTGGCCGGTGAGTTTCCATGGCAGTGGGTTTGTCGATTTCCTGTTGAGGTCGTACCTTCCTGCGACGATCATATGGCTCTGCCATAACAGACTGATTCTAGAGAGATTTAGAAAATCAGAAAAGTTACTTTCCTAGTATGAGTCAGCGCTTCAGTTAGCCTAGAAAATCCTAATAAACACGAAAAGAGGTTTATGTAACGATGTTGACAGCTGGTTTGTATGAGTGGAGTCTTACCTTCACCTCTCTAACACGTGAGCCTTTAAGAAAGCAGAGGAATTGGAGGGTTGGTGGGCGGGGAGAGTGGTTAGCAGTGGCTCTAAGGGAGGAAGAGTCTGGAAACCAGATCAATATTCTAAGATGCTCGTATTTACCAGGGTAAAACATTTGAAAGTTTTACTTTCGTAACTGTAAATCTTTCATACTTTCGCCAGAGTGATCTTTCTGAAAGTGAGTATTTTGTGTTTATTCCTTACTGTTAAAATGATTTCATCATTGAAAACTATTATCTGGTTATGGAGTGTTCTTGTGTTCTTCTTGTTTTAGTTAGAATGACTTAAATATTTGTATCCTTCTCCCCCCATGATGTCCATTATATTCTCATTGTATCACATTACAGCCTTCTGCAGATATCCATACATACCAAGTTAAATGCTTTCAAAGGTAGTGAGTCTAGCTGCCTCTGGCAAATTCAGTAGCCAAGCCATTGTTTCTTTGCATAATTTAATTGTAAAATTGGCAGGGGTGTGGAGCACACCACATACATGTTACAGGACACTGTGATGGTGAAGGTCAGAGCCAGGTCAGATTCTCCATCACTTACCATGTTCTCAGCTCCACGATCAGGGTGGTCCATCTGCCTCGTGGAGAAAGCGTGAAGAACCACGTAAGGCACTTAGCACCCGGGAAGTTCCCAGTGTACAGCAGCCGATGCTCTGTCTTCTAAATGTGAAATCCACATCCAGGTCTGAGTCTTAAAGAATTTGGATAGAATTATAGGAACATAGATGTACATAAATTGTGATTTCATTAATTCCACTGCATCGGGAATCAGGACTCAGGGGAAGGGCGCCTGGCCCGGGTTAGACTGTCCATTTCCGCTCCAGCCTCCTCGTGAGCGAGCTGCAGGACACGGGCAGACCTCTCAGGCCACAGCAGCTCTGCTCGCCCCGCTCAGAAGACAAGGTGCGGACTAGACCAGGTTCTGGAAAGTTCTTTCCAGCCCTCTAGTTCTGTGATCATATTGTTCTCACTAGTTTCAGGTCACTTTTTCTTAAACTGTTAGAAGGAGGTTCAAATGTACTCCCTGTAGTAGAATCTCATTTTATTGGTATTACATATAATAAATGATATTTGGCAATTTAATGTAATGATTTCATTGGAATAAAGTCTACCTGTAAAATAATGATTACTCAGCAGAAGCATAGCTTATCACTTTATTTGAGAAGGAATTTTTAATAACACAAAAAGTTCATGATCATCATTTAGTCATACTAACCATGTGTATGAAACTAGGATAGTATTTACTTTGACATACCATCGTGATATATAGAATTTCATTATAAGTCCTGCAAAGAGTGGCTAATTCAAATCGATAGTTATTCTCCAGACTTTGTTTTAGCCAGTGGGTTTATGGCAGTAATCAGTAGCTAAGTTTTGATGTTTTGAATTTTGTTGCATTTTATTTTATCTTCAAGTGCCAGTGCTAATGAGTTGCTAGAAACAAGGAAATCATAGGGTGCTAGAGCTGGAGATTCCAGAAGGAAGGTCTGGTCCAGCCCTACTTTGTGGGCAAAGAGGCAGGAGCTCAGAAAGGCCCAGTGGCTGACCAGGTCACACAGTCAGTTGGCGGCAGAGCAGAGCTATGACCCAGGTGCCCTGGTTCAGGCTCCTCTCACTGGACCCAGCTGCTGCCACCAAAGCAGGGATCAGGGAGGCCAGCAAATTGCACAGTTGAGTTGCATGAGACCAGAGTCACTACGCCTGTAGCTGACTGGTGATCCTCCGTGAAGCCAGTAGCAAGTGAGTGATGAAGAGCAGGGTGTAAATAGACTGGTGGCCACCTGGGGACAGGGACCTTGTCTGCTTGGTCTCCAGTGTAGCCCCAGCACCTAGCCTTGTACCTCTTGTAGGATAGGTGCTCAGTAAATACTTGTTGCGAGAAGATAAAGAAACATCCCATATCAATGATGAAATGTTTAGAATGGTTTCTTTCCTCTCGAAGGCTCTCGAACACGTGCCCTTGCTGCTGTATATCTTGGCGGCGAAGACATTAATTCTCTGCCTGGCATTTGCTGGAGTGAAAATATACCAAATGAAAAGGATGGAAGCAAAACAGCAAGAACTGGAGGCTGAGAAGAAGAAGCAGTCAGAGAAGAAAGATAACTGAAGGGGCATCCAAGGTACCCAACCTTGGGAATGGGAACCAGCCAGGGGTCAGGGCGGCCAGTCAACAAGTGTGAAAGTCCCTTGCCAATCTGTGCTTAACCCAGATCTCATTTGCTACCTCTCCCACTCCTCCCTGCACTCCTAGGGGCCACACCTTGGCCACGATAGACCTTCATGCCCCTCAGCCTTGCTGGTTAGTCCCAGGCTAGAGGGCCCTTCCTGACGACCTCCTCACCAGTCTCGAGGGCTTAATTCATCACTGTAGCCTGGTGCCTGTCACAGGGCAGACAGAAGGCCAAGATCGTGCTTATGGGGTTGAACACATCAAGGCCCCTGTTACAGGTTTTTTTTTTGAGACAGAGTCTTACTCTGTTGCCCGGGCTAGAGTGCTGGGGCGTCAGCCTAGCTCACAGCAACCTCAAACTCCTGGGCTCAAGCAATCCTCCTGCCTCAGCCTCCTGAGTAGCTGGGACTACAGGCATGTGCCACCATGCCCGGCTAATTTTTTATATATATACTTTTAGTTGTCTGGCTAATTTTTTTCTATTTTTTCAGTAGAGACAGGGTCTCACTCTTGCTCAGGCTGGTCTTGAACTCCTGAGCTCAAATGATCCGCCTGCCTCGGCCTCCCAGAGTGCTAGGATTACAGGCGTGAGCCACCACACCCGGCCCCCGTTACAGATCTAACACGTGACAGCAGTCTCCTTCATGCTGGCGTGTCGATGCAATCTCGTCATCTATCAGGTTGAGTTTCTGGGCTTCTCTGAAAAAGGATTCAAATATGGCAGTAGGGGGTTCTAGATCAGTGGTCCCCAAACCTGGCTAAGGATCAGAATCGCTGGGATGCTTATTAAAATGCAGATTCTCAGGCTCCAGCCTCAGGGAGATTCCATTCTGTCTACGGTTGTGTCCGGGCACCTGTTCTTTTGAAAGCCCATTAGATGACTCTGACGCAGTCCTCTCAGCAACAGGTCACCATAGGAACCACTGGGCTAGGTGACCTCCACCACCCCTGCCCGCTCCGATTCCCTGCGTGTAAAAATAGGAATCCCCGTGCAGTGCTGGCAGACTGTGAGGTTAAAGGCATACTTAGGAGAAACAGAAGCAACACTTACTGGGTGATCATTCTGTGCCGGGCGTTTGCTAGGCATTTCTTACACAGCTGGGTTACTCAGACCTGACAGCTCTGTGGGGTGTATCCAGACTGAAAGAATGGCTCACACCATACCTGGTGAAGAGCAGAACCAGAAATCGAACCCAGATCAAACTCATCCAACCACCGTACCCAGCCTGAGCCGGCCGCCTTCCTGAATACGGACACGTGGGCTGGTGGAAGCACTTCTCTTGATCACTCGCCCTTTCCAGCAGCCGCAGCCGCTGGCTGGTCCTCAATGGGCTGTGGACTTTTGCCAGACAGAAGTTACTGTTATGGAACCTTGCCTTTTATTGATTCTTTTTTAAAGTGAAACTCAGGAGCAGGCACTAGAAAGGGGGAAGAGAAAATTTACAGGGTGAGGGAAGGCAGTTTACATTGCAATGTTGCTGATTGAATTTATATTCCTGACAGTCCTCATTTCGCATGTTAAACTGAGAAGAGGAAAATTAGATGTGAGATCATAAATGCTTCTTTCTTCTCTCTGCAGACGTCACCGGAGACCTGTTGGTTAAGTGGGGCTGGGTGGCTTCCCCTCTGAGCTTAGAACTGCCTGGGGAGTTGGTCTTTCTCTATCGGCTGGCAGCTTCTCAAATACCGGTGCCTTGCTTTAAACTAAACAGGTTTTCAAGATGAAAGGGAAATTGTGGTGCTAAAAATACATTCATTAATAGATAAACTTGAGTAGTTTCTGTTTCTCAAGTCTGAACGGCTGAAAAGTGTTAATGCTGAACGAGTAAAACATTCACTGTAATTTTATCAAACGTTTCCCTCCTACTTACCCTTTGGTTTTCTTTTCTAGATTTTGCAATGTAAATGTCAGCTCCAGTAGACCCTAGCCGAGAAGCAAGAACCACTGGGTGATGTGTCAGAGGATAAACTCCCAACCTGGGCCTTTAACTTAAAGCAATGTGAATTTTTATATGCTTTCGAAAGAATCAGTATTTTGTGTACTAAAATAAAATACCTTTGTTAAAAGGATATTTCTGGTCTTTGGAATAAGTAAAGGAGAGTGTGTATCTCTGTCATACTCTCACATACACACACACTCACACATACACACACACACACACACACACTTGTGAGAGGAGGGAGTTTTGCAAACTCACACCCCAGCCAGCATTTCCAGCTGGGGACTCCAGCAGGGACAGGGGGAGCAGCATCTGCTGTGGGGCTGGGCACCGGGCCTCTCACCCTCTCCCTGGTGGGCTGCCTTCCCCTGGGCCCTTTTCTCCTCTGTCCCTCCTGCAGGTGCTGTCCCCTGTGTGTGTGTTCCTTGCGAGGCTGTGCACTCGTCCAGGAGAGCTGTCCCCTGTCTGACCTGGGAGGTCCTCATGGGGAGGAAGTGCAGGTTGGGAGGTGTCTGCCCTGTCAGGCTCCGAGTCCAGGAAGAATTCTCTTCTCCAGTCCTGGCGTGAAAGAGCAAGAGGAGCTCCTGGGTGCGTTTTGTCCTCTCCTTACCAGTTTGCTTGTAGGGATTTGCAGATAAAGGCAAAGGGCAGGACGTTCATGGAAGACTTTCAGACTCGGGGGCAGGCCAATGGGATAAGAATGTTTACTGCTCAGCACCCAACACACAGAGATCTCTACGAAAAGGGTTTGTTACTGAAAGCTCATCACTTGTCCCTGAGGCCACATCAGAGGAATGAGAATAAGTGGTTTGAGGAGAAGAAAAAAGTTTATTACTAAGGATGAAACTGGCAGACTATTGCCTCAAAATCCAAATTCCTGCACATAAGCAGAAATACAGAGCTTTTAAAGGGAGGGTCCTCAGTTCTGGACTATTAGTGTTAGTGATTCTAATTGTCCCATCTCTGCTGGAGGCAAAGCCTGTGACTCCCACCCACCTGGGAGGCCCACCCAGACCTCTGCCACAGTTCAGCTGAGCTTCCTCCTATAACACAAAGAACAAAAGACAGTCCCCTGCTCCTCCCGACCACCTGCCGCAGACTGGGATTGCAGACCTTAGTTTCCCAAAAGGATCAGGGAAGTTTTAAAGAGACAGAAAATATCTTTTGCTGTTTGTTACCCCAGGCCATTCCCTGTGGTACAGGTTCAAATTCTCTCACTTCTCTCCAGATACCAGGGTGGACGGGGCATGAAGACACAGTAACTGGGGCCGTGAATACGGTGGCATGTTTGTGTCGCTGCTGATGGCCACGTGGAAAACGTGCAGGAGCGTCTATTAATAGATGTCAACCCCACCCACTGTTGCCAGTTTGGTGGAGCTTTGCATTTTCAGCATGAGGAGTCGGGGGAGTTACAGTCACAATGTAGGAAGCAGGAAAGAATTTACGTAGGCTCTACGTTCTAAGTACAGAACCGACCGTGGTGCTGCAGGCTGCAGACCTCACAGTCAGAAGAGGATTTTCACGTAAGCTGGTACCTCCGCCCCCTATAGGAGGCTGCTCCAGCCTTTGCCTGGGAGCTCTGGGGACGCCACTCTGCCTAACCCCGCTGTGGCCTGGAGTCCTCTTGGAGCATGGGTGTGTGACCTGAGCAGAGGCATAATGCCCTTGGGTTTCGGCAACCTGCTCAGATGGGGCCCAGCACTGACCCAGGCCACAGCCTACCCTCCTGCCTTCGACAGGTCCCCTCTGCAGCCTGGCAGTGTGCCCTGCCCACCTTGGACCCTGCTCCTGCTCCGGGGGCCTGGCCTCTGCTGACATCTCACTCCGCAGGACTGGGGCATCGCCTGCTCCCGCCATGCCTGGCAGCCGACCCGTTCACTCTGGGCGCCACTTCCTCCCTCATGCACACCCAGCCATGAGCCCCAGAAATCCAAGGCGGAGGGTCTGTTGGCTTTTCATGGAGAATCAAGTATGTCTGACCGGTAGATACTCAAGTGTATTTTAAACACAGGCGATTTCCTAGGCTTTGGGATTTAAAGCTAAGCTTTGGAATTTGTGCAACCTGTGGCCACCTTCTTGGAAAACATAGTGGAAGATGGCAAGGATTGGACTAAATCACCGAGCATGCCTATGGGTTTTCTGTGAAGAGCATTTTGGGGTTTGGGGTTTTATTTTCAGTTACCTTTCCTATACACTCTTGCACCACTAGGGGGAGATGGTTAATCACTGATTGGAGTTACTGACATTGTTCCCTTCCATAGGTATGTGAAATAAGTAGATTCGTTGTTTGATTTTAAATAATTGGTTGGCTGCACGTGTGCACGGCTGGCTGTAGGTAGGAGGATAGAGTGCTAAGGCCCACTGCCACAGCCCCATCTGGACACGCTGTCCAGCAGCCCTCTGGGCCATGACAGAGAACAAATATGTACCAAAGAGGTGACCGTCCCCAGGTAGCAGGAAGACATTGCAAAGGGCAGAGACTGAAATCCACATTCTCTGCCCACAGGAGAGCCCCAGGATGGCCTTTCAGAAGTGGGCCTGAGAGTTCACTGCATGATCTACATGTGCCAGCAGTCCCCACACGGGAACGCTACACATGATGACGTTATGTTCATCATGGTGACCTCAGTCATGCAGAAAAGGTTAAACGGTTTCGTATACTCTGCTTAACAAGGACATACGCAACAGAGATGTACATGATGTATTCCAGAAACCAAATAGTTCAGACAGAAAATCTGGGATTCTTTTGGTTGGGTTACCCCTCCCCAAGCTTTCTTTCAAGTCTTATCTAGCAAGCAGAGCTGTCTGAGTGACTCATTCCTGAAGATGCCCAGATGCCTGATCCTCACAGTACTGCATGTCCCCCAGGCTTGGTGACACGAGTGTCCTCATGCTTTAATCTGTGCTCCACTCTGCCCTGGTCCCTTAGGGGAGAGACGGCTGGTACCAGCGTGACCTCAAGGAGCCTCCGCTGCCAGAAAGAGGAGCATGACCGAGGTGTGAGGCAGCCCCTGAGTGTAGGTGTCCCCTGTGTCAGGGTGAAGCCAGGGATCGTCACTGGGAGACCGACTTCCTCCCTTTCTACTTTTTCACTGCCTGGAATGCTAATGCAATGGCTTGTTCGGCAGCCATTTTGCACTGTGAAGTGACTTTGAGGCCTGAACCAAGTCTGGGACAATGGAGTAAAAAGATAGAATCCTGGGCTCTTGGTGACCACTGTTCCATCATCGCCCCTGAACTGACACCTTGACACTTCTTGTTTTTGGTGGTGCTGGGGTTCCTTCTATTTTGTTGACATCTCTGTGGACTATTCATAGTCCAACTTAATCCTCGTTGACACATGGGACCATGCAGAGATGGGTGTGAGGGCTTCTTGACAGGGAGACTAGGCTACGGGGTTGTGACCCTCCTGTCACTCCTGTTGTGTACATGCCCAGGTGAGTCAGCTACGGCCCCGGCCTTGTCTTCGTTTGTAAAATGAGCTCCATGATCACTGCCCTGCCCGCTGTATGAGGTGGTTGTCTGAACTGAATGAAGTCAAGCGTGTAGGAAGAGTTTGCATGTGGCAGAATGATCGCCAATGGAAGGAGTGTTTTGCCCCTCGGTGGGCAACTCAGCCCTGATTGGCCAGGTGGGCTCCATCTGATGCAGATGGACTAAACTATGGGTAACATGCTCTCTCTGCTTATTTCCCTCCTTCCTTGACCTGGGTCCAGCACCATTTCCTGACACTCCCCTCCTTGGGAGTCACCTGGTCCATGGGTGGGGATGGGAAGGTGGTTGGTAGTGACGGTGAAGGCCAGAAAGAACTGGAAGTTTGATCAACCAACCACTCAGAAGGAGAACAGCGGCACCAACCTCATGGGTTGTGGCCCTACAGGTGTGCGGCCCAGCCCCGTGTTGTCGTGTATTGGCACCCACTGTTGCTAAGTACAGTGGACTGAATGTGGCTGCTCCCAAAGAGATTCTGGGCTATCCGCACCAGCCTCCCTGCCCCAGCCCCACTGGAAGAAACTTCTCATTATTAATATTATTAATTCCCTAACCTATTGCAGATGGTCTTAAAAGAAATGCCAGAGAACAAAGTTTCCTTTGATCAAAGTATCTTAAGATGTGTCTGTTCTTATTACATCCTGGTGATAAAAAGAAGTAAAAATGTTCCTCAAAGAGTAAAAAGGAAATGAGGTCAGTGACATTAGGTCTAATTGTGGGCACATTGCTTGAACCTCAGCATGGACTGTAATGATAACAGCTTCAACTTCTTGACCACTCAGTAGGTGCCAGACACAATGTCGTGGCTTGGCATGAGTTACACCATTTTACAGGTGTTAACCTATTTTACTAATGAGTTAATTGAGCCTCAGGGAAGTAAAGGAACTTACCCTAAGTCTCATAGCTTAATAAGCTGGAAACTTGAGATTGCAACTAGGTCCATCCGATTCCCAAAGCCCAGTGTACTTTCTGCTGCTTTCTGCTGGAAGTTTCCAGACTTAGTATATAAAGTGGCATTTCTCAATTATGAATACAATCTTATGTAACTCAATTGCACATTAAAGGCAGCGCTTTTGATCTATCTGGTTATACTGATGTTCTCTTTCCTCTGCTGGCTTTTCTAATGACTGAACACGGCCTCAAAGGAATAAAACCCTAAGCCTGTTTTGGTTTTCAAACAAAAATAGCTCCTGTTGGTTCATCTTGTTCATCTGATAACCCAAAAACATTCCATTTTTTTTTTTCTCACTGCAAAATAATGTGTCTTTAAAAGATATTCTGCCTCTTCCTCAGCTTGGTGTGGAAGTACTTTTGTGCTGTGGTGTCCAGCTGTAGATAGATAGCTGTTTTGCCAGCTGATGTCTAGCGTGATGTCAGAGGCCAACCTTATGCCATGTAAATTACGAGAGTGAGAGAGGAAAAGCCAGGCTCCGGTAACTAAGCTAGGCATGGCAGTGAGGGGCACCAGCTTTGGAATCCGGTGGCCTTCGTGACATTCCAACATCTCAGTTTCCTCATCTGTACAATTGCAAAAATAAGAGCGCCTACCTGATAGGGTTGTCGTGAAGATCAAATGAGTTTCCCGTTAGTGGAGAGGCAGTGTGAATAAGGGCTCCAAGCGTGAACTCTGCATTGAATCTCCCTGTGCCTCAGTTTCCCACATCTGCAAAATGCAGATTACAATAGTTCCTGCATAATAGACCGTTGTGAGGATTAAATGTATGCAGCACGTGCAGCTGTTAGCGTTTATTGCTCGGCAACTCTGGGGAGGTGTGGAATCAATGTGATGTGGGACAAAACACAGTCATGTCCCCAAACTCAGGCCACCTACACTTGGGCCCGCACAGTGACAGCACATTGAAGGGATCAAGGAAGTTTGCGTACTATTCCTTGCTCTCAAGGAAATTAAATCCTAAAATATACGTGAAATAGAGAAAAAGACCACACAAATACACACACAGTAAAAGTTGTTTCCCCAGGTTAATTGCCAATGAGAAATGCAGTATTTCAATGGGCAGAACGAGACTTTGCTTGGCATCTGTGGTTGGCTGCATAATGGTCCCCAAAGGTATCTTACTCCCTGGAACCTGTGAATGCTACTTTATATGGGGAAAAAAAAAATCTGCATATGCGATCAAGTTAAGGATTTGGAGATGTGAAGATGATGCTGAGTATCTAGGTGGGGCATGAATACAACTGCAGGTAAGAGGGAGGCAGAGGGAGATTTGGCACAGAAGAGGAGGAAGTGGTGCAGCCACAAGCCAGGATACTGACAGTCACCAGTAGCTGGAAGAGGCTGAGGAACAGATTCCCCCCTGGAACCCCCAAAGGAGCACCACCCTGCCAACACCTTGACCTTGGCCTGGTGGAATTGATTTCTGACCTCCGAGGGAGAACTCCAGAACTGGGGGAGAATAAATTCCTGTGTTTTAAGCTGGTGGTAATTTGTAACAGCAGCTATAGGAAACGAATATAGCACCATTGGCTGTCCAGCGAGATCTGCAACAACTGGGACCTGGCAGTTCTGAGTGCTTGGCTGTTTGGATGCATACTCGGGTTCCTTTTTTTTTTAACAATGACAAAATGCTGCAGAAGTCCACCACCCAGTCACAGAAAAGCATCGAACATCTATTTTCTTTTATTTATTTCTTTAGAGACAGAGTCTTGCTCTGTTGCCCGGGCTAGAGTACCGTGGCGTCAGCCTAGCTCACAGCAACCTCAAACTCCTGGGCTCAAGCGATCCTCCTGCCTCAGCCTCCCAGAGTGCTAGGATTATAGGCGTGAGCCACCGTGCCTGGCCTGAACATCTATTTTCATCTGACAAAGTCTTTCTGAATAACATAGGAAGGTTCCAGAGAGAAGGAAGACAAGCAAAGCAAATGACGCTGTCTGCACCTGGTTATCAGGAACCTGGCCTCACAATCGTGTATAGTCATCTGTTAGGAGTTAGCTAGAAATTTCCCCCAAGTTATGTTCAAATACAGTTTAAGAGCCATTTTTTTAGGTTCACAGCAAAGTTGAGGGAAAAGTACGGAGTTCCCACGTACCCCGCCCCCACACATGCCTTCTCTTTTCCTGGCAACATCCCGTGGAAATTATTTTTTACACACTTCAGAATGATTACTTCTATTGTAAAATTACTGCCTGGACAGGTATACACAGGAGTGAATTTTATGACATGTTTAATAGTGGTCTGGCCGTTTTCCATAAAAATACAACCACAAATCCTGACAACTTACAGCAACAGCCTCAAACTTGAACAGGGAATGGTTGTACCAGCTGCAGGTGGCTTGGCTACAAGGGCCGTGAGCTGAAACTCCATGGCAAAGTCTAACGCCCTTTTGTTGGGATTCTTGGAGTTGGCCGGGAGGTTGGTTGGATAAGGGGTTCCACAGACCCTCATCACTGCACCTGTTCACCCACCAAGTCCCACTGCAACCAACCACTGTCATATTTCCAGGTCCCTTGCTGGGACTACCAACTCACCTTGCTGTCAAGGAAGGAAGGAAAAGAGTCTTGCTCAGCCACTCTCTGGGCAATGTCCCTGGCTGATGGCAAGCTGGCTCCCTGTGGATTATTTTGTTGGTTGAAACTGGTTGGCACACTACTTAATTTTCACTTTTTTTTTTTTATTATTACTTGTAGAGACGGGATCTAGCTATGTTTTTTAGGCTGGTCTCAAACTCCTGGACTCAAGCAATCCTCCTGCCTCAGACTCCCAAAGTGCTGGGATTACAGGCGTGAACCACTGTGCCCAGCCAGTTTTCACTTTCTATTGCAGCTGCATGCTAGTTCTGCTTTTCTCTCGGACCTAAATTTTGGCTACATGACCTTTAACCCTGCTCACTCCTGCTCACCACCATCCTCCTTTGGGCTGGGTTAGCTCTAAACCTCCCAGTAACAAAGCCCTCAAAGTGGCCTTAACACGATGAGAGTCGAGATCCCTCATTTATCAACAAGATTTAATGAAACCTCCAGTAAACTCAAAGCATTTGGCCAACATCCTTAAGAAGCCCCCAGTCCTTGCAGCACCCCTGTGAGTCGCTGTTGAAGTGTCTTTGGCTGCAATGCTCTGGACCCAACAAAATTGGTGGTAAAGACCATACCCATAACAGAGTCTCACTACTTGTGGGAGGAATTGCCCTTAAGAAAATTTGCCAAGATAGTAGTTTTCCCATCTCTGTACTTTGTGGGTTAATGTTTTCCACTTGCTTGGGTTTATCCTTGCAATCCCTTTGCTAATTAAATCGCTGAAAAGTATATACTGGTACGAATAGATACTGTCAATGGATTGCAAACAAAACTCTTTTCTGTTATTGATGATAAACCATTTCAGGGAAGACCAGGCTGAGTCTAAAGGGCTCAGGTAATTACAGGGGGATGGCAGAGAGAGTAGTTCATGGCCACAGGACTTGGCCACCTCTGGGCAGCACACAATGCTTGTTAAGTTAATGACCTTTGTCACATAGGGCTGGACCTCAGCCTCTCTGTCTTCCTTTGGCTTCAGCTCCTCCTGCAGGCTTCTGTCTTTGACCACGATGGCACACTTGCCGTAGGCCTTTTTCACCACATCGCAGAACTCAGAGAAGAGGCTGTCTTCTTGTTTGTTACACAGCTCGTCTCTTAGGAACATCCGGTATTTCCAAGGCACCCACCCTTGACTGCCACCGGCGTGCACGATACACCAGTTTGGAGTTTGAATGAAATGTCCATTATTAAAGTCTTCCCCCGTCACAAGACTTTCTGGAATGTTGGTTTCCCCAAAATATACAGTCTTAAATCCATCAGATTGCAGCATTCTTAGGGTTTTCAGATATTGGAGGCATTGCTTCCTCTTGATGCTATCAAATTGACTTCTGATAATGATGTTTCTCAAAAGAGGGTTTGCAAAGTGAGGCATGGTGGCTTCTCAAGTGGTTTTAAAAGCTCTTATGTCTTCATCTGGGGAGGTCTGGCCAGTGGTGGAATGATGACCTCATAAAGGGCTTTCTTACAGCTGTGTCAGTCCCATAGCTACATTTTGGACTTTAAAGCATCATGGAATATATTCAGAACGACTCCCTGCTTGCTCACATGACGTGGGAATGGCAGATGCTACCCATGGAAAATGCTTCTTTAATATCACTTCTGCAATACGTCTGGGATAGAGGTTGGCAATCTTTTAATAGTAATGAGCCAAGTGTATGGCCCCTATGCATGTGGTTCATTAGAGGGAGAGAAATATTTACATTCATTTATCCATTCCAAAAATAGTTACCCAGCACCTTCTACGCTCCAGGCATTATGCCAGGCACTGGGGTTATAGTGAGGACTTGCCCAGGGGGGCTGGACTTGGGTGGTGTGTGTCTGCGTGTGCACAGAGTTTGTGTAAAACCACAATCAAGAGTGGTTTTCTCCAGATGGCAGAGGAGGGTATGGCGAAAAGCAAAAGGAAGTCAGCCTGCACACCTGTCTTCCGCTGGGGTTGCCAGTTTTTGAGCGAATTCAATGCCCTATCTAGAAAGCACGTTTCACTTCCTATACACAGGCAAAGTGACAGTTTGCTTCACTCTCTAGCAGTCTCTTCAATTTCCTTTGTATTTTCGTGTCCCCTTAATCAGAGCTAAAAAGGCATTTCATAATGTGCACAAAAGATTCCCTTGAATGAAGACACGGACAAGATGATTTATCAGGTCCTCTGCTCTGTTGTCGAACGGAAGAGGATTTTTCCCCATGTAAGAGTTTTCTTTGGATGATCCCAGACAGTAAGACCATCCTATCATAGTTAAGTTACCATGAAGAATGTGGTCCCCAAACAGCCTCTTCTAAAGGCCAGGATCAGCAGGTTTGGGTTGATAATTGGCTTGCAGTCATTTTTCTCTTAGGATTTTTCTTTTAGTAGTGGAGACCACTTTTAGACCAAATTTGATATGGATGCCAAATATGTAGAACAGAATTGTGACTGCTCTCTGGTTGAGGTGGTAATGGTGGTCTCATTGTCCCCCTGCTTAGCCACCTCCTTTTCTCTCCCCACTCCAAGGGACCCTGTTGCCTGGGACAACAATGTGAAACACTGTGTAGTGCAATGGATCAATTCTAGGGCAACAATTCTTTGCCTCTCTCATTCAATTTTCACTTTTGGATATGAGAAACCTGTGTAGGTATATAGAAAAGTATAAATATTATGTTATCTTGTGCGTGTGTGTTAATATACATATATATGCTGTGTGCTTATATGTTCAAGCAGAAACCACAGAAGACTCAAGCAAACGCTTATTAAAATGCTTACCTTATAAGGAGAAGGAGAGAACAGGAGAGAGGAAAAAGTAAGAATTCTAGGCTTCTCTGAATGTACCTTGTTTTATAATTTTACAATGGAAATTGTCAACATTTCATATATTTTTTAAAAAAGGCAAATCAAAAAGAAAAAGAAAACAAGTGACTGCCAAATGATACAAAATAAAACAGAAACCAATAAATCTAGCTACTTACCATGTCAGTAACAGAATCACAGACATGAATTTATTTCAAATGACCCTACAACATAATATTTGGATTATCTATTCCCTTGTGGGATATATGCTGAGGACAAAGAAAAACACATGCAACCTGAAGCTATATTCAGTGGTTTCATTGTTATTACTAGTACTGGTATTATTATTTTGAAACTCATGTCTGTTTTATGATAAATAAAATTACTTATGATAAGTAATTATGTTAATGTTAGATTTTTCAGTCTAAAATCATATGAATGTAAAGGAATTGACTATATCAGTATTAATTAATGACTTATTTTTCTCTTTTGAAAATGTTTATTTCCCACTTCTGTCTGCTGGAAAGACTGAGAAGCAAAAACAACCCAGTAGCAATGTGTACGCTAACCCCAGACTGTGGCCCCTAAATATTATTGCCTGCTCAAGGAATCACGAATTCTTTGATTCTGAGTCTGAGGAAGGCAATGCACAGATGAGCTTGAGGCATCTCCTGCAGCCTGAAAGCAAGGAAGTCACCAAAGGCCACTGGGTTCTGCGGAAAGAGCCCAAGAGCCGATGAAGAGCGGCTCCTATTGGCCAAAGATGGAAGAATTTGAGTCAATAAATAATGACTTAATAAATTCAAGCAGAACAAATATATAAAAATATATATCTGTGAGTTTACAATGGTAAAAAAAAAAAATCAAACAAACCATTAAAAAGAGTACTCAAAAAACTCATCAGTCACCTTTGGAAGTGCCTTTGGAGGGCTTTGTCGTATTATTGTGTCAATTAATAAATAGAAGAATCAAGCACTTATCTTGCCTTTCCTGGTGTGGCTTCTATGTCAGAGAGGGAAACGCCTGGACAGAGAGTCCAAGCAGGTGTCGGGCCAAGGTGATGGGCGTGACCGTGACCCCAGGGGGCTGTGTGGTGAAGCAGAGGTCAGCTGAGCACCAGGACGTGAGCAGAGGCTCTGGCACTGCATGTGCCCAGGCTCACATCTCAGCTGCACTCCTCACCAGCCTCCACTTCCCTGTCTGTAAAATGGGGAGACTATCTATGTCAAAGCACTGAGGCGGGGACTAACGCGGTAGCAGATGTGACCGGCTGACTCAGAGCTCAGTGGACGGCTGCCACTGCTGTGGACAGGGACTGGCTGGGGAGAAGGGCCCAAGGGAGCTGGCAGTGACTCTGCAGGGACAAGGAAACGTGATGGGAGGGAGGAACAAACAAACCAACCAACAAAAATTCAAGACCAAGGACCAGTGTTCAAACTAAATAAATGTCTTCCCATGGCAAAAATGGAAAATGTTCCCTCCCTCCCTTCCCTCCTTCCTTCTGTTTCTCTCTTTCTCTCTGTCATCAACAAATCTTGAGCTCCTTCAGGTTCCAGGCTCTGCCTAAATCTTGGAACGATGGCAGAGTCCCCACCCTCAAGGAAGGTGCCACCTAGTGGGAGAGAAGAAAGGCCAACAAAGGTCCAACACAAGGAGACAGGCCCTGGCAGTGGGAAATGGGCCCCCGGAAGGAGACCCTGCTCAGACCAAATCCAGATTTAGCAAAAGAGGCCCACTAATCAGCTTAGCAAGTACCCCTGCCCTGATACCTGATCACTCTCAACATCTGATCAGGTTGGTCGTCCTCCACCCAGGCCCCAGGTGACTTCTGGTCACCCTGGCCTGTCTTCTACAAAATTCCTGTTAGATCACATTAACCAGAAATCCTCCTTCCCCCTGGCGCTTCCTCTTAGTAATTTTCCATCGCTGCCCCCACCCTGCTCCTTGGCTATATATAAATTCCCACGTGCCCACTCTGTGTTTGGACTTGAGCCCAATCTCTCTCCCCACGGCAAGGCTGTGCTGCAGTGGTCTCCATACCTACTGCCGCAGTCTCCCCGTTGAATGAAGTCTTCCTCACCGTGCTTCAACAATGTCACTGAACAATTTTTCTCTAACGCTTCCCAAGTCCCCAGTGACCGTGCAGTGGATGGTGGATCCCGAGGTCACTGCAGCCAGCAAACCCGAAGCTTTCTCTGTTGACCGGGAGGAAGGGGCTGAGCAGAGGTGCAAAGAAGTGACTGCAAATCAGAGCAAGGGACCAGAGGGTGCTTAGCATGAGGTCACAGGCGCTCTGTTTATGTGCGGTCTGTGCGCTTCCTGTTTGCTAAGTGTTCTGCTCATTAAACCTCCACATGTGCCTGGGGGTGAGCAGACTTTCTGGTCTTTCAGGTATCCCCAGTGTTCAAAAACAATTAATTGATAGGCCATTAAGCTGAGACAGCTCCGTGAGTTCCATGAGCTCCATGACAGCTCCTTGAGTTCCAGGGCAAGCAAATCGAAGCACAACCCAATGTAAACAGTAAAGCAAAACTTAAGCTTAACCAATCAGAAACCTCCAAACTAACCCCTAACCTAGGATTTCCACGTTAACCCATCAGATATATTTTCTTTGTCTTGCTTCTGAGGACACCTTATAGAAGTCCCCCCTCCCCTTTCACCCCAATTCAATGGACAGCTCAACTGCTTGTGGCCTGATGCCGCCCGATTCATGAATCCTTGAAAGTGCAAACAACCTCACTGACATTTTCACGTGCCTGAGTTTGCCTTTTAACACCAGAGGGCTGCAGCAGGGGTGGGCAGCGGGAAAGGAAGAATCTGTTAACCTGTGAGAATTGATATCTCCAAGATAACTTACTCATTAGCTTTTAAGTTATAAACACATGTGTGCGTGTTGTAAATGATTTCCAGCCAGACAGGATCACTTGTTCCTGTTCCATTCCATCCTTCTGGTGCATTCGCTGGAGGGAACCACTGTTGGAACTGGTTCTGTGTTTACCCACTTTGCTGCCTGGATATGCAAGTGTAGATAAACACCCCTTGAATAGATGTTTGATTTTTTTAAAAAAAAATCATACTCTATATTTCATTCTGTAACTTGCTTTTGTAACCGATAAATCACAAACATATTGTCATGTGATTAGCACTGAAAACACCCCATTCTTTTTAATGTACTCATTGCATGGACAGGGTACATGCTATCTGATGAATCCCTTCTTTTGTGGGCATCTGGATTATGTCGCTGTTTCAAGCAGTGCTACGATGAGTGTCTCCTCACAGGTTCAGGAGTGCACGTGCATAGAAGGCAGGGAATGGAGGAGTCAAATGCCACGTGGGTTCAATGTCGCCCTCCAGAAAGACTGCGCTGATTTGTATTTCCCAGGTCGTTACCACGTTAATAACTTTTAACCTTTGTCAGTTTGAAAGGCAAAATGACATTTCATTGTTTTAACATCTATAATTCTGAGTAAATCTGGCAATATATTATGAAAACCATGACAAGAGGAATTTGGTATGACACACATAAATTTATTTATTTATTTTTTATTTTATCATATTATGGGGGTACAAATATTGTTAGGGTTACATATATTGCCCCTGCCATTCCTCCCCCCACCCCCTGCCTTACCAAAACATCAAGCGTGTCCTACCCCCAGGTGGTGCGCATCACACCTATTTTGTAAGTGTAAATTCTTCCCTTCCTCGCCCCTCCCATCTGCCCACCACCCCATTAAAGTTTGTTTGTTTTCTCTTCTTTTGACCTTTGGGTTACATTGTATATCTCTGCCTTTCCCTAGGAAGGGTTAGAGGTATTCCCTGCCCCTCCCAATGCTCCCTACAACCCTAAGATGTGTATCTTCCTCTCCCCCCAACCCTGGTGGGCACTATCACCATTTGAGCACCATACTTTTAATCAGTCAGTACCAATTTGATGGCGAGTAGATGTGGAGCCCGTTTTCTTGATCTTGGAGACACACAAATTTAGACGCCCTTGAGGATGACCATGGAGCCAGCACAGCGGCCGTGGGTTTGGAGGATCACGGGAGCCTGGAAACTTAGACCAAGGTTCACTAGGAGACCAGACTCAGGTGGCCTCTGAGAGGGTCACCTGCCAGCCTCGGCCTAGGGCAATAAGGCAGGCACTGAGACCTGGGGGTGGTGTCCCAGGAAACGAGAGGCACCAGTGCCTGGGGGCTCAGAGGGGCCTACTGAAGCAAACCTCTGTACTGTGCACCGTCAGAGACACTCAGGGGACCTTTCTGTGTTTGCTAAAATGTGCTCATTCCTCTGCAGCCGCTACAAAGCCAGGGGTCACCGAGGGCGACTCTCTCCATGGGAGGATCCCTGTCTACTGCTACCTAGGCAAGAAAACTAATACCTCCTCAGAACGTCCCTTTCCTGGCACTAGGATCCAAGGGGATTCCAAGGGCCTAGGAGACAGAACAAAGATTGATGAGGTCACACCTCACATTGGGGATTTAGAGGGTGATGGCAGCACACCACGCTACCATGAACCATAACCCTCACCCTAACATACGCTAACACTTACACTAACCTAATAATAACACTAACACAACCTTAACCCTGACC
Source organism: Microcebus murinus (assembly GCF_040939455.1). Taxonomy (NCBI): domain Eukaryota; kingdom Metazoa; phylum Chordata; class Mammalia; order Primates; family Cheirogaleidae; genus Microcebus; species Microcebus murinus. The sequence continues at coordinate 10,128,269 of NC_134104.1, read as the reverse complement.
ATAGGCCAGTCATACCCCTAACCATAGCCCTAACCCTGCCCCAGTCCTAGCCCTAACTCTAGCCCAATCCTAGCCCTACCCTAGGCCAGTCCTAGCCCTAACCCTAGCCCGGTCCTAGCCCTACCCTAGGCCAGTCCTAGCCCTAACCCTAGCCCGGTCCTAGCCCTAACCCTAGCCCGGTCCTAGCCCTAACCCTAGCCCGGTCCTAGCCCTAACCCTAGCCCGGTCCTAGCCCTAACCCTAGCCCAGTCCTAGCCCTAACCCTAACCCAACTCTAGTCCTAACGCTAACCAACCTCTTTGCAGCTAATTCCCAAGACGGGAGGCCAAATCAGGCCAGCCCCCAGAAGCCCTCCACACACCTTCCCCACTGGAGTGTCTTCCTTGGCCCCAAGAGCCACTACTATCTGTTTTTCTAGAAAAGATTACTTCTAATTCTTCTCCACTGCCCAGGCAACGGAAATTCTATGGTGGAACACTGTAATATGTTTAATGCATTTAAATTAATTTCATATAATTGAGAGATCAAGTTTGTTCAGTTCAAGGACAGAAAGCTTTAATGAGAACTCACAAGATATGGAGGAGTGACCCTAAATTCAACGAGCGAGTGTCGCTGCAGTTCTATTGGGCTGCCTTCCGCCTACCACAGACCACACTCTTCATCAAAGAAAAGAGAGTATTTAGGAACTAGTTGCACCAAAAATCAAACAAACAAACAAAAAATAAAACCACAAAACCCACCAAAACACTAAAAACCCAAAGCAGTTGCCAGTATAAATAGATGTGTGTATGGACATGGCAGATTTGAGTCTTATTCCACAAATTCAATTGTGCAGGAAACACCCCATTTATTTATTTAAATCAAATCACTATGGATTCAGGCATCCCTGGGGTTCCTTACAGCCCCCTAAAGCACTGCGGTCACCCTTACCTGCTGCTTACTGTGGGCAGCTGGGGAGGTGCCCAGCTCCAAGCCCTTGTGGTCCTGTCACCAGGCCCTGGAGTGTTTGCTGGGGCTAAGCACCTCAAAGCCAGGATTCAGCCCATCTAGGTGTACCCCAAGCCACTGCCCCAGGAGACCCAGTCACTTTTGGGATAACCAAGAGCGATGAGCCTGGGACCCCCCAGTTGCTGCAACCCAAGAGCCTCAGTCCCACTCTAGGCTAAGGGACAGCCCTGGCTCTTTCCCTCTGTTTGGTGGCACCATCCTCTCCCTGCTCCCTCTCTGGGACAAGGAGCACAGCCTCCTCACCCCTCACAGGGAGTAGGTCTGCCCCCAGGTTTCTGGCTTGGCATCTCGAACCTCCTCCCAGGCCACAGGCCATAGAGCGCCTGGCATCTGCCTACAAAAGGCAGGGCAGGAAGAAAAACACACCAGGGAAAAAAACCTTGATTTGTGACTCAGTAGACAATGCTGCCACCATCCATGTGCAAACATGTGCATGTCAGCCTTTCCCAAACTTGCTTTTGGGATAATGCTTCCGATGAAACCGGTCTGCACATGAGGTCACAAAGCCGCTGCTCTGCCAGCAACAGAGGAAATTGTCAGGTGTTTGAGCACTTAGTGCCAGGAGAGGCCCTGTCCCCTCTACAGCTGCATCTTCATCACACGTTGTGACCTGTGCAGTTGGGACAGTCATCATCAAAGCATGCAAGAGACACACTGCCTGGGAAGAGAGGGCTGCGTGCCCCTTCTCCCGTCCCCACCAACCGAGACAGGAGTCCATGGTCACCTCTTTTTCTATGGAAGGGAGTCATTTAAAAAAATCCTTTAGGTCAGGCACAGTGGCTCAAGCCTGTAATCCCAGCACTTTGGGAGGCTGAGCTGGGAGAATCATTTGAGGCCAGGAGTTTGAGACCAGCCTGGGCAACATAGAGAGACCCTGTTTCTTATCTTTTTTTTTTTTTTCTTTTCTTTTAATCCTTCAGAGAAAAAAAAGTCTTAAAAAAACTAGAGAGAGAGAGAATAACTTTCTAGAATGAAGGGGAACTGGCCAGGGACAAGAGACAAGGGGCTCTCTTCACATTCTTTGGCCTGTCTTCAGCCCTCCTTTTTCCCACGTGGAAAATGGGAGAATGAGGTTCACTCACCTGCAAATTCGATCTTTCTCTGTCTCGTGCAACCAGAGAGGTGCGAGTGTGCATGTCAGAGGGTGTGTGCGAGCGCAGAGTGTGCACAGGTGTGTGGGAGTGTGTGTGTGTGAGTGCGCGTGTGCATGTGTGGGATGTTGTGTATGTGAGTGTTGGGAGTGTGCACATTCATAGCGGTGTGCAATTGCGTGTGGATGTGCACTTCTGTCTGTGTGAATTGTAAACACCTGGGACCCGTGGAGCACGCTCGGCTCCGGATGAGCTTCCTGCTTCCTCCGCTCCCGGAGGATGCCACCATCCCCAGGCCTGTCTCGGAGTGGCAGCGCTTCCCCCACCCCCACCTCCA